>NC_049170.1:107015069-107615069 GCF_009769625.2 Cygnus olor | reverse complement strand
AAGGAGCTATCTAAAAGCTCGTCTCACACAAGGTTTAGTGCCAGGAGACATTCTGTAGTTTTTACGTGAGCTTTGCCCCAGGGAACAGTTACTGATGAGTCCAAAAAAAAAAAAAAAAAAACCTAAAAAAAATCGGTCAGGATTGACCGGGGTTTGTATGGAAGTATTTCATATTAAAAAATGTTCGTCATAAAAATGAATATTTTATTTTTGTGCAGATGGCCTGCAATTATTATATTGTTTCATAGCTTTTAATATGAAAAAGTTGAGATTTCTTAGCATCTGAGACACATTTGCTTTTAAATTCCTTTACTGTATGATGATTTTGATAAATAGTATTTAATAAGGTCTTTACTAAAACATGCAGAAAACCTGTAGACAGTCTGTGATTGTGGATTCATCCCCAGTCCTGCCTATAGATCAGACTTTCAGTTTTGCTTTCACTTAAGGATTTTTTTTTTCTTTCAAGATTTACTTAGTAAATGGAGTGGATCCTTTTCTTTTAAAGGAGGAGGCAGCAGAAAGGCTAATAGCATTGGAAGAATATTAGGTTTACATATTTTAGGATTTCTTTTATTTTCTGCTAAGTCGAACAATGTTATTTACAATTTGACAAAACACTTCTACCCCGATACTTTTTCCCCCCCTCCTTAAACTTTCCAATGAAACTGCTAATGGGACATTTGATATTTAGAAGCTTTACTACAGCAATTGTAGTGTAAAATGAGAGGTTGTTCTGGTTCAGTAGCCACAAATCTATAAATGAATCTGCTCTGTTGACCACAAACGGTTTTCCATTATATTTTGCCCTTTTTGGACCTGTATCTGGAAACGTACTGATACAGAGAGCCCGTTTGATGGCTAATAAACCAGACCCTGAGGTAAGTTGTTTCAGCAGCACTTAGAGAATTTAAATGAATGCCTATTCCTAGTCTGAATTTGTCGAAGCTTCAAGGTTTGGCCCTGTTGTACCTCATACTGCATTTTTGATTGTTTAATTATTGGATCATTTTCATTTAAATTCTTCAGACCATGAGCAAGTGGCTCTTAAAGTTTTCTGCAGTAAATAATTATTTGGACTTCATTGGTATCATGTCAAAGATGGATTTTCCAGACCTTCATTAATGCTTGCAATTCTTCTAGTGATTCTTTGTTTTCTTCTGCCAAAAACGTCTGTTCCACACCAAAGTCTGCTAATTTATCTGACCAGAATAAGTGACACTGGATTTTTATTGGCAAACATCTTGGTTGTAATAGCAACAGTAAGTTTTTTTTTTTAACATTGGCTTCGTGTTTTTAACCCTTTGGGTTGTTATTTCCCTTCAATTATTTTCCCTGTTTCTGAGAGAAAGCCATATTAATGAGGGGGACACTGAAGAAAAGGCAAAAAGTTTTCCTTAAAAGACTTTCAGATAATATCTCAAATGTCTGGCTGTATATGCACTCTGTGCTGTAAGGGATCTGTCAAAATGGTAGATGAATTCACACTTTCCATGAGAGAATGGGAAAATCAAGTCCGTCTCCCACAGTCTTTGAAAAGCTTATGACCCGTTGCTAGCTTTTAGTCACTTTCCTGCTTTTTTTTTTTTTTCCTTTGGCCCAGAGCTTCCTTCGATTAACAACCCATTTAGTGGCCTCTTGCTGAGGAAGTAGGGCACTTTTGTTCAGGTTGGCAGACCTGGTCCTGAGCTACTGTTTCATTTAGTTGCTTTTTAAAACTGCATATCTCTTCAGGGACTTAACTAAATTTTGAAATGCTCTTTGGAACCTAAAGCCTGGTCACCTCCTGTTATCCAAGAAACAGCATACTCACAATTCTCTTCGTGTTTTCAGGCATGGCTAACTTCTCTTTCCCTTTAAAAAAAAAAAAAAAAAAAGGCAGGGCCATTTTCCAGGTTAAGCATTCTTTTTCTAAAGCTGTGAAGCGAGGCACAAGACTTCTTAAAATCGAGAATATGAAATGGGGCAGGTTTGTTCTGTTTGAATCTTTTGGGAACCAGAGCAGGAAGGCATCTTGTAACTGTTTGCCAGTATTGCTGCCAAGTGTTTGGGATGAATTCCTTGTGGATCAGAGGTTTGGTGAGGCTTGGAGTCAGTGGGAAGGCAGAGTGCTTCCTCAGGTGGCTGATCTTCACCTGTAGGCTCCCAGGCAAGGTATGATTTTAGGGATTATCACACAGGTTTGCAGAGGGTTAAAAGATCAAATTGTCACTGATGAAGTAACCAGACTAACATTAAGAACACATCAGCAAAAAGAAAATGTTCCACCTGCAGTGAAAGTACATGTACAGTAGGGAATTTATTTTCTTAAAGAAATATGGACTTCTGAAACCTTAATCTTACAAGAACAACGGTCTATGTCCTCATATTAGGTTGGGCAATTAGTGATCTGACCGTTACAGGACTCTAATGCTTACAACCTATCAATCCCCAGTGTACTTGTAAAAGAAGAGGGCGGGAGGGGGTCCTTTGGCAAGACTTCAGGCAGCACTTGCTCTCTCTGTAGTGGATGTTGAGGTGTGTCACAAACGGGATAACTGATGCTGCTGAAAGGAACTCAGTTAATTCAAATATAACAGCTATTCAGAGAAATCAGTACATGGATATTCTACAGCGTTATTAAATTTACAAAAGGGTGAGTATTAAATGAATTAAAAGAAGTGAATTGTTCTTTACTTTGGAAATGTGAATTGCCAGTATACGCAGGTTAGTATGCACACTCTTGCTAATACTGGACTCAGTGACTCCCTCTGTTTCTCTAAAATGCAGTAGTAGAGCTTCTCTGTCTGCCAGTAACTAGCAGTGGATTTGAGAAATAAAAGTTTGTCTTCCATAAAACCACCTTTCCTTGCGTTGCTTTATTTAAGTTAACCGATCAGTATATGCAGAATATTATTATAAGCATAAGAAAGGACTGCTTCAGGTATGTGTAGAAACTTCAGATAGAAGACATCAGTGTTGTCTGGCTCATTTGTTTTCTGGCATTTTAATGCTAGTGGAATAAGGTTGATAGCTAAAGCTAGGACTTTTTTCCCCCCTATGCTGTAACATTCCTGAAAGGTCCATGGTGGGACTGCTGAAGGCTCATTACAGCTATAAACAGTTCTCAGAATACTTGGGAGCTTGTGTTGCCATCCCACTCCCATCCTCTAACAGCCATTATTCCTTCCCTACATCCAGACCAAATGGTGATTCCCATATCTGTATCTCTGAAACTTCTGGTGATTAGACAAATTTTACATATAACTCTTTTTGGTAAAGCAGAAACTTGTGCATGTGTAATAATGCGTACTTAGTGCTTAGTTTGCATATATCACGGTGGCATATCTGTTGTTGGAAGCTGCTAGAGCTCATGAAAAAATACAGTGGATGCCAATTATATTTCTGCCTGTTGAATATGTATGACTTACAGGGTTGCCGTCTTTTATAGCTTTTTATTTTTCTGTATTTCCTTGCTTTAATAGTGTCCACACATTTGACCCCTGCACCCTGTGTCATGGCTTTACCAAAATTCTGTGCAGAAATTTTTCCATGTTCTTTGCTGTGATGAAAACCTGTCGAGATCTCTTTTTTTTAAATATTATTTAGAAAACCAGCATAATTTTGTATTGTTAAAAGTTGGTTTTACTAGACAAGGGCCTTAACTCTGTTTGGAGTTTAATAGTAAGCTGATACTGAAAAGTATACCTGATCAAGCAAAACTGAAGGCTAAGAGATTATAAATGCTTGCTGAAGACTCACTTCCTCCTTTTGTTTCTCTTTCCTTTCAAAGGAAGCTAGTCTGGTTTCTGGGTTATGGAAATTTTTACACGGATTTGTAGATTATGTTACCAGAAGGGCTTTGTGTAGCAAGGATGGGGTGGGAGGGTTGTTCCGACCGCGTAGGCCCTCTTGCCCGTAGTGGTTTCCACAGCTCGGGCCTACCTGAGCCCTAGCGTTGAATACCCCTGTAGTTAACTCCCAGCTTCTGTTTGTATGTGTTTCTTCCGCCCAACTGTTCTACAAAGAACCCCCATTTGGCTGACTACCTGTTGTTGGGGTTTTACTTTGTTTTTAGTTTTGTTTCAGTAGGTCCTTCCTTCCTTCCTGTTACAGTGGCCCTGATTCTCCATGCTCATCTTTTGCTTGTAAATGCAAGGTTTTGTATGTTTTCTTTAAAGTGATCATTTACTAGCCTCTGGCTTACTGATTGTTACCGAAGCTGCTGTGTGACACTTCATTATCTAAATGTTTCTTTCTCAGTCGTTCTTCAAAATCAATCTGGGGATGATGCAAGCTGCTGACATTGTCCTGTGCAGCATTTTGGTTGAGAGCTCCCACTACAAGCACGTCTAGGTAGTGCTTTTCTTTGAAATTACAATTTGAAACGTCTCACTGGATAGATCATAGTTGATTTAACATGTGCCTTGTAGATTTCTTTGTTTATCATTCTGATTTTCTTGATGCACTGTTTGAAAGCCCTCATGAAATAAATGCGTTGCATCAGAACTGTTACATTTTGATTACATTTATATTTAAAATTACACTCCATTTTTTTCAAGGTATTCTCTATTAAACTGGTGCTGGTTTATGCTAGCTTGATTCAATCAAACTTTGAAGCAGCTGTTCCCTCCCTGCGTATTTTTCCAGGACCCAGGAATAGATTGAGAGGTTTGTTGTTCACGTCTGCCTTTTTGAGTATTATTGTGGCTTTATCTTCTGCAATTCACTGGTATTCTGAGGCTTCAATTCTTGCATAGTCATTCAGGAAATAACTTGACAGACCCAGAAATCATTTGAGTCATCTCTGTTGGAAGCTCTGAACTGTATGATCTTAGGAGAGCTGTTGGATACTAGTCATCGCTTAACATTATCCTTCATTGAAAACATATTTTTGTATTGTATGAGAAGAATCCCTCTTCTACCTGTGACATAGGTAACCTGTCTTCAGGCTTAGCTGCTTTTCCTAGCACTAATTATATATAGAAACTAAAACAAGTCTGTAAAATTGAGCCTTAGTTACATCTTCATTTAATGAACTGGGTAACTTGACGTCATTTTTCTGGTTTCAAGTTCTTCAGCACTAGTAAGTGACCAAAAGCAGCCAGTAGCTTCTTCAGGTACTGCTTGGAGCTTAGTAATATAGCTGAGTAATTTTAGCCAAGTTCCCCTGGAATTTGACCAGGGAAATGCAGTGGAAGCAAATAAAGGTATGTGAGACTATACTTGTGTGATTAATACCGATATAACTGTAATGAAAGCTGCCGTGAAATCTTGCACTCCACTGTCACAAAGTGTTATTTGAAGACAAAGGTCGGGAAATCTCAGACATAGTTAAGGATGGATTATCTTGGCTGTACATCCTTTTTCTATAAACCTTGAGTCAGAAACAGAAGATTTAGCTTTGCCAGATGCCATGTATCTTCACCTTATTGTCCCAAGTGGTGAGGGCTGACTGCTCTGCATGTTCCTCTCTGTCCCTCGTAGCAGCTCTGGAACTCACTTCTCTGTACTCAGCAGTTGAAAAAACCTCAAAGGTAGCCAGGTTCCTATTAGTTGCATGAAAATTTGTGACCGAGTAAAGGAGAAGAGATTCAAGTTAGTGTTTGTGTGTCTGGGGAAGCGGCTGCTGCAGAAGCTCATCCTTTGTCTGCTTGCACGCCAGGGGCCAGTCACTGCCCGATCCCCTTGCTCGGCTGATAGGAGAGAGGAGACAGCATCAGGGGTGGTGAGCTCAAAGGTACAGCTCCGGGGAAGTTGTGATGGGCTGTGATATTTCGGGGCAGGAAATTCTGGAGTGTTGCACCCAGATTCCTTGAACTTGCACACGTTCCATTGTGGAAGAAACTAAAGTGCTGATTTTCTTCCTTTAACTTTGATAAAACTCAGATATGCAAAACAATATTTGTTTTAAAGTAGCATGTAGCAGAGGACATAGTGGAAAAAGGTATGTTCTTCATTGTTCTGTTTTCTTTCACAGCTGTTTTTTAGTGTGTTTAACATTTTGATGAGGCCTGAGGACAGTTCTTAAGCTTTCTGTGTGTTAACATTATTGGATTAATTATTATTTTTGTTTGGACTTAAGCACTGCAAAACATAATAATCATTAAGTTCATTCACCTGAGGTTCTATGTTGACAAATACAATTAGCTGATCAGCCTGTCACTGCCTTTTCAGCCTTGGTCTAAAAAAAAATAAATAAATTGGAGGACAGAGTAATAAACCATGGATTATATATTTTATATTTGTGGTAGTTTAAAATATAAATACAAAATACAGAGATGGTTTGCATTCCTATCAAGTTTCATTTATTTTTGAGGAAGTGATGTTGCTTCCCTCCCCAGCCTGCCTATTGAGAAAACTGCTCAGGGGTCTTTTTATGAGCAAAACTAATTTTGCATTAGTCAGGAGAAGTAAAGGTCAGGTAGAGATGCAGTCAGAACTCAGTTTTTTGTCTGAAACTAGCTAATTTGGACAAAAGCTGAAGTGAAGTTTTCATTCAAGACTCAGTTGATACCTGTGCAACTGAAACACAGTAAAGTGATAAAAATCCAAAGCATAGCTCAAGCTCCTGTGAAGAAAATTTACTCTATTTCAGCCAAAACTAGGACCCAAGGCTTCGTATAAAAGTAAGCTTCACATGGTTAAATATAAATATTAGATGAGTGATCTAACTACTAGGTAGATGGAAAAATGTTTGCTTCCTGTTGTGAGTGACTTAAAATGGAGAAGGTGAATTCAGTGTTGGTGGGGAAGATGACCCCTAAGCCCTTTGCCCTGGTGGAACTGTTGCCAAGATGCTGCCTCCTTGGTTTGCCTTGCAGACTGCGTGGCAGCTAAGGGGGGGGTCTTTATGGAAGCTGAATTATGGTGTAGGAATTTCTAGCTTCCTTCTGTTAGATCATCCCTGAACTGAAGAATTGCTCACAAATACAGACATCTGAAGCCAAATTTTTACAAAAGAAGAAAGGCAACTTAAAATACTTGGAAAAAATGTTATCCCAAAATGTTTATCAGTCCATTAGCTGAAATGTACTATTAATGGTATGCAAGAAATAAAATATATTATACAAAACAGCCATCATCAGGAAAGAGAACGAAAGCTACAGGCCCTCCTGATCTGCTTGTTCACTGTTCTCTCCTTGAAAAGTCCTGAGAGAACCAGAATGTTTTGCATCTTTTCATGAAGGTCAGCGTTGTGCATTTTTGCAGAATCAACCAATTTCAGAGTTAGGCATCCCCTGCTGAAAAGCCCCGCCAGAGTATAATACAAAAAGGAAAATGTTTTCCTAAGAAGCTGACTTCAAAAATTAATTTCAGTGCTACCAATCCCCATGTCTCCACTCCTCTGCACCCCCGACAAATAACTCAGTGAAGCCTTGGAAATCAGCTGCCGTATAGCAAAGATCAGAGACTGTATGAGCAAATGGATGAGTCCTTTTGTGGCCAGTATAACACCACGACTTTTACAAGGGCTGCATTAGAATGTGGAAAAGAGACAAAAATAAAATGCGTAAATGAGGTTTTGGCCATGAGAGCATCAGCCACAAGGATGGCAAAGAGCAAGGAAACAAAGAACAATATTCAATGTAATGACCTTGGTAAGAGTGCCAGTTGTGAAAGCGTGGCTTAATGTTTACTGCTGTTATGAATATACTTTTGTGCTTACACAAGTGTTACACAAGCAGATATGCGGTATCTTCAAGAAAAGCAGAACAAGAATCTAAAAAAAAAAAAAAGAAAACAACAATAGAAGGCTGCCTACCGACAACAAAAGAAAGAGAAATCCAACGAGGAACTAATAATTAAAGGCACTAATTGGGGGCAGCAAGTCCATCCATTAATAAGCCTACATCAACAAAGTAATCAGCAGATTAAAGTCCAAATAATGAAAACATTAGGACTGCAATACTAGTTTAAAGATTTAAATGAAGCAGAGGAGATGTTATGTTTGTCTCTGAAGATTCATCCTATGTATGTGTCCTCAAAAATCAAACTGAATTTTTAAATAATTAAATAGGTTTTACTTGCCTAAAAGAAAAAAAAAAAAAAGTTCATCTACATATTTTGTGGTTAAGTTTTGCTGAATAATAGTAGGTTGGTTATATTCCACCCACAAAGCTTTAACATCAAAACGTAACCATTCTAGTCAGGAGGAGATATAATACCACAAGTAATTACTCTAAATATTAGTAGGTGATGTGGTTGCTCTGCCAGAACAGTAGTAAAATAAGAAGGAATAATATCTTTTTGGTAGTTCACAGTCAGATTTTCACTAATAAGTGTTTCGCAGTAGAAAAGGTATTTCCATCATAGTGTGATCTGAAAAAGCCTGGAAGAGAATTATGGCAAATAATGAATATTATTAGTCTTGAAAAGAACTTGAAAATCTGATCTTTGTGAAAAGACAGATTTGCCATATTTGGATGCTAATTTCAGTTAAAATTACTGCTTTATTACATGGAAAGACTAGGAGAAATGCAATGGCACATTTATGAGTGTTCTACTAATTTATCTGTTGATTAAAAAAAGTGAGTTTTTTTTTCCAAAGCGGCAAAACAGGTTGTCTTGCTCAAGTATTAAAAATTACAAATTTTCTGATTTAATGTATTTTTTTTAGTTTAACTGACGCTGCAGTGTCACTTTTCTAGCTTTTCTCTTTTTTTTTGTCCTGAACATTTTTATTTGACCATAAATTTTCTTTCCATTTATCAACTTGTACCAGCTTAGTCATTTACCGTTCTAATTGTTTATGCCGCTATTCCCACAGCAACAGGCTTAGAAAATAATTACTACAAAAATCAACTCCAAATGTAGTCTGGGAAAGAAGTCCCAGTTCATTTTAAGTATTTAAGTCATAATATTTGGATATAGGCTAGAATGTGAATTAGAAAATTGCTAAAATAGCTGCATTTTTTTTAAAGGCTAGATGCATGAGGTCAGCTATTGCTCTCTCTTTAAAAAATAATGTTTAAAATTTCTTGGGTAGCTTTCTGTTCCTAGCTCTTCAATTATTGAAGTTGTACATCTGTCAAAAGTTCAGTATGGTACAAAGATGATCGTGTGACTTCAGGATCCTAACAGTTGCAGATCTGGTAAAGAAGGAAGCAATACGATGAAACCACTCCCACAGCTTGTACAACTCCAGTTTCCAACCTTTCAGTTCTCTGGGGTCTGCAGACTGCCCCGGCGTGGACCTGGGGATGGTTGTGGTTCCTTCTTGTACCTGTGCAACTGGAGTCCCATCCCACCGTAGTGAGGATGCCTCCGAGCCGCTCAGCGACTTCTCCCCTCCGCCACCTTCTTCCAGCTCCACGCTGCAGGCACGTGTGGTGACAGCCAGCCCCAGTCAGATGCTCCAGCACTTGCTGGGTCTCACACCTACGGCACAGCAGATCTGCAGAGCAGTCATTAAAGCAAAGGCTTGTTGTCAAATTGCCATAGCCAAAGGGTAATTGGCAACCGAAAAGACCGCTACGTATTTATAAGGAGTTACCCGAGTTAGCTTAAGCTTTGAAAGCACACTTCACTTGTACTTAACAAAATATGTTATCTTCCTTTCTGCTTCTGATTTATGCTGCTAGCCAAATGAGCTGCTGAAGTGCAACAAGTCCCGTGACACAATTTAAGTCAGAGCTGCAGCCTATCCTCAAGTCTACTGGCTGTTTTCTTGGTACTCTGTTAGTACCAGAACACCAGGGGAATAATTTCAGGTGAGTTAAAAAGTAAAAAAAAAAAAGATAAAATCACCTGAGTTCAAATAAATTTTCTCAAGAAGTTCAGTGTACTAGTTTAGTGTCATCCAGTGATCTTATCTTCAGTAATCTTCTGTTTTCCAAAATTTCCTTTTCACATCCTAATCTGCTTGTGTTTGGAAGTGACAGCCAGAAGTTATGGGACCTCTGGCAAAAGACTGCACGCTGTAATACTGCTGGGAATCTCAGTACATGGAGGTTGCTTCTAGTGCATCATTTCTAAGTGTTAAAATTTTCATGACTAGGTAGTTTTTAAAAAACCAATATAATATATTCAATTATTTGGAGTTTAGCTAAATTCAGGCTTTTGGAAACTTTTTTTTCAGCCTATTAGAGCGTGTTTTCAAAAACGTTGTGGTACAGCAAGTATTTGTACTTCAGTCTTTTTTTTTTCAAGAGCAAAGCATCTTAATCCTTTTTTAATCTTGAGCTAGTGTTTGATTTTGCAATAGGTGAGTTCAGTTGTATTTAATTGATTCTAAGATGATATTTCATCATCGAAGCATCAAAAAATAGAGCAAAATACATGTATAAAGGCATTTGAATGGTTTTTTAGTAGAGAGGTGTGCGAAGAGAGAACTTAGAATTCTAACATCTGTGTTTGCATTATTCATTTTCTTGGTTTTGATCTGTGGACCAATTATGTTGGCAAATACTTTTTCCACCCATTCCATTCTAGTTCTTCAAAACACTGACAAGACATCTAACCTTTACTGTGTAATATCATTAAGTAGTAGCAGATTTTTTTAACACTTCTTCTAGAGTTTTGACACTTGTACATTTGTTTAATTCCATTAGATGTTCTTTGAGATGAAGCAGAAGTGCTGTTTCAGAAGATCTGTTGCTAAATTCAAGTTCTTAAGTTCACGGGAGAGAGTTTCCTGGGCAGTAATCTATTGGCAATGGAAACTAATTTCAACCACTTCTGGACATGAAAAGCCACTAGAGTTTCTACAGCAGACCACAGTAAAGGCACTGATAAAGGCTGAGAGATTCACAGGTTTTAAATGCTGTAGCTTTTGTGGCTACTTCGCTTTGCTGAACACATGGACCTGGTTTTGCAGTGAGCTTAAAAACCTGGCCAGTTTGAAACCCTTGCAGATGGAGACTGAGGTGCTTCAGTGCAACTTGCAGGCACAGGCTCCTCTCTATTTCTTACCTTCTTCAGAGGCGTTGCGTTGCGCTGCTTTGGCATCACTTAACTGGCAGACATTGGCAGTTTGACAGATTTCTGAAATCTGGAAATCCTAAACTACCCGTGGTACCAGAAAATCACTGTTACGTCAGCTTTTCATCAGTCGAGAGTTAGGAGTGGATTTTTTGCATGTTAAGGTCATTGCAGAAAGATGTGAGGAATTAGTTGGTATGCATATTTTATTAATTGGTGACTATTTGCCTTTAACTTAGAAACAGGCCACATATATGTTGTATATTTGTTCTATTCAAAGTCAGGTCTCTTTAAATCTAGTGTGTGTGTTACTCTGTTTTTAAGCATATTTTCTCATAATTACTGAATAGCCATTTAGATGAGTGGCTTGTGTGTGTCCTAGAGTGGTACTCCATCCTTTGTATTCACCTGTGTGGTTTCTGGTTATTGTTGCTTGTTTATTTATGTTTTTTTTTTTTTTTTGCTTTTATTGGTTGTGATATCCCAAGTGAACACACATATTGGTGTTTGTTGCATCACAGCAAATTATTGGTATTTTTTTCTTTAAATATGAGGAAAATCTCTTGCATACTTCTCTGTAATGTTCATACTTCCATCAAGTATCTAATTTCTCTTTTTTTTTTGGGGGGGGGGTGGTGCATTTTTTAAGGGGCTCCAGTGCAAGCTTGATCCAAATATACAAAACTTACTAAGCTTGTAGGTTGTTAGTGGGTATATCAGTGAGAACATGGAAGTGCTTAGTACAATGATTATCAGCCACTGAGGTGTCTGTATCTAGAGACTTTTTCTGGTCATTGCCTCAAAACAAAAGAAGCCATCTCTGCGTCCTTCACAGGTCTTGACAATAAACCAGTGCTTTTTGACAATATAAGCTGTGATTTCTACTGGGTGAAATTGTCTGTCTCCCTGCCTTTTTGTCTGTTACCCAACTCAGCTTTTTATGTCAGTAAAACTAAGTCTGGTTGATGCATCCATTCAGTTTCTTCTGCCCTTTTTCCTAGGGATCATGCCCCAGCGTTTGATGTAGTTTAAGAGTTATTAGCCTCTTCCTGTATTTATGCACAATTCTATGGGAAGTAAATATGAAAGCTTTTCTTCATTCTTCATCTTCTGCTTTGTTTCAGTGTTTAGCTTCTTGAGTTGCTAGTAACACAGCTGTTTAAACCAAAGAACACTTAATATGGAAAAGACCCACTTTGTTTGGGACTAAGTGATAAAGCATATGTTTGGTCTTTCACAACAGGACGTAGCATGGCTGATTAATGTAGTGTAGAAGGAAGCTAGGAAGTGCGCATTCTCTCTCTCTGCTAGTTTTATATTCCTGTGATTGCCTCAGTGCCCTAAGTACTCCTGTGTCAGCAATTAGCAGTAGCAGCGTTTCATTAATCCTTCCGATTTCTGATGCGGCACATTCTAAGAGGAAGAGATAATAGAGAGTCATTGGTTTAAACCTCAGGATTAGCCTCTGATGCATCGGGCTGCGGTGTGTCGTTAGCAGGAGTGGCAGTGGAATTGTCAACTAAAGCAGCTACGTGGCATGTGGCTGATGCTCTAAAATTGAAGGATGATTTTGCTACCTTAAGCAACAACACCTACACAGGTAAATAGGTATTGCAGTTTACATAAATTCTAGTAATAGCTGCATATTTTTGATAGTATTTAAATTTCTGTGTTTTGTGAATCACTTGATATCCTGTATTCCCTCTTTCACCAAGTTAACATAAACCCAACTCCACAAAGTAGCTTTACAAAACATCCATGTATACCAACAGACTGAACTTCTACAGAGCTTGCCAGCACTCACATTTGAAAGTCCCTATAGGACTTATGTCTGAACAGCTTTGTATACATACATAATCAAGAAATGTCATAGGTGGTTGTACTAAGTGTAACCATAACACATCTGATGTTAAAATTTATACTGAAATCAGCTTAATTTTATTTTTCATAGTTATGAATGCATTGTGAATGCAATAGATTATTATTGATGCAAAATGCTTTTTAAATGCCTGGTCCTTATAAAACACAGCAGTAATACTAAAACAGACCAGATTTTATGTTCCTTGTAAGCTTTTGGAAGGATCTGTTTCATTTCTCTGTAGAAGTGCTAGCTTGTAAGAATGAGAGCTCTTCAAAATTCTAGCAGTTGATTTAATTTGTAACTTATACAGTATATTAAACTTGAAGATTATCATGCCCTTACACAGATGAAAGAGGATTTATAGGTGCATTCTCCTTTCGATTGACTGACATTTGCCAAAGAGCAGTGTAAGTGCAGTAGCGGTGAAGGTGATCAGCCCTGCTCTCCTGTCAGGCTTGTGTGGGGATAGGAAACGTAGAAGTAGATCACGTAGGACTAAAGAGCAGACAACAACTTGTCTGCAGTGGAACCACAACCAGACATAAATTAGCTCCTGTTGACATGGATTTGGGAGTATTAGGTCTACTCTGAAGGAATCTGAGCCCCACACGGGGGCTGTGTTTCAGAGAGTTGGGAGGGGTTGCCTGCTGCGGCCAGAGCTGTGGGTCAGCTGCCGGCCTGGTCCACAGGCCCTCCAGCCTCTTCAGATCTTCGGCCACTGCCACCAGTTAGCTGGCTGTCGAGCTCCCCTTGGCATCACCTGTCAGATACTCGATAGAGCTGATGAGGTTGCAGTGAATGAAAACTACCATTTGCAGCCCCGCTTGCTGTCCCTGTAGGCCACAGCGAGGGCCGTGAGGGAGCAGACTATGTCCTGTCTCACCGAGGCCTTACCTGAACCTCTCCTGGTCTTCAGGAGGCTCGTGGTGACTTAGCTGAGGACAGTTTTATCCTGGTCCTTGCAAATCTGTGCTTGGACACAGGGGAGAGGTGGGTGGGAGTGCAGGAGGTCTCATCTCATCGCTTTCTTATCCTGAGATAACTCAGCTGGTGTGAAGGCATAAGCATCTGCACAGCTACACAGAATTTCATCACGCCTCACTGCTTATTTCAGTGCGTTGGCCTATTACATACCCTGCATTCTTAACTGGGAATTAGCAACAACTGCTTGAATGAACCTTTTCCTTCTAGATTCTGTTAACCTTTTGAGTTCATTGACATCGATGTGACATCCTTCTGCACTTCTGAATAAGATTGGATTCATTGGCACTAATTGTGCAAATGTGGTTAGTGACAGACAGGTGTTACTTTTATAAGGGGACCTGCAGATATTTTGAACCAGAATCCTATTGGTGTAACCGTGGTCCTGGTACAAAGACATTAACAATGTAAAAAACAAACAAACAACAACAAAACAAACAAACAAATCCTTTAAGATAAATGAGTGAAAGCAGTTGGTCATGTGAGATGAGAGTGCTCTGCATGTTGTTCAGCAAACATACATGTATTAATTTTGAATTACATGCTCATTGTGTAAAAACTGACCATTAATGTTAACTTCTTACCAGTAATAAAAAATGGTCAAATGCAATTTTGTCATGAAAATGTTTCAGGTCTTCTGTGCTCCTGGTCTTGCAGTATGCCCAGAAAATACCCTGTTAAGTGTTTATCTGCTCTGTACCTGCAGCTTTGGCTGCAGCAGCATATTTACTGCACTTGCAGTAGCATGACTTAAATCTTTCTAGAAGAATGGAGAGCTTTCAGATAAGTAAATGCCAGTCTGCTTTGGGATTATGTAAGTGCAGTTGGTCACCATTGTAGGTGGAAAAGGGTTGTTGTGAGAGGTACCTGTTGGTACGCAGGCTGCAGAGCTCTGCACAGAGTTCAAAGTCATTTCTCACTGTGGGCTGTGTTTCAGCATCACCTGCCTAATACTGGGAGAGAGAGGAAGGGATATTTGTTTCAGTGTTCACATTTGGAAGAAAAATGAATACTGTCTTGAACACATGAACCACAAAGCTGTAGTTTCTAGGTTGCCTTTCTAGCATTGGTCTGAAATGTTTCATGAAGTTTTACAACTTTGTTTTGTTTTTTCTTTTTTCCCCTCTGAGTAGAAGTGCATAGGAAGAAATACAGTCAGTGTAAGACTGTGTGCAAATGTGCAAGTTGTGATGCACAGTTTTATTGGTTCCCTGTTTTTGAGTGACCTGTTACTACTGTTATGTATAAAGATGAAAGTATGGTAGTTTGTTTTTTCTCATTTTGCAAAAATACTGACTTAAAAATGTAAATCTTTAAACTTGCCAACTCTACCTTTTGATTCTTTTTTCCTGTTGTAATTTGCTTCTGTAATACTGACTCTTAACAGGCTAATTGCATTGCTTAGCAGCAACCTCCTGTCAACAGGTAGACAGCAGGAGAGGCAGAGTAAGAAAGAATAAAAGAGGCAGACCTTCTGGGCAAGGAAAGGTAGCTTACTCTTGTCGCTACTGAGTTGGCCTTGGCCTTGGGGAATAAAAATAACATGAAAAATAGATAAAATTTAGATGTTTTTTAAAGAAAAAATAATAGAATGGAAAACAGATTAAAAAGTAGATTAAATTTTAAAAGGTATCTTTGCCATTTATCTACTTAATGCATAGTTTTCTCTTCTTTCAAGATAATTGATCTTAGGAATAGATAACATAATAAAAGTGCTTAGTGTAGCTGAAGTTGATAATGATGTCAACCTTAATTTGAGTAGCTACAATCTCATTCTAACCCTTGACTTTTTCTTGGTTGATGGAGAATATCTGTGCATTTCTTAAATAGCCAAATGGCATCCTGAAAGTGAGGTCCTGCAGGAGCTAGGTAAGTCTGAGTTTAAAGCCATGCCTTATAATGTGAAGTTATCAGTGAATAATGAAGAATGCTTGCTGAAATACAGACTATCATCAAATGAACAAAACTTTAATGCTTAGGATTTGATGATGTAACTCATTCCTTCTGCCATCTCAAAGAAAAACAAAAATCACCAAATGAACTGGGCAGGCTGTTTAAGAAAAACTCTTGCTTAGCTTTTTGCTTCTAAAAGTTTTTCTTTCCCTTAATTGTATGCCCTTTCTCCTAGTTCATGTTTAATCTGATTTTTAAATACTAGAAATTGGAACTCTCTTTTCTGCTGTAGGTTTTCCTCACCTTCTGATTTGAATAGGAAATAAATTAAGGAAATTAAACAAAAAATTGAGGTTTGAAGGTAATTATTTTGGTCGGGTCATGAATTCTTAAAGAAGAAATACGGCAGCAAACTTGTATAAACATATACCATGCTTAAGTGTTTTATACTCAGGTTATAGTTTAAATGAAAGCTGTACTTTCAGGAAGTAAATAACAATTCAGAAGGTTTTGTGGAGTCAGCAGGACCTTACATGGCAAGAAGTCCTCTTGATGTGCAGTGTTTTCATACAGCGTTATGGTTGTTTTAATCAGTGAGGCTTTTCCGTCTGGAAATGATTAGTGGACTGTACTCAGCTGCTTGTCTTCTAAGTGACTCGATTCTGGTGGAATCGTATGCGTGCTTTCAGATATTTGAGGCAGATTTTTGGAACTCATTTTAGAGGTTGTTTTTACTTGCACTTTAGTACCATTAATACCTATATCACTACTTGAGAATATTAGAAACCTTCATCAAATACAATTATTTATGCATTAGAATATGTTTTGATTATGGTTTACAGTTGCAACATGTGATATTTTGTTTGCTTTTGCAATATTTCCATATGACAAGAGATGTTTTAAACAATTAACTCTGCGGTTTTAGTTGTGTGTAAATAACACAGTAAAGTAATTACTTTCAGGAAGCAGAAAATGCAAAATACACTAGATTTTAAAATATTTACATGTCCATCTGTTTTCATAAACTTGGTCATTACTTCCAACTGATAAAAGAACCAAAAACAAAGTGATGTTTAAAGTCTTCTATCTTCTGCCAATTCAAGAAATGAAAAAAATTATCTTCAATTGTTTTCTTCTCTATCTGATAATTGTCCATAACTTTAGTTCACCCCTTGTGTGCCCCTCTACTCCAGGCTATCCTTTACTTCATTTTTTTTTCCCATGTAGCTTATTCTTTGTATTATATCTGCTTCTTCTCCTCAAGTACTTTTTACATTTATTCTGTACTTTAAAAAATCTTTGTCTTAGCTAAATGATCCTTTATTATTGCATTCAAAGCATCTATAATGTGGTGGTTGTTTTTTGTTTGTTTTTGTTTTTTTGAGTTTTGTCCTTTATATCTCTAAATTGGCTCTTTGCTGGGTAAAAAACTGGCTGGACGGCTGGGCCCAGAGACTGGTGGTGACTGGAGTGAAATCCAGCTGGTGATTGGTCACCAGTGGTGTTCCCCAGGGGCCAGTGTTGGGCCCATCCTCTTTAATATCTTTATTGATGATTTGGATGAGGGAATTGAGTGCACCCTCAGTGAGTTTGCAGATGACACCAAGCTGGGGGGAAGTATCGATCTGCCGGAGGGTAGGAAGGCCCTGCAGAGGGACCTGGACAGGATGGGTCGATGGGCAGAGGCCAGTGGGATGAGGTTCAACATGGCTCAGTGCTGGGTCCTGCACTTTGGCCGCAACAAACCCATGCAGCACTACAAGCTTGGGGGCAGAGTGGCTGGAAAGTTGTGCAGAGGAAAAGGATCTGGGGGTGCTTGTCGATGCTCACCTGAACGTGAGCTGGCAGTGTGCCCAGGTGGCCAAGAAGGCCAACGGCATCCTGGCTTGTGTCAGGAATAGTGCAGCCAGCAGGAGCAGGGAGGTGATCGTCCCCCTGTACTCTGCTCTGGTGAGGCTGCACCTCGAGTGCTGTGCTCAGCTTTGGGCCCCTCACTACAAGAAGGACATCGAGGCCCTTGAACATGTCCAGAGAAGGGCTGCGAAGCTGGTGAGGGGTCTGCAACACAAGTCCTGTGAGGAGCGGCTGAGGGACCTGGGGGTGTTTAGTCTGGAGAAGAGGAGGCTCAGGGGAGATCTCATTGCTCTCTACAGCTACCTGAAAGGAGGGTGTGGGGAGTTGGGGGTCAGCCTCTTCTCACAGATAACCAGTGATAGGACTAGAGGGAATGGCCTCAAGTTGCACCAGGGGAGGTTCAGGTTGGAAATGAGGAGACATTTCTTCTCAGAAAGAGCAGTCAGCCATTAGAATGGGTTGCCCAGGGAGGTGGTGGAGTCACCGTCCCTGGGGGTGTTCAAGGAAAGGTTGGACGTGGTGCTTGGGGACCTGGTTTAGTGGGTGATATTGGTAGGGGGGGTATGGTTGGACTAGATGATCTTGAAGGTCTTTTCCAACCTTTATGATTCTGTGATTCTCTCAGCGTAATCTTTGTGCTTCAGTACTGCGGTTACAATTTCTGCATCACCTTGGTTTGGATGATGAAGTTTGATGGGTTGCTAATTTGAACCTGAAAGGTCCCATCTTGCTAATAATGATTTTTTTTATTATTATTATTTTTCTTGGAAAAGTATGGAAGCATCTGACTTGGTAAAACAGCCAACGACGAGACACTATACCAGCAAGTAGAAGTCTGTGGGAAGCTGGTGGTCACCCCGCAGTTCCTCAGTGTGGGCGCTGAGAGCTGACCCTCATGGGTGGCAGTGGCTCTGTGTGCCTGGCCCCCTGAGAGGGCCCGTCCTCGCTGTTCCTCTGGGCACACTGTCCTCCCCTGGGGAGCAGCAAGGTGTGCGTGCTCACAAGTGGGCTCCAGTCGGGCTCCTACCCCGAGCCCCAAAGCTGTTCTCATCCCTTTCGGAGTCTGGCATTTGCAGAGCTTTTTGAGATGGCCCCGGGGGGTTCTGTGACATTAAAAAACAAAGGAAAAAGTCGCTACCGAGTGACCTTTTCATTAGCTAGGACCTTAAGCAATGTATGCGAGCTGCTGAGTAAAAGCAACACAGTAGTTTATTGAAATTGAAAATTGGTATGGTTGGATTTCCAGTTCTGTACCTATTAAAGCATTGCTTCGTGCACTAGCTGGCTATAATTCTTCTGGCTGAACCCTCAGCTGAAGCCTGGGAGAGGGTATCCAGTCTTGGAGAACAGGTGACTGGTTAGAACGTCAAAAATAAATGAATAAAAAATTACAAAGCACTCAATAAAAAGGCAGCAGAATATTTTTATGATCACGGTCTGCATACGGTGGAACAGCTATCAGGATTGTTTTCCACCAGGCCAAATAAAAAAGCTGCATTTCCTGATTTTCGCTTATTTGTGAACCTTTCTCAGCTTCACTTAAGGCAGCTGGGGAGGGGGCTGTGGGGTCTGCTTCTCACTTCTCGCTCTCTTGCTGCCTCAGAAATGAGCCCTTCTTTCTGCTGCTGTTGCATTTAGGAGGAACAACTGAGCAATTTGCTGTTTACTTGTATCTTCTGGGGCTTTCTTTTTCTTTCAGATTAAATTATATTAGTATCGTAAGATCCTTGCAAATTCATCTTACCTGAGCTGAGCTGGTCAGTGATGATTGTATTATGAAGATAGATACATAGTTATGATGGGATGAGGGTGAAGCTGAATTACTTTTAAATTCAGGATGCTATTTCTGCACCTGGGAGTAATCCACTAAATAAGAAACAATTTTATTACATGTGTTCAGTAGAACTCTATCTATAAAGCTATCAGGCTTAAAAAGAAACAAAAAACAACCTCTCTGATGGATGGTGAATCAATAATCTCCTGCTGTATATGAAGTGTTCCATAAAGAAGCTCCATCGTAGTAGAGAAAATGGAGATTAGTCCTGCTATAAGAGAAATTTTGTGTCATGGGTTATCCAGTCTGCTTATTTCCTTTTTTTTTTTCTTTCCCTGTCTGTGTTCCCCTCTCCCCTCCTCAGTTTTCCTCCCTTCCTCCCCATGTTTGCTGGCAGAGGGCAAATGACAAACCTAGCCGTGTTACTGCATTCAGACTTTCTGTGGAAGTCATTGCTGAGAGAGCGTTGGGGAATTCCTAAAAAGTCATCTGGTCTGCAGAAGACTACCCCCTCCCCAAGGATGTTATCGGTGGGGCTTATCAAGCTCATGCTGCCCCAACTGCTTGTGGAAAAACAGAGTGCTTGGACGAGCTAGAAAGAGGCAGTGAGGGGCAGAGGAGCAGCTGAGAGGTAAAAAAAAAAACAAAAAAAAAAAAAAAAAACAACAAAAAAAAAAACAAAAAAAAAAAAAAACAAAACCACCCTGTGACAGGTCAGAGCTGGGGGAGCAAGTTGGGGGTCAGCAGAGAGAGCAGGTGGTGTTGGGTCTTTGTAAACTTCCCTTTTCTGTAGTAAAACCAACTCTCTTGCAGAGGCAGGAGTTGGTCTGTCTGGATTTTTTGTGGATAACCCCCTCTCTGGGGCAATGATTGAAGATGCACCTTATGAGATTGCTTCAGGAGCAAGGCATTTTATAATGCGAATGAAAACGTTAAAATCGAGCGCAGGGCTGTTCTAGATCCATATCAGATGATCCAGCAAATTTTTATTTCTTCTGTTTTCTTTGGCAATTTTTTTTTTTTAATTCAGAAAACCCCATTTTGGTTAATCAGAAGATCCTTCTGAATTTAGGTGTAAACTGTAAAACCTGTGTGTAAATAGCTCTTTCTTTGAATTACCTTCCATCCGAGCATTTTGCACGTATCTAATACCTGTAAATAGGTTACAAATTCTTTTAGTAATGCGCATGTTGACAAATTAAACTGTACAGTCTTTCCATGTTTGTACCAAACAGCAGCAGCAGGGGAATCCAGAACAGATCCTCATGCTGTGTGATGGTCTTCCACCAACAGTTTTATCTCCTCTTTATATGCAGGCACTACACTGGAGGCAGTGCTCACCAGGTGTAGGGGAGGAGGTGAAAACATGGCCTGCCTTGGGGCAAAAACTCAAAAGAAATACACAGACAGCTTCCAATGAGTGTATCGGATTCAAAGCATGTGTCTTTGCCAAGGTATAACCTATGCCAGCAACCATTTAAGATTCTGGAGGTCAATCAAAAAAAAATCCTTTTGATTCTGATGCAGCTGCCCTAATGACAGCAACTGCTCTGGGTGCAGCTAACGTGGATTCCTGCTTAAAGCATCTGCTTAATTGGAGATGCTTTAATACGAATCCCTGGAGTTAGAGTGTTCGTGTCTGTGTTTTCAGCATCTCTTTCACCTATTTTTTCTGTTCTGTTGTTCTTGTGTTTTTGTGTATGTTTGCCTGGGCTTCAGTGACTAGTTATACAATGGGGAAACCTCCCATTTTGCACGAGTAACAGTAGGCTCTACTGCAGCATCATCTCCAGACCTAATTATGTTGCATGTAAAACCCAAAAGATTCCTGTAGGCCAGAGCTCGTCCTTGTCACGTAGATGTAGAGTTCAGGTCTCAGATGCTTTAAATAGTGATTTACCAGTGGTGCCACTGGGCTCGATGGTAGTCTCGCTGTTCAGTAAAAACAAAGGATGCTTTGGAAGATAAAAGTTGTGAAAAATTGCATTGTTGCTGTTTACACAGGCAGTCTGTAGAAATTATATGAAACCATTTCTTAAATTCTAAGCTGGTTCTAAGTGCAAGTCTGCTTTGGAGGTTTTAAACTGAAGTACGACTTCCCCTATTCTTATTTCCCTCCCACCCTCCAAGTTGTTCATCTCCCTGTTTTTCCAAGATTTATTTTCTGGTCTGTTTTTAAAACCAAACTTTGTCTGATCAATTATGCATTTTAAGTGGATTGAAACCAGGAGGGAAAAGAAAGAAAGAAAAGAAACCAAATGGCAAAATGCAGTTGTTTCAGCTGGTTACATGCTAAATTAATGGTAACTCTCTCTATCGAATATATGCAGTGCAAGACCCCAGTGTGGTCTGTACTTCTGTAAAGAGTTGTGAATTTTAGGGTTTCTGGGTAAAGCACAGTCAGAGCTGTACTTTGACTTTGTGTCTGCGGATGGTTGAGAGATGACTTCTTCCCTGATTTGTGCTACTATTGTAAACATCCCAGGATATTTAATATGAATAACGTGCCGTCATTTATTAAAAAAAAAAAAAAAATCTTAGCAAATGTAAACATAACTCTTTAAAATCCCTGTGTATAAGAAAGATTTAGTGAAATAAAGTCTAAATCGCTGTTTTCTGATGAAATAGGATAGAATCCTCTCAGTGAGTTTTCATGCTGTAAAAGCAGAATGGCCATTCTGAACTGAACACTCATACAGACCCTTCTGTTTTACCTTTACCTCAAACAGCCAGCATCACACATAAAAGTAAAAATATATTAAAAAAAAAAAAAGCAGAACTAGGATAAACTGGGATTTACCTAACATGTTCACGTTGGCGTCATTTGTAGAAGTAGATGCCCTGTGGGCTTTTAATCAACATTGTTCTCTTGCTCATCTCAGAGAGCAATGGCAAGCATACAGCCGGTTAGTTTACCTCCTGCTTACCATCTCTTTCCCTATTATGAAACAAGGGAGATGAACCACCATGCAGGAGCTGCAGCACGTTTCTGTGTCTCTCTATTCTCATTTTTTAACTATTTTGATTGACTTCTTTCTGTTATTCCAGTCCTTTCTTAGTGACAGTAATGACAGTGCTGCTCCTCTCCATTTTACTTTTCCATTAGGACTTCCTTTCATGTTCTAGTCCATATTTATATTTCATGGTCATTTGGGCCAACCACTTCCAGTCATCCTCTTATCTCTCATCACCAGTTTGAGTGGAAAATGGGGCAAACCCATACACGGAAATATATGTCCGTGCCCATGCTGTGATCCCGCCTGAAAATGCCTATAATCATTGTTCCATCATTTGAAAAAAAAAACATGCACGGTCTTTATTTTTGAAGGCTACGAGTCACATTGGATTTCAATTCCTGAATTTTGCATTGACAGGAGGCAGATTGCAGTGAAGACCATAAACTGACAGTTTAGGGCAAGCATGCTATTGCCTGAGGCAGTCAAGGATGTAGACCACTCCATCGTTCTGACTTAGGACATTCATCCCTCCTGAGGTTTCTTGTCCTTCGTGTTGATAGATTGAGAAAGACAAGCAGCACATGGGTAGACAAACACCTCACCCAGGCACTTGGTGCCATTTAACAGTTTCTTCCCACATTTGACATTTTCATTTCCTTTCTTCACCTCACTCATCAGTAACTGTTTGGATCTTGTTTTCTGTACACAATGCTAATACAGAATGACAGAATACAAATACAAGCTCCATTACTCATTTTATATGCTGTATATTCTAGCAGAATTATATAGGAAGCCTCACCAGCTGAACCATAAAAGGGACACTTAAAATTTAATTGACGTTGACCTTATGCAAGTATCACTCAGCATTACGTGTTTTTTTGTTGGTTTGTTTTTGTTTTTCTTGCAGCGTAGATATCCAAGAACGTGCAGGTATTCAATTTATTGCTCAGTAATTCTTTTCTGCTTTTACTACAGTTACAGTAACACTATCAAAATATGCTTTGCGTATAAAGGAGTCTTCCAGGTTCTCATGTTTATTATGTGTTATTACCATGATTTGCTCAGGTGGGATCTTAGTAAAGAAGTTGGGAAGTGCAGTGGAGAGCAGGTTCCTACATAGAGCAAATGTGTGAGTGTTCCTGTGTTCTCCTGTGTGCTTCCAGAGAGGTCTGAGAAGATATAAGCTCACGTTGTACAGGAAAGAGTCTTTATGTGTTAGTTTTATGAATTTCTGTGGTTCTCCCTCTGGTACTGTATTCTACACCTTTGACATGAGGAGGGGAGTCTCAGGTGTAGAAGACACAAAGTTGGCCAACTCTTTAAGTAGACAAGAGGAGAAGTGCCTTGGTGACCTCCTTAGTTCTAGCCTCTGGTAGGGGTCAAGGCGATGCTGGCTTGATGCTCTTCCTAGCAGCGTGAGGAGGTTGTCCGACAAGCCATAGCCACCATGTGAATCACTGGGGGAGGTGAGTTCCTCACTGATGTATTCACCAAAATCCTCGCTGTCACGTTTGGTACCGGCTTGCAAAACGTGCCGTTCTTTCCATCACTCTAGTGCTGGCACCCAGCCACCCCCTGCTTCTTTCACACCTTTTTTCTTCTTTTGCAGAGCAACGTCCCTCATTGCTGCTGCTTCTAGAACTCTAAAATAAGGACAGATTTAAACAGATATAATTGTAGTAGGTATAGTAGATATAATTATAGTTCAAGTTAGTAGTACGTGTTAGTGTATGGTTTCAATTAACTGGGAAAGATTAGCTAGGACCATTAACTGGGAAAGAGATATCTAGGGGTCTTGGGTAATTCAAATCACCGTCTGTACATATTTCAGCTTGCACTTGGCTTGAGGTTTACTTTTTCACTGGTATCTCTGAAGATGTTTTCCTTCAAACAGGAGATACCGAACTCATCAGAAATCCGCAGCCAAGTGCTCTACCCCTTGCTGTGAGAGTGGGTGTAGAGCTTCGAGTCTTAGTCTGGAAAGAGAAGGTAGCTTTTTGGAATAGGAAGTAGTTGCAATCTACTCAAACCCACTGGAAATAAAATACAAATGGCACTGATAAGGGTGAATTAAAAGAAAATGAGTCTTTCAAGTGGTAATGCGCTTTCTTTATGCAGTTCAGAGAAATTCAAATCGAGTTCTACTGGATTCTTTAGGCAGAGGGTGCCCACCTGCAGGCTGTGGACGAGATGTAGCCTGCTCAGTTATAGTGGGTGTGTGTGGGTTTTTGTATTGTTTTATGATGTTGAAAATAAGGGGCTTGCCCCACTTGAAAGCTCATCATCTGTGGATTTTGATTGTTGAAGGACTTAGCTATACATGTTCATTTACTCAGGGATTGCGAAGAGCTATAATGGTGTTGCTCTTCAGTAGCAGGACAGAAATGCGAGCATCTGTTGCCTTCTATCGTAACCTCCTGACTGTAACGTGGGCATGTCTTGAGAAATAATGTGATACTAAATTAAGCTCATTAAAGTTGCTAAAAGTGTTTTACATGCTGGAAAAGATGATTCTTCATCCTTCATATACAACACAAAGTCAGTTTTTTGGGGGGAGGAAGGGGGCGGGGGGAGTTGGTGTATGACTAACTACATCACTATCTCAAAATCTTCATTTTTCAAGGGTCTGTATTTATGCCATTCAATCCTCTTGTGCACTGAGCTGCTATGAGAGAGAGATCATGAAGGCAGAGAAAAGTTCAGGCATTGTATAGATATTGCAAGTGTGTGCATCTTTCATTTATCTCTAATCCACCATTCTTGAAAATATGAAATTTCTCATATTGTCTGTTATTGCATTGAGAAATTCATTATACTGGGTTATGAAGCTCTGCTGATCACTGTAATTGCTTTGGTTCTCCAACTTTATTTTATGGATATAAGCTGTGTGAAACATGGCATGTTCCCAGAAAGGATACTGCTATCGCATGTTTAGTATTAATACAGAAAAGCTGTTCAGTGAAAAATATAAAAGGAGGACTACCATCGTGAGCATTTGCAAATACTTTACTGTGAGTTTAAAAAAGGATAGTATGTTGGATTTGTTCAAGGGGAGAAAAAAAATTTTTTTTTTTTTAATAATGGTCTATAATGTTACTCAATTTTTCTAATTTCTCTGCTACTTAACTTCAATACATTATTTAGAACATAAAAGATATTAATTTCAGAGATTGATCTCTCGAGATAAGCCAGCTTTCCTTTTTAATAAACCATTTAAAATACAGGGTGCGTAGCAAGAGTTTTGCAGATATTTTTGATTGCATTAAGATAATTACTTATTTCAGGTTGTATTTTTCCAGACAGTTGTACTCTGAGGAGGTGTACATGACAGAGTATAGATTTCATATCTGATGATATAGCACCAGATTCCCATACTGAAAATCCACATTTCTTCTGGTAAATTATAAGGTTTAGTTTCTAGTATTTATTCAGTAAGATGCTGCATGCCAGAAATGTATGAGACCTTCTCTGTGTTGACTCCTTTATTTTTTTTTTTAATGTACCCTCCCCAATCTTTTCTTCTTCACTTCATTACAAACATCAGTTAAAAACAGATATTTTTTTGTCTTCTAGGTGGCTTTGCTCTGCTTTGCAGCACATTTGCTTTTAAATGCATGTGAAAACGGTGGCAACATATTATATTTGCTTCATCGTAGATGCTCCGATCAGACATGCATACTTCTCTGTATCTGATGCATATATGCCTTACTTTCTGCTTAACTTTCAGAATTCAGAAATATACAAAAGTTACTCTGCTAGATGATGAATATCTGGGTAAGAAAGCAAAACTAGTCTGCATGCAGAAAAACAAAGTTTTGAATTTTTACACAGATAGGAAGAATTGGTGGTACTTCATACTCCATATCCAAAAATGTATTAGAGTTTGCTTGCCCCTCTGCATCTTGTTTCGGGAGCAGATAGTTGCCTTCCCTGAGAATGCTCAACTGATGACTGGCACTTAGCACAGAGGTCCACCGAATACTTGAGTTTTGTGAAATATATGTATTCCCACGTGATTGCTAGCATAGGTCAACACAGAACTAGCCAACACTTTGTGAAATAGCTAAATAAATGAAATTCAGACTCCGCTTCTAGATAAAATGGTCTCTGGTTGCTACGCTGAAATGTCAGCGAGGTGTCAAACACTTCCATTGGGTGCGTGGAATCCAGTTCCCAATTTCCTCGCTCAAAAGTAACTCATGAGTGAGGACTAATAACTTGGCTTCTCGCATCACCTAGCATTTCGTTGAAGTTAAGAGTGAGGAAGCATGGGTTGGTGTAAGCAAAGGAGACCAGTCTTGCCTGAGAAGAGGATGGAGGTTACCTGTCTGCTGGTTCTGTGGCAGCCCTGACTGCCGCAGTGCTTTTTTTTTACAGAAATTGCACAGTAGCTGTGGATGGTCAGCAGGTGGTAGCCCCGCCACCTCCCAGGTCTGCCGCTTTTTCACTGCAGTATTTTCAAAGTCTTTTTCATCCTGTGCCAGATCATAAGGCTGCTCTGCTAGAGTATGCTTGCTAACTGATCATTAACCAACATGAGATTACTTTAAATAATTCCTTGAATGGCTACTTAATCACTAGTGATAAAAAAATCGGTATTTCTCTAAGAGGTTAAAAGTTTGTTGCCATCTGTGTCTTCTATAACATAGAAAATGTTAGGCATCATATGCTGTATTTCCCATTTAAATTGCAATTGCAAAGTGGTACCAGAGAAATGGATTATTTTTTTTTCATCCTATATAAGAGATCTGTCATTCACACAAAGTTAAGCCAAACTCCTCTAAATTGTCTTTGCATTTAGAACTCTTTTCGTACTGGTGTTTGCTAGGATCTGGCAGAAGCTGGTGGGTTTTGGTCCTGCCATCTCTCCTCGTGACATCCATGCCTGTTCTGCTGGAAGGGTAGGAAGTAGGTATACCACCCAGGGAATCATTACACAGAACAGCATCTCTCTTTCTTATGCACTGAAGATAATACACAGGGATACCCTGCCCATATTTTTTCCCCCAGTTATTATATGTGTATTATTAATCTTGAGGTTTTCTTGTGGTGTGCCACAGGCAATAGATACCTGGGGAGGATGGGTTAATGAAGATGCTTGTGCTGCCGATTCAGAATTCAAGTAGGATCATTTTTGTTGCATCTCCTCCTGTCCAAAATTAAGTCATTAAGAATTTTTCCTACTTGATATCACAAGTGGTATGTATCTGTGTTGTTTCTCCCCTTCCCTTCCCTGAATAGGTCTCTAAATTAAGAATCTTAAATATTTATTTCATTTATAACGAAGAGGATGCTACAGCTTTGATCATGAAACCAGCCAGTGTACTTTAACATTATAAGCAACTTAAGCATATGCTTGGATATGATGTAACGTATGTTTGTGGAAGGAGATTTTTGTATGAGTAATCAGTCTTGGAGCAAAGTGGCAAACAGTAAAGGCAAGAAAGGACATCTGGAGTCATGTCCTCCGGCCAGTGACCTTTACTTTTTCGTAAGGGAAGTGGATGTACTTTTCAAATGCATCAACAGCTTCCAAGTAGGGTAGGTATTGCTCACCGCCTTTTCCTGGCAGGAGTAATGCTTACTAAGTTTTGTCACCGGTCCAGAGCTAACTTTGTTTATAAACATCAATATTTTTAGTACATGCTCAGTAATTTAAAGCACTAGTAGGATGGGAGCAGGTCTGGATGACGGTAGGCAAGATGCTTAGCATTACTAGAAGATCCTGAAAGGGAGGTTAATACAGCTCTCTCCAGTGCGTCAGAGAGTAGTTCAACCTCTAAAGGCCTTGTGTTTTTTTTAAAAAGGATTAAAAATGAATGGTAGCAGGAGGTGGAGGATGTTAGGACAAAAGAAGTTACTTTAAGGGGAAAACTCTGAGTGATTTTTTTTTTTGGTATTTTGACTAGAGACATGATTTTTTTTTCTCCTTACATTGTTTACCATCATGTCAAATTTTGTGTCCAAACCACCCTTTTTCTGTGCAGAAAGAATACACATCATTGTTCTAGGCATGCCGTGGCTTCAGTGCGGGTTTGAAGCACGTGTAAGCTTTACATCTAATTGAGCTGAGTTTTGGTAATTTTGCAAACTCTGGATTCTCCTCTCTCCAGGGGTTCCCTTGCTTATTTGTCTCACTCTTTCTCCTAGCATACTGACGGCATCATCTGCTTCCTTCTCCCTTTTCAGAGAGCTGAGCTATTGAGATATAATTAGCAAAATGTGGTGGGTGGAAGATAGAGCTATGTCAGTGCTTTGGAGGGTTGTCAGGAACCTTTCCTTTTTAATTTTTTAAAATTTATTTTTAATTTTCCTCTTTTTTTCTTTAATTTCTGAAGAACACTGTAGCGTACCATGAAGATATCAATTGAAATATGAGGAAAAAGGTAAACTCCAGACTGGAATCAAAGTGCAGAGCAAAGCAGTGGACATGTTTTTGAGATTATAGTTTAAGCAGAAAAGGATTCATGCATAAATTTACAGGCTTTGAATATATATTTTCTGGTGGTAGTTATTATTTCTGTTGCATCTGGAGTAAAAAGGAAGAAGTACTATGAAGACAGTAAACATGTTAGAAACAAACCAAACCAAAGCGCTTTTACTTTAAAGCCCAACATTTATTAAAAGATGGCAGTGCTGTGAATGAATAATTTATGCGTAAAGACCAAAATGTGTTTTGCAGAAAATATTTTGTTCTTGTTTATCTCTTTATGTAGTACTTCTCTGGTCATGAAGTGTCGTTTTCTTTGCTGTGAGACAAAGTGCTGCGTGTTTACAAATATGCACAATGATCTTGAGAGAAAGGACCGTGTAGTCCTATTGTGTCCCACCTAGTAGCTTTTTCGTATTAGATTGACTAAAATTCACTGTAGGCCAAAATAGGAAAAAAAGATGGGGCTTTTTTTTTCCTCTTTATTTTTAGTATGTGTACCAAAGACTATTTGTTTGCAAACAGGACTTTCAATGGAGAAATGGTATGTAATTGTTTCCCATACATTGGTCAGAAAATAAAACACTGGAGTTATGAGTCAAGTTTTTGTTTCTGAAACAATGTTGTATTTTTAAAGCTAGTGTGGTGTGGCATACGCACGGTGGTTTGGGTTTGGGTTGCATGGTGTAATTTCTGTGCTGCTGGGAAAAAGAAGATATTGTCTTTACCAGAATGTAGTCTTGAGTGCCTTAAAAATTTAATTGCTGTTAAGATCAATATATAAAGTAGTTAGTCAATATTTCGCAAAGCTTAAAGGAAGTTGGGAGTTACAAGATTTTAATGAATTATTGAATGTTACTTGAGGGAGAGAGATTTAAATAAACCAAAATTTCTTCTTTTTATTTTTATTAAAAAAAAAAAGAGTGCCATGCTCTGTTAACAGAAACTTAAAGTATCCTAAGGCTGAAAGGCTGTTTGTGCAGAAGTGACTTACCAGGCATGGCTTACCCCAGAATTATTTGGAATGATCATATTATAAATGCGCAGGCTTTCAGGGCTACATGGAAACTGCATGCCATCTCATGAATTATTCATCATAGCCCCCAGGTATAATTATTCAGAGAAGTGAAAATGAAGAAAATTATTTCCTATTAATGTTTGCTTATTCAGATAATTATTTTACTTATTTTTATTCTGTTTTTTGATCCTAAGTTATCTGAGTCCAGCTTGTACAATGTGTGCGTACTTTGCATGCATTTTCTTTGTGACCTAAAAGCCATGAAATGCACAAATCTTTTGTGTTAAAAATTCTTCACCAAAATATATATAGATATATTATTTCAATCTTCTGTGTTGTGTTTCCAGACAACAACTTCTCAAGTGGAGGGTACAGACTTGGCATATTCTGATGTGAACTGTAATGCATTGGAGGATTTCAAAGAGGTGCCAAGGTTGAAGAAAGTGAGGCTCTCCAAGCTGCCATGAATAAAATGAGTGTAGCATGTGGAAAATAAGTCATCTGAATGAAATGGAATGTCAAGTAGAACAAAATCACGTTAAGTCTCATTCTGCCAACAGCCTTCATATGCGATTTGTTTTTTTTTTTTTAATAATGTGAGTAGTCCTATTGAATAAAATTAATTGTGTTTGGTGTTTAAGACAAGGACTCAGCCCTCCAACCTCTCCAGAACAAGAGCGAAATTAATGAGAGCTCTTCTTGTGCTCTGCAATGGCCAGTGCAGGCGATGTCTTGGAGTCAAGACAATTAGGACAAGGGGTAATGGCTTTAAACTAAAAGAGGGTAGGCTTAGATTAGATATTTGGACTAGATATTTGTTACTTTGAGGGTGGTGAGGCACTGGCACAGGTTTCCCAGAGAAGCTGTGGATGCCCCATCCCTGGAGGTGTTCAAGGCCAGGCTGGATGGGGCTTTGGGCAACCTGGTCTGGTGGGAGGTGTCCCTGCCCATGGCAGGGGGGCTGGAACCAGGTGATCTTTAAGGTCCCTTCCTTCCCATACCACTCTGTGATTTTATGAATCTCAGCACAGCTGAGGCGACCTGCTCCAAGCCCCTGCTCAGGCACGGCCACCCAGAGCAGGGTGCCCAGGCCCATGTCTGTGTTGCTTCTCTGCTCTTGTAAAAATTGCTTCAGAGAAAGAACCTTATTATTTTTTAAATAGATTTTGGCCACCCTATTCCATAATTTTTATAGCATTTCTGTGAATGGTAAGAGCCTTGAGTTGTCAATATATTTTTTTCCAGTATGAGAAAGAGCTAGAACTGATTTTTAAGTCAACTTTAAAGTCTGGTTTTTGCTTCTTTTGAAGCAATTTCTTCTGTTTGTAGTTAGAGCTGATGATGATGAAAAGTTCTCCGGTGCTGCAGTTAATAGAAAAAAACAAAAAACAAACAAACAAAAAAAAAACCACCAAGCCCCGCTGTTCAGTCTTGTGAATAGGGGGCTGATTCATTTCTTCTGACTTCACGTGTCTTAAAGTCAGACGTTTTGTGTAACCCAGGTATTTAGGCTTCTCCAGTTGTCGGTGGCAAGAGACATCTTGCAAGGTCTCCCTTCATCTCACTTGCCTTGGCTATCTTAGCATGGGATCAACTACCTTACAAGAGTGTCTGTTCCCTCGTTGCTATAGAGGGAGTGCAAACTTACAATAAATACTGACTTTCAGAGAGCTGAAGATCAGTGAGTGGTTGCATTGTTACTTTGGCAATGTATAAATACACTGGTAATTATTCCCCTGGAATCCCTCTTCAGCTACAGCGCTGCAGGTGCCCGGTGTCCCCATCACTGCCGTCACTGGTTTCATTCATGTGTTGGATGCCTGTAAAGCAGAAAAAAAATTAGTGCTCTTTCCCCCTTCTTGGTCCATCCCTGACCCTGCTGGCACTGGAATTGGATGACAGTTGTCTTTTAGGAACTTAGGAAGGCACAAAAATAAATCAAGAGGGCTGCCACCGCAAGCTGTGTCACCCGAACCGGCAGCTCCCTGGGCTGCCCTGATGATAACATCAGCGGGGATCTACGACCGCGTCTGGCTCTTACATTTTTACCTCATCAATTATCAGCTGCTGCGCTGGCTTTTAGGGGCCTCGGCAGCCCCTTATGGTGCATCTCACCCTGTCCTGTCAGCTCTCATTCATATGGGCAGGTTGGTGCCAGCTTCCATCCTCTGACGAGTCAAACGGCGTGTGTCAGATTTGTGTGACAGTTTATCCATCTCCGTGCACTCCATAAACCTAATTGTCAGTAGACGGCTGTCATCAGATTTGGATGTAAAAATGTAATGTAAAGTAATAGAAGACTCCCAGAATTTCCTGTTAGTGGTGAGATTCAGAGACTTCTCTAAAAATACCTTCACAATGTTGGATCCCGTGTTGGACACCCTACACCCTGAGAACATGAAGCCTGGGGGAGCAGACAGGCTGTTCCAGTCCAGAGTACCCTTGAAGACTTTCCATGGCATCTTGAAATGCCACTTTTGTGAAACCAAAAAATTAACATGGGCATGATGTGCTGGGTCGTGCTTATGTTATGGGCTATGAGCAGCCGTGCCTGCAGAAAGAGTGGGAGGCCAGGGCAGAGCCCAGTGCTCCGCTGAGCTCCACTGTTCCTCAGAGGTCTTTGTGAAACAGTTCAGGATTCTGCCTTCTCTTCTTATTTCACAACCTTTAGCTGATTTTACTTCTTTTCATGGCTCCACACCCTGCCCCATTTCTTCCTTCCACTCACTCCTTTATCATTTTCCGTATTTCTAGATTTTGGGAAAGGCTTGTTCCTAGTAGAGTTCTGCTAACAGCGTCCCTGCTCGAACTCCTTGAAGTTGCAGCATATGCGAGGCAGCTCCTTGGTTCGCTTTTCTCCTGTAGGTGTAGATGGAGGTGGGCAACCTGGCATATAGTCAGGTACCTCATATAGTATATCAATATGTAGTATTACTTCATATACATATATATTTGTTGTCAAATGTTGAGGTTTTTGTAGACAGCAGGGTTTGTCACATTGTCTATTTTTATATGTTTTTGAAGAATTCCCAATATTAAACAGACTTAGTCTGCTGTTGAGGATAGTGTTTTGTAAACAGTGACTTCATGACTTGTCCTATTCTTTTGCTTAAGCTGATACTCTGAAGGATATTAGTAAATCCATTTCTCTTAAAAGAATGGTATCTTATTTTCGTAGTACTGTTTTCTAACGTTCGTTCAGTCGTTCATTCAATCAAATGTTTTACATCCATTTTTGAGTTGGCCAGGTTTCCCAGCAGAATTTTATAAGGAGAAAAAACTTCTCTGTAAGACTTCAGAAGTTGAAGATGTGCAACTGTGTTCGGAAATAAACAAAAACCTAAATGTGCAACTTAAAAAAAAAATCAACAACTTTGAAACATATACACAGAATTTGGAAAAGAAAGAAAATTTCTCAATTATTTTCTTCCTAAAAGTTTTTATTTAGGGAAAAAAAAACAACAGTTATTTTAAAAACGCAAGGTATGAGAACTGATTTTTTTAAATGTTTCTAAACTAATGAAATGTGAAGGTTCATCCTTAGGCATTAAAATCTTACTGTGCCTTGGTCTGGTATCTCTCATTTGTCTACTTCTTTTGCTTTCCTCTTCACTTTAACGAGTGATCACATGTGCACCAGCTAAATGTCTGATAAATCTCCAGGCAAAGCTGGGCTGACTTGTGTGGAACTGACTTTAAAAATATTTGATGGAACATTGCTTCAGTCTCTGAATACTTGTCAACTTAGATTTATTACAGCTGCTCCCATTACAGAGATGTGCACTTTGGTCCTTAGGGATCTTTCGCTCTCTTTTGCTGTACAGTCCAAGCTATTGCAGTGTCACAGCCGATCAATTATTCACTTCGACACTTTCAGTCCAGCCCAGTGTTGTTAGAGTAATTTACCACCCACCATAACTTCCTGATTACTTCTCTTTCGCACGTAGGAATACACAGGAATATGTTCTTGAGTGAAAACACTTTTATTTTTTTAGGTGGATGAGTGCATATTACACTTTTTTGATTTGGAGAAAAAAGCCTCCAGTGTCTCTTGAAGAATCACCCGCTGTGTTTCTGTGAAATAAATGTGTCAGATGCCAATAACTCTGGCTATATTATATTATATTATTATATTATGTTATATATATATATATATATATATAGTGTATATATATATATGTATTGTGTATCATACTTACATTTGATTGTATTTTATGTAGTCATACCCCAAGTTTCTGTGTGCATAGGTGGGTAACTATACACAGATTTTGTGGAAATAGAAATGATGGGAGCTTGTTTTGGAAGATTTGTAATAAATATGTCAACTTCATGAAATTATTTTCTTAGGGATGACCGGTCCTTTATTTTCATAACTTCAACAGGAAATTCAGAATTTCTGTAAAATTATAGCTGGCACTCCTTACTGCTATATAACTAATTTGTTAAAGAAAACAATATTTGAATATATATATATATATATGTATGAAATATGTATTATATTTATATATATATATATGAAATATGTATTATATTTATATGTATAAGTATATAAATACATCCTTAAAGATGCTTTCTAACTTTCTGAAGCTACTGTAATCTCAACGGACTCAGATATCAGCAGGAGACATTCATTTTTCACAAATAGGAGTGGGTCCTTACAAGGGTATAAGCGTAAAGGATGACTTAGTTATGCGTCTTCTGTGATGATAATGCTGTGAACGAATTGCTGGATAAAGAGAAAAAAAGTTCTTTAAAAAAAAAATAAAAGTGCCGATGACTTCTGGAGTGGAGTCAATAGGAACTGACAAAAAAATACAACAATTTTAATTAAATTGAAAAACTCTGAGTAGTCATATACTAGGAAAAATTATAGCTTATCTATTTCCATACTTGTTTCTCACATGGTTTGAGGAAAACTTCTGGACAGTAGTCAGGCTTAAATACGCAATAAGTATGTTTATTGCTTGCAGTAACATGAAAAAGTGGATTTCCTAATGTCTTGACTGAAAGTCTCATTCTCAATCCACATCTCTTCCCTGCATCAGGACAAAACTCCCCCCACAACCCCGCCTTTTCCTGCATCTTTACAGTAACAGCGTAGGTCAAAACAGCAGAAGCTTTTAGTGTTACTGGTCGGCTGTGCTATTTAAAGTTTTTTAGAGTAGAGCTCCACAGAGCAGGTCATTTATCACTTTAAAGTGGACTGAGTTAGTATAAGGTCAGTTAAATGCTCTTTCAATAATTTTCTTCTGTTCTCAGCCTTGGGGTAAAAGAGTAATAGTTGACTTCTTACCAGCCCTTGTCAGAGAAACTGTGGTTGACAAACTTGAAACTAGTTATGATCCTGACATACAGTGCTAAGCCATCCTCTGCTTCATGAGCAACTGAGATTCAGATTGACCCACTTTTCCTTTATCTAACAAATTCTTGATTTTCTTCCATTCAAACTGAGCTAATTGAAAATTCGTTTTCAGGAAGAAATGGGGTGAGGTTTTTTTTTGTTTGTTTGTTTTTGTTTTCTGGAACCAAATGTGATTGATTGCAAATGTATTCTCATATTATTTTTCTAAAGGTGTTTATTCTGTGCTCTGGGCTTCTTCTGTCCTGTGAATGATCACAGAAGAAATATACAGTAAAAGAATACTTTTTTTTAGTTTTAATGAAAGAAATTTGTCTGCAAATATGATAAACTTAAGGATTTCAGCCTACAGACTGAAGCTGAGATGAGATGGAACAGGAATTTGGAGAAGGAATCGGGCCTTATGTAAGGTCTGTGAGGCTGTAAGAAGAAACTCTAATGCTAGGAATGGAAATGGAGGGGAAAAAGTACCAATATTAATAGGCTTTTACAGTAAATTTTCTCATATGAATTCTCTCCTGTCTAAGGATAGGGTAATTGCCAGTAGAATGCATCTGTTGTCTGAGAGAATCCTGGACTGAGGAGGACATGTGATCTCTAAGGCAACTAGACCATCTGAGGATTTTTTACAAAATAATATTACTAATTTGAATTTCAGCTGGAAATGTAGTGCCTATCTGACATTCTGAATTCTATGGTGTGGAAATCCTCTTGTTAAGCAACAGCAGCATCCTGTTCAAGCTTCAGTTTCTGTGTTGTCTCAGAGCGTGGAGCGTAAGTGGACCAGTCGATGCAGCACGGGCACAAGCCGCTGCTGTACCCCTTGCAAGGTGGGCCAGTTACTGCTCGCGTGTTCTCAGCGATGAGCATTTATGGAGCAACCACAGCATTTTCTCCTGCTTCCTTCAACCCACAGTTACTATTTTAGATGGGCATTGAATTAAACCTGTTGTGTTCAGTGTGAAACCACTTATGGTTTAGTCAGTGCCCGGTCTACATTTCTGACATTTTTTTGTACTGTGTAAGCTGGTTCATTGTCCTTTACGTGTACCTTAGGCTTTCTGTTGTATGAAAGGCACTTCTATTGCGTATTTCATACCAGGGCTAAGAGCAGGCTTATCTGGCCTGCTGTATCATGTTTGTTTTCCTGCTACCTCATTTTTCCACTAGGACTCCAATTGGAACATCTATACTCGCAAGATTATCTTGATCTGTTTAATTTTAGTAGATGTCCAATATTGATAACATAAAGCTGTGTTATGAAGTGGATTTGTCTCATTCTCTCAGATGACTTCAGATCGCTATTTAGTGAAATTCTTTCAGCCACCGGATAGGATCTGCAGAGGGTGGGATATTTCCTTTTGGGAAGATGTGCTTTCTGTAGTCACAGTATTGGACTGCAAGTTCTGAACCTGAGTTAATTCTTTCCTCTGTTTTTAAAGGCTTCCAACATCCTGCACTCTTTTCCGTCATCTTGGCTGTTTGTTATTTTTTGATTATGCTTAAGCCACCTTTGAGAGATAAATGTCGTTTTCCATTTTTTTCTCCTAATTAGGAAAATAGAATATTCATGTACAAATAGGTGATTCCTGATGACAAACATTTTCTAAGATTTGAAGAGTACAACTTGGACTTGGTGTCCAAAAATTTACAGGGCAAGGTGATTCAAGTTTGCAGTTATTTAGAATGCATTTAGTTTCTTTAGGATCTGGAAATAATGCATTATTTTTAAACTACTATTTCAAGCCATTGAGGGGCTTTTACCTGTCTCCGTAGTGCTATTAATTGTCCTGGTTTATTTCAGTCTTGCAGATGTAGCTAGTAGTCAGACAGTAGGAATGGTGACAGAAATTTTTTAGACAGCCATAAGATGCAAGAGGGGTATTTGTCGGCAGTTAGTCAATGTTATGAAGGCAGAATTTGGTATACGTTCCTATTAATTTTTTTTTCTTTTTTTCAGCTCTTCATTGTGAGGAGCAGATGCTTAGAGCTTCTTTTGATATGCTTACAAGGCAAACTTAATTAGATAATCATTCACCTGCTACTTGTGTGAAACTCCATAAATTATACTGCAGACTCCTATGCTTCTGATGCTTTCTGTAAAGGGTTTGCGTACTGTCCAATTTTATACCTGTATTGTAAGTTTCAGTTGCTTCATACCAAGCTTAAAATCATAGTTAAGTAAATCGATTTTGGATTTTGCATACAAGCTGAGCCAATGTTTGGATATTGCTCAAAGAGACCAGTGCTGTCCGAATACGGCGTGGTTAATGGAAGTGACCAAGTACGTGTCGTTAGATTTGGCATTGAACCTTGCATCCGATCTTCCCATTTCTCTTCTGTTAGTGCCCTCCTCCATCAGTAAATAACCATGTACTTGAAGTCTCAACTAAGCAATTCCTTTTAAAAAGGAAGAGACATTTCTCTTCCCTTCCATGGTGCACCTTTGGTTGAAGGCCTTCTCTCAGATGTCAGCAGACTGCCTGCTGAAGACCAGGTGCTGAAGTATTTCAGCTCTTTCCTGGGTGGTGGAGGGGGTGTTCACATGTCCAGGCATCACGTTAGGTTATCACATTTGGAGGTGGAAGAGAAGGCTTTTCCCTAACTTCCAGTAGCCAATATTGGTGAGTATTGCTGGGATATGTTACTTCGTTCACCTGTGTAGGCTATGTGGCACTACGTTGCTTATTCAGTTCTGTGCTGTGTTCATTAGTGTCAGCCTTATTTTATCCTGTTACCTATTTGACATCCTGTGATCTGCCAGGGTGTTCAAATCTTACAGCTTAGCTAAATTCTTGAAGTTGGTATAAGGGCACAGAGGTTAAAATGCTTGCTGTGAAACTGGACCAGTCCCCCTCAGATGGAAGCTGTGGGGCACTCTACAGGGTGCAAAAGAAACTATGATAAGAAATGCTTGTCCTTAGAGAAGTGAGATATGAAGCAGTGTTGTATTTGATGTTTCAAGGGATTGAAAGGTTCAGTGTTGTGCATAGCTTTGTTTCTGATGAGAATGAATCTGGCTGTGGTGCATTTCTCCATCTTTACAAGACTCCTTTTGTGTTTGTTCTGTCATTAATCACTTTGTATCCTTGGATTCTTGTAAGTTCATTCAGGAAACAGCAAGATTTACAGTAAACAGGGCTGAAATCCCAAGGGTTGTAGAAAGGATGGCTGAATTGCTGAGAGATGGATACCTGACTTTGTTCCTTTGTTGCGGGTTAATCCTGGTAGTAGCAAAACACCACACAGCTGCTTGCTCTCATAGAAAGCAAGAACAGTTGTGAGTCAAGATAAAAATAGTTTATTAACTGAGGGGGAAGTGGAGGAAGAGAGAAGCAAAACAAGTGATGAAAAGGCAATCACTCACCACCTTCCCCTGATGCCCAGCCAGTTCCTGAGCAAAAGAAGGCTAACATCCCTAAACCTCTTTTCCCTTTTTGCTGCTGAGCATGATGTCACATGGCATGGAATATATTTGGTCAGTTTGGATCATCTGTCTGCTTGTGTCCCCTCTCAGCCTCTTGTGTACCCCCCAAGCTAGTCACTGAGGGGACAAAGTGAGAAGCAGAGAAGGCCTCCGCACTGTGCAAACACTGTTCAGCAAGACCTAAAACACTGGTGTGTTGTCAGCATTATTTCAGTCACAAACCTAAAACACTCACGGCACCATAGGAGCTGCTATGAAGAAAATTAACTTAATCCCAGCCAGACCCCAGTGCACACATTAAGTTTAAGAACCATATATTGCAGAAACACCCACGTTTGCTGTGTATCAGGGCATCCCAAGGCCAGGTGCCATATAACTTTCAAGCATACTGCTGCATGATTACTGCTTCTGGTAGGATGACCTTTCAGATAGGAGCTTGAAATTCTGTTTGTTAGGGGCTTACTTGTACCTCCTTCTACTGTGTGATGTTCACTGATGATTTATTTCCATACTATCAATGAAAAAGTTGCTAGTGCATAAAATGAAACCTTGAGAATACCACAGCTCTATCTCAGTGGTATCATTAATTCCTCTAGACCAATAAGAGAATTGTAGATTTCTAAGAGATACATGAAAATTAAACTCTTCATGCTTAAGTTGATTTTATGCTTGGTCCATCTTGGCAAGGTGTTATTAGGGAAGTATTTTAAAGAAAGCTTTCAGAAATTTAATAGCACCCAGAAAGATGTAGGTGGTAGAGCTGGAATGCAGACCCCTTGGTAATCGTTCTGACACCTGTTACCTCAAATACTCGGGACTTTTCTCATTTTGGAAGAGCTGTGCTTATAACAGGTTTTCCTCCCTTCTAGGAGACGGGAAAAACACGGGCAAGGAGAATTTCCATAGGGTGTATATAATAGTTCAGCTTTGAGAGCTTTTTTGAGAGAGGCAAGGGAGGGTGCAAGACCTAAGAGGTTATAGATTAATGTCAGCCTTTAGAGGTTAATTTTGTTAGTGATTAAAGTTAAACTTAGGGAACTGGGGTGGTTCTTAAGAGCTTTGAATGCTTGCTTTTAGGTCTGACTGTGCAGGCAACTTCATCTGTTCTCAAACTGCAAAAAAATGCTTTGCCTCACCAGGTGTTGCATTTACCTGAAAAGGTTCTGTTTAGGTTTAGAACTTAAATTCTGGAAATACGGGCACAGTGTTAAGAAGGAGGCGTTCCATGTTGACCAGTTAGGAAATGTTAATCAAGGCAAGTATACGTGAAATTGGTGCCAAACTTACAAACCCAGAGTATCCCATAAAACATCCTCCTTTCCTTCTTTCCTTCCATGTCTGCCTTGCCCAGTCTTACCAAAGACCCAAACTCTCAACTTCCAGAAGTTTTCTGTTGGCCTCTCTTCAACCTTACACCAAGTCACAATTATCTTTTATTCATCTATCAGTTCAAAGTTAAACTTAATAAAACAAAGGTTATTCACTTCCCCAAAGACTTCTTCTGTGGACAAGTTGAAAGACCTCATGTAGCTAGCAGCTCGTTAGTTATTACTACGCTGATTAGTAAACTGGTTAGTTCTATTACACTGATACAGAAGCTGCTCAGCATGACATGGAAGACCAAAAGACCTCTGTCTTGATGAACTTTCCTGAGTGGCAGCTAGATTCGTGGTGAGCTCCACTGATTGTATGTTGTCACAATCTCTTGAATATGTGATACAGGGAGTGTTCTCATGTTGAACCAGTCTGCAGGAAGAAGTTTTCTGGAACTTACATGTTAAAAAGAACTGTTCAGAAGTAATTGCCTGAAGTATTTAGGGAAAAGGAGTAATGTAAAAGTAATGGACCTCTTACCATCTTCCCCTTGGCCCTGTGCATACTGAGCAGGTGAAAAGTGCTTTCAGCCAAATAAATTCTCTTGTGGATGATTGTAACATCAATTTTGTGGTATTATAGTCAGTATATTTAGAAGTGGAAGGTGAGCTCAAGAACTATTTGGAAAGTTCTTGTCATTGTCAGTGATTAGGGCAAAGGGAGTTTCTGTATTGAACAGGAAGGGGTTGATACTTCAAATGTCTTGCCAGAAGGCCACCTACTGTTCATTCTGTCTGATCTTGGGATCTTTCACAGCTTTTAATGTACCAGTCCTCCTGAGCACTTTCAGGAGAGCTGCTTGTACTATTGTTTTTTTCAGATCTGAAGCCACCGACTAAAGGACTAAACTCAAAAAGTTCCCAAGTATAGCAGTGTCATCTAGAAAAGTGAGATATGGGTATTTACCTATTTTAAAGTGTGACTAGCTGATACCGCATACACATTGTATAGCCTGTGTATTCTTTACCGCTCAAGTGCTGAAATCCAGTGTATGTGCAGTAGTTACACTGGAACTAAAATGCTTTTGCTAACAGTTTATTTCCCTTGCTGAATGAGTGTGAGTCATCGGGGCTGGCAGAGCTATACCAGCAAAATTTTCATCTCTGGTTTTCCCTGGGGACATGGAGGAAGCATATCACAATGGGCTGTACAGAGCAGCTGGTTCCCGAGTCCCCAGTCAGCACATGTTCTTGTGTGTGTTCTCCATACTGTCTGGAAAATCAGGAGTAAGTGAGAAATTATGTTGATTGCACTGAAATAAAAATGTGCTTTATCCCTGGCAATGAGTTGCAGAAGCTTGCTTATGTGTTTAGTCAACTAAGGAGTCTCTGTATGCTTAAGATCTTGTACGTCTTTCACTTCTCTCTGAGACGCGAATTTAAATCCAGCACTCCAGGATATCATGCGGATTTGTACACTTGCTGGTGGATTGCAGTTCCATAAAACAATGAAAAGATTATGCTTATCCATGCTTATTCCATCTGTTACAGCTGTAATATTAATAATATTTTTTAACTTAAGTCACCCAGCTATAATCCAGTGCAAATTAACTGAAGTTAGAAATATTCTCCATGTATAGCGTTTCAGTGCACGTCAGGCAAGAGAATGATTGGAAGGAGCATCAGTTGTGGAAGGTATTGAGATAGGTACATTCCTTTTTGCATAGAGCATGATTTTCAGTGAAATGAAATCACATTGCAATGTGTTCTTTCTACTGAGACAGGCTTTCTGGCACATTGACCAAGCTGTGCCTTTTGTGGTTTTCTTATTTTTTGTGTGATGCAGAATCTGGGGCTTTAAACGCATAAAATTCAGGAGTGATAGGATGTTGTTTAGGCTCTCACTTAATGCTATGGAACATTCCCTCAACCGTGCAGGCTTTTTCTGTAGCTGAATTGTTAGCATAGTTGTCTCTTGCAGCCTCCTACACCATTCTCCACTCTAAGGGATAAAAAGCACGTTGGGAAAGGAAGTAAAAGTGATATTGCTGTTATTTCTAGCAGGCTGATGACATGGTCAAGGTTAAGTCTGGCTAGTATCCCATATGTACTTTAAATTTCTTATGTGTTTCCACTGTTTGTAATTGAAAAGCCTGAGATACTCTACTGTTTGCTCAGATAGATCAGCAGGGCCATCTGAATTTGCTCTTTCTTTCTTTCTTTCTTTCTTTCTTTCTTCTTTTTTTTTAAATAAAAATATTAGTATGTATTTTTATCACTAAAGAATTAGTTGTGAGTTTGTTATGAAACACATGGTCCACAAATACACAGCATTTCTCCTCTGTTATTGCACCTGTTGGTCAGCCAGATCTTAGACATCAGCACAGGCATTTTATATTATCGTTAGCATAAACCATTTAATTACTGTCCTAAATTTCTAAATTAGTCTATAGATGAATGCCTTACTTCATCAGCAGCTGAAGCAAGATAAAATGAAAGGCTAGTACACTAGGTGCACAGATTTCTAACTCTAATACTAGAATGCTTTTGTCACTTCATCATTCTCTAAATAGGCTTTACTTTAGAAGTAAAAATTCAGGTATTATTTGGGATATATTTTAAAAGAATAGTTTTAAAATAATCTAAATAACAAACAGCATTTCCCAACGTACATCTGTGTGCTGTGCTGAGAACATGGCTATGTTACTGTCCATTTTGTGTAACAGGATTGCATATATATTTACCGAATGCTTTAAATAATCTTTTTTTATTATTTTGCAATATGATAATATTTCTTTGTAAATGAACAACATGTGTGTCCAACATGGATTTCTCAAAAGTCAGCAATTTCCATGAAAGCTATCATGGTGTAATAGCATTGTATGAAAAGCTGCTTTTCTTCATAAACCCTTATATTTAATCCCTCAAAGCAGCAAGCAACATGCTGGCCAGGGAATTAACTTCAGATTGAAGATAAAGAGGAGGCCAAAGTTAATGACAACTACAGAAAGCTGAAAGATATAATTCAAGTAGGAGTGTAACAGCTTGCAAAACAGGTTGCAATATTTGCTTTAGGAAGAATAGCTAGTGCAAAAAGTAAGTGTATTTTCTACAGAAAACTAAATTTTCTGGTAAACCACATTGTTAAATTAGTACTCTTGTGAACATACAGGAAATAAGTTGGGCTGATTATATTTGGGATGATACAGGCCAGCTATTAGAATGTAAAATCTAATGCTGTGTAGCATAAAATTAATTACAATGGTCAGACTTCAAATTTCTATTCTACGTGAAGAGATATTCAAATAGAAAGGAAACCTGTTTACTGGGAAAATAAGTAGATCTTATTTGCAGTTGAAACCTCTAATAAGAGGTACCATGTTATTAAAAGTCAAAAAAATACTGTGATTTTCTTGACTCTTCCCACGTTGCCACAGAAACATACAGTAAATATACTGTAAGGTCATCAGATCGTACTCATCAGTTGTTTGCAGTCTTGTTTCATCAGGTGCTTCATTTATGCATGAATCTGTTAGGTCCTAAAATTGATGTGATGCCTCCAAACATGCCAGAAGTTAAAGATGATAAATGACACAGGAATTCACAGTAGTCTTGACTGCTTCAGAAAATGTTTGAAAAGTTGAATTTCTTCCTACAGTAGTTGAATTTCATCTGACTGGGGTAATATAAAATACTGCATGCATTTCTTAGCAGTCAGGGTAGAAGAACTGATCAGGTCTACAATGGGCAAACGAGAGCAGGGTGCCCAGCACCACGTCCAGGCAGCTTCTGAAGGTCTCCATGAGGAGACCCCACGGCCTCTCTGGGCAGCCTGTGCCAGTGCTCGGCCACCCGCACAGCACACAAGTGCGGCCTGCTGCTCAGAGCTGTGCCCGCTGCCTCTTGTCCTGCTGCTGGGACGTCTGTGATCCTATGATTCCCACCTGGGTGGCCCCATAGTGTTGCTTTTCAGAGAAAGTACACCTCCATAAGAAAACAATATTCCCACCATTTTTTTTTTTTAAATGTATGTTCAGGTTGTTCATCCAGCATAGAAGAGCATGAGTTACTTCATTTCCTATTTATATTGTGTGAATTCAGAGCTGTGTGTCTGAGGCCTACTTTACTGACAAAACCATATGCCAGTAGAATATTAACAGTGAAGTGCTGTCTCAAGTCCTTCTTGGTCTTTTCCTCTGTCATGTCTCTCCTTCAGTTGGTCAGCATTGCTTCTTGCATAACCTGAATTTTTAGATTTTCTCCTTCCTTTTTGTAGAATAGCGTGGATATTTGGAGATGAAAAAAATACACAGCGATTTCCGACCTCTTGGCAATGGAGTAACACTGAAAGCTGTGGGGGATAGTCTGAAGTGGTGAGACCTCTCCTCTGCCCCAGCTTGATGATTTTATTTGGTTGTAGGCTTCCAGCCTGAGATTGGGGAAAACTGAAGAGCTTTTTTGGTTGTTCATGGCTGGATATTTGTATCTGACTCTTGCTTGTACTGTGAGTCAGTGCTGCAGGAGACTGCAGGAGATTACAGAATATGAGCACCTTTGTCCTTAGGTGTAGGTGCTGTCTCAGTGGGGTGGTGATGTCGTGTACCCATTCCTCTTTGGGTCTACGAGGTTAGTATTGATCATGTTCTGCACGCTGACTGGCAGGGGGAATAACATGAGGCTCCCTGCAGTAAACCGAAGTTGTTCCTTAAAACATAGTGTAAGTACATTGTAGCAGGGTTCATCTTCCATGGGTACAGCATTGTGAGCGTAAAAATAAAATCAAAGTCTTCTTTAGAAAATGTGCACAAAACCACATGATGATGTGAACACAGAACCATGTTCAAGCAGTGAAGCTGTCAAGATATTTTCACAGGCCGAAATAAAGACACTTTCATCAATTCTCCTAATAATTCTTTATATCACAATCACCAAGAGTAAGTACAGGACCTTTATCCAAAGTACTATTTTTTCTACTTAGAATTTAAACAGAGTTTTCATTGTTTACAGAGGGTATCTGTGTACCACAGTTTGCTAGAAAATGCATCATAAATTAATGCTGCATTTTAAAATGTGTTAAAACTTAATCTAGAAATAGTACAATTTAATCAGCATCATCTGAATCTCTTGGACAATGAAGCCAATACAGTCTTGGAAGTTAAGTAGAGGCGCTTATGAAAACAAATGGAAGTTATCTATTCCAATCTTCCCCAGTCTTAGCCAGCATGCTAGAGCAGGAATAAGCACCACATAAGGGAACACTTTAATGACAGAATCCTCTTATGTCAGAAACCAAGTAATAAAAATAGTTATTATTGTCTGGAGGCAGCTAGCTTAGCCTTGGCATTAAGTACCACAAATAGGAATCTGCCTTTTTAAAGAATGGCTGACTTGTGCTCTATAGGCTGGGAGGGAGAAAGCTGCAGCTTTGTTTTGTGCATAACTTCCTACACAGTTCAAAAGGTAAAAGACCAGTAATGAGTTCTTTGAAGAATTCATGAATATTTCTTTTATAAACTTTTAATACCAGCTTACTCAAGGCTCTTACCAAACTAGTTACTATTGTTATACCTGGTAATGGAAGATTGGTATGGCTTGTATATTAGAAAATTCAAAATATTTTTACCAAAGAACAGGTGGAAACATAGTCTTACTGAATATTGTATGAGAACAAACAAAACTAGTCTGTCTCTGAGTTCATAATGTTCTGCCTTGCTCCTGTGAAAAATCTGATTTCTGAAATGCTTCCATGTATGGCTTAAGCTACCTGTTTCGTTCTGATGGATTTCAGGATGATGAGTATTGGCTTCTCTCTGGAGAGATGTTTAAGCTCTAGTGTTAAGCAATTTGAAAGGAATTGCTGATTAAAAGTTTTTTACTAAAAACTTTTGGCCATAGGAATTGGTGACTCACCCCATTCAATTTATTTTCAGGGAATATGGTGATTTTTTTTTTCTTTTTCTCTTTCCCCTCTCATTACTTTAGCCTTTAGATCCCAGTTAAGCGAAGTACTCTAGCACAAGCATATTGCTATGTGAGCAACACTGTTAAAGTAACGAGGCTCTTCAGATCCTAAGTAAACATGTTTTGAACGTGGGCCTATGTTAGTAATATGGAAGGCTCTACCCGAAGGACAGACAGGCATAGTTCTTCAACTGGAAGTAGTTCTCTCAGTGAAGACAAAAAATAATACTGTGGAGCTATTTAAAATGGCCTTATCTACCCTACATAATAAAATTTACATAACATACATTATTCTTTTCCACAGAATTTAGTCATTACCCTTCTCTCTTCCTCTGGCTCTTCTCTATTACTTCCTGAGCAGGTAAAGTGAAGGGGAAGGTGCCGGTCTCTTCTGCCTGGTCACCGAGGGTAGGACACACGAGAGCAGCATAAAGCTGCACTGGACATGAAGAAAAAATTCTTTACTGTGATGGTAGTGAAACACTAGAACAGTCTTCCTAGTGAAGTGGTTGATCACACGGAATGGCTTGGGTTGAAAGTGACCTTAAAGATCACCTAGTTCCAACTGGGTGCCACCCACTAGATCAGGTTGATCAGGGCCTCATCCAGCCTGGTCTTGAACACCTCCAGGGATGGGGCATCCACAAGATTTATGTCCCATGCCTGTCAGTGTTCAAGAAGCTCTTGGACGCTGCTCTCAGTAAAGTGCTTTAACTTTTGGTTAGCCCTGAAGAGGTCAGGCAGTTGGACTGGATGATCTTTGAAGGTCCCTCCCAACTGAACTATTTTGTACTCCTCTTTTCATATTGTCAATACATAAGTACTAACATTTTTATTTTGCGTGGTATGAACATTCCTAAATACAGGTCAGTACCCTAGACTATGGGAAGCCAAAGCTCTGTTTGTGCCTCGATTGTGTCACATGCTACTGCTGCTTCTGAGAGATTCAACATGTCCCTCTCCATGAGGATGGGTTTTAAGGATTAGCACTGACAAAAGGAAAAAGTTCGCCTTCAAATTTCATTTACCAACATGTCAGCTTTGATTTAGGTCTTGGAATCATTCATCTGAGACTTAGAAATGCCTTACCAGTGCTGGACTTTACTTTCTGCCTTATGTGTACAGGTCTGACTCCCTTTGTACATTCAGACAGACTGTAGTCCCCTGTGTCAGCTCTTTTCTACAGGCTGGTTCTAGGCTTCAGCCATGCTTTCCTAGAAGAAAACAAAGGAAACTTAATGAATCTGTGCAATTAAAATTCTGACTTAAATATGCAGCTTTATTTTGTATTTCTGAGCTTGACAACTCTCTGTTTAGAGTCAGATATAGCAATGGTAATTTAAAATCTACACTGCCTACAGTTGTGTAACACCTACCTACTTTATCTTGCTGAATCATCAGTAGCATTTGATACATGTCTTTTAACTTCTCCCCTTCCAAATCCTCTTCGTATTTTGTTGAAATGATTCTCTTCCAAGTTTCTTGATCTTTTCTTGATCCTTTTCTTTTATATCCTTTCATCTTAGGAGGAAAAAAAATAACCTTCCAAGTTATTAGCACAATCTAGGTTAAATAAAATCACCTTATCTTCAGGACATTTCACATACCTTGTTATGAATTACAGCATTGGCACTGAATCACTTCTTTCACTTAAGTGCTGTGGTTCTTGTTAACAGAGGCCATGTGATTAGCAAACTGAAATGTTCAGAGTTACAGATAATCATCCTCCAACTTTTCTTCACCTTTCTTTTATTTGGTGCCCTTGTTCATTCTTCTGAGATATTAAAGGTATTTTTGTAATAAGTGAATCCCTTTGAAATTTACACATCTTTATTTCTTAGAAAGCATTACTATAGCTTCATTAGTAAATTATAGTCTTGAGATTTTGCCATGGGTTGCCAGTCAGTACTGATTTTCTTAGTTGATCATTAACTGAATTTTGTAGTTAGCCAAACTTTTGCTGACTTAGATACCTACAGCTACTGAGAGAAGTTCAAAGCCATTAACTGTTTTGGATGACCTTGGGTTCACAAAAGCCCACCCAGTGCTTCACAAGATTCTCTGGTTTATTTTTTTGCCATGGGGATGGGCAGCCGTGTGTGTCCAAATACTTCAGTTCAAAGCATTTGTTCATTTTTATATAGATAAAATATTCAATGATGGAATATCTCTTTCTTTCAATCATGGTTGAAAATGCATGGTTTTTATAAATGATTCTTAGTTACAGTATTAAGTTGCAGAGTAGGTCTGTTATGAGCAGCCATAACACTATCTGGGAAACTGCCTATTTCACGTACTTTAAGTAGCCTGTGGGGAGGTTCTTTCATTTTTGCACATGCTGAAGCATTTGTTTCGTGCTGAAAATGGAGTAGCATATTACACTAAATAGGAGGGGCTTCCTGGCTTTCAGTTAAAGAGGTTTGCAGTCACTTAAGTTTCTACTGGTCTAAGTGACTTTGCTTTCATTTCGGTCCCTCAGAAGTCAGTAGTTAAAATGACTTACGTATGGTTTTTTTAAAGTGGTTTGTGGTGATGGGTAGCTTCTGAAAGTCACTTCTTAGTGATGGGGGTTAATGTTGCTAGGTAGTCATAATTAATCTAACTAATATTTTTGTGTAATTAATGGGAAAGCTATTATCACTAAGAAATCAACATTATTTGGAGAACTTATCTGAAGTAAATTAACGTTGGCAGGAATAATGATACCTATCAATGCTTAAGACCGTAAGAAATGTTTAGATGTGAAACAAAGTCAGCTGCTGCTTGAGTTCCTTTCTGTGTGCCCCATATATCATTGACAGAACTACTATCATTTGAATTTTCATCTGACAGGAGTAGCTGTGTACTGATTTAATTATTTGTATGGTTAGTGTTGACATTTAGTGTGATAATTTAAATATCCCAAGAGAGCAGTATGGTACGATCACTTCTTCGTTGCACTTAGTCCAAGTGCAAGGTGCTGCACCGGGATCAGGGCAATCCCAGAGATGAGCACAGACTGGGAGAAGAACTCACAGGGAGCAGCCCTGCAGAGAAGGACTTGGGGGTTCTGGTGGACGAAAGCCTCGACATGAGCCAGCAGTGTGTGCTTGCGGCCCAGAAGGCCAACTGCGTCCTGGGCTGCATCAACAGAGAAGTGGCCAGCAGGGGAGGGAGGTGACTGTCCCCCTCTGCTCTGCCCTTGTGAGGCCCCACCTGGAGTCCTGCATCCAGATCTGGGGCCCCCAGCACAAGAAGGATGTGGGGCTGTTAGAGCGGGCCCAGAGGAGGGCCAGGAGGATGGTCAGAGGACTGGAGCACCTCTCCTATGAAGAAAGGCTGAGAGAGCTGGGGATGTTCAGCCTGAAGGAAAGAAGGATCTGGGGAGACCTTGTTCTGGCCTTTCAGTACTTAAGGGGACTTACAAAAAAAAAAAAAAAAAAAAAAAAAAACGATGGAGAATAACTTTTTGCTTGGGCAGATAACGATAGAACAAAGGGGAATGTTTTTAAGCTAAAAGAAGGGAGATTTAGATTAGAGGTTAGGAGGAAGTTCTTCATTCGGAGGGTGGTGAGGCACTGGCACAGGTTGCCCAGAGAAGCTGTGGATGCCCCATCCCTGGAGGTGTTCAAGGCCAGGTTGGATGGGGCTGTGAACAGCCTTGTCTGGTGGGAAGTGTCCCCGCCCATGGCAGAGGGGTTGGAACAAGGTGGTCTTTAAGATCCCTTCCAACCAAATCTGTTCTATGATTCTTGAGCCAGCTTATTTATCAGTGTAGAAACTGCTCAGGTCTTACAGTACACCTTCCAGAATCTGCATCCTCTAAGATCACTTCTGCAAAATGCAAACTTTTTGGATGCAAATTATTTAACCGGTTTTTGCCTGAGCACTTTGAATATGCAGGTTAGATGATATGATGAGATCATAGATAAAGTAAGTATTGAATCTTGACTTCTCGGTTTAGAAATTGGAAGGTGCATATTTCTTTTCATACCTTGTTGTTAAGTCCCACTATGTTAACTTCAGTTTTGATTCTTTGAAACAAGAAAGAGGGTATATCCTGTACAATATTCAATGATATTGATAACACTGGTAATTTTGTCTTTCATGTAGTTGTACATATGTATACAGTATTGAAAGTGCATCTTTGTTAAGTGGAAGAGTGAAATATACTGTATAACTTACAGTTTTCTCAAAGAACATTGTATTTCCAAATTTATCCTGTTTATGCTAATCATACTATTTCTGTATATTCATTTTAGCAGATTTTCATTCCATGCCCGTTGATGTGGCTGTTTCAACTTGGTAGATTTTATGTCTGAAGATGATCCGTAGAAATACAAACAAGGAGTCGTAGCAGCAGTATTTCATTACCAGAACTGAGGGATGTCAGACATAATTACCGAGACTAACATCTGGAATGGTATATTGAGGGGAAACCTGCCAGGATTGTTAGCATATACAAAGCAGCATTATCTATATGTATGAGGCTTTATAACTAGAGCAAGTTGGGTGAATAGTGCAAGTAAAAGGTATGAAATGCAACAAAGATAATTTACGAATGTGCCTGCTGCAGTGATGTGTTGGATTAAACTAGTCCAAGAAGCTGCATCTCAGAACTTTCCAAAGGAATGAGTACCGTCCATCTACAGAAGACACTGCAAAAATCTTTAGGATACAGATTAAGTTTGCAGCAAAGAATAACTTTTCAGGCTTTCAAGGTACAGGTTGCAAGCTCTCCCATTGGACTCTCTTCGTATATTCACACAGTAAGGAAAAAAAATAATCATACAGTCTAGGGTTAGATGAAATTTGGAACTCCAGCACAGAAAAGGTCCAAGGGAGCATGTGCTTGTAGGATAGGCAGTTGAATTTTGTGGACTTTTGTCAGGCCACTCATAGGCTCCATTAATGTTTACTGTACTTGCTGAGTGTATATGTGTGTGTATATATATATATATATTTTTTTTTTTTTCAGTTTTTGTAAGCTCCAGTCATTGTCTTTTCACATGTGCTTTTTCATAGTCTCACCCTACCAGCTGAATGGGGGCTAACGATCTACAAGTATTTGGTAATTTTAATTGGTATAAAACCTATAATTTATTTTTGACAATTGATATATAAGAAATACTGAGGAGGAAACTGAGAAGTTCTGTTCCATGAACTTGGAAATTTCCTATCACCTTTTAAACGTTTTCTGTATGAGGGTTCCAGTAATGGATGGGATTCTGTGCAACTTCTGTTCAACACAAGGCCTTTGTAGCAGACTCATGTATTACAAATGCAGGAAAACGTATACACATGTATTGCACCTCAATGTGGTGTTTTGTAGTATTTTCTTACGGTGATGATTTATACTAGTAGCAGCCATTAATACACATAGGAAGATAACCATGAATCCCCCTCTACCCCATGTGTATACTAAGAGGTGTAGAAGAAATATTTTACAGTAAAATGTTTGCTCGTGGGAACTTGCAAAATAATCTGCTTTTGAAAAGGGATAAAAACTATCTGAATTTATTTTTCAATGAACTGCATAACATATTCATGTCATAATTTGGTATACATAAAATGAAATTCATTTACTGAGCTCAGACCAAATGCTCAGACATAAACGCATGTGTTGCTGTAAAGTTTCTAGTAGTTGCTATTTGCGGAATAGGCAGTACCCTGTTTCCTAGATAACTACAGTAAATATGTGCTTGCAGATCTGCCCTTAGCAAGAGTTTCATTCATATTTAATTATTAAGAGCAATTAAGTCCCAAGGAGAGGTCATGTATTTTGTTAGATGTGAAAAGAAATAGAGCAGTATTCTAATTACTTCACTCATTGATTCCTGTATAGGAATATAGCCAGTACAGTGGGAACATTGGTAGTTTGTTGAGAAAATGTTCATCGAGTAATCTAAAAATGTTTGATTTTTATTTTTTCCCCCTTATTTTTGGCAGTTTTAAGAAATCAGATAATTCTCAAGGAAGCTTTAATTGTAAAATATCCAGCTGCATTAGAATAAAGTAATACCCCATTAATCTCACGTCTGAAGTTAGTATTTTATATTTAATAGTCAGTTTAACTATAGTGCAAGTCAGTAATACAATAGTGGGTACGGTACAACCAGTGTTTGTAAATAATCATAGTAACGCCAAATAATACTGAGGATTTCACCCTTGGGATGGCAGTTGTAGATTCTTAATTTTGGGGGTGGATGCACTGAAACCTGGTTATTTGCAATGTATGAGAAAATCCCATTTCTTTAAAAGGAGTTTGCTTAAACAAAGACATGTATTTACTTTCAACAACGAGTGAAGGTAAGAGGCCGCAGTGGATTTAATCTTGGTCAATGCTAAATTTTGAAACTTACGCATAACGTATATGGGTGATGTGTATATAATAATAGTCATTTATTTTGTAAGTAATAAATAGCATAATTCATTACACTGTTATGTCATTTTTATAGGAAGAAATACTGGAAATATGGTGCTTGACAGTCTTATGGATAAAAAATGCAGTATATAATGTGCCAGTTTGGAACTGAAATGTCTATTTAGTGAAGCTATGCCAGTGCAACAGATTTATGTTGCAAACAAATCTTCCTTTTGCATTTGAAGATGAAGTTAAGCACTTGTTTTATTTCCTTGTACATTACTGGTTTCTTTTTGCTCAAAATGAAGTATGTGGAGCATTTATTACAGAAGCTAGAACACAATCTAAGTACAAACTTATCAGTTACATTTCCAAACAAAATGATGATGATCATCATCATTATTTAAAAGTGTGTTCCCCCCACTACCCAAGCCCCTTTAATAACCTTCATGTAATCCTTTAATCCTATAAGCTTTTATATGGGACTTTGTATATTTTGCCAGACCAACTTTCTTTCATTACAGCATCATCAAAGAATTGATATCTGACATGCTGTAGCGTACAGGGAGCATTAAGGGCATTAAGTGTTTTTTTTTTTTTTTTTTTTTAACAATTCCTTCCTGTCACTGCTTCGCCTTTTGTACGTAGCAAGTTATTTTCCTCCTGCTTTTCATAATGTATTTGAAAGGCTAAGTGTTGACGGTTTGGAGGTGTACTTATAAAAATCTTGCAATTTAATATTTCACCAAAACTTTCATAGTGGGGGATAACTTTACAGTTGATCAGGAATGTCACGTAACTCACTTCATTAATTTATGGTCTTAAGAATTCTTTTCTTAGTGTATAACAAGCTGACCTTTTTGCAAGTTGCCAAGACAGGACGAATAAATGACATTGCTACAATAAAAAAGATGTATAAAGTAAGTGTGGTGGCTTCAGTTTTGAAGGCTGAATGTCTGGTCATGTTATTTCTAAGCTTTCTTAGTGTTTGATAGAAAAATGATTTTCTAATGATTAATAAATTTCCTAATTTCCTAAATAACTTGATTGTTAGCTTAATAAAAAAAAGGTCCGTTGTAAAAATGTACTGTTTATGTAAGTACTCTGATCTTTATTCAAGACAAATCGTTAAGCTGTTCAAGCAGTTATTTGAAATAAAATGTGTGGATTATATTTTTATTAATGAGATTGAAGTTAGCAGTAATGCCCTGCTGTTGCAAATTCTTGTATTTGTTTTATGCTTTATGAACAGAAAGAGTGTATGCCTTGTATGAGCTTTCTCAGGAGAGTCTTAGGGTAGGTAAAATCCAGTGTTTTCATAAACGTCGGATGGTAGATTATTGGATGGATACACGTACGTATTCCAATATGGATACACGTACCTTCTGCAGCTATCTCTTGTGACTGGAATTACTGGGAGAAGTGTGAATGTAGGAGGACCTAGATGTAAACATCTCTTCCTCGATTGCTCTTGGTGTCCTCCAGTGACGCCAGGCATAAGCGCAGAGGAGCATCTCCAGTTCTCACCGTGCGGATATTAGTCTTCTGAAGACTAATTCTGACTTTTTCCCTGCCTCTTCTGTGAACAGGTATACAAGTTCCACACCCATCTCCACGTTACGAATTTCTGCATGACTTTGTAGGGGAAAAAAAGTATCCTAGTAGCTGAACTAACAGGAAGTATAGATTTCTAGGCTAAATTTGGTACTTATTTTATGACTGTGACTTATGTGCAACAAAACTGGCAGTAAGTAAAGCGTTTGAAACAAATTGGCTGCAACTTCTTTATGTTAAATTAACCTGTTCTGAAGGTCTGCCAATTATAATCAAGCGTCTTTTGAACAATTTACTGGAGATTACATTTTCAAGAGAACAACTTATTTGATGATAATGTTTTTATGTTATTGATTTATAGTGCTCCTTCCATCATTATACGGAAAAATTCTGGCCTACTGTTTGTCACTGCAACTGTTTAACCTATAAATTATTGCAGTGCAATGCAATAAGAGTTGAAATAGGCCTAGACTATTCACAATGAGATTAAATTGTTACCTCTCTTGCATTTGGGAGGAAGGAAAAAATCATGTGGAAAGCACATACAAAGGAGGAAAAATTTTTATTAAACCTTAATGCAATTCACATAATACACTTTTTTCAGTATGTTGATTTTAGTTTTAGTTCAAATTTCAAATAACTGTTGAGTTGATGTTGGTGCATTTCAGTGATTAGTCATTGCAGATGGAAAAGGTACTTGCTGGTTTTATTCCACCCATGTCCTGTTCTTTCAAAAGCTCTATTTCAAAGCTAATTCGAATAAGCTTATCTACAGCTGTATGATTGAAAGTTGGAAAGAAACAAAATTATTTAATATAAATGTTTTTATTCATTCTAACATTAATTATGCTTTAACACTGATGCAAGTGGTAGGTTTTATAAATTACTGTATTTCACAGTTTCTGAGAAACTGTTTTAACTATTGTTTTAACAATTGCTGAATAATTGGTTTGCATACTTGCCTCTTTTGATCTCCCTTTGCATTCTTAAGTTTCTTTCTAAGAAAGGAAAGATCTGAGGACTTTACTTTCATTTTTAAAGCCTATATTGGTTTCTCAGTATGGATGCCTGAGCTCTGGCAAGACTTCTGTTATCTGGCAGTCTTGAAATGAACTTGCTTACCAAGATCACTGCATCTCACTTCCTGCATTTCCAGCTATGAAAGGATTTCATTTCCATTTATTTATTTATTTATTATTAAAAGAGGCCTTCCTGTTTCTCTCACTCCTGTTCAGAAGAGATAGGCTAATTCCTTGATATTTGGGGATCTCAGTTATAGGAATTAAGGATGAGTGCAGTCTGTTATGGTTAGAGACAAGGAAGAAATATTGTCTATTCCATGGGAGAAAAAAATCCAAATGGATTTAGTGTTTTTATTTCAGTAAAAATTCAGCACGTTCATTGTTACATACAATCCAAGGACTGATCTCAGTGGTCTACATGGTCTAGGTCTACATGGTCAAGGACTGGGATATGTTATATGAGAAACTGCTGCGTCTGTTAGATCAAATATTATATAGCTGTTGTAGGACGGAAAGAATGGCAGATGATTTTCCTGTCCCTCTGTTCTTCAATCAACCTAGACAACTAAAAGGGTGGTCTTGGTAGAGAAACATGTACCTCATATCCTGGGAAGAGTTTTAATATGCCTAAGTGGATATTATTTGCTTATTGACTGGTAATAACTGAAGGTGGCTGCTAGATGAAAAAAAAGCTATCCTTCATGTAGAAACTAACAATTTCCTGCACGGGGAAACTTTGTAAATTAATAAATATCTGAGAAAGCACAGAAGAAGGTTACAGAACTGTGAGAAGCTGCTGAATAATAAGTTGTGATGAAAAGGTCAGGAGAAAGAAAAAGAGAAAACTGTGCTCTGTATTCCTGTACTGTAGGCTACTGTAAAAAGGGGAAGATAAAGGCTGCTCAGTCTTTTTCTTGACTGGTACCACAAATCGACTGAAGCCAGACAGAACAAGCAGTGAATACAACTTACCAACAGGCTGTGGTCTTCCTGATTTTCAGGGCCTGGCATGAGAAGCGCGTTGGGTTGAAATCCAGTAAAAATAATTAAAAGATGTTAGGTGTCACACAGCTGAGCTTTCTGGGTATTGCAGTGAAATGCTGGACTCTTGCTGGGTGTGCAGGGTTTTCATAATACATGTGAGGCACGCTGTATGGGACGTGCAGAAAGTCAGGCGTCTTGGGACAGCTGGCAGGGGAGGGTAGGCAGCTTCCCTAGCTCACTTCGCCAGACCTGCTTAGATCTAGCCAGCAGGGAAATGCTGAAGACAAATGAATACCCCCAAAATTTCAGCGGTTCTTTTGGCACATGCATCTACTTGACAGTCCAGAACTTGCTCTTTAATGCAATTGTATGCTTCTTCTTTTTTCTGGCTATGTTTTTTTTTTTTTTCCCCTCCCTTCTCAGTATATAAGAGCTTAACGGTTTTCATCTTAAAGATAAGCTCTTTGATCATGAGGTAGTTGTATCATCAGCAATCCTTACATCACCTTTTCTCTGGATCAGTGAGTGTTGCATCCTTTTCTGCAGTACATTTTCTGCACAGCGGTATATTTTAACAAGAGCATTGGAGAGTGTCTTCCCTCAAGAGAATTTAGGGCTTGCATTGGCCAGTAAACTGCAATCTAATCTGTCAGCTTAAAAACGGGGAAGTGGCAAGCCTCTGCTGCTCCTTTTTGAAAGGTGTCTACTGCTAGGTTGTGTGGCGTTACTCCCCCGTGGTGTATGCTAGGCATGGTCTGTCTTACAGACAGTCTCAGAAATATGCAGTTAAAAAAAAAATAAAATTCTCACTTTGGGAACTCGGTAGGACTGATAGCATCTGGCACAGGTTAGGCTTGTAGAGGAAGAGTGGCGGGGCTGAGCTTGTACCTGATAGCTCAGCTGAGCTCAGAAGTAGTCAGACTGGTGCAAGGAGCCAAACGCAAGTATTTCACATTCATACATCGCTCATCAAGTTTAGGCGGTCTGGGACTGGGGGGCAGCTAAGTAGGGACAGCCAATAACAATTGGTTTTTATTCATGCAATTCTCCAAATTCTCTTTAAACCTAATTCAGTTTTTCCTGCGAGTTGACAGTGTCCCCACTGCTATCAGAACGTGCTTTCAACTGCATGCATAGTTTTTGTCATCAAAGCGAAACACAGCAGGACAAGGAGGTATCATTTTGTTTAATTATTTGTTCAATGAATATTAACCTCTGTAAGGAACAGGAATTTGTTTAGTCAAGAAAAATTAGAATGGTGAAGGCACATGTCCAAAAAAAAAAAGTATGCTTCTGCCTGCTCCATATGCCTTAATGGGAGGATGCTGAGAAATTCACAAGAAACTGGAAATGGGGCTTTAAAATCTATAGGAATAGCTCTTCCTACTTTAAGTATAGCATCACTACAGCTGCACTCTGTAATTACAATGTCACTTGAGAATTGCTTAACAATTTTGATGCTTTAAACCATGACAGACGTAATTCTGAGCCACGGTATTTTAGTTCTGTGGCACTTACAGTGGTGCACGGCGGCTTGAGATTCCTGAATGTACATGGTTTTCTTAGCAATCAGAGGCAAAAAGGAACCACTGAAATGAACTGTCAAGCTTCCGTTAAGGCAGATGATTCAGATCTAACCTTCCACAGGAGGTGGTATCACTAGGGATGAATGAAGAATTCTGCACGATGTATTGCCAATTTCACAAGCAGGAAAACACATTATATTTAAGATAAAAATGCTCTTTGAAAGCTCCTGGCAGACTCAAAGTGACAATGTAGATTCTAGGCTTTAGGGTCTGCATCAAGATAGAAGACATCAGAATAAGAATCTGGGACAACATATTTAAGGAGAAACAAGATAAAATGAAAAGTAATACAGAATGAATTTGTCCCGGAGAGGTTTTTTTGCTCAGAAATCTTGTAAATGTCACATTTCACGTTTTTGCAAACTTTACTTAAAAAAAGATTCCTTGTGCTGCAGTGCGTGTAACTGTCAGGATGCATTTGTGAAGCTGTACACCTGTCAGTCAGACTGGCTCCCTGAGATTTGACAGAACTACTGCCTCATGTCTGCATTCACATAAACTTTTCATAAATCCCTTCTTCAAAGATGGAGAAACTTGCTTGTGAAGATAATAGTCTTGTTTTTTCTTTTCCTTATTCTCTAAACTATCCATTCTGGGCTAAGTCCTCCTTCCAACTATGTTTGATGAAAACCTGCTGTGGAAGATACCTCAGGTTGGCTGAATCGTGTACATAATGCTGTTCTTCAGCTGTGTTAAATTATACCTCGCCAACAGTTAAAGTAAATACCCTGTAATTTTTGAAATGCATGGCACTTAGTCAAATCAAATCACTTTGCTTTCTTGGTTTTGTTTTCTTTTACATAAGCCTGAGGGGTACATTTAAAGCCTGACTAGATTTTTTTTTTTTTTTTTTGACTTGTCCTTCACTGCTGTACCTCCATGGGTTTTACAGACTTTCTCCTGGCATCTGAAGTCAGAAGCTGTTTCTGTTAATCTTCCAGTACATCACTGTCAGGCATTTTAGAACAAGAGGAAATGGCTTCAAGTTGCACCAGGGGACTTTTAGGTTGGATATTAGGAAAAATTTCTTCACTGAAAGGGTTGTGAGGTATTGGAACAGGCTGCCTTGGGAAGTAGTTGAGTCGCCATCCCAGGAGGTATTCAAAAGATGTGGTGCCTAGGGATGTGGTCTAGTGGTAGGTTTGGCAGAGCTAGTTTAAAGGTTGGACTTGATGATCTTGGAGGTTTTTTTTCAACTTCAGACATTCTGTGATTCCATGATTTTGAGTTGCAGTAGTTCACTAATACACGTGAAGGCATAGACTGTCTTTTTCTAAAGAAAAATCTCTGTATTGTCCATTTTCATTTCATAAACTCCTCTAAATTAAGGAGTTTAAGGCACATCAGTGATTAAATGAAGTACAGTGCTGTCAAAAGACATCACTCAAGGTATGCAGACATTCTTCCAAAATGCCACACTGGGAGAGCAAGAATACTGAAGGGGCTAGAAGTCAGATACATTCACATGCAACAATTATTGCAAGATAAAAATCCTTTGAAAAAGTAGATAGTATGGATTTTCTTTTTTGCAGTTTAGTGCTCTGGGATTTTGTGTTATGCATTAAAATGACAAATTGTACATCCTAGGAGGCTCAGTGCAGGTGTTGTCAAAGAGCAGATAATTACCGAATGGCTGCTCAAGTGAAGTTTTCTTAGAAACTATTACAGTATACTTAGAAATATTTTTCTTGTTTCTCTTATGTTAAAAAAAAGTTTTCATAAAATAATTTTTAAAATGTTACTTCGATGCCAAGCTCAAAAAAAAAAAAAAGACAACTCTTCCCCCCGCCCCAACCTATGACTTTTCAAGTTTTGATTCATTATAGTTTTCCTTCCCCCAGAGTTGTTCTCATATAGTGCTAATAACAAAGAAACATTTTTTTTTTGACAGATAGAGGCTCAGTAGTTAGTTTAAAACAGAGATAGTAGCAAATATGTTAGTAGTAGCTACATTACCGCCATACATTTGTTGTTGTTCTGAGTGCCAGGAGACTTCAAAACATTTTTGGCCTTCATCATCGTTACCATAATTGTCGACTGTAGTATTGTTCTGGTGGAGATACATTTAAACTATTTGTTCTTTGGATGTTTTTCATGAAACATGAGTGGTGAACAGAAAGCATGCATTGAAATTCAGTAATGTGCATAATTCATCTATCATCATTTAACAAATGGAAAAGACTAAGACACACTGCCATCTATCACAATTATTTAACTACACTCTAGGGTGTGTTAAATTGTATTAAACAATTTTGGGCTTAACAGATTTGGAGATATTGAGCAAGTTGCATCTTTTCCATCAACTTACTGCTACTGTACAGTGATTTACAGTTTTGACATTTGTTACAAAACATTTAATTTGAACTAGGGATTTTTCAAAGCTGTTTTAAAAATGAACTTGCACAGATAAAGCGTTATGTGTATCTAGCACATAAATAGCAGCAACCAAATCTAAATTGGAAACAATAGTATTGTATGCCTAAGTCGTCCTTCTGAGGTACCTGCATGTTCCCTGGATTAGGTAGTGGGGGTTCAGGGCCTTAAGGGGATGAGGTTTCCAATTTAGTCAGTTGTGTCCAAAGTCAAGGAGAGGTCAATCCTCTTGCAGTCTTGAGAATATTCAACTCCTAAGTTCTGCATGTGCCTCAGTTTCTTTCTTGCCTTGTTGAGATGAGGAAACTGTTGCATGTTGCTGGTACGATAGTATAGTCAAACTAGATTTTCTCCCTTTTAATGAGAAACAAGTTAAATCAAGATGAAAATCCAGTTAACCAAGTGCTTGCTAAGTAGTTCTCTAAATACTTGGCAACTAGCCATCTAATGAGATGTGTCATTCATTTGGTGAAAAACAGGTAATGTGTTTTTCTGAGTTCAGATACTCCACAAGATACTGTCACAGGAAAGAAATAACGGCTCGTGAGCACTGAAATCCGGGCCTTAGCATGCAGCATTTTAGAGCAAGTATTTGCTTCTGGACCATGTCCCTAATTGTGAAAGCGACTAGCAAAAATCAGTACAAAGTATTGAGAGGATACAGGAACAGCAGTGCTGATGGTTGACTCTACCGGGCGGGCTGCACCAGCTGTTGGACGCAGCCCAAATCTTCAGCTTATGGATTGACGTGTTGCAGCAGCTTTGCCAACTGCACAGTTAAATCTTCGTCCTCAGCCCATCTTAACAGGATGTGAAATATGACAAATCTCAGCGCCGTCAGGATTTCTGCTTGCAACTGTTGGAATGTGGCTGCCGTCGTACCCAGTGTGTCAGCCTAGAGATCCTGCCTGTTGTGCAGAGCTGTGTCCTTGGCTGCCAGTCGGTGTAACTATGCTGGCGTGATTCAGCAGCGCTACCGTGCGCTGTCTGGCTTGCCTTGAACAAGGTCAGGACCTGCCCCTAGACATGCTAGAGGGAGCAAACTGCTGGGCAAAATGATCCCCTGGGGATTCTGCTGGGAACCTGTGCTCAACACAAATCTTGTTTCTGAAATGTTGCTGTTACATTTTCAAATGAGCTCCTAATTTTGAGTGTAGGGTTGAGGTTCATCTTGCACTTGAGCACAATATAGAAGTATCTCTACAGGGAATTTTATTTTTTATTTTTAAAAAGTGCAGAACTACAACTTGTGGTTATTGAACTCAGAGTTGTCTTTGATATATTAACTACATAAACTCAAATTAAGATAGCTTTGTTTCATTTTAATTGTAAAATGTCATCCCCATAGATTTACCTTGGTGTTGGTTTAGGGTTTTGCTGTACTTATTCTGTTGTTAAGTACCTACTGAATTAGCAACACCATAAATGTCTTTGAAATTCTCCTGTGCATTTTGCAGAAGATGTTTTAAAAGTTCTGTACTGCTTTCAAAATATCCATATAAATTCTTAAGCTACTTCCACATGGTGGAATTCTTAAATTGCTATAAATATTTTAAAAAACTATATTGTATTTCTTCAATCCTTGTAATAATATGATATAAAATTAATAGTTTTAAAGCATTGGTTTTACTTTTTTTTTTATTTTTAAAGAAAAACAACCTTTTTTATATCTAATTGTTCCTTGTCTTATTTCCTGTCATGAAGCCTATTGTTTGTAGAAGATTCCAGTCCTTTTCTTCTTTCCTGTATTATCTTCTTTACTTTATAACACACCATCATTATGCTGAGGAAGCACCACTGATGCTGTCTGAGATAGGAGGGTCAGTTACCTCCTCCTAATTGTTGTTTTCTCCACAGCTTTGTGCTATTGCCCATTTTCCTTGATTCATTAATCTTTTTTTTTTTTTTTGGGGGGGGGGTATATCTTCAGTGCTTTCTTATGTTCCATACATTCACACCATCTCTAAATATTTGTGTTTCTTTTTAATATTCCTATTTTTTTCTGTGTTCTTTTCTTTCTTTTGCAGTAGACCCTTTTGAATGCCATCCTCACCACCTGTATTAGTTATGGTAACACCTGCTGATGTTCCTTGGTATAGCCCATTTGAAATCCAAAGTCACATTGCCTGTTACTGCACAAGAATACGTGTCCTTCACACTGCAGTCTTTCCCATGACTTGCCTTCTTCACTAGAAACTTCTCGGTGTCAGCTTTTGTGGATTATCACATTTGTGTAAGTTTGCCGTTGGCTGCAACTGCATCTTTCTTCTCCCATTCCTTTCCTTATACAACGCCTGTTAACTTTACCTACCCACTAATCCAGGTCTTCTTGTAGCTGACTGCGGGCTATCTTCCATGCCTCCTAGGCAAGAGACTTCTTCTTTGTGCTTATCTTCATGCAAAAAAAAAAGACAACATCGTCTAACCTGGCACTGAGATTATGTGCAAGTAATTAGTCAACTGATTAGGATGAGGGGCAGTGAAAGGCAGCCTAAGATGATACTAATTAGGGGCTTTTGGCAATGTAGTGAAAGATGAACAAAGATGATTAAGGAGAGATGGGCCTTAAAGGCAAGGATTTACAGTGTGTAGTAAAGGATTTGCAGTACAGAAGCTGTTGTTGATTTGCCATCTGTGAGAACTGCTACAACAATGTTAATTTGAGATGTTATCTTGGGCCTCTTTTCACACCTGACGAGGTGTGATAGTGGTGGGTCAAACAGGGGGGTCAACCCCTGAGTTGACCAAGGGAATCCAGCTGATGTAATCTTTCTGGATTTCAGCAAAGCTTTCAATGCTGTTTCTCACAGTATACTTCAGGACAAAATGTCCAACATACAGCTAGAGAGAAACATAATGTGGTGGGTGAACAACTAGCTGACAGGTCCAGCTCAAAGGGTTACAGTAAATGGGGTTACATCAGGTTGGCTGCCAGTCTCTAGTGGGGTTCTGTGCGGCTCCAATTTGGAGCCTGTTCTCTTCAGTGTTTTCATAAATGACTTCAGTGTAGGACTTGAAGGTCTACTAAGTAATCTTGCAGACAACATTAAACTGGGAGGAGCTGTTGATTCTCCCAAGGGTCAAGAGACCTTGCAGAGAGATCTTGACAAAATAGAGGTTGGGCAATCGCCAACAATATGAAGTTCAACAAGAGCAAGTGCCGGATTCTGCACCTGGGATGGGGCAACCCTGGCTGTACGTACAGACTCGGGCATGGGGGCCCGGAGAGCAGCCCCTCAGAAAGGGATCTGGGGGTTCTGGTCAATGTCAAGTTAAACACGAGTCACCACTGTGCCCTGGCAGCCAGGAGGGCCAACCATGTCCTGGCACAGCATGGCTAGCTGGTCAAGGAAAGGGATTGTCCCGCTCTGCTCTGCGCTGGTGCGGTCTCACCTCGAGTGCTGTGTGCAGTTTTGGGTGGCACAATGTAAGAAGGACATAAAACTGTTAGAGAGTGTCCAAAGGAGGGCTACAAAGATGGTGAATGGCCTGGAGGGCAAGACGTAGGAGGAGCGGCTGAGGTCCCTTGGTTTGTTCAGCCCCGAGCAGAGCAGGCTGAGGGGAGGCCTCATGGCGGCCTGCAGCTCCCTCACGAGGGGAGCGGAGGGGCAGGCGCTGAGCTCTGCTCTCTGGGGACAGCGACAGGACCCGAGGGAACGGCATGGGGCTGGGACAGGGGAGGGTCAGGCTGGGTGTTAGGGAAAGGTTCTGCACCCAGAGGGTGGTCGGGCACTGGGACAGGCTCCCCAGGGCACTGGTCACAGCAGGAAGCCTGCTGGAGTTCAAGAAGAGTTACTCTGGGTCTGCTCCAAGGAACCTGCTTTGGCAGGGGGGTTGGACCCGATGATCTTTCGAGGTCCCTTCCAACCCCTTCAATTCTGTGATTCTGTGATTTTTGGTTGGTCTTGTGTGGAGTCAGGAGTTGAGCTCAATGGTTCTTATGGGTCTCTTCCAGCACAGGGTATTTGATGATTCTATGACTTAAATACAGATCTACAACTGAAAATCATTAGGGGAAGAAAATGATTTTAGTGTTAGTATTATGCTTTCTTTCCCTTAAGCAAGTGTCTAATATGCATGATTTTGAAACTGAACCAACATACATTCCTAAAAAGTTGGAAGGTTACTACACAAACCAACAATAACAGAAATAAGAAATATGAACTTTGTATCATGTGTATGCTTTTGATTACTTTGTGGTTGTTTTCAGGCTTAGTTGAAAACTAAGTTCTGGGGAAAAAAAAAAAGAGAAAACAAAAACTACCTAAGAAAACTGTAGAAAAATATATCTGAATGTAAATTCTGTGCAAAATGTGGGTTGCTTGCCTTGTAAATGAGACAATTTTCTGCAGAAGGGAAATTGCAGAGCTGATAAAAGCGGGCCTGGTCCTGTCAAGTTACACGCATCCCACAAAGGTCTGTAATACTCCCTTGCCTTTATCTCCTGGAAAGTATTCTCAGAATGTTATGGTAGGACCAGGGGAGTCTGAGCTGGTGTAAGAAAGAGCTATGGAGAGCATAGTGGAAAGGAAACACTTTTCCACTCTGAGGGTGATGGAGCACTGGCACAGAGAGTTTATGGAGTCTTAATCCTCAGAGACCTTCGAAAGCTGCCTGGACATGCTCCTGGGCACCCTGCTCCGGGTGGCCCTGCTGGAGCAGGGGTTGGACCAGGTGACCTCCAGAGGGCCCTGCCAACCTCAAGCAGTCTGTGATTCTGTGTGTTGTAGTACTGTTAACAACTGTGGAAAAGCAGAGGTGTATTTTGTGAACTATGGTTTATATTTTACAAATATAAAATAACCTTCTAATTAAAGCAAAACAAAACAGTAAAACGCACAGTGTAAATGGCCGTTCATTTTGTTATTATTAGTCTCAATTTTAAAGAGCGAAAGCTTATTATCAAATTTTCTCCAGAATGTTCCTATTGACAAAGTTTCCTGTCTCTGTGAGTGTTTGTTTAATCAGTTATTTACGTCTTTTGAGTTCTGTTTTTGCAGCCCCATTGTTTGCAGGTCCATGCCTTTCTAAACAAAACACTATATTTTTTAGAACATTGCTAATAATTTCATTTCATAGGTGAGTAGTATTACAAAATTTTCTCCTTGAGAAAAAAATGAAGTGTCTGAAAATGGAAGGGAGCAATAAGGGTAGAAAGAAGTTCATTTTAAAGGGCAGTGACTTCAATGGTACTGAAGACATTCTCTGTTATAGGTGGTTGTTTTGCATCACTATTCTTAGTGTATGGCTGAATATTTTCATGAAGTGTTTTGGACTGATAGGTTCTTTATAAAAATAGATGATTTATTGTTTTATGTTGTCTTCTTTTTTTTAGGGAGAATAGATCTGATACAGAATTTTTCTTCTTAAGAATTCAGAACTCTTTTCTAGGTCAGGAATTGCCCAGTACTGTTCTCACTAGTGTTGTTGGCAATTACTTACTAGCATCATAAAACTGCACGTGTATATTTGTGTATATACTTATCATGCCAGTAAGACATTTTTTTTCCAGCAGTTGCTAGGTGCTTGTTTCCACTTCCAGAAGTAATGTTGACGTGGGAGCGGTAGAGGAAGAAATAGTCAAATTTAGATGCAGTGTTATTAATTGCAGTAGCAGAATTGTTTGTTTTATCCTTGTGAAGAAGGGAGAAAAAGTGAAATAGGTTACAAAAACGGAGAGAAAGTGAGTGAAAGAGGGAGAAGGAGGAATGGATAGCTATGTGCATTTAAAAAAAAAAAAAAAAAAAGGAATTTTGTAGAATTGGTAAGGTAAAGCATTAAATGCAGACATTGATTCAGTGTAGAATAAAAGAATGGCTTCCTGGGAGTCAATTATGTTAAATACCGTTAATTCTTCCTTGTTTAAGGTTGATCAACACAACATTATGGGAAATAGATGCTTTTTCAAGGTAACATGGTATCTTAAGATATGACATTTTACAAATATTCAATATTTTATTGGGTGTAATTGACATGTTGATTTAGAAACTGGAATGATATAGAATCAACAACACACATCAAGTGTGTGTAAAAAACCTGGCTAATAGGTCTCAATAACATAATTGTAGTTAGTAATCAGTGTGATTATGTGACAGTCCTCTGAGGATTAATTTTAGATCTGACAGTGTTTAACCTTTTTATTAGTGATGAGGGAGAAATGTAGAATCATTAATGATAAAAGGATGCAGATGACAACAGGGCTAGTGCCATGGTAAGTAGTGATCAGAGAAGAGCTAAAGAATCTTGAAAGCTGGAGTGCAAGAAAGCACTGTATGTACTGACACAGAAACAAAGACGTGCATCCAGCCTAAAGAAACACTGTCAAGGAAACAGTGATTGAAAAAGACTTGGATGCTATGCTTTTGATGTTAGATTAGAAGTATCAGAAACAGGCGGAATACTTCGAATTGTTATAATGTCATTGGAATACCTTATTCAGCTCATGTAGCATCACAACTCATGAAGGACAACAGACTTGAGGGATTTCAGAAGAAGAACTGTGTTGAACCATTAACTGTTTGGAAAGGCACCTTTAAAACTCCTTGTATCTGCCATGAGAAACTAATAGATCAAATTTACAGGTCTGGGCCTGAAAGCATGTTACTGCTTATTACAGAGAGCAGTTGTTTAATAATTGAGGGGACCCACTGAGTAGCAGACCACTAGAAAACCAAGCTTGAATGACTAAACAAATTCAGGTTGAGAATTAGGTAGAGCCAAATTAGGTACAGACGCCCGCCCTGCTCCAGAAAGGAGTGACGCATTTTGGTTTTGGGAAAACCTTAAGGGTTGAAATTGGATGTTCCTTTGATACAGATAGTCCCGATGTGCTATGGGAGCTGATGTCATTTTGAGGCCATTCTTAATATCCAGTGAGTGATTCGAGTGACTGGGAGAGATGCTTGACAAACAGGAAGCAAATTTATTCCTGTCTTAAAGAAGGGCAAGGAAGAAGACCCTTGGAGCTACAGGCTAGTCAGTATCAAGGTGAGGCTTAGGAAGGTGATGCAACTGGAATCCTGGAAACCATTACCAGACACATGAAGGATAAAAGTATCATCGGGAGCAGTCAGCATGAATTCACCAAGGGAAGTCATGCTTGACCAACTTTATGTTCTGTTCAATGTTTTCATTAATGATCTGGGTGATGGGGCAGGATGCACACGCAGCACGTTTGCAGATGACACAAAACTGAGAGGGGTGGCTGATACACTGAGTGTAAAACCGAGTGGGTTGTGCTGCCATTCAGAGGGACCTTGTAAGGTTGAAGAATGGTCTGACAGGGACCTCTTGCAGTTCAACAAGGAGCAGTGCAAAGCAGCTTTGCAGAAGAGAACCTGGGGGTCTTGATGGGCCTTAAGTTGAACTTGAGCCAGCAGTGTGCCCTTGCCACAGAGAAGGCTAGTAGTACCTCAGACCATTACCAGCAGTTGGAGAGAGGTGATCCTTCCCCTCTAATGCGCATTGGTGAGACCATACCTGGAGTATTGAGTCCATTTCTGGTCATCCCAGTACAGGAGAGACATTGACATACTGGAGAGAGCTCAGTAAAGGGCAACATGTGTGATGAAGTTCCTGGAGCGTTTCTGCTATGAGGAGAGGCTGAGAGAGCTGGGACTGTTCAGCCTGGAGAAGGAAAGGCTCAGGGGGATCTCATCAATATCTATAAATACATGAAGGGAGGATGCAGAGGCAATGGAGCCAGGCTCTTTTCAGTGGTGCCCAGTGCCAGGACAAGAGGCAATCAGCACAAACTGTAGCACAAGAGGCTCCCTCTGAACATCAGGAAACGTCTGTGCTGTGCAGGTGATCAAGCACTGGCACAGGCTGCCCAGAGAGGCTGTGAAGTCTCCTCCTTGGACCTACTCAGGAGCCACCTGGTTGTGGTCCTGAGCAGCCTGCTCTGGGTCAGTGGTCTCCAAAGTCTTTTGATTACACATTGTAGCAGTAAAATGTTTTTAGGCATGCAACTCTAATATGTTTATATTTAGTTATAATTTGTATACATGTACTACTGTGTTTGAAGGTCTGGTTCTAAGTTGAGCTTATTTTGATGCTGATAATTTCAAAAAAGTTTGGTCATGTTCTTGTCAGATGTGATTAGGTTATCATTGTTTTTGCCTTGTAACATGGCTGACAAAGAGCTTGTACTAAGGAGAAATGTCAGCTGTGCCATTTTCTTGTTGTTTGGTTGTGAATGCTTTATTGTTATTATCTTCAGTCTTCAGTTTCTTTATAGAAATGTTTTGAAGCCACTTGCCCATTTTGTGAAGATTAGTTAAAACTAGATAATAAAATCCATAAATGCACTTAACCTGGCACACATGAACTGCAATATGTTGCAATATGTTGAAAGTGAATGAGCAAATGCAGGTGGCACAGTCACCCCCTCTACATTGTGGAGCACCCACTATTCCTCCAGGACACCTTGATGCAGAAGGTGGTATGTGACCATCTGATATATGGACCAAGTGAGGGTGCCAGTGTCAATCTGTATGTTAAATAGTAATAAACCTTCATTTCTTTCTTATTTTTGAGATAAAACACAAATATATGTAGAAGTTCCAGTATTTTCTTTCCACACCCTGATGGACTGTCATTCACACTCCCTGGTGTGCGCCCCACATTGCAGACCACTGCTATAGGTGATCCTGTTTGGGGTGAGGGACACAAGATGACCTCCAGCGGTCCCTTCCAATTTTAGCCCTTCTGCATTTCTGTGATTCCAGAGTCTAAAAGTGCTGAGAAGTATTTTACAGATACATTTCAGTCAGTACCAAGTTTGAGATGATGATGTGGTTACAATTAGACTATTCTATCTAAAAGTTTAAAAAAAAAAAAAAAAAAGTCCCAGAAATGGTAAACAGATAAACATCATGGGGAAAAATCCACACATGACTTATTTTGTTGAGCTCTTTCAAGTTAGTCTTACCAAATAATACTTCACTTTTCCAAGCTGTTTTGGTTGTAGCCTATCATTCTTGGCTCCAAACAGAGCAGAGAAGCTGCAGGATGTGCATAGGTTAGGCTGACTGAGAACAGAATAGGGGATGGCTGCAGTCCATGATCTGATGTGATGGTAGGAGAAATACCAAATTCTACCCATGAACTAAATTGGGAGCTAAAACCTGAAATGATGCTCGAGTAGATTATGAAAGAGGAGACTGCAGTTAGCTCACTAACTCTGACATCTCTATGATTTAAAACATCTAAAATCTGTGATTGCATATGTTGCTGAAAGATGTACTCTAGTTCAGGTAGGAATTAATTATTTTAAGTCCTGAGGTCTGCACTGTAAGTTGGGTTAGACAGGGTGATGACAGATTCATGTGTGAATGTCTCGCATCCAGCTGAATTATCCTTGTACTTGAACTGCGTTGGTACTTGACACAGTTCCTAGCAACCTTTGAATACTTTAGACCTATCAGCCAACTCAAAAAATAAAGGCCAAACAACTTTCGTTAAGATTCTTGAACACTTATATAATATACATTTAAATAAGGAGAAATTTGTTCTAAAAGCTCAGCTGTTCGTTGTTTTCTCTGCAATTAAGTAGAAGGTAAACTAAAAAGGATTCCTGAAAAATGCTTGTAAAACTATATGTGTACACATTGTATGTAACAGGTTATCTAATATTACCAAGATACTATAATAGTAAGTGGGCACTCTCAACCAATTAAGAAGAAAACTCTGAGCTAATATAACCTGTCACAAATCAGAGATAATGTCCTAATATATACTGTTTGGAGACACAAGCATACAACCTTTGGCTTTATTAGATTATCCTATCCTGAAGTGGACTTTGGCAACCTTCCCAATTGAGTAATGTACTGAGGTCCCATGAATATCAGATCCTTTTCCCAAAGGAGCAGAGATGTTTATCCCAGTGTTAAGACCTGGGCAAAACATCCTTTTCATCAGGCCTGGAGCAGGAATTAGTAGAAAGCAAAATAATTTGAATCAAAGTGACTATCATTGTATTTGCTATTACTTGGGTACTGCAGTCACTCATGTAGAATAGAACAGAATAGTCTGGTTCAAAGGGACCTTCGAAGATCATCCAGTCCAACTCCATCCTCATCACTTCAGGGCTAACCAAAGGTTAAAGCATATTAATGAGGGCATTGTCCAAACCTATCTTGAACACCGAGAAGTGTGGGGCATCAACCACCTCACTAGGAAGCCTGTTCCAGTGTTTGACCACCCTCGCGGTAAAGAAATTTTTCCTAATGTCCAGTCTGAACTTCCCCGGACACAGTTTTTCCATACGTCCTATCATTGTTGACCAGGGAGAAGAGACCGACACCTCCCTCTCCACTTCATCTCCTTGGGAAGTTGCAGACAGCAATGAGGTTGCCTCTTAGACTCCTTTTGTTCAGCCTAGACAACCCAAGTGTCCTCTGCCTCTCCTTGTAGGATATGCCTTTCAACCGAGGTGCAGAACCCAGCTTTTTCCTTTGCTGAATTGCTTGCTGTTGCTGATTGTCTAATGCTCCAGCCTATCTAGATCCCTCCTCAAGGCCTCTCATCCCTCTAGAGAGTCAGCAGCACCTCCCAGTTTAGTGTCATCAGCAAACTTGCTGAGGATGCATTCCACTTCTGCATCCAGACCACTGATAAAACGTGAAGATCATTGCAGACGTGAAATGGTTTCCACAAGGTTAGAAAGCATCGAGCTTTGCGTGGCCTTGATTTGTCTTTTTGTTGCGGTACAACGTTTAAGTGAGTTTAGTACCGACGTAATCCTCTTATGAACAAGAATTGGAAGTAATTATTTCATCCAGACAGCATAGTGGTAGTGCTCTGTTCTGTGTGGGAGATTCAAGAGTTCACTCCTTGGGTCACGTAAGCTTGGGCAGGTCAGTGTTACAGCTAGTTACAGTAGTGCTGCTTTAATACTCTCAAATATGGGCCTCTTTTATAGTTGATCAGGCCTTGTGAAAATGTCAGAGGTTTCTAAAATTAATTATTTCATCTCCTTCTGGCAAGAGGTTATAGACGTGATGAATGAAATAAAGTGTAATTTATTGCAAGAGATAATGACTAAAAATGAGGGGGAAAAAGCAGTAGCTAACTAACTACATTTAAAAATAGAAGGTTATTTATACTTGTAGCACAGGGAAAGCCTGTTGTGCTGCCTGAATTTAACAAGCAGACCTGGGATTCAGCCTTGGCGCTGCTAACGACTGGAGGCGTTATTGATGTAGTGAACTAATTACCCGTGTGATGAAGTTGCCTGCTGGAGGTTTTTGACTGCTTCATCACTGTGGCACCTCCTACAGGTTAATTCATTGAGCAGCACAGGTAAGGCCTCCAGATGGAGGTCCTGCTCTCTTTTCATCCAGACACAAAGAGTTGTACTGACAGCAGTAACTAAACAGAGATGAATATTTTCCTGAATTATTGATCAAGTAGCTAGAGATATATCATAGAACTAAATGGTTTGGGATGCAGCTGTAGCCGTTCATAGGCACTGCAAGGTAAAAAAGCATACACAGTGGCTTTGAAAAGAAAAACAAAATGAGCAATAGCCTTTCTCACCTGAAGGGAAGCCCCCAGATAAAATGAGGAAAAGTACAACAGAAAACCTCTAGATAAAAAAAATAAGGTGAAAAGGAGAGGGCAATGCTTTGATTGGCAGGCAGGGCAGGGGCTGTGTGGGCTTCACGGTTTTAGTTCTATGTATAAAATCATTCTGTGACATTTGTTCTCAAATGTCTCAGTACGCACATTAAAAATGAGAATATAAACAGCTCTTTTCATTAGGTGATAAACTCTTTCACTGTATTTTTAAGGAAAAGTACCATTTGTAATATAATAACCAATGGAATGCATACCAAGGTATCCTGTCTGTTTGCATCTGTCCTGTCTATTTATGAGGTAGAATATAAACTTCAGCATATTCTGTCCAAATTTGGACTTTTGATATCTGAAGCAGAGGAAATATAAAGTATGCATTATTAGTTTTATGAAAGTATTTTAAGGTTGTAGAACCCCTTATACAGAAATGCATCCTGTTTGGGGTCTTTTTGACTGCATTATAAATCAGGAGCCTCTGAGACCAGCAGGGCTAATGCTGCCTTTGTTCTTTACTTAAAACTGGAAGTGTGTTGTAAATGGTCTGGATTTCTCATCCAAGCTTAATACGCTGTTATCTAACAGGATGCATTAAGTGTTCTGTTACAACTGCAGAACTCATCAAGCAAATGGAAAGATTACCCATGAAATCAAGCTTCAAACTTTTATTTTCTCACAATCAATGGCAAAGTAATGCACGTTGGATTTATAATGATATTGAGATTGACTGCTTAAATCCTTTTTAAAGTTCAAAGCTTGAAACAGATTGTGTGTACAAGCAAACCACAGTAGAGTTTTTAAGCAGGGGCTTGTGATAAAGAAGTGAAATTGGGTTTGACTGAAATGGCCCATCAGTCCCATATGGGTTTAGTGGGAAGATTTCAGGCTCAAAAAGACAGTGCTTTGGAGAAGCATCAAGCATTGGTTTCACATCACCTGAGATTGCTCTGTGGAGGCTGTCTTCTGGGAGACATAAAGACAAGAGGCTCATTAAAAATAAGCAGCACCAGGGAGGGTGATTGAGCTTCAAGTACACTTGTGGTTTTTTAGCTTGAAGAGTTAAAAGGTGAAAATACATTTTAAAAGCTCAACTGGCAGATGAGGAGAATGCTGTCTGTCAGCTTTCTCAATGAAATGCCTTTATATAGAGATAAATACCATAGTATAGTGGTTTTTTTTGACAACAGGAAAAAAATACAACCAAAAAACTTGCTCAGCTCAGAATGTCCTGATGGTTGGATGAAATGATAGTTAATCTCTCAGCTATCAAAACTGAATTTGATAAAATAGATTGTCTTCAGTCCTACTGGCTGGTAAACTCAGAGCCAATATTAACCTTCTGAAAAGTTCGGGAAGCTGGAGAAGAAATCTTGGGTTTCACTTCAAGGGTAATCTGCGGTGCGCTAGCTATCTAGTGGTATCTTAAAGTTTGCTTTAGACCCCTCAATTTAGAGCTGAACTTTTACTTATTCCAAGACTCTGAGCCACTTTGCACATCTGTATTTATTGATCTTAGAAAAACAATAATACTGAGCTTTAAAATGAGAGCTTAGTTTACTCGCTGCTTGCCCTGAGGTAAGCTGGCACACTGTGCTGTTCATGGGTACAGTTACAGTAGTTAGCAACTTTCCTTTTTCTTGTAGTTTCATGGCATGAAAATTAGCTGAAAGCTGATTTGTGTGTGAAAACAACTGTGTCTTTTGACAAATCCACAGACAAAAGAACAGTGGCTGCTTACCATGTTGCTTGTTCTTGCCTTCCTCTAAGCACATCCATTACAACGTTATCACCTGGTAGTTGGAGAAAAACTTTTGGGGGAATAATTGAATTGTATATTAATGTCTAATCAAGAACCACGATGTTGGATTTTAGTAATTCCATGAGAAAAACAGTGCTATTTTTCAAAATTATTAAAAAGTACCTTAGTGGAAATCAGGGTGTGCTGGGATCAGGATCTTGCTGGCTGTGTGCATGGAATGGCCGATGGTGGTGGGGCCGGCCTAGGTCAGGCTCATTGCCCACAGCTCTTGGGTGGAAGAGGCCTGGAAAGGCCTGTCTGCCTCACAGGCTGAAAATCTAGCACAGCGTTTCCTGAACGGATATTAGGGAATGGTCTGGTGTGGTCTCATAATCAGTCTTGATGATTGTATGTTACTTAGGTTATGCTGTGTTTCCATTAAGGTGAAGCGTAGGGGTGAGGAGACCCTTTACGATGATGGGTCTTGGATGCGAGGCCTGCATTTCAATCCCTTCCTCCCAGCTCCCAGCTGGGAACAAGGAAAAAAAACAAAACATAAAAACCAGAAAGACTGAATATTCCCACCCTGTTCCTTCCTTCCTTTTAAGTTGCATTTTATTTCATCTCAGATTTTCCAGTATGTATGTTTCTTTCTTGAATCTCACCTGTGCAGTTTTGTATTGTTTCCTGCTTTGTACAGTTTGGTTTTGTTTCCCAAGTGCCTTCCCCCTCCCTTCCTCTTCCCCTCTCATGGGCAAAGCCTTCATGGGCAGCTCTACCGTGCTGCATTGTAATGGTGTACAAAGCTGTGCTTAAGTGAGGTAAGCAGTTCTTCAGGTAACCAGTTACCAAAGCACAATTAATATGGAGCTACTGAAAGCAAAAAACTTTATTTCCTATTGTTGAAGTTTGCCCATCTTCAACAGATCGGTACAACTGCTTTACGTTGCGTCATGTGTTTTACTGTGGTTTTTCAAAACAGAGATGTAATTTACAATCCATTAAGAGGTACAGCATGTTAACTTGTCAGAAGACAGTGTTACCTTCTGCATATATTACTGCAGTATGTACTTCTGTTTCCCACCCTCCCAGTATGGCCTTGCTCTTCTCCATTCTAAGTAATTGGGGAAAAAATAGCACTGCCAGACCTCTCTCCTGCAGAGCATCTCCTTGCTTTGACAACCTAGATGACTGAATGCTTTCACACGTTTCATAAATATGAGGCCTTGTGCAATCCTAGAAGGTAGCAATAAAATAAATTAAGTGAATACAATGGTATAAACTATTTGAAAGTTCAGTTGCATTTTTGTTTTTCTCAGGAAGCTTTTTCCAGCACCACAGTATCTTTTGAATTTTTAATTCTATTTAAAGTATGAGAAAAGGTTTCTTTTTTCAGTTACTTGTAGGTCAAAGGTTTAAGCTGAAACATTTCAGGGAGGTTATACAAGTGACTTCTATGTTTTGTAGCATAATTTAGTCATGTATTTGTAATAAACAGCATGCAAAACATATGGGAAGTCTGCCTTTTATTTATTCATCTTGGTAGTGGCTTTGACCACAGTCCAGAATTTCTGCAGGTTTCCAAAGCACATGTACATGACCCATCTCCCTTTTGAAACCAGTGTGCCCAGTTTGCTCATTTTAATAAGCTACACGTATTTGTGGCTTAAGTATATATGTTACAAACTGAACTTCTAATTGTTCTTGAAAAGCTATTTCAAAGTACTTATTTAATATTCTGTGGAATCTTTTTTTTATGAGGTATCTTTCTTAGAATTTGTCATAGTGATATTTCTTACACGTATAAAGTGGATTTTCTGATCAGGAGCTTGATTTAAACATTAGATTAATAATCAAAAAGCTATAAAATAGTCTATATAAAAGGGAATTAAAACATAAAAATTAAAATAAGTAATTGATTTATCCACAGCTGCCGCAGTTCCTTTGTACAAGGAATATCTCTTTTAGTATTAACATGGCTTGGACTAGAAGAGCAGCTAGTAGTTCTAATGCTCAGAATAACATCCATCCTTATTAATAAAGCATAAAATCCAAATGACTTTTGCAAACATACTTGTTTTAATAATACCTTTTGAACAAAGGTTTTCTAAATATATTTCTAAACAATACTATTCTTTCTTTATCAGATTGATTGTTTGATAATTTATTTTGGTAGACATTTTCTAATTCTTGACAGCTGCAGCAGGGATATAGTTCATGTATGGGAGCATGCACGTGCACTTACCAACATAAGCCATAGCATACATTAAGAAAAGCTATCAATAATATTGGAAAAATAAATATCCTGACATTAAAAAAAATGCCAGAAATAAGTTTGCTCACTAAATGGTAATTTGCACCCATTTTCCCATGGGCCTCATAAATATTCATTGACATAAAAACAGCACAATCATATCGATATTCTTTGCTTGCATGAGATAGGTGGTAATTATTTTAGGAGCATTATATTCAATATTTTGTCCTTTATCCTTAGTGAGTGGTGTCTGTTCCTATGTCTTGGTATGTAAAATGAGTTTAAACGTGCATTTTGAGAGGAAATTGTTCTGCGTTTCAGGGCTTTTCCATAAAGAGTCTGGGAGTCCCTGTTTTGAATTCTCAATATCTGTTAGGCAAGTGTACTTCTGTAGAAAATGTTTAATTTGGCTAAACTTGGGCGGGTTTCCAGGGGAAGTTAGAACTGACAGATGTCTTCCTTAAAATGCAACTTTGCTGCAGTAACCTGTTTCACCAAAACTGAAATCGTTTTGGAGATGTTTGTGTTGATTCAGTTGCTGTCAGGTAAGTGGAGGGAGAAGAGAGAGAACAATTGTAAATGTTTTATGAACTTACGTCAAGTTCTTGAAGTCTCATAAAATAGCAACTTTAAGTGTTTATCTGAAACTTTTTTTTTTTCCTGTATCCTGTCATTACCTGCAATACTGTGGAAATTGGGTCCATGAATTCAGGATGTCTCAAAAATTCTTCAGCCACCTTTTGCACGTATCTTAGCACAATTTAGAATCATTTTCCATCTGTTATTCTCCCTTATGCCCAGAGTTAATACCTGGTCTTTCTTAGTTGCAAAATACATCCTTTTACCTCATCATCTTTGCTCTAGCTCATGAGATTTTTTTCCTCTGCCTTTTCCAAAACCCATTCTCAGCACAGCCACAATTAGAAAAGCTCTTTAAATTGTAAAATATGCTTCTTCTGGTTCTCCCCCCTTCCCCCTACACATACACGTTTTTTCCAACTCCCTGGCCAGTAATTGGATAGCAGCATTGTTTTACAGCTCCAAACGCTTGCCTTTAGTATCAGGCCAAAGCTCAGTGTGCTTCGAGAGGACGTAAATGTTCCGTTTTAAAAGGGATTGTTTCCGCAGTGGAAAGCTGCCTGGCAGAGCCTGTCCAGGATACTCCTGTGGCTCTGTGGCACTGCAGATATGTGGCAGCCCTGTGTGCATGCTAGGGGCATGCAAAGACGGGTTGGTGCTGCTAGATATCTCTGAGCTAGCGTGTCTGGAAAGTCCTTTTAATGTGTAATGCTATAACTGTTGAAAGGACAGGTAGAGCCTTTTTTTTTTTTTCTTTTGTGAGGATCAACCCACAAAGCAGATCGCAGGCAGGTCGTTTTATCCAGTTTTTAATAACTTCTTAAAAGCTGCTGTTTGCGTAGCTGTAGTTATTTTACTTGGAGCTTTACGGGCTCAACCATTTATTGATTTCACAGAGGTGAACAGTTTTGTGTTGGACAATTTTTGTCTTCACCCTATCTTTGACAAAATTAATGCAGCAGATGAGGCCTGTTGTACAGGTTTATAGATAGGATTTTCAGTTTCTTATGTGAAAAATTGTCCCGATTCCTACCCTTGCTTTCTGTGTTAGCCAGTCTATAATTTAGACTGACACTTCATTTTCCACTTCAGGATTTCTCGTCCACCTCCGAAGGAGCTGTTTTTTTCCCTCTGGTTTGATGGTTCGACATTTAGGGGCCCGGGTCCTTCTGCTCCTACTCCTGCTCTTCTCCCAACAGCTTTAACTGTCAAGATGTGATAACATGCCTGAATGCCATGGTTGCCCCAAAATCTGCAACTCCAAAAATGCAAAAGGAAACATGAGGCAGCATCACCATCATTTTCTTGTGCAACGTTCGCTAGGTGTCCCTGCTTGGCAGGGGCATTGGACCAGATGATCTCCAAGGGTCCCTTCCAACCTCAACCATCCCGTGATTCTGTGATACCTAAGCAGGTATACCCGAACCAAATGTCTTGGGGCTGAAAGCTGACGCATTCACAGTTTAGTCATGCTTATTGGCTGTGTTTTGTCACATTTTTCAGTTCTTTGCCTGTTGGTCTGCCTTGGTGTGTTACCCAGGTAGCGCTTGGTCGCTTGCCGTTGGGTGCGCGGGTGTTCACCAGGACAGGAGGTGATGCTGCAGGCTGAGGGGTGGCCAATTCACCGGTGTGGCACCAGCTCTGCTCGTCATGCACAGGAAGAGAAGATCCATTGCTGTGTAGGAGATTAATCGCCTAACAGGAGATTAATCCTTCACTTCTCAGTCAGAATCCCTGGATACTGCATGTGTTTGAGACACCCAGCTCTCTAATCAGATTTCAAAACCTTTAATTCAGCTTCAGAGAATAGCGGCGTTGTACTTAGAGTATATCGACCTAAACACATTGCCAGTATTAAAACACAGAAGCAACGGAATTTGTAATGCTTATAAAATGAGATGAAGTAGAATACAAATAAAATGATTTAGTAAACTCAACTTCTGAGGTCACCTATTATACAACAGAATTCATGGTACTCCAGCAGACCAGAAGCCATAGCTTTCTTGCCCTTTTTTTTTATGGCAATCTAAAAACAGTCGTGTCTGGCTTAGTAGGCATATGCTAGTAGCACTTATACTAATAAACATTACAAGTTTCAGCACTTCTACATTTGGCAGCAAATTTTTCATAGAAACTTCAAATTCATCTGTCATCTTTGCAGTACGTAAGACCAACAGAAATAAAGAAGTGTCCAGAATAACTTGAACTTTTTTCTATATTAGTTTTTGTCACTTAATCCAAATTCTTTAAGAATGCTTCATAACACATACCTTATTTATACTTTGTAACACACAGAGTACTTTGAATTAAACTTGATTCACATTAGGAAAAATATTGTATGTTCTTTATACCATTTAATTAGCTGTTTTCATCTTAAATTATTTTCCTGGTTGAAGCTCATCAAGTTTTCAAGATATAAAGTAATTTAACCCTATAAAAATAGAAACATACAAAAATGACTACGTTTGGATTTTGGTGTAGTTAGGTTGAACTGGCTTCAGTGATAGTTAAAGGATGATTGCATTTGAAAGAACAGTAGGTTGTAATAGGTTGTGTTGCATTATGTACATTCATCAGTTCAGTTCCTCCTAGGAATCAAAAATACCTATAAAACAGAGAATAAGCCAAAAGGATCTTCACAGGCTACATATCTCCTGGGTTAGTTGTAAATATTTCAGTCAGTCTAAAAATCATCCTTTAAAATACAGTTTTGTTATCCAAAGTGTAATGACAGTGTAACGTGCAGGGAAATTGCTTAGCTTGATTAAATGGTATAGCAGACAATATGTATTTTGATTGGTAAAATAAATTCTAATAATTAGCAAAAAAAAAAAAAAAGATTTTCCAAAGTATTCTAACTAATTAACAACAATCGCCTCTTTTGGCAGTAGCTTGTGTTTCAAAGCAGTGCAAACCATGGGGGACATTAAAAACCTTTGATAATTCTTCAGATTTTACTGTCCCTATGTGGTTAATGTTTTATGAATTTGAAGCCTTGTGCAATAAGAGCACGGTGACTAGCAAATAGGCAAAGCACTACAGAAGAAAGCAGGAGGGCACAAGCAGATGCAAACGTAGGGTGTGCAAATGCTTTGGCTGATTTGGAAACAAATTAGTTTCATTTGTAAGGGAGTAAAAGTGAGAGTCAGCACCTTCAGGAAGAGACATCAGCTATTTTAACTTGGTGATTACTCTGTTGTTGCCTGGCTAAACTGGCTAAGCTTTGTTGTTGTTGTTCCAGGTAGATTTTCTGTGTTGCTTTTAGTTTAGTCTATAAACTTATCTATAGGTACTTCCAACACTATACCTAACCATGTATACTAACTTAATCTACAAAACACTTTCCAAAAAGTCATGACTGTGCAAAGCCTTCATTAGTATTCATCTTCTCCTTGGCTTGGCATCCAGATTGTATGTACGTTGATCAATCCATTTTGATTACCGGTGGTAATTCTTGTTGTTATAGTTCGGTTGGTAGTCGTGGGTGCAAGTGGCCTAGGAACAGAAGGAAGAGTTCAAAAGTTCCTCCAAAACTCTTCCTGGAGCAGATGTGAAGATTAGATACCTGTTTTAAGGGAGCTCTAAGGTAGTAAATTCACAAATGTTTGAAGGATGTAAATGGCAAAGACGAAAAAAAAAAAGAAAAAAAAAAAAAAGAAATCCTGACAGTGATTGAGCTATAAACTCACAGGAGAAGGGAAGAAAAACAAGTGATGAGAAACACTTTGTGTTGATAGACAAATATCCAGACAAGTAGCATTTTCCCATCATCCGTAGTTCTATTTATCCGTGGTTTTGACATCTGCGTAACTAGCGAGGGGGGAGAAGCCTTTAATAACCATATGGGATCACAAACCCTTCCCTTTTTTCCACTATTGCACATTTTGCAGCACTTGGCTCAGATTTTGGGTTTGACCAAGAAAATACATTACACTTTTTTATGGCTTCTTAGTGTGATGTAATGAAATAAGGGAGCTTTTATGTAAATTCACCAGCCCTGTGTTTGAACTGTGAACCCAAATCTATGCTTGATTAAATTAAGGTATATGTTTTTTTGCAAAGCTTGACTATGTTGTGCTCTGTATAACTTGGTATTTATTTATGGCATAGTATCATTTGCAAAACCTTTGCAAGGAAACTACCTTTTTCTTCACCTGTGGTTTGATTGTTTTTGTTTTATAAAAAACACAAGTCTGTCTGCGAAAACTTAAATTTTGCCTTTATGTCTGAAACTTACCCTGTGGCACATTTTAACTGTATCAAGTACAATTTATGCAGGCATGAGAACAACTGTGCGAATGGCTGCCCAAAAGTCTAACCCTTCCCCCTGGAAATGTTCCAGATGTCACTCGATGTACTATAAACATACCTATTTTATTTCTGAATTGGTTTCATATCAGGAGAGAGACAATTTCTGTCTGTTCTTACCGTTGAGGTGAAGTGTCAGAGTGTAGAGCTGCAAGTTCCTTCCCGGGTTTTCCATTCCCAGTGGGCTCACTAATTGAAACCCATGCACCTGCACGAGTACGGAAAGGCAGTAGCCAGAGGTGCTAATTTCCCTGACATACCTCAAGCTAATGAAGACTTGCTATAGAAAGACGTTTGAGAACAGAGCACGGTATAGGATGACCTGTATCCAGGCTGACAGGGCAAATGGGATACGTTTATAAAATTAATTCCCATTAAAGATTATATGCGTGCTGAGTGCTTGTCATAAATGTCAAATGTAGTCGAGGAGTGTCTGTTAGGAAGGCTGGGCTTCAGTTAGGTGAAGGTTGTCAGGTAAAATGATATTTTGGTTTACATTATCGAGCTTTCCTGATCAGGTACCCTCCAATGCCGTTTATGCTCTAGGAAACTTTTGGTTTGCAAAGTCTTTTTTAAAGCTAGATTTTGTCTGTTTCCTATTTTAATAAGACTTGGCAAGACTAAGCCTGCTGTTTGTATGGACAGATAGCAAGATGATGAATAACCCTGAAGTTTAGTTTTGTTTGAACAGCTGCAGTATTTACTTTAATATGGGCTGAAAGATCCATGACTAGGGTTATATTTGTTTTCCTGGATAGGAAAGATGTCATTCTTCACTGGAGTGAAACATCAAAGAATACACAGAAAACAGGGTATTGTAACCCTGTGTTATTCTGCAGCTAGGGGAGAAAAATTCGGGAAAGCTGGGCAAGTTTCCATGTGTACCAAAGGAAAAAAGCAAAGTTTCTCTGTGTTCTTGTGGGTAACGTTAGATTCCAGTGCTCTAAATTCTTGAGATTAGATTCATCCTTGCCCTAGTCTGGGATAATGTGAGCTCTTATAACGTGTTATTCTTTTCTAAATTACTTAGAAGAGAATGGGGAAATGAGGAAATAATGCTGTTTTCTTTCAGAGTTTGAGTCTGTGCATAGATTGGTGTTTTGAGATGGATGTGCTGCATTGTCCCCAAGGTGCTGCTAATCCCACAAGAGCCCGGAGTGGCTCCTGTTTGCAGCACAACGCGATACACCTGGGAGCCTTCCCTTCCTTGAAAACCAACATAAAGGAATGGGAGCTGATGTCTCTCTACTTAGGTTTTTCTTCTAAAATGTAGATTCTCAGACATGCGATAGTTTGTTTTTCCTGAAGAATGCTAATCATTCCGTCTTCTAATGTTCTGAGTTTGATTGCTTTTTATTTTGCTGGTTTGGCTTTGATACCTGATGTTTGTATCTTGGGAGAAAATTTCTTCACAGTTCTAAGTTTAGTCTTTCACCCTTGAGATTTTTTTTTTCATGGCAAAAGGTTTTATACCCTCTCAGAAAGTGATGGTTAATAAATATATGATTGTTTTTATTAAAGGATATTAAAAAAATTACACAACCTGTATTGAATTCTGTTGAATTTGTTAGGATGAGATTCATAATCTGTTATCTGCATGCCTTGTTAAATTTTTATCTATGTGTTTGTTTCACAGGATGCTGTACTTTTGATGAGCCGTTTAGCTCCTGTGGCTATAGTCAGTCGGATGATGATGATCTTAACTGGGATCAGGTGAACACGCTGATAAAGCCCTCCTCAGATCAATGGATGCCATCTGGTTGGTCTTTTATTTTACTTTTTTTTTCTCTCTTTGATATTAGCTTATGCATTTACTCAGCATTTCTTGATAGTATTATTATTAGAATGTTACTTTGCCAAAATGTGTTTAATTGCAATACCTAAGTCTTCAGAGTGAATTTTATGAGGGATATTCTGCAATGCAAAGGTTTTCTTTTGCTGTGCGGTTTCTAGCATAAAGGTTAGAAAGTAGAAAGAGAAGCCTGGCGTCATCAGGGAAGGCAGAAAGAATACAAAATGATGCTGTGAAAATGAAGATGAAGCAGTACTACAACCAGGCAGACAGGACTATATAACAGGAAGACCTGAAGTGAGAGAGAAGACAAAGATGACCTAAGGCATTTTTATTGGAAGAGATACTCAGCAAACTCTGCTCTGAAAAGAAATGGAGAGTGAAAAAGGAGTGAGAGAAAAAAGAGAGGATAGATATCCCAGAACAAAGTGTCTCGAAATATTGTGCATGTTCTGTTTTAAAGATAGTAGTGATGCTATTACTTGATGCACTTTGTGTACTGCATATAGGTGAACCTAATTCCACAGCAACAGCCCTTGCGTTCTGCTGAACTATAAACTTCTGGTATTCTGGTAATACACTTTCCTTTATCACTTCAATCACATAAATACACAAAAATCTGACCACAGTTTTAAAAATACTCAGTGTAAAATTTATCAATTATTCTTTTTTTTTTCAGATTTTAGCTGGATATATTAAGAGTTCCCCCCGTGTACTAGGGCTGATCTCCAGGATATCTCCTGGGGCCTGATTGCATCTAGCCCAGCTCAGAATCTTCCTTTGCTTTTAAAGGCTAGGCCTCCTGTGACTATTGTCACCCAAAAATAGCCAAAACAAAAAGACCACTTCCTAAAATCTGATCATAGCATCATGGGACTTCTCCATTAGCCTTATAATTTTGTATAAATACACCCAGAATGCTTAAAAACCTTGCAGATGGATGTGATGGATGTGTTAGTGTTTCATTAGTATGTTTCAATTAGTTCTTTAAAGCACCTGTAATGTAGTTTGGGGTTTACATAAAATCCCTTTAATAGTTGTATTTCCCAAGAAAATGTTCCTCCCATATTTTTGAGAAAGTGAATTAGGAGAAAAACAATGTAAAACTTTAGGAGTGACTGTATAAACAAAACCTGAACACGTGCACGCATCCCTAGTACACTAATACATACACTAATCTATGATATGCACTAATGAGCCTTAGATAGAATTCACTTTTAAAAATCCTCTTAGCAGTCTTCATTGTAGATTTTTCACCATTGCCCTGTGTTGTGGACAACATCATGTCCAAGTTCTCTCAAGCAAAGGTGAGACTCCACTTGAAGAGAAATGTTCGGTTTGCCTGCACTTGGTCATCATGCTAGACTGAGTTCATCATCACAGATAAAGAAGGATTTTGCAGATTCCTTCTGAAGTGGGCTCTTGTCCAGTGGACTTGGCACAGACTGCTAATTTTTTTCTGGACTATTTCAGTGCTTATTATTGTCTCTCAAGCTGGAGTTCATACACATGGCTTATCAGTCATCTTGGCTTGCAGTACAAGCTATACATTCTTTTTCTCAATCACACCACTGGAAATTCTCTTTCTGTTCCAATTTTCATTCACTCGTTACTTTCCCCACTTGGATTTTGCGGAAGAGGTTGTCAGTATATGTTGCTTAGTCTTCTTGGCAGATGGAGGAGGTTCAACTCTATGTGCTTTTCTGAGATGATCAAAGACTTTAAGATTTTCTTTTTCTTTTTTTTTTTTTTTTTTCTCCAGGGCAAGAGTCCAGACAAAGTAGGGACTGGTATTTTTGTGGAAGGAAAATGATATCTATGTAATTTTATTTATCAGATGTCACATGGCTTGTATTTGTCTTCCTGCGTTTTTATCAGAAAACTAAAATAACGTTCTGGTGATCAAGTAGAAAGATATTAAATTTGGAAGTAAACTATATTTAGAGTTTAGGGAGTTTTATTTCTGCCCATAAAGGAACTGAAATATGCTTTGGGGGTCTTGGGTCAGAAGATGAACGCGTTAGTCTGAGGAGGGTTGTTGATATTGGTGCCTTAAAAGGTCAAAAATGTCTTTGAGAAGGAAAGAAATGTTTTTTTTTTTTTTTTTTTTTTTTTTGCAAATGAGAAGCAGTGGGTCTAAGGGCACAATTCAGCCAAGTGGTATCTAATTTCTCTCTTCATTTCGTTCAGGCATTTTTTTCCTGTTCTTGTTCAAATCATCGTCTTAATGATTTTAATTAGTTTTCAGTTAACCTTAGCCAGAGAGTTACGTGATACACTTAAAAAATGATTTCAAGTAGCTTGTCAGCATTTTCTGAGCTACATATTTTAGAAAAAATAACTTCAGATAATAATGAATAGAACATGTTAGATTACTGTTTTCTGGAGAATTCTTGGCTTGAAAACAAAATACTTTATGCAACAGTGTTGTAATACTAGACTGAAACAAGTACTCTCAGTTCAGCAGTCCCTTGTCAGTTGAAAAAATTAATGCACGTAACATTCCTAATTTCAGGGAATATGCATCAGTGAGTTGATATCAATATATAATATTTTGTATAATTTGGTGGCAGTGAGGGGAGAAGTACGCTAGTTATGACATTTGATATATTTTAATCCACGTGAGACTGTTCAGAGAGTAGCTGTAGTTCAGTTGGGTAAATATTTTGGCTTTATATGTTATTTCAGTGGGACAAAAGTGTCATATAGTATATGTGCACCTATGTGCACATATTAATGGACACGTATATTTCTATTTTATTGAATATTAATAGTTATTTGTGAGGTATAGCTTTAGGTGAAAATTGTTGAGTTATATAAAAAATAATGTATCATTAAATAAAAAAGTGCTCAGTATATTGAGCTTTAATCCTTGCTAGACTGTTACTATAGTAGAAAAATATGAGGCTATTGTTACTAGAGTAGGTAGAGCAATAGCACTCTAATTTTCTTGATAAATATAAGTGTGACCTTTAGTGAGCGGTACGAATCTGAAAATGCATTAAACAGAGCCAAAAAAGGAATGACGTATATATGTTTGTACGGATTGAATGAGACTGGTTAATCCACTGTTATTCAGTTTAAAGGGTCTCGTGAGTCAGCTGGAGTAACTACTGTAGCAAGTGTGGCTGTTGACTTTTCTCAACCTCTTTCTCCTTTTCTGTCTGTTCCAAGAATATGTGTTTATAATATCGTTCAAAAATACAATACAAAAGCACTTATTATTAATGCCATCTCACCTTGTCCTGTTGAGCAGTTAAAGCAGGTACTTTGATGTTAATGCATGTATATAACACACATTTACAATAATACATAACTGTAGACTCTCTGGCTGTACTATAGTAAAGGTACCTTCAGAAAAAATATGCCAAACCAAACCAGTAGATCACTGTGTCTACATGGCGAGGTTTTGGTAGCAGGGGATGTCTTCAGGGATAGCCTCTGTGAGAAGAAACCAGGGACAGCCCCTGTGTTGAACACAGGCAGCTCCAAAAGGGACCCAGTGCAGGCAAGGCACAGCTGAAATCATCAGCCACGAGTGGGGAGCCTATGGGAAAATATACCAAAGAAAGGGTAAAAAATACTGCACAGCAGCTGTGAGAGAAGCAACTCTGCAGATACCGAAGTCAGAGGAGAGGAAGGGGGGGTGTGAGGTGCTCCAGGCACGCAGCAGCAGTTCCCCTGCGGCCTGCGGAGAGGCCCCTGGTGGAGCAGGCTGTCCCCCTGCAGCCCATGGGTCCCACATGGAGCAGATCTCCACGCTGCAGCCCGTGGAGGAGCCCCCGGTGGAGCAGGTGGATGTGGCCTGGAGGAGGCTGCGGCCCACGGAGAGGAGCCCATGCTGGAGCAGGTTGTCTGGCAAGAACTCTGGCCTGCGGGGGGCCCAAGCTGGTTCAGTCTGTTCCTGAAGGACTGTATCCCATGGAGATGACCCATGCTGGAGCAGTTATTGAAGAACTGCAGCCTGTGGGAAATACCCTTGTTGGATCAGTTCACAAATGAGTATATCCTGTGGGAGGGACCCATGCTATGTAGGGGAAATATGTAGTGAGGAAGGAGCAACAGAGAGGAGCTGTGATGGAGTGACCTCAATACCCACTCCCCATCATCCCTGCATTGCTTGGTGCCGGGTAAGGAGGGAGGTAGAAGAGTGGGGAATGAAGGAGTGAAGTTACGCCTTGGAAGAAGTAGGGGTGGGGAGAAGGTGCTTTTAGTTTTTTCTTTGTTTCTTGCTATCTTACTCTAATTGGCAATAAATCATTTTAATTTTCCCCAGGTTGAGTTTGTTTTGCCTGTGATGGCAATGGGTAAGCAATCTCCCTGTCATGGCCTTGACCCATGAGCTTTGTCGTCTCGTTTTCTCCCCCCATCCTGTTGAGGAGTGGGAGTGAGATAGCGGCTGCGAGGGTGCCTATCAGCCAGCCAAGGTCAACCCACCACTGTTACTTAGGAACTGTTATGTGTGTGTGACTTCTTACTAAAGATACTCCCTATCCAGTTTATCACTTGGATGAGATTTTCCTCCATGATATTCTTGATCACTGTGGATGTGCTTACATCAGTGGCATCTTCAGACTTGGCTTTTAGAATGTGATAAATCTAGAACATAATGATCTGTGCCAGATTCTCGCAGATTCATGCCCAGAGATACCTACAAACCACATATTTGCATTTGGAATGTAGTTGTGAAGATTCTTTTTCCAAACCAGCTGCTTTGACTTTTTTGATTTCTACTTGGGTTTCTCTTCCTGCATTGCATCAAATACGAGCTGCTTACCTCAGTTCTTTCTGCTGCCTCCTTACTTGCCTCATATTGATGTAATTATCAATACACCAGTTCTACTTTCTGTTACACCATGTTGTCAGCCTTCATCATCATGCTAAGTTTGCTAAGTTGCTAAGTTTTCAGGGAGAGATCTTTGCACTTTCCTTCATGTTGCCTCACTGTTGGGAAGATGCTCCCTCTTAAACAGACATGACTGTCCCACTGTTATTAATGCTTCATTTTGCCACTGTGTCTATTTAAGAAAAAAAAGTGCCTAAATCCCTTTCCATTGTTCTAGTCAGCGCTGTTGCATTATTTCATTCTTTTGCTCCATCTTTTATTTTCTTTTTATAGAGCAGTTCTTGTTTAGTTCTCTGAGAGCCTATGATAGTACAAACAAAGTGTCTTTTGGAGCTTTTCTTCCTATATTTCTATTATGATTTTTGGTTGATTCTCCAGATCTTAATTTATTTCTCTGACCTGTGCTGGCTCTGCTCTTACTCCGCGATCCCATTTATACTCAAGTCTGGTCAAATTCATCATGGCCTATCAGCATTTTGGAGTTGTGGTGTTCCCATGGAGTGCTCTGGTGCTTTACCTGATAACTCAAACTCCTGCTTATCCTGAGTTGTTGTTAGTAAGGAATGCATGCTGAGCAGGGGAGACTGCAGTAGTGAAGCCATTTCTCTGATACCTGGCAGTCAGTCAGAAAAATATGGGTAAATAATTTGTGCCGTAGAAGGCAAGAACAGAAGCATCAAGAGCAACAGAGTTGTTGGTTGGATAAAGAACAGAGGGGGAAAAAAAAAAAAAAAAAAGGATGTAAGCTTTGGAATGAATATGGATGTACATGTATATGTACACATACACACATATGTACGTATGCCAGATAGCTGATTGCACTCTGTGTGGCAGTTGCTCTCACTGAAGAGGAGAGAATGATCAGAGCTGTGAAACAGGTTCTTGAGAGTGAATTAGATAGGATCTGGAGTCTTCTGAGGAATTATTATGGTAAGAGCTGAGAAAGGTCAAATGAGTTAAAAAACAGACAAACAAACAAAACCCAACCAACCAAATACCTTCCCCTACCCAAACCAAAACACAACAAGAAAAAAAAAAAAGAAAAATACACAGAGAAGAAGGCAAACTTTAAATCAAAATATATTTTTTGAGGTGAATGTGTTGTGTTTGCTTATATACTGCTACAGCATGTCTTGTCACTGACAGTAATGCAATTAGAATTTTGCAGATTACTGTAAGAAATGCAAATATTGTCAAGAGTCTGCTCTGTTCATCACGTACTGATTATAATTTCTGTTGTCCACATATTTTGTTACAAAGCACTGTGCTCAGTTTTGTAAAATCCTTCTGCAATGTCTCACAGTTCCAGTTAATTTCCAAGGAACAGTAGCATCATTTTTCTTCTGTCAGCAGCTGGTTTGATACCACTGAAGGGATGTCACTGCATTTACAGTGAGTCACTGGCATCAGCCTTTCATTCAGTTTAGAATTGTTCAAAATCAGTTATAAATCAAATCTTTACAGACTGCCACCATTCACTGGATTGAAAGGATGCTTTGAGCAATGAAGACTTCTATGTTTGATCCAGTGCTGATCAAAGCCAGGATGAGGATTCTGTTTGTGCTTTATGAGGTGGTAATATATAATTGTAATGACTGTATGTACATATCGAATGGCCTAGTATGGTTATTTGCATCCTGAATATCTAGTGTTGCTAAATGTTTAGCAGTCTGTGTAGTGTATGTAGAAGATGCATATAATGTTTTATAAGTGATTGTTTAAAATAGCTTTTTGATGCGTAGTTAGCAGATACGCATAGCTAGTGGTGTTTGCTATTATAGAATGTGGTATAGTTGATGAAAAATGTACGTTATTGTTTAATTGTGTGTGGAAAGGCTGAGATTCCTTACAAAAAGATAAATCTTAAAGCAATCAGTTGGGTAGTCTATATTAAACCCAACTGCAGTGTCTTACCATGTAAAGTTTTTGTGCTTTGACTTTCCAGCGTGATGTGTATTTTACCATTAAATATATTTTAGTACTGTATCATGTTCTTCTCTTAACAGGGATGCTTTTGTTCTGTTTGCTTTTGTATAATAGAGAATTCAATATGTTTCTTATTGAATGCTTTTTCTCCCAGATTACTTTATATAGCTGCTTTTTCTTAAATTCATTTGAACGCTATCCAGCTATAAATTACTATCAAGTCGTGGGAGTTGCACCTTGTTCACTGTGTTCAAGTTAGATTTTTTTACAGAATTTTCTAGGCCTGAAGCACTAGCATGTTTAGCAATTTATTGCATGCTCAGGTCGTAGTCACAAGCATTGAGAATGTGCATGCCTCTTCTGTAAGCAGCTCCAGCTCGTGTTGATGCATCCAAGCCAGTTTCCAATTAACTGTGTAAGCTAATATCAGTTGCTGCTAATGTGGAGCAACATGGAGGTCAGCCCAAGCAAACCACATGAGTACAGACCCAGCTAGCTCTGTGCTGCCATGGCTACAGTGCGAGCACCGAATGAGTCAGCGACTTTAAAAACATACGTAAAAACTTAGTAGTGCACTTAATAGGTTTGTTCAACAAACAAGGCAATGCCACCAGCTGTGGTGAAGGTATTGCTTGTTGTGATGTTTTACAGGAACCTCACAGTCATTTTTAACCTCTGACCTGACTTACAGATTTCAGCACCCGACCCAAAGCCTGGAGTTGCTACAAATACTGTGCATACAGTAAGGGAAATTACTCTTTCTCAGGAGAAGTTCCCTTTTCTTGCAAAGGGAAATAAAAGTTGAGTAAGCATCAGAATTGCTGGTTCTGAATCACTGAGGAGAATGTTCCTATCTTACTTAATAGGCAACTAGACGAGTTCCTTGAATGTATTTTGCCTACATGCCTGGTAGATTTTTTGGTAAACTGCTGGAGTTAATACGCTAAAGATTTATTTAATCTTTTGTAGTAAATATTCTCTACATATGACTATCATTTTACACTTTTTTCTTCCTTTGCGGAATTAAGTATTTTGAGTATAAGCAGCGTGATTCCTGAGGTAATGCCTAAGGCAGAAGACTTTCTGGATTTCACTTCAAGCAATGAGTCTGCTGTAGTATTTTGGTAACCATACTGTACCAGGAGGAATATAACAGTTGCCCTGTTTTCTTATGCCTCACAGCCTCTGTCTGATATTTGTGTAGAGAATCAGAGAACATGCTGCAACTGGTGGAAGTGAGTGGGAGATACTATGGTAGGATCCACCAGTAGTTGTGTAAGATTTTTTTGAAGATGTTTGGTAAAAGACAATACGGTAAATTATGATTTATTTTTGTTAATCTTTGAGAAACTCTCCTCTTCCACAGAAGTCAGATAGTTTGTATGAGAGGTCTGTGGAATTCACTTCTCATTAAGCCAGAGTATTCTCAAAGCAACCTGGAAGATGAAGCTGACTGCTGAGGGTATTTCTGTGTAAGACCGCGCAGTGCCACACACTGCTAAGCAAGCCCTCCAGCCTAACTCATTTACCTTGCTGTGATTACAGTTTTCCTGCTGGGGTTATATATAACACCTGCAATAATATATGCTGAGCAGCAGCTAACATAATAAGCCAGACACCAGAGCTTGGTTTGAAATGGATTTCCTGACAATGAAAATGTTTAGGATTGCAGAGTTTTAATGTTGTGTATTGGACACCCAGATTAGTCTCTCTCCCGTCTTCCACCCATAGTGCCAGCCGCTATCCCGTTGGTTAAGTGCGTCAGAGTCTTGTTCCTGAATCCCCTGCTAAATCAGAAGTACCCTGGCTAACCAAGCTTTTTTTTGTGTGATTGTTTCCCCTCTGCGGAGTGTTTATGAGGTGTTCCTTCAGATGAGGTAAGAGAATCGCGATGGGAGAGAGGGAAAGTGCTTCTTGTCGAAATAACCAGGAATAATGATGGAGATATTTTATCTGGGGCTCAGGGCAGTTGCCTTCGTGTTACCTTCTGATAAACTGACATTTTCGAACTTGAATTGTCTGGAAAAGAAAAATTCAGTTAGTTCTGGCGGGGGCTCTTGGTTCAGAGACCACACAGAATGTAAATCTTCTTTCCTGGGGCTATGCCTGAGACATGCAAATGTACCTCAGATAGCTTTAGTCTAGGTAGTTTGGGACCTCATAGCAATAGAAATGAAGTAGCACGGGCTTTAGTATAGGGGTCCCTAGGTACTCACTCAGTGCTGAAGGCTGTTACCGTACCTTCAGTGCCAGGGGTACCTTGCTGAAACTACTGCAGTTTGTGCTCCACTTTCAGCAGAGCTGCATTAAGGAGCAATACATTTTTTGTGCTTGTTTCCCTGGCTGTTTTCCCCTATTAGAGAGTGAAAATACTTAGCCAGTTTGAGAAAAGCTGTGACCAATAAAAAGCCTATGAGGACTGTGGATAAACAGTGAGTCAGAAAATGCTCCTCTAGGAGCTGCACTCACTGCGTTGCAAGAACAGGAGGAAGGGGAATAATCAGAGTATCCCTAAGTAAGCTTTTTCTTGTTTAGTAATTAATCTGCTGGAAAAAAAAGCCTCTTAATTTCTTGCAGTCTTCAGGGCTTTTCTTTCAGTCTCATGCTTATCCCATTAGATTTCTTTTCATCCATCCTGCCCTTTAGAAACTAATAAAGAGTGGATCAAAACCTTTTCCTTGCATCTACAGGCTTTAAAGTGTGTAACGTGACTGCCTCCATTTGAAGGCCTAAGCCAGTTACTTCCTGAGTTGGTAGTTTATTTTCTGAGACAGTTGTGTATGATGAGAACATAGTCATAGCCACAGTTAAAACGCCAGTGAGCTGGAAATGGATCCCATCACTCTTCTTCAGGAGTGCAAACGTGATTCTTCAGGGAATTATTTTCTTGGCACATTATTTTGAGGCTTTTTGCTGAAATTAAAGAGGGAATTGTTGTTTCAATTATATTTATGGGAGATTTTTTTCATCCCCTATTACAGCACTTAATTTGTTGGCAGGCATTGATGACTGATAGCATTTTGTTAGCAGCTTGAGCAGTGACTGTAGTACAAGTGGCCAAAAAGTCATTGATTTGAGTGATTTGAGGCAGAGGTCATTAAATGCTGCATCGGAAAGCTATTTGGCAAACTTGTCATTCATGGAGTACTTGTTCTTTGGGTTGAATTTGAAATGACTGTGAAATACAAGACAGTGATAAAGAAAGCTCCTTCCTCATCGCTGTCAAAACCAGGCCTTTATACCAACCAAAAAAAAAAAAAGTTACAGTTTAAGAACAGTTTGTTTTTAGCATCTGCCATTGTGCTCTTCCATTGTGTGGTTTAAATTGCTTCATTAACCTTCATCAAACCTCATAGGAAATACTCTATGTAATTTTAAAAAATCTGAAATACAGTAGAAGTGCATTGAAAAATGTCAAAAAATGGCACAGAGTGAAGTTTCTTCACTTCGTGCGTAGGCGTAAACATTATTTTTCAATGGAAGTAATAGGTACAGCCAAAACATTTAGGGGGATTACATATTGCCACCTAGAATTTCTGCCTGCAGTGTGTCTTCAGGTGTCTCTGGACATCTGGACCTGTTGGACTTTTGTTTCCCTGCTGAGGACAGTCATGTGGCAGTACATCCAGTGGCAAATGTGCCTGTGGAGCTAGGTTAATACACAGGCAAAATGGATGGATTCTTTTTCTGTGTGTTGAATTTAAGTCCTCTTGTATTAGATGCAATCAGATTTTCGAAAATACCAGACACAGTCTTAATTCCCTTGTATATGTTTGCAGAATTTGGAGTCACAGAAGAAGCAATTAAAAGGCTTTCATGAATTCCATGATCTGAATTAAAGAGCTCGGTACTTTTGTTCTCAGTGTTAAAGCAATATAGTTATTTCCCTCACCAGCTGAAATGCATTCTTCATCTAGAAGTCACAACATTTCTAATCAACTGCATTTCAGTAGCACAAAGGAAAAAAAAATACTGTCTGGACCTCATTGAAAATTTAATGATGTACACAACCATTTAATTACAAGAAAACAGGTGCAGGTAATTATCCAAGTCATAATGTTTCAGCGGCTAATAACATCAAATATTTGTGATAATTGCAAGCACCGATTGATCACACTTCTTTGCTTCTCACATGATACATACTTAAAAGCACTTTTCAATACATACATATTCATATTGGATCATGGATGCTACAGATGCACTTTTTCTTAGCAGTAACCACATATATTGGGATTTTGCATTAAGTTCAAATATGATTACACTGTTGCTTAAAATTCCACTATGTCATATCCCCCCATATGACATAGTGGAATTTTAAGCAACAGTGTTTTACCTCAGTGAGGAGGAACGACCTTCTGCCAGTTTTGAGTTCCTGATTTCCCCCATACTTATGCATTCTTGACCTCTCCTCAATGTCCCATTAAACTCCCGGGTCTGGTCCTAGTTCTGCTGTAGTGTGGCTCAGTAGGCTGTCCTTCACAGTTCATTAGTGTTCAGCTCCTCCCAGCATCACAAACTCCTTGAGATCAGCAAAGGATGAGAGGAAGACCTAGTGCTAAGAAACCCACAGTGGTATAAGAGTGAAGTTAAGGTGCACAAGTTCAAAACAATGATTGTGGAAAATCCTTGACAGAATTACGCACTTGGAGCATCATCACCCACCCCTGGAAGCACCTAAACATCATGTAAGTGGCTCGGTAAAGAAGGGGATTTCTCCAAGTGCGTAGTACATATGCAGCTGAGTGGTATCACTCCAGCCTGAGCTCAGGAATTAGATGTTCTTTCCCAGAATGTCTGTCTCATGCAGTTGCACAAGGAATGCATCAAACACATAGTGACAATGGGATGATCCTTAATGTATTCTCTTGCTTGTCCTGTTGAGGGATACAACAGAAAGAAAGAAGAAACAGGAATTTGAGAAAGAGGCTCTTTTATGCAAGACCTTTGTGGTCAGAGCATCGCTGAAAGGAGGTAGTTCCTTGGCTTTTCCTGTTGAGGATTCCTTATTAGGCTGCCACACATCACATGAAATGCAGTAGCCTTTGAAAGCTCTGGCTTGGGCTGGTGGAGGTCCTGTTCTGAGGAGGTCTCTCCTGAGCAGAGGGATGTCATGTACACACTCTTGAGCTAGCACCTATGGAACTGATGCATCCAGTAAGTACCGTGCAGGTCAACATGAAGATGTTATTTGAGTTCTGGAAGCTCACTAAATAGCAGCACCAGCAATGATTGCATGCCTGAAACTGTAAATTATCACGTTCTAGAGTGGACTTGGTCAGCAGCAGCACCAATTTCTCTTCACAAGTGTTTAAAATGCTATGTTAAAATTAAGGCAGCCTGTGAGCCTAAATTTTTGCAGTGGAATAAATTGTTGTTGCGTGTATAAAGAGATGAGTTATCTTTCAGCAATGCAATTTACGTCTTACGTATGCTGTGGTGTTTTGCTTGCCATGTTTAATTTTAGCATGAAGCATGTTTGTGGAAGCAGGAAATTGTTTGCAGAAATTACTTTTTGTGGAAAAATATCAATTCAGGCATTTTACTCACATGGCTTGCAAAATATAAGCAGCTTTACTGCGTGCGGGGCATTTTTTTCCCCCTGTGTTTTAGTGTAGCAGTAACAACAATTATATAATTGGTAAGAAGTTTATTATTATTTTAGTTACAGCAAGGATAAACTATATTTTGCAAGGGCATATTATAGGGCCTATTGAATTTAAATTACCTATGCTAATTGTTTTAGTTTGTCTATATCTAGCTGTACTTTTACCTTAACATGAAGTATTAGAGACCATTTTTACCTTCTGTAAAAGTCTTTAAAGAAGAAGAAAAAAAAAAGGCAGTGGAAGTGGATACAGTATTTATTCACCAGTGCAGTCAATCATAAGGACTTCCACATGTATAAAATGGATTTATATGAGGTGTAGTCTTCACAGGTGCCCAGCACCAGCGGGATGACAGTATTTCTGTTGTGGTATACATCCATGTCCAGTAACCTTGTACAGCAGGATTTACTCAACTTTCTGCGTAGCCTTAAGATTCAGATTAGATGCATCTTTTTCTATCAAGTTATTCGCCCTGACAACTGGTAGATATAATTTTTACTAAACAGAAGTGATGTTCTGACTCAGCAGCAAATGGTCACAAAAGAAAATCTTCTCTGAGTGGATTACTTTTGAAATCTGAAACCTATCATTATTATAGTCTCCTGAAAGGTATCCAGCAACGCATGTGTGGAATTACCCAGACATAAATAAAAAGTTTTGTGTTTTTCTTTCCCATTAATGAATTTGCCGTTAAAGTTCTGGAAAGGAGCTCCCCTGAGATCTCTATTTACTCATACCACTGTCATTCAAGTGAAAATACTCTTCTGGAAAAGCTAGTTCTCCACCAGCAGTATGGAAATAAAAATTGATACCTCAATGATGCTTCAGCCACTAGAGCGATGCTATTTATCTTTTGTGTTTGGCAAATGGAGCCCCTCCTGTGTAAGGGAACATAGAAAATCCTCCTGTATAATCTCAGGTTATCTGGTTTCTTTCAATGGTGAGTTTTGTTCACATTGAGAAGAAAAGTGTTTGAACTTATGTAATTTTAGGTCACTGTTTTGCATGCTAATGGATAGACTTCAGATGACCTCTTTTATCGTGAAGGTGTACATTTCCTTTTTTTTGGCTGTTTGACAGTCTTTCTGTACTATTGCAAGTGTAAAGCCCAACAGAAGTCCCTTTTTTTTTTGTATTACAAATGTTAAATAAACGATATTTGTAAGGAAAGCAAGTTAATTGCCAAAAGACTTGGTCATTTTTGTTACTTTGAGATTCTGGGGTTTTGTTACTTCAACAGTCTGTTCTCATTCCTATTCTGTACAATTCATGTGCCATCATGCTTCTTGGGAGAATATATTTATTTGCAAGACTGTCATTCTCTTTTCCTTCTGCTTTAAGCTCAGTATGTGCATGAGATTTCTGCAGTCAGGAAGTCTTCACAGTGATTCTGTAAATTCTGCTGAATACACTAGCCATGAACTAGTCTTTGCCTCAGCTGTCATGTTTGTTACTGTATGCCAAATTTCTCTTTGCTACCTCCAACTCTAGATGCTTTTTCTGAGCATTATTACTATTCACGGATTTATTTCCTAACGAGGGCTTTGTTGGTGTGCTGCATTTTAGCATATCAATGATACAGAGTCTAGGGAAGCACAGACTGTCAAATTCCCTAAAGAATTCTGGGATATCCTTTTTTACTTAATAGTTGCCTGAGCTTTGCTTTGCCTATTAAAATGTGTTCCTTTATGTTTTTCCTCATTTACAGAAAATTTGATGGAACATTTGAAGATAGGTCTAAAAAAGCACACACATTAATATTTATGGCTGCATGTATTCCAGCTCCAGAAGGCCTGACTAACAATTGGATATAACCACATTGATTATTTTCAATACATCTGCTGAGCCACAGGATATTCTGAGCAAGGTAGTTGCCTCTGCTTTGAAATGAACACATGAAGAGATTCCGTTTCACTTGGCTTCCAAACACACAGATGCATTACTTACATTCAGGATAAATGATGTTAGTCTGCTTTTTTTTTTAAGGTGTTCTTCAATACCTGATAGAAAGCTTCATAACACATGCTTCTTCCCATGTCAAGGTTAAATTGTGAAAAAGCATGTTTTTAGAAACTGATGGAATCTTTCTGCAATTTTTTGTTGCTAATTAAGTGCAAATAGCAGCAGATGACACCAAGTTTTGCCCTCATCCGGTATTCTTTGTCTACAATTCTGAAGTTTGTTATACAAGATGTGTTAATTATAGCACAATAATTAAAAGTATAATTACTGTTTTTCTTTATTCAGTACATTCTTTGTTATGGTATCAAAAAGCATTATGCCTCAAATATTCTCATGGTCTTTTAAAAGAGCCAAATCCCATTGTTAGAAATGATGTTTCTAAGGAAATTATAAAGTGTCTTTTGGAAGAGAAATGCTGTATTGAAATAAAACAAAACTTCCTGATGGAAGCTATTAGGACAGCATACTTAGGAGTTCAGTGACACGTGTTGATTATAGTAATGCATTGTATCCGACGAGGGGCTGAAGTTAAATTACACTTGGCCTGTCCATCACTGCCATTAACTTCATCTTCACCTCATTTTCTTATGCTAGGCTAGATCCATGCAAATTCTCACAACTAAAGTTGTGAAGGACTGTATTGTGTATGCATTGCTTGTAATTCAGAGAAATGCTAAGCTTTTAGGAAGGAGTCAGGGTAAAATGAATTTTCTGTATCATTCTTTCCTCTTCTGCTTTACTACTCCCCCCTCTGTAAATCAAATGATTTACATCATTTACTCATTGAATGGTTTACATCTTTTTTTTTTTCTCTTTAATAACAAAGAAAGAGTAGACTATTCTGTTGCAGTTATTTTACGTTAGTTTGAGGGATTGCATTTATACCTCTCTCTTACACTGAGGAAATGTAAGTGTAGCTTTATTTTGCAGTTGCAAAGGGTTTATAGAGATCCCTGAAATGTTTCTGCTTTGAGACTTGAGCAGGAGTGTAGTTCTTAATTTTATTAATTTTTTGGGGGGAGAAGAGAAGGATTTTTGTGTGTGTGTGTGTGTCTGTTTCTTTACATGGAACACACTGTGTTTTAATATTCCATGCACTCAGACAATGGCACTTTCCCAGTATATAGAAAAAATACAAGCTCATCTTATGGTCTCATGGTATGTACCAGATTGGTTTTGTTGGTGTCAGGCTTTTTCATGGGACACATCTACAACCTGCCTTGAAGTCTAGTTCAAGATACCTTCTGGTTAATAAATATTGTCCCTTTTTATCTTGTGATAGGAGCCAGAAGAATCTGTGCTAGATAAGCAGATGAGGATCGTAGGTTGGTCTGAGGGGGGCAAGTCAGTAAATCATGCTTTGTGGTCAGTAGAATTGATAGCTGTTGGAAGAAAATTTGTAGGGCAAGAGACATTTCAGAAATAATCAAAATATCTACTGAAATGTTGGGAGACTATGCTAACATTCATTCAAGTCCAATGCATATTAAAATTCCCAAAGCAGTTCTTTCTGGTATTTTCCAGTAGTGTCGTTTTTTACTAAAGCAATTTAAAGTTGCAATGAGGCCTTCCTGGGTTCTGTCAAATGAATCCACCTTGCTAATCCTGAAACACCTTTCTTTTGCCTTTTGAAACGAAGTGAAATAGCTCCTGCTTTTAGAAGCCTTTCAAGATCAGGTTATGTTTTCAGCTACTATTTTCCTGTACTGTCACATCATCCTTTGTAAGAAATGTAATGGGCCGCACAGCTATTCTTTTCTGTTTTGGAGGTAGACCGTATCAGATGATCACAATCGGTTTTCTTGATCTATCGGTAGCGTGAGATCTAGGAGGGCCATAAAGGTTTTGCTTACAATAGATAAAGGATCAGCAGTTATTGAGGCAGGGATAGACATCTTGTATCAGCTCTATGAGCTTAAATTCATGGAGAAACGGCTCTGTTTCAATGGGAACATTCAAAATGTGATGCAAGTATTTGATTTTGCTATAAATGCTTTTGCAGAAGATCTGAAACACTAGCTCTTTGTTTCACTAAGTGCTATCTCTCATAACAAATGTGAAATTTTAAACGTCAGTGTTGCTCAGGATTTCATTTCTTACTGAGACTTGTACAACCAGAGAGGAAGAACATACGTTATTATTTCCTGTGGACGAGCTGAGATGATGCCTGCTTTTTGGGCAGTAGTTTCACGCATGCTTATATGAATTTGACCAACACCTTTCCTACCCCACTAGGGAGCAGCGAGAAATGTGTGTACCATTTTCAGTCGCAGTACTGGTCTACAGTGGCTTAAAGAGTAATTTAAACTGTGGCCTAATTTGCCTGATTCTTCGTCAGTATGCTCATTTGAATCAAGGCAAATTCATGGTTCTAATGAGGAAACCTGCAAATTGAAATGCTTCCAAGCCTAGTGTCTACGTATCTACCTGATAGGTTGCCTAACAGATTGTTTATCAGTAATAGTTGAAAAACTTCATTATCTATTTCAAAAAACAATAGCATTTGTAACAAAACTTCATTGCATACCAATAGAAACTAAAGTTTATTAAAGGTTATACGTTAAAGAACGCATTTCCTGAGAGAAGACCTTTTGGTCCTTCTGTCAGCATGATCTCTTTTCTGTTTGTTAAACAATACTGGAAAATTAAAACCTGGAAAATAAACATAAACACTAGGTTTATTCCTATTTTATTCAAATAAGGAGAAAAATGAAAAGCCCAGAAAAAAAATGTTACTAATAAGTCGTATTCTATGAGTCAACAAATAAAAGTGCATTCCCTCAGCACAAGTTGGTTACCTTGATATCTCTTATGCCCACTAATGCTAGATATTGCTTTTACATGTGTAGTAAACAGTCTTTCCACTTCTGGCTTCAGGTAATAATAATAATTTGTCCAGTGTAGCATATGAACAGCTTCACCAAGCTTGTTTTTAACATACCTGCCAAATAAATGAAAGCATGCTGTAAATCGTAAGATGAAGAGGCCTCTCCTACATAAACCGGCTAAAGTGGCATAGAAGTTTTTGGTGTCTCTCCAGGATTTCTAATTAATTTATATTTTAACTCGGCTCTCATTTCGTAGTGACACCTATCTCAGGGTCAATTACACAGATGTCTTTTCTAGAGATGTTCTAGCTACTGCTTCTGTTATTCCCATCATCATCGTCAAAGTTTTTCTTTCCAACGTGCAAAACAGTATTACAAATCTCTCAGGAAGAAACATTAGGGAGATAGATACCCTTTGTGTTCTGGGTGAGGAAGGGAGAGCTGAGCCAAGAAGGTGCATTAGGAAGGTGGCATTTTGAGTCACGAAGGTAGGAAGCATGTCATGTTTTCTGTAGCGAACAGTAAGTGGTAGGTGGGAGAGTGTAGGATATTTACCTCCAAGTGGCTAATTACTCTTTGCTTTGGAGATTATATTTTGGAAAATGTTAATTGTATAGCTAGATTATTTCTTAATATTTTCAGCAATATTTAAACATATTTGATGATTTCAGATCCACAGAATTCCAACCAGTGTTATTGAAACAAAGTTAAGAGAGAAAAGTTGACAAGTGAAACTAGTCGCAGCTCTTCTGTGTCCTTCATGAAACTGAAGTTACATCCCTGTCTTGTAAGGATGAGTGTTGGTCCAGCTTGATACATATTTTTTCAAGATAACATTGGAAATTATGACTAATAGCTGTCCATCACCCAATACTCGCTGAATGATTTATGGTGACAGGGACTTCAGGAGGTCATCTGACCCATGATCCAAAAGCAAATTGAGCTTCACTGTTAGATGCTATCTGCAGCGTTTTGATTTCCTTCAAGAAGGTGAAGACAGTGGCTCCAAACAGTGACATCTGTCACCCAAGCGGCATCTTTTAACTCCAGTCATTGATTCAGCAATGCCAACTGTTGCTATGCCAATCCTCCACAGCGTTCTTGTGGACTGATCACACTTGTCTTCACCATGCCACCTCGTCCAACTTCTGTGCACTGTGGAAGAAACACAAAAGCTTGTGTAGGACATGAGTTTCTGTGGATTTTTATGTTACAAAGAAAAACTGACTTAGAAATATGAGTTTTCTTTAATCTCTGGGTTCTTAACATGTAAATAGTCAGGATAACTGGAGTAGACTAATCTTGACCTCTAGTATAGAAGCTATTCCCAAATGGTTCAGGGTTCATCATATATACTTAATATTTGGCATGGAGAACTTTTATATTAATACATTTGAATTTAATTTAACAACAGTCTTATTCTAAGAAAAGTCATGAGCACCTGTGAGTTGATGCATCAAATAATATCCATATTCCTTTTCAGGAAAATATTTGATGCTCCGAAGCAGTTTTGAGAATGCTTTGAAGCAGACTGCATTCCCCCCCCAACCCTTCCTACCACCCTTCTCCCCCCCTCCCCCCCCCCCCCCAGCTAAAAGTGGGCATTCAGGGGGAGAAATGTTAGTTGTTTTCATCATCAAAATTATAAGGGTACATAGTCATCTTGATGTGTCATGATTAAAGCTTCAGCTTTACTAGAAGATTCACAAGTAGGTTACTGATGAAATACAATCCCTTGTGTATATTTATTTTTGCTAGAGCTATGAATATTCAATAGAAGCATAGCAAGTAAGTGTAATGATCCTGTGAACACGTTTGTTACCCAACAAGTGTGAGAAGTAGCACCAAACCCAGTGGTTATTAATGCCAACAAATTTTAAAATTTTAAAACATTACCTTCATTTGTTCCCTTCTGTTGATCAGCATATATTTTCTTCTCCCACTCTGTTTAATATACATGTTTTGAGCAGTCATCCAAAGTCATGTTCCTTTGATAAATACTTGTGTAAGCTTTAATCTTTTAAATATTTTAGTACTGATAGTGTTGCACTGCAAGACTTAAACATAAGGAGCACGTATTATGATCTAGTTCCATCTATGCAATTGACGTAATAGTTTATATGTGTAGTGCTTCCTCTTAAAAAATTATATAAAGAAGGGAATGTAAGAAAATAACCCTTGAAAGTTGTTTACACATTATTCTAGCTTATGTTGAGCTATGTCTAACTGGAACAGTAAGTATAGTCTGTTTCCTATTTTAGACAATTTTAAAGATCTTTCTTTCTTTCTTTCTTTCTTTCTTTCTTTCTTTCTTTTTTTCGTAGTATTTGGACTCAGTGTTAGGGAGTATGGTTCTCCTTTTCAGGAAAAAAAATATAATAGAGAACAGTGATAATGTATAAAATGTTACTTTAAAATGTTACTTTTTTTTTTTTTTAGCTTTCCAGAACAGGATGTACATTGTATCTCATTTTTGTAGATGCCATGTTTTTGTTTCAGTTCTTCTGTGTGAATTGACAATTACTGTCCTTGTTTCATGCCTCTTTGCAGAACTACCAAAAGCTTGTAAATATGATAAACATCACAAGGATTGTGAAAAGCAACTTTCACCACTGAGGACTATTTGGGAGAATCATTTGTCATGCAAAATAGCCACAAATGGCACATAGCATGTAGATTGCCCTCTTATAAACTAATCTCTTGTTAGCTGATAGTAATAAGTTTTACACTCATATTTATCCAAGAATGTCAAATGTTCTTACAGAACTGAACAGTGCCTCATAACTACCATGAGACAGTGGTATCCTGCATAATTTACAGACAATCTAATTGACCTGCGTAGGTTAAGTGACTCACTTGAGATAATGAGTCAGTGGCAGAGTGTGAGATAAAGCAGAGAGGTGCTCACACTGGTTGCTGATTCCTAGCAGTGTCCACGTACTCCTTTCTACTCTAAAATGCCAGGGCTGACCACTAATCCACCTTTAACTCAAACTTCCATTGAAATAAAAAATGACCTTAATGAAAGAACTATTGGTAAAATCCAAACATTTTGTAATAGATGTTTGCACTCATCACTGGGCAGTTACACTAAAGAAATGTACTAGAAGCAATTCAGATAAGATGGTAACTGTTGATTTTTCTTCTGATGTTAGATATCTTTCTCACTGGATCTATTGGTTGATTCAAGCAAAGTTTCTCTTTATATTAATGCAGGGTCAGCAAAAGTCCTAATGCTTTAGGGAATTCTGTTTCAGAAAGCCTGAGTACACCTCTTCAGCCTTTACCAAGAGATCGAGCATGGTATCAAGTGCTCCATGTTTGAGGGCTTCTCTCGATTCATTTTACTTTGCAGTTATGCATGAAAGTTCGTAATCTTATATTACTTGCCTATAGCACCTTTTTACAAATTTCTATTATCAGGTCAACTTGTAAGCATTTACATTTTTCTACGTGAATAATTGGAGTAGCAAGAATGCCTTGCTTCTCTTTGTTATGCAGATTACTTTTGAAGGGCTAGAGATTTGCTTTGGCAATTGAAATCTCTAAATCTCCATTTCCAAGTCTTCAATTTCAGAGACTGAATCACCGTGCAGGTGTATATTGGTATTAGTCTTAAGTTTCAGCAGCTTTGGTGGTGATACGCAAGCCGTGGGAATCTCTTCTTACCTAGGATCAATTTGACTATTTTGAGGCTAAAAGCTGCAAAATTTTTGCATGAAGATCTGTGGCAAAACAAAGCAGGAGGATCAGGAAAAAATTGCAGAGCTTTTAGTAGACTGTTCAGTAGAATTATTTCCTCTGGATTTTCTATTAAAATACCAACTAATTTTTAAAAATAGTGAATATTTACGTTACCCTATTATCATGTTATCTGAACTTTCATGACACATCCAAACCTAAAATACTACTTACCTGTGCTATTTAAGTATTGGAGCCATTATAGTAATTACAGTACCAAGTATCTATTCCTCCTTATTCTCAGACATAAAAAAAAAAAAAAAAAAAAAAAAGTGGGGGGAGTGGGATATGCGGGTTTCTGTCTACATTTCAGTAACTTTACTAACTGAAGTTGAGTAGTGTAAAAGGGAAAATAGGACACCTCTACATCCTTTCATATCTGAGACAGATGGAAAGTAATAAATAATAGCAGAATGACTAAATGTTTTATGGTAGAAATTTGTAAGGAAAGATAAGATACAGGAAAATATGGGTTTCAGTCTCCCTGCAGATATAAGCTAAGTATTAGAGAATGTTAGTTATTTCTGTATCATCTCAAGTTGATATCATATCAAGTGCAAACAATGTTTTCTGTCTGTTTAATAATGCGCTATATCGTTGAAGGGAATAAAACACTTTCTGCTTTCTTCCTTATGCTTGATTAAAAAGTAATTTCCTGGTAGTGATGATTTTCTTGGGCTTTTGAGAACCCTTAGGCAATATTCACTAGCATCTCAGAAAATCCTCAGTGTTTTGAGAATTTTTTTAATTTTATTTTTATTTTTTTATTTTTTAAAATTGGTCTGAAATACTGTATTACTCTTTGAAAGGGTAAGAAAAAAAATCTTTTTAGTTGCTATGAAGTGAAAACAACAATACAGAGAATAACTGAAGTGCTGTAATTTTGGCTCAACTCTTTTTTTAGTTAGAAAATAATTTAATATTATAATAATTATAATTATTAATTTATAATTATAATAATTATTTAATTATTTTATAATAATTAATTTATTAATACATAATTATTAATTAATAAATATTATTGTCAATGTTTGATCCAAGATTAAAATTAGTTCATCTAAAGGATGCTTTTCACATGTAGTTTATTACATGTAATTGGTGGATAGATAACTGATGGATGTAAGGATGTGAACGCTTTCCATAGCAGTCAAGCTTTAAGATCCTGATCATGTGTTTAGGTCAGGCATATGATGTTACTATTTGCTTAGTTTCTTTTACATCCCTCATTAAGTTCAAAGGCTCCATGTATCTTGTAGCAATATGCCTAGTACCCACAAGGTCGGGACAAACCAGACAGTAAGATCCAGGTACAGTTTTAGAAAGTCTGATAGCCATGGGTGCGATTAATAGAAATTAAGGAATTGGGAGTCAAGGTGGAGGAAACAGCAAAAATCAACAGTTTAATTAGCCTGATAATGTATTGAGCATCTTCTCAAACTGATATAATTGAGTAAAGAAAGGGGGTGGGTTGTTGCACGTTGTGTCAAAGTGAACGTACACAAGGAGATGCAGAGGAGGAAACTGAAGAAATTGATGAGGTTGCATACTTGGTGGATGGTCAGGCAGAGTGTGGCAGGACAAGAAACTCCAGAGATTTGAAGAAAGAATTAGGCACACAAATTCTGAGAACTTAGATTTTGTAGGTCAGAAATAAATGTTAGTACACGTTAGTAATAATAACATGCTGAGCTAGACTGTACTCAAAAAGCATGCTTCCTCGTGAGTCCAAGTTGTTCATAGAATTATATACTTCTTAGAGATTCGAGTTTTTAAAGGAATTAGGTTTTATAGGATTTGATTCTTTTCCTAGGCCTTTGTTTCTTCCTTTGCTTTTTGTTCTGAAGGATTGGAAAACAGTAATTACGGACAAAAGATGAAATGTTTACTCAGGGTGTTTCCAGACAGCAATTTTTCTAATCAAGTTTAAAGATTTTTAAATCAGTGAAACTAGGCTTATAAATTGTAGTCATTTTAAGTTAATTTTTGGTGCTGATCATGTTTTGTTTTAAAATGCATGACTGAGAAAAAAGAAAAGGGAGACAATTATAGAGAAGAGTTCGATTATTCCTTGAGCTAGAGCTAGGGCTTAAGCTAGAGTTACAAAGCCATAGGTGGATCCTGAAGTAGCTGTTGTCAGAGGATATTCCATAATTTTTGTCCATGGATTATGAGAAAACAGGAAGACTCATAACACATTGTTCTCATCTGCCAAACAAGGCTGGAAGTTAAATTACTTCATATTAAGCAATATTGTCAGCCTCTACGGCTCGAAGTAGTTCTGGATGAAATCTTTTTTTAAAATGGCAGTGAGAGCTTGTCTGCCGTTGACGTTTTTCAGTCATTGCATTTTCACTTTCCCAGTATGACCTCTCTGAATTTTATTACTGAAATACAAGAAAAGGTGACAGAGTATTATAAAAAGATGAGAGGAAGCAGTATATTTGTAAGAGTAGGCTAGTTCATTTTCACTGACCTCCATTACAATAATGATATCAGCCAGTCCACCTACTGAAGTGATAATGAAGTAGAAGTAATTAGGATTTAATAAAAATCTCCCTTATGTTATTCTTTCAGGAAATTAACTTACACTCTGTTAAAGCCTAGTGAGTTCTACTTCCTGTATCATGACAAGCTTTATCAAAATGATGAGCAAAGAGTAGGAATAGCCTACATACATTTAACTATTAATTGTTCATCTTATGGTGATGTCTGTCAAGTTACAGCCTGCACAAAAAGTCGAGTCTGAGTATGATGAAATGGATGATGTTGCTGCCAAACTGGAAACTTTCCTTTCTCTTAAAATAAGTGCATTTCAAGTAATAACAAACCCTCCCTAGATTTACGAGAGAATAAAAAGAGGATTAAATGTCATCTGATTTTTTTTTTGAAACAAGTTAGTGCAAACTTTAAATGAAATGAGAAGACGTGCACAGCTTTTTTAGCATGACAAATAATTAATTCTGTGCATGAATGACATTCTGTACATAGCTGCTTGTTGTGCTTCACATGGCAACTTCTGTGTCTCAGCAGGCCATTTCAAAATATTTGTTTAAAATATCCATATACTTCAAGAACTATGCTTATAAGAATTTTGTTTCAAATGTTCTCAGTGTGCTCGTAAATCCTAGTCTCTGATCTTGTCAATGCATACTCGTACAACACGTGAAAAAGATTTCTGACATCTGCTAACATAAGTGTGCGTTTGCTTTTTGGTAGACTATTCTCAACTTTCCTCAGGAGGTGATAAGAAGGAACACAAGGCAGAGGACTTGGAAAAGTAAGAGAAGTGTAATGAAGAGAGAGAACTGCACTTTGTGTTCAGATTAGTCCAACAGAGTTTGCAAAGCATCCAGTTTGCCGAAGCATCTGGGCTTTTCACTGTGTTTCAGAGAATAGGTGTTTTCTAAAGAGTAGCTTTGTAGTTTATTTTCTACCTTTTCTGAAGTACACACTTAGGAGTTGGGACTGTTAAGGAGTCTGGGTATCTATGACAAGAGCAGACAATATCCAAAGTAACTTTAAAAAGTTTATTTATGGAAAAACATCTATTACTGATTTTTTTTTTTTCCTTTTTATTCTTCCTTTTTCAATTCCATCCTCATTTTGGTTTGAATATATAGCTTGAAGTCTGTGTTTCACTATATACAAGGTACTGTCTAATACACACAAAGTACACTGAAAAATGGGGGCTATATTGTTTTTACTTTTGCTAAGTATTATAGTTGTAGGTAGTACTTTCGATAGTTACCAATATCTGAAAAATATCTGGGCTATAAATGAAATTTTTTATTTTGGGTGTGTTCTGCCACTGGTATGATTTCCTCGGCAAAAGATTTGATTGAAAGACATAGGCTTAGGGGTTTTTTTATTTATTTTATTTTTTATTTTTATTTAATGTAGATGTCTAAATAGGAAACCTATCATTTCCATGCTCTGACAAACCTTCACTGAAGTCAGTGGTAAACTCCAAAGATCAATCTACATAAAAGGTGGTTAAAATAGCTTATTGGTAACCAAATTGTAAACTCCCTTAGGTACAATAATTATATCAGGCAAAAGAAGGAGGCAACAACTGGGATGGGAAAAGAAAGGTTAAGGAATTCTGCAGTCTCTTGGTAAAGCCAAGTGATTCTGTTTGCTTGCCTACAAATCAATTTATGTCAGTATGTTTTGTGTTCCTGCTTTTGACACCAAGCTGTAGTCTAAATGAAACTCTAAGTATTTGTTATATTGTAAAGGATAATTGAGTCTAGCAATTATTCATTTTAGCACTTTCAATTTTCCTTTAATGTTTTAATGTAATCTGGTTCATTATGGTAATGTTTCATAATATTTCTGAAGATTTTTGTCTCATAAAATGCTGTTGAAGTATAGCTTATTTGGTTATGTGAAGCAGGCTTTGAAAATAACAAAAAAGGTCTGTAGTAGTTCAGAAGTTATATTAAAATGATTCATGTTTGCAGACAATGAAAATAAATTTCATGGAATTGAGACTTAAAATCGTATTTTAGCCAGACAAACTAGACTACAGTCAGACACAATAACTATAACTTTGCTTAGAAGCTAATTTTTTAATTAAATGTTAAAAATACAGCCCAATTAGTCAGTGGCATGGCATACCTGCTACGAGGCTATTTCCTACGTTGCTTGTTTTCCTGGTTACCTGGATACACTGCTCAGCTTACGGCCGCCTGCCTGTACATTGCAATTTGCTTTTAGTATTAGGGGGGCAGAAATAAAAAGCTACTGATGTGAAACACGTTAATGATGAGTGACAGGCAGAAACATTAAAGCATATTTGCATTAAAACCCTGCCGTAGGTATCATTGCTGCGGTCAGCCTCAAGCTGGTGGGTGGTGTGCCAGTAAGGGACACTTTGTGCTGCTCAGTGACGTTTCAACAACCATTAAACCAAAGGAGCAATTCAAAGAGGTATTAAAAAATATAAATAAATTGGCGAAAAGTGTGTAGCATCGTAGGAGTGGGGAAGAAAGGGTTAGGGGCCAGCAGTGAGGGTGTTGCATGCAATGCTGCCTTCTCTTCTGCTCTGAGGTGTAGGCTGAGTGCCCTGTGGACACGATGGAGGGGACTGGCTGGCATCCCACAGCTTTCATTGCCCCCCTGCCTGGGAGGCAGGACCTGTCCTCCCACAGCAGGAAAAGCAAACTCCAGGCTCCTTCCCTTTGGCAAGAGTTCACCCCTATCATCAGCCTCCTGGCTGCTTCCCCTTCCCGTGGGGGGATGCGGCCCTCCTTCCTCCTCCCGACCACCAGGCCCAGCTTGGCGGGTGGGAGCCATGGGAGGTAGGACAGAGTAGGGCCTGTGTCTGACGGCCCAGGGCTCCCAAAGCTGCCAGGGGGTTGAGATTTGGCCTCAGAGCAGGGGACAGGCAGGGGTCTGCTCTCCTGGGCTGGGGCTGGAGTTAGGAGGTGCAGGCAGTGCGAGAGGGGAGCCTTGTAAAGCTAAGGAAAAGCAAAATTGGGGACAGCGGTTCTCAAAGGGAGAGACACGTCTCCATGGGCAGCATGGAGAAGCAGCTTGTATCGTGAGGGTACTAGGCTAAAAGTATTGCAGAAAGGGACGAGAAGATCTAAAAATGGCACTTTAGTTCCCTAGCTTTCTTCTGAGTAATATATAATTAAATCTGGGGGTTACTGCTTTCCTGTCCAAGTTTCAGTCTAGAAACTTTAAAGGTAAGAGAGTATCATGGAAGAAGAAAAGGGCAGAGCACGTTATCTTTTTGTTTGGTTTCTGTTTTGTTCTGCTTCGTCCTGCAGCATATTTAAAATACGTGTAAATCCAAATTCCTCTTTCACAGCACTGAAAACAATCATTTATCACTCTTCCCACTTCAAAATCACTCAGATGTCTAAGTATTGATTATAGTCTTAGTATTTGGCACTCAGATTAAAATCTGACTAAAATTTTCAAGTGTTTAATTCAGTGTTGTCTGGACCTTTTTGGCTTAAGTACTGCTACCAAGTCATAACATTTTTATGGGCCGCTAGCCACACTTAATATGAAAGTTATCTGAAAACACCATACAATTCACTTACTGAATATGGTTCTGCATGGTTCATTTACTCTAGCTCATTGGGGAACTACAAGTCTGCTGAGAACTGCCTAAATAGTGTTGAAAAAGTAGTTTCAGGACTTAAGAGTCTGAGTTTTGCTGAATTAATTAGCAGTTGCTTCTGGGAGCAAGAGTTAGTTCAGATGCTCTGCTAATATGTGCAGTATATATTTGAGCCAATATAATTTTACAGCTTGCAGCTCCTAAATTGCTGTCTGTAGCTACTGTGTTTTGTTGACAAATTAGTACTCATGAAATCAGCTCCAGGATTTCTGAATCACTTAGGTATTTCTGAAAACTGTATCCTTGAAGACAATGATATTTCAATTAACATTTTTTAAAGAAGATGTGAAATGTCAGGTTCCTGCAATAGCTGTAACTTAAAACTCCAGAAGGCATCATACAGAAATATTATGTATGTACCTTCTCAATTTTTAATCCCATTGAAGTCAAATTAAGTATCTAAGTGTTTTCCTGAATAGTATCTAAGCACATCGTTAAGCCCTTCAGTTAATTAGAGTCTTATGCTTTCCTTCTTTGAAAAAGAACATCGACCCCATTGTTCTCTTGAGTGACAATTGAGTTCCTGGGATCTTGAATTGTGAGAACTGTAAGGCTTATTTCAGTGATGAATCATGTTAATACCTTTATTGAGTCTCCAAGCAAAGATCTTTAATGAATCTCCAGCAGACTAGAATTTGAAAAAGGGATATCAAGCAATATTCTCACTGGGACTATACAGAAAAAAAAAATCAAAAACCAATATATGGTTCCCTGAGATAAATATGTTAATTTCATCATGTATACTGGTTAAATGATTTAGGGGTGTTTTCTGCTATAATTAGGGTGGATTCAAGTTAATACTAACTAGGACATAGAAAATAGCTGCAGTAGTACAAAACTTAAAAGCGATTCCTTCTGGGACTTGGGAAAAGTCTCTTTAAAAGAACAACAAGTGAAATTCCCACTTTATCAGTATTCAGATGGCTTTGGAAAGTCTCCCTGTTGCCACAGTGAAGGAAAGTATTGTATGAATAAGTACAGATAAATTGGCAACCCACACAGTATTCATTGTTTGTGACGTAGTCTGTGACGTAATCTCTTTTAGATAAGAACCTTCAAAAATAGATTCTACTGTAATAGTTAACATGTCTGGAATAAAATTGCCAAAAGAAAGTCTTTTTTTTTCTTCTGGGAATGTCATGGAGTTGTGTGTTATTTTTTTTTTTTTTTTTCATGAAAAGAGTTTTATTTTAGAGATGAGATTTCCAATTTTGTGGAAATGATAGTAAAATATATTCTTTAACCAAATAAAATCCTCATGCCTTAGTTATTATTATTTTTTTATTTCTGTCGTGTACTGAAACTCCTTCATGTAACCCCTCCATGTAATATACACCCTTGGTAACAAATACCCCTGTAATTTTTACTTGCTTTAGAATTCGGATGTCAATAGGGAAAAAAGAAATCCGAACACTTAAGTTATGTCCCTTTGGTCTCTATCATTGTTAAGTTTAACAGGATCACTAGGAGGAGAAAACCTGAGAGAAATGAGGCTTTATCTACCAATTTGTAGAAAATACTGTCAGCTGCTTCTGTGGCAAAGCATTAAGAAAAGAAAGGCGTCCAGGAATGGAGATGTAATGCATCTCTAATTCCTCTACAGAGAAAGTCCAACTAATGTTATTTTTCAAGCTAATACATACCCACACACATATGTAGGTCTTGGTGTTGAGCAGAGTTAAATTCCATTTTAAAAGGAGATTTTGAGTTGGTGATTTTTTTATTTATTTTAAGATTTAAAAGCCCCAATTGCATATCCTATTATAGCAGTTTTAAAGCTTTTACATTGTTATTATATAGGATTGACCGTGCAGACTGATTGCTATGAGACAATAAAAGGTAAATAGCTAGAATGTATAGCTCAGAAGGTGCAGTACCTTATCCATCAAGGCATAAACTGTCTTGTAGCCACCACAGGGCAGGGGATCTCCTGTGTGCTGGTGTAACTTTGTGCTTCCCTGCAGGGACCAGGTCTCGAGAGTCAAGGACCTGAGCTGTGTCATTCCTCGGCTAAACACAGGCACTGATGTGCTGAAGATTTTCGTCACCAAGCCCTAGCTAAGCTTTCAGCAGTGTTTCACTGGGGAAAATTATCTGGTAAACGCTCATCTTGAAATCATTTGTAGTTTAACTGGGGAAAAAGCCCACTATCTGTGTTGTGTAGTATCAATGAGTGTTTTAGTTCAGAAGAAAGAAATTTAACAGTATCTTTTAGGGAAGCACCTGTGATTGTACTTAGATCTGTGAGCTTTGGATTGCTGCACAGTATTTTCTACATGGAAGTAAAATAATTTAGGCTATATATGGCTTGCGCTAAGGGAGCTTTCAAATGAGTGTATTGAACAAATGAGAAAAAGATTGTTACTTTGATTCAATAGAATAGGTTAAACACTACATTGTAAGTCTACTGTAGATCTGTGGAATTCCTTTCTTTTTTTCTTTTTTCTACCCTAGTCTTTGATAGATAAGGTAGATTTCTTGTGAGTTATCTTTGTTGAAACTCATAAAACCAGGAGTAAATTACTCCAGTAAGAGAATGGCTCTTGAGGCTAATATGCTCCTAAAATTACTGATACATCAAACAAGATTTCAGAGGACTCTGTATAGTTGGGAGATTTAGTGTTGTAGGCAGTAGTAGTGTTTTGTTTTCTGTATTGCAGGTCTGTGACATGCTATCAGATGTTGGGTGCCTCTGGAAGTGGAAAGGAAAAAGATGGATGGCATTTGCGTGCACTGTTACTGCAGACACTAACGTAGGCAACACCTTGGCAGTAGTTCACACACCTGACAGCATTATGATGACAATTTGCCTTTATCAGTGGTTGGGAAATTGGCAATCAGGCAGGTGGCAGCACTTTTTCCAGGGAATATTATGCACAGAAAGTGTAATGATAGTTTTTAACTGAAAAGTAACTTATTGCTGAGGTAGTCTAAAGTTTTGGAGAGTATACTTAGGTATGATCATTAGCCAAACATTAACCCAGCAACCTCAAGCTGAAACAAAATTGAATTTCTATTAAAGTTATAAAGCTCGTGGTCTTCAGGCCTTGAGAAGCTTTTTATATTAACCTCTGTGTTTAACAAACCTTTCAGCCTGTCACTGGCAAGGGAGAAGCATACCAATAGCACTTAACCCTGTTCTTGGAGATGGCCCTTTTCAATAAGGTCAACATGCAGCGTCAACCCATGTTTTCTGCCCCCCCCACACAACACACTTCTGTTATTTTTACTTCCCCAAAGCTTTTACCTAAAGAGTAAGTAGTTTACCGCGGGAGCTCACCTGAAACATGTTAAAACTGATGTCAGTTTATCTCCTGGGTATTGTTTCTTGAATGCTGAATTGCATGGCTGAGTGGTTTACAAAAATAAAGACTAATATTGTTGTGCTGTAACAGAAAGAGCGTGCTTATAAAAGAGAGACTTTCTGGGCTATAGCATTAATTGTTGGCGTGTGCTGTTTAGTTTAACAGATATTTATCTTTGCTAACAAAATAAACTGTCTCATGCTTTGAATGCCAAATTATAATAAAATAAAAGTTGATAGGTAAGGGAATCTTTGGAAAGCATTGCTTGGTATTTTACTTGCTGCCCTTGCCACATATGCTACCTGTCTGTAATGTGAGGACCAAAGGCAGGAACAAAGTTGGGCTGGGGAGGAACAGACATGGGAAAACAGGGGGATGAGGGGATAAAAGTCTCATCAAGGGTAAATAGGTGAATATTCGGTGTACTTGCATGACTGTGCTTGGTGCTGGTAAAAGCACTGTACTTCTGTCTCTTGGTCTCAGTAGCCAGCTCTGCAAGTGTGTGTGTGTGTGTAGGAAACACCATCCTATTTTCTTGCTAACAGAAGGAACACGCGAAAACCTTCACGCATACATTGACATTATGCGTGTGCCAAATGAGGTAGTGGCCCAAGGTATTGTCTGAAACTATTTTTTGTATGCACGTTACATGCTGTGGTAAGTCCGTGGTTGGTAGCTGCGTGCTTTTTGGCCAGGTGCAGTTCTTTGAAGGGGAGGAGAGGATTTCTTCATTGAGAGCACCTGGCCATGGGTGAAGCTGTTCAGGGAAGAACAGGGCAGGCAGTAATAGATGTGCTGACTGGAGAGCTTGCACTTGTAGAGGATTCTTAGAATAATGGGGAACAGACATAAAGACAGGCCAGAGATGAAAATGGGAGATTTTTCTATTGACCCAAGGAAGAACAAGTAGAGCTATTGAAAGTTGCTAGTGTGAAAAGCGGGTCTGGAGGAAAGGGTCCTTACTGCAGAGACACAGTTGGGCAGAAAAGATATTTGTTTTCAAATGTCTGTGTTTTATCATTTTCACCTGAAGAATGTAGGTTTTCAAACAGAAGAGAGCTTGTTCAAGTTTATCTTCTAATAAAACATAGCTGCTTCAAAGCCCGTTTGGTATTTTTTGGTGTGTTCACTTTAAAGACAAGGTGCAGACAGGTCTGACTCAAAGCTCTGGCATGTCTGAGATCCAGTCATAGCATAAAAGTTAAAAAAAAAAAAATGTTATAGCTGGTAGGAAGCATTAGGCCAGCTTTAAAGAAATCCAGTGTGTAGATTTTATAAATCAGTTTACTGCTTTTGCAGTTTCTAGCACAGTTCTCACTGCCTGTGGAAGCTGTTGCTGGAGCTATCAGAGCGTATTGTATCAGGCCAAACATAGGACAAGTGATGTAACAGGAATTAAAACAAACAAAAATGTTGTCCTGTGCCAAATTTCTCTCTTTGAAGCCCAATTGGAGCACAATTCCTTAAAAACAAGAAGCACTCCTGCACAGTTTTATACCGTGGCTAGTTAGCTGCCAGAGTATTTTCTGAGTGACTGCAGCTGGCATGGAAAGTGGTGTGGCTGCTTGGAGACTTCATTCCCCTCTGCCACTTCTAAACGAAAGGAGAGTTACCTTGTAAGGGGATTTGCCTTATATTCAGACAAGTTGGATTGCTTCCTGCTTAAAAAATAAATAAATATCAAAACAAAATCAAGTTGCTTTCATGAGTGGGATTGGAGTTCAAATGTTGTCCCTTTTTCCTGCCCTTCATAAATCAGTGATCATAGATCGTAGAATGGCTTGGGTTGGAAGGGACCTCTCAAAGACCATCTAATTCCAAGACCCCTGCCATGGGCAGGGACACCTCCCACCAGACCAGGCTGCCCAAAGCCCCATCCAGCCTGGCCTTGAACACCTCCAGGGATGGGGCATCCACAGCTTCTCTGGGCAACCTGTGCTAGGGCCTCACCACACTCTGAGTGAAGAATTTCTACTAATCTCTAAATCTCCACTCTTTTAGTTTAAAACCATTGCCCCTTGTCCTGTCATTGTCTGATTGAGCAGAGTCCCTCTCCATCTGTTTTGTAAGCCCCCTTTAGGTACTGAAAGGCCACAGCAAGGTCTCCCCAGAGCCTTCTCTCCTTCAGGCTGAACACCCCCAGCTCTCTCAGCCTTTCTTCATAGGAGAGGTGCTCCAGCCCCTTGATCATCTTTGTGGCCCTCCTCTGGACTACACCCTCAAGGTTGAGGCTAGAGGAGCCTGTGATATGCTGTAGTTACAGGATCTTTAACTGCAAGTCACATCCATTCAAACCTCTGAGTTTTTCCTCCCAGTAACACTCTGCATGCTGTTTTTAATTATCAGTTATCTTCAGTATTCTTTAAGTGCACATAATGGTTCACAAGGCAGAGACTCATCATTTTCTGCATACCAGCCATCCAGCTGTAGGACAAAAATGTTGGCTTCTCTTTTTTTTTGCATAAACTATCTCCAGTCCTTTGTCAGCAGTGGAGGGTAGAGGAAATGCTTTACAGTGCATGGTTTCCCCTAGTTCGGATGTGTATGTTCAATGTCTTTGTTCTTACTCTGTTTGTGTACTTACTTGAAAGTGGGCTGGGGGGCATCCACTGTGACAGCCCCATAGGGGGGAACGCCCTCATCTTGGAAACACAGAGCCCCCTCTGCTAAAGGCTCTCTCGTCAAGCTTGAGAGTAGAAATGAGTCCAATCCCTTTTCATATTATTCTATGTGAAGGAGACTTTGGAAGGATCAGCATTGTTGTCTAATTTCGGCTAGTTGTAATTGATAGTTTCATATGTCTACCTGCTCCATCCATAGGGTGCTCAGCCTGTATTGGTCTTTTTCAGTCCCATCGAGATGCTGCTGGATAACTTTGCATTTTAAAAGTCTCCCTGGGTCTTGGTCTGTCTACCCTGGAGTTGTGAATTTTTTCTTGCTACATTTTCCGTGATAAATCACATCCCCCTTTCCCTCACTTCATTTTCTCCTCTTCACCTCTAACCTTCATGATTTTATTTGCGGGTAAACTCTGCACCGGGGGATATTTTTGTTTGTGTCAGTTAGCATGCAGTGTACTCCAACATATGGATGCTTTGCCTCTTCTTACTTTGCTTTCTCTTTTTTCTAAAATACAATGATTAGTTCAGAAGTTGAATCTGAAACTTCTGACAGAATTCTGTCAGAATTTGTCCATATGCAGTTGTTTCCTGGAATAGCTTCTGAACTTTGTGCGTATGGACTTTGTATACATTGCTTGCTTGTTGCAAAGAGGTAATATTAGTCATATAAGAAAAAGCCTCCAAAATATCAATATAGTGTTTGAAAATGTAGAAGAGTCATGAAGGAAACAGAACAAAGACTATAGAACAAATAGCAAAATTCATTAAATATTGAAAAGGGTTGGAAAAACAAACAGCGTTCTTCAGTAAGCAGTTCTTTCAGACGTTACTGGTTATTGGAAAAGTGACTGTAGAAATATATGACTCAGAAATATGTGATTTCATGTTTGTATTTGATCAAAAGAATTTCGAACAAAATAATGGAAGATGTGTCTGTGCATATTAGATGAGGAAGAATTTGAAGAAATTGAATTTGGTGAAAGAATTATAAGGCTTATTAGTTGTTCAGCTAAAATGAAGATGGCATTATGGGTAGAAGAAGATTGATCCATTTTTCAAACAGTGTACAGGATTTATGCTGGAATGGTTGAACAGATTTTTTCAAGAGTGTTAGTAGTTGAACATTTGGAAGAAACATCTAAATAGTTGGGATGATTTTTTTTATTTTGGATTGATAATTAATAATGGTTAAAATTATAACTTAAAATTTAATGTGGATAAGTGATACTCAAGAGAAAGCTTACAATTCAGCTGAGAAATGAATGTTTTGTAAGTTAATTAACAGAATGATAGATATTAGTTGAGACACTGAAAGGAAGACTTTCAACTAGTGTATTTTGGCACACTTGTTTTTCCATTTGATGGTGCAAATTGCACTGATTTTTATGTAGAGTTATCTACAGCATGGCATCTGAGCAGAAGTCCCTGGTTCTTCAGGTGCTGTTGTTAGCCATGCTTTGAGAAGTTTCCCAAATTACATCAACACCAGAATTTCAAGTGCTACCTGAAAAGATATTTTCCTTTATCTGTAAACATAATAAGTTGTAGGAAAAAAATACTGAAGAGCAAAACTCTTCTGTTTACTGGCTTTGGGAATTAAGAGTGCAAGGTTACCTGTCATCAAATTCAGGTTTTCTGCTTTCTGCAGTACTTCCAAGATGATCCATCCATGTATATATATAAAAAACATAATGAATAAAAGAACAGATATATTGACTGCACTATCTGAAAGTGGGACCCGTTATGCTTGAGCCTTGCAATTCATCTGCAAATGCACAGCAGTTCCAGTGTCTTGGGCAGTCATGTCTAGTCTTGGGCACTCACAGTAGTCGTGGTAGAAATGATACCATGGTGGTACCCACCTGCAGTGAGTGACAGCTCTAGGGCTGGCTGGCATTTAGGGAATGCTGTTTAGTTAATGAAGAATACCCTTTGTAACTACGTAATCAGAGCATTTTTGATAATGGGGCTCTTCGATACCTTTCAGCCTTACAGAGAAACATTTCTGTACCTGAAGGTTGTTTTGTTAATAAGGTAATACACAGAATATCCATGATTAAAATCAGAATTTCTGCTTTGCTTCATTTAGCACATTTTTCAAATATTGAGAGACAAAATCATCAAACATTGATGCTTACATAAGTCAAACTCCAGTACTATTTTTCTTCTATTTATTATTGTATTAGTGAAATCGCAGTTCCTGGGTAGGTTATGTCTGTTACAGTCTGGAAGGAAAACTAATCATTTGTGCTCAACCATGTATAGGACTTGTGAAAAAATCAACAAAGTAACTTTCTTTGCTCAGTAGTCACTTTTTCTTCATGCATGAAAAACGATATTGCATTCAATTTCATCGGATTTGACATTCCAAGTATACAAAGTGTCTCTTAACAAGGTGATGTGACACAGTAAAAACTTGCAGAAGCGACTGGGAAATCTCTCATGTGCCATTTCCATCATTTTTGTGGAAGTGTATATTGCTTTTCCAGTTGTCAGATTTTTTTTTTTTAAACACGTACTGGCATTTTTTTTGCTGTTCTTGTGTCACTCTATCTTTTGGGCATCTTTTTGTGTACAAAACCCTAGTAAGATCTGTCACGATACTATTTAATGCTGGCTAACTGCTGGAATAAATATTGGAGGATTTTCATTTTCCTCCGTGCTTGCCTCACAGAAAATTTCCATTGATGTTAATGAGAATTACTGGGACATTCAATTGCCTGTTTACTCTGGACCAACTCTAGTTTGCATTGTCTTTCTCAAGTGTTGTATCTTCAAATTAATATTTCAGTGTACCAAATATTTGCTGAATTACTGCTGGAACATTGTGCAGTGGGGAACTGTAAACAACGACAGTAACTGTAGCAAACCCACCAGTTTGTAGATTTAAACCCTCTAGGTAAAATGATGAAATATGGATGACTTAGCAACTCTGTGACTTTTAATAAATGTGGATTAAAGAAGCCTGAACTTAATGGATGCTGAGGACCATCAGCTACCTTAGGTTTTATTTGTTTGATTTCAGTGTGTCGTTTTGAACTATTAATTTGCATTTAGTGCCTAAACGTAGAGTTAAGCACTGCACCCAGGTATATCCCTTTTAAACTTTTTGACTAAGGAAACTGTCATCATCCATGTGTTTAAACATGAAAGTACATCTAGGGAAATAATTCAGTTTAAAAGGAATATATTTATGGTAGTATGTGCATTTACTATCTCTTCTTAGGAGTACTGCATTGATTATAATTTTGAGTGTTTTCTTATTGAAATCTTACTCTAGCTTCCATTCCCTTACAGGTAACTGTTACCTAGTTGATACACCAGTGAATACTTGAGTTTATTTTTTGCAGTGTGTTTGTCAGGTGCCCAAACGTGGAATAAACAATGCTGGAGAACCAATCTACTCTCTGCTAATGCCCTCTAGCAAAGAAAGTATGTCGTGAGTTTTTTTCCTTTCAAGGCTGAGAACTCCTTTATTTATTTTTTTTTTTTCAGTCAAAATTAGGTGTTTAGGTATTTGCATATGGAGTTTATCCACATGTTTTAGATTTATGTAACCATCTGGTATAGTATTATTTTAGCAATCAGTTTAACAGATGACAACAGTAAAAGTTGTAAGAGAAAATTTCTACGACTTAACATTGAAGACAAGTTGATCTGAAAAAAAAATATTGTAAGAAAGATTTTAATGGATTCAATTCACTTTTTTTCTTTCCTTTGCAGACGCTGTATGGTTTCAAGTAAAATGCATGTAATAGTTTCTGTCCAATGATTATGCCTTTTCTTTTTAATGCATATTAGTTTGTTTTTCTTTCTTGTGGAGAGATCCATAGTTAAAAGTAGGTGTAGAAACTAAGGTCTAAATTCTAATGCATTGCGCATCAAGATTTTTGCCTTGATTTTACAGAATTTGCTTGCACTTACACCTGATTATTTCATGTATTTTTACCTCTGAAATTTGATCTTTATCAGAGTTCCCATGAAGGGAAAGATGGGTACTGCCAAACAAAATAGATAGAATTCCTTCGTGAGATGGCCGCCTTTCAAGGGTAAGGGCTAATAAAGGGTTAAGGAGCCAACTGGGGGCTTCCATGACATTTATTACCCTTGTTTTCTTTTGGATTAACTTTAGTCAGACCCCCAGAACATCGGTAGCTTTCCTCTGACATTTAGATTTGCCCATGAGCTGCGGGTTGGGTGTACCTGGGGCTTCTTGTGCCCATGCTTCACATCCAGCTGGCCTTCTGGAGAAGGAGACCTAAGCATTTATCTTCACAAGAGCTGTGCTGGCTATCCTAGGCAGCCAGCACATTCTTGTACTTCGAGCAAAGCATGCAATTTCAAAGTTTTTCTTCCTTCGCTAGCTTGAAATGGCTGTGCATTAAGTGGGCTGATTTCAGGTAGCTTAAAGTACAGGCATTTGGGGGTTTCTTTCTGGTTCACACATGCCATGCCCCACACCTGATACAAGAAGTCTCTTCTGTTGCTCTTTGTTCTGAAGCCAGGATCTTTCTTACACTCAGGTGTTCCTGTATTCATCTTCTAACATGCCTGGTTTCATCGGCAACATTACCTTAAGTGCTGTCTAGAGGCTTTGTTTAGGCTTAGAATAGAAGTTGCTGTGTTTGAAACAGCACGCTTATTACAGTTTACTTAATCAACTCGTGCTAGATGACTGAATACCCCAGATGACTGAATGTGGGTGAACGTGCTGTTGCAGATGTGCTGGAACAAAAGAAACTTCAGCTTCTGGAAGTGTTGGTTGGTTAGACCTTTGCGACTGGGATTAAACTGTCCCAAAAGAGCTGCCTGGTGGAGTTTAGGGGCACTTTTGTGTGTCTCATTTCCTGAGATTCAGCCCGTAGTTCAGTTAAACAATTAAAAGGATGCATGTACGTCACTGTCTCCTACTCCTTGCCTCATGAAGTAGGAAGAGCTTGCCAGATACTTCCTAGCAAAAAAACTAAAACAGCATATCTGAAAGACACACTGCAGCTTAATTTAGTTCTCTTAAAAGATTCTGTGTTCTTACAAAGGGGAAAGTAAGATTTGTACTGTTTACGGTGACATTCTTTTGTACTTTTTCACTTTCAACAAGGGAGTTATAGATATATTCAAAATATTCCTTCTCTTAAGCTCCTGATAATTTGTCACATGGTTCAGCTGTGCACTCCATACTGCATTATTCAGGATGATAGAAGTTAAATAGTTCTTAACAAGATACTTCTCTCAAGCAGGTATAAAATTGGTTGGGTTATCAGGTAGATGCTTGTTTGAAATTTCAAGGTGGCTAAGAATAGATGTACTTTTCTCCACAGCATTCTTAGTGTTAAGATAGAAAAAGCTGGCCAGATAGTTTTTAATGAACTCACAAACACTGTAACTGTTGTCTTGATAGCAAATGATAACTATTTCAAAGGTTTTGTATTTTAAGTTGAAATGAACTAATTGAACAGCAGGGTACGTCCTAAATGACGGAAGGAATATTGGTTTATTTCCTGCGTGCTTAAAGCAAAGATCCACGTGGCTAAACGTAAAATTTATTTGCTTTCTCTTTATGCCCAGATATACTTTTGTGGGCTTTATTTTAAACCTTTTGTTGTGTTATGAAGATGGAGAAATGTGTTACTGGTAATATAACAGGAATAATTCTTGTTCTAGCTGGCTGCCTATTCATTCTTCACCCTTCAGCATCCTAGTTAATTATTGAGCAACAGGATCTAAAATACCAGCACAGGGAGATTTTATACTTCGATCATCCCAAGACCATGCACAACTTAGGAACCATCCTGCTAAAGCAAGGAGTGGAAAGACTGAGTACTGCTAACTTGGTTAGTCTTCTCTGTACACACGAAACTGAGGACAGGAGTCTTCTTGTTGTGTCTTTGCGGCAGTTAATTTCATGCTTCCTGGACTGAAACGTTTGAAGATGTTTGTGTTAGAAGTCAAAAACACATAGAGCATGCTGCATGAAAATGGTGTGCTGTTGTGACAGGCTGAAACAGGGAGAGCGTGTGTGTAAAGCCAGCAGAAAATAATAAATGGCATTCCTCACTGTCCTCGTGCCACTAGGTCAGGAGCAAGGATACCACCTCCTGGCTGCTGCATCTGCAGTGCTTGGGGTGTGGGGGTGGGGTCTCTTTTTTTCTCCTGATTGGGGCCCTCCTGCATTTTAGACTACTGAAACACAGCAAGGAATAACATGCTATAGACGTACGTGCTGTCGATTCAAGGACACTGTAATCAGATGCCTGTGGAAACCAATCCTTGCATAGAAAAGCACTTGAAGAATATTCCTTTCTTTCTTTCTGCTAAATTGAAAATTAAAAAAAACAAAACAAAACAAAACAACTTAGGGGTGTATGAAAAGCCAGTATTAGGAACCCGAAAAATTGAAATTAATTTTAAATGTAGTATGAGATTTTAATTGGAGAAGCATGTTCAGTGACTTTGGCTTACATTACTAATGCGTAAGGAATTGTCCCAGTGTGTTATTTTGCCTTTTAGGTAGTAAAACATTCAGATTCCTTTGTATCACATTTCATTTAAGTTTTTGTCAACTTTAGAAACTCAATTATTTTGTCTGGATTGAAAATTAATGAGAAGTTATACTTGATAAATAATTTAGAGTAGCTGCAAAACTGTATTATTGAATAATTAAACCTACTTATGATAAAGGTGCAGTCTGGATGGAAGTTCTCGATACTTACATTCCATTTCCAGAAATGACTTAAGAGTTTGCATCCTATTCAAATTCCAGGGTATCATTGCACATCAAATTGAAAAAGAAAAAAAGTTGTTTTCTAGTAACTGCTTGAGAAATGTGTGTGCTTGTATTTTTATAAAAGCATGTAGTTATGGATTTTTAGCATGCATCTATAACATATCCATTTTCTTTGGACTTTTATGAAAAATGCAGGGTTTAACGTACCTTTTTAGTTCTATGTTTCATTGTGTTGCATTGAGAAGTCCTCGTTTGAAAGTAGACATTATGTTTAATTTTATTTCCTTCTATGGTATCTCAGTGTATGTATTAGTAGAATTCTTTCCTTTGGCTTTGGGTTTTTTCATCACAGTGATATGAATGTCTTGAAAATCACTTTGTGATTTTCTAATTATTCTAATGAAATGACTGTGTAGTCATTCAGATTTTAAATTGCACATCTGTTCTGTAAGTTGATTATTTTGAAGGTACACTTCAATGAAATGCATTAATAGGCACTAAAAAGTAGAGCATAAGTTGACTGGATGCTCTTGTGAGGGTTGTTCAAGTGTTACTTTATGTATACCTTTGTTTATACCTTTACATTTCTCGTTGGTTTTGAAGTTAGGATCCTACTGCAATATTCCCTCCAGCCCCACCCCCCCTCCCTCCCACCTTTTTTTTTTTTTTTTATACAACTTAACAATTTGCTGGGTATTTTCTGTTCTTCCTTCTTTTCTCAGCTCTTGAGACCATGGGATAATTATAATTAAGTGTCCACGCTTCATTTTTAAAGGAAGTAGCTGGTGGTAAGCTGGAGTGTGGCTAAGAACATTTTAGGCCACATCTCTATTAGCTACTGCATCCCAGCATCTATGCACATAGAATTGTCCCCGATTTCACTGGGACTCAGCGTGGGGAAATGCTCAGATAGTTGCCACCTGCAATTGATTTTCTCCTAACATCTGTAGATTCAGTGCAGTGAAGATCACTGCAGGGGGGTTTGTTGTTTTGTTTTTCCTTCTTTTTCCATATGTAAAATAAGGATTCTAATATTTACTGGCTTTGGAAAATTATCTTGAGATTCGCAAAAGTAATTTGAGATTAAATACAAATTACTATTATATTAGCAGAAGCAAGGCAAAATGATCATTTGTTTAACGATGCTTTAATTGTGAATTGTTGTAATAGGAAGAAGAAATTAAAATAATGAAGAAACTGAAACAGTGACTTTGTTTTGCAGGTTCTTTCATGTTGGTGAATACATCTGGGAGATTTGCAGGACAGAAAGCTCACCTCCTGCTGCCCCATCTAAAAGAAAATGACACACATTGTATTGATTTCCACTATTATGTTGCAAGCAAGAGTGGATCTAGCCCTGGCATTTTGAATGTATATGTGAAAGTTAATGATGGTCCTATTGGTAACCCAGTCTGGAACACATCTACTGCTGGCACTTGGAACAGAGCAGAACTGGCAATTAGCACTTTCTGGCCCCATTTTTATCAGGTATGCTTTATTTTTTATGAATTTTTGTTCCTCATAGTAGGCACCTGCTCTTAATTACCATTTTGACTTTAAATCAAAATATGTTTCAGTGTTTTGTTGATCTTTATCTTAATTACATTTTTGCAGATGATGCTAAATGTTTTTACATGAATATGGCTGTGTTTATATGTTTACATATATTTACAGAAGTGTATGAGATGTATGCACACACACACTTTAAACGCAGATGAAATAATCAGATTGAAACAATTCAGAAATTTTGCCATTGATTCCAGTCAATCACCTTAGTTTCTCTCCAATAAATTCACTCATTCTTTCAGTTCATAGGGATGCTGGAATTGAATGTCGATAGATTTTACTGCAGTAGAGTCTTCAAGTTTGATTTAGATGAGCAATACTTGTTGCTTTAGAATCAGCAGAGTCCTTTGAATCCTCAGTTTGAGTCTTCAGTTTGAATGCAATATCCATTTGTTCTGTTCAATACTAATCGTAAATAGAACAGTTACTATCATAGGAATGTGCTTCTGATTACGTCCTAAAGATTTAGTGAGAATTTCACTTGCCAGTTCCTTAGAGTGCTGCTTCTCTGTAGGAAAGTTTAAAGATTATAGAGTTATTTACTGTTGTACAGTAGTTCAACAATTTTTCTCCTTCCCATGAAAATACAGTCTTTGTCTACGTGAACAAGTGATTTGCTGTAATAGGAGCAGACCTAAGTTGTTGTTCAGGCTCCTGTCATCTTCACTTGCAGTGTGGAAAGCTTGGTTTGGATTTAGTTTGGTCCCATGGGCTAAAATTTGTCACTATACCTATGCTTTGAAGCTTTCTGGAGGAAAGCTATCTCAAAGATAGGGGTTCTTTAGCTGCAGACCTCCCTAGGAAGTGCAATGTTGTCCTTCCACGGTGCTTTGTGTGTGTGTGTTATGCAGAGGGTGACAGCATCTTAATTCCTACATCGATGCCCTGACCACCAGTATCACATGTGGTAGAGTCCCATTTCTGATCCCATGTGGCATGAGTGACCAGGTGTTTGCTGCCCCATCCATATTTTCAGAATGAGTTTGGCAGTGTCCACTGGAAGATACTCTGTGGGGTAATAGTGGACTTTCTCCTGTGTCTGCAGCAGCTGATTTGTGAATATATCTCAAGGGAACTGAAGCTCTTCCTTTTGAACCCTTTTTTTATCAAAGGAATAAAACAACACACAAGCTGAATTACTTTCTGGAATCCTTTCCCCTGTGACTGCTTCACCCACAATTGACCATCGTGTCCTTGGAACATGGGATACCTGGCAGTGGGTGCAAAAAAGACCCAAAAAAGCATGCTGTTGAGTTGATCTCCTGTCGGATTGCACCACAACTTTGTCATTCTTGTGTAAAAATTCAGGATCCCTGAACAAAGTCCCACATTCCTTTGTTTAAGAGTGTGACTGCTCACTGTCCTTACAATCCATGATTCATACTGGTTGCTGGCTAACCAGCTTCAAACTGGGCAGGCGCACTGTAGCAGTGACAGAGATCTGGGAATTGTCATTTCTTCTTGCGTCTATTAGTGTGTTCCTGGGTTGTGTAGGGAGTACTGACAGGGTACGTGTTCACACCCAGTGCGGCTTTCTGCCCAAGGTGTCTAGGAATCACTACAGTTCATCAAGGGGTTCTTGAAGGGGATCCAGGGTAAGTTAATGGACAGTTCAGCAAACTTCACTGGAAGGACTCATGGTGTTGATCTTCTGTAACTGGACGTAGACTCGATGGAGGGATACTGGCACCTTTTCCAGAAGAACAAAGCTCAGGTTCTCCTCACCGTTGTGGGAGAAACTGTGTACTACTTGCCTCTCTGGAGCATGAGGCCATATCCCGACCACAGAGTCCAAGCTTGGTTTAGCCACAACTTTACCTCTCACAAGCTGAAAGGGCACCTTTCAGCAAGGTTGTGGGCCCTATATTATGATTCTGATGCCAGTGTTGAGAATGTCCTCCAGTGGTGTGAAAGAGCCTTTCTGTCTTGAATGAAATGAGGAGTGGTCTGTGTTGTTAGCCTTGGTGGACAATAGGAGAAGAGCAGAGCATCCCACAGACAATTTCGTGGCTGACATGGGATATAACTGGGTGCTTGGTAACATGGCATCTCCTGGGGGTATTTGTGAGCTTTCTGTGTGGTTCAGGAGAGTTAGACGGTGCGTGTATATTTTGCAGGTGCTGAGTGAACATGCGACTGTGTCGTTTATGCCTTGGTCTGGATCATGAGTACTGGGTGCTTCAGTTGGGTCACAACAACCCCGTGCAATGCTACAGACTGGGGGAAGAGTGGCTAGAAAGCTGCCTGGCGGAAAGGGACCTGGGGGTATTGGTTGATAGCTCGTTGAATAAGCCAGCAGTGTGCCTAGGTGGCCAAGAAGGCCAACAGCATCCTGGCTTGTATCAGAAATAGCGTGGCCAGCAGGACCAGGGAAGCGATTGTCCCTCTGTATTCTGCTCTGGTGAGGCTGAACCTCGAGTGCTGTGTTCAGTTTTGGGCCCCTCACTACAAGAAGGACATTGAGGTGCTGAAGCATGTCCAAAGAAGGGCAACGAAGCTGGTAAAGGGTCTAGAGAATGAGTCTTATGAGGAGCGGATGAGGTAGCTGGGGTTGTTTAGTCTGGAGAAAAGGAGGCTTAGGGGAGACCTTATTGTTCCTTATTGTTCCTATAGTTACCTTGAAGGGAGGCTACAGAAATGTGGGGTACAGGCTCTTCTCACAAGCATCAAGTGATAAGACAAGAGGAAATGGCCTGAAGTTGCGCCGGGGAGGTTTAAGTTGGATATTAGGAAAATTTTTCACTGAAAGGGTTGTGAAGTATTGGAACAGCCTGCCCAGGGAAGTAATTGAGTCACCATCCCTGGAGGTCTTCAAAAAACATGTTAGACATAGAGCTTAGTGACATGGTTTAATGGTGGACTTGGCAGTGCTAAAGTTGAACTAGATGGTCTTAGAGATCTTTTCCAATCTAAATGATGATTCCAACGTATGATTCTGTTACTCTATAATGTCCCCACCTGGGTTTGTACCGAGTTAGTAGAGGAAATTCCAATGTAATTTCTTCTGAAAAGAGTCCAGTTTGGATGCAGCCAAACTGCTCTGTGAACAGTCAGTGAAAATAAAGAATGTGTTTCAAAGTCTCGCTAAAGCTCTGAACCAAAATGATAATGTGGACAAGGGAATTTTAAGAGAAGAAGCCTATACTTTTACTAGTAAATTTTAAGCTAAATTAAAATTTTGATAAAAAATACAGCAAGCCCAAAGAGTTTTAAATCTGTTGTTGGTAATAATAATAATAATCTGTGTCAGATTTCTAACAACATGATACATCTAACTGATATCTGAGGAATATGGATATTTGAACATTGAAATAGAAAGATAACCTTACTAATCCAATTCCCCCCTTGAGACCTGAACTCTGTATGTTCACCCTTATTCATAGGTGAACCCTTATATGCTTGGATCAGGTACTGCAGTTTGAGAAATTACCATGCATTAGCTGATACATAATAGACACCTGAGTCTGTTAGTAATGGACTCCATGTACTTTCTTAGCTTCTGAAAATATAGATATTTTGACATAATCTGTATTTTGTTCGCTGAGGAATATAGTAAGTCATTTTCTTTGCATTTGCTGCATACGGTCTGAAATTATACCTGCTAACATACTGCAATTTAGCTGATGTGCCAAAATGTCTTATGCTATAGCAATATCTGTGGAGACCCAAGGAATTAGTATAAAATAGTATAGCTTCACTGGTTTTGATGTAGATAAGATAATTTATTCTTGAGGAAGCTCTCAATTTCGTAGCTTATGGTCAGTCACCTCTATTTTGGTTTGCTTCTGTTCTCTCAGAAATCTCTAATGCAATTTCCTCACTCACCTGGTGACACTTGCAATTTCTCATTGTTTCTCATAGAATCATATAATCACAGAATATCGCGAGCTGGAAGGGACCCACAAGGACCATTGAGTCCAACTCCTGGCTCCACACAGGGCCACCCAAAAAACAGACCCTGTGTCTGAGAGCGTTGTCCAAACACTTCTTGAACTCCAGCAGGCTCGGTGCTGTGACCCCTGCCCTGGGGAGCCTGTCCCAGTGCCCAACCACCCTCTGGGTGCAGAACCTTTCCCTAACACCCAGCCTGACCCTCCCCTGTCCCAGCCCCATGCCGTTCCCTCGGGTCCTGTCACTGTCCCCAGAGAGCAGAGCTCAGCGCCTGCCCCTCCGCTCCCCTCGTGAGGGAGCTGCAGGCCGCCATGAGGCCTCCCCTCAGCCTGCTCTGCTCGGGGCTGAACAAACCAAGGGACCTCAGCCGCTCCTCCTACATCTTGCCCTCCAGGCCCTTCACCATCTTTGTAGCCCTCCTTTGGACACTCTCTAACAGTTTTATGTCCTGCTTACATTGTGTCACCCAAAACTGCACACAGCACTCGAGGTGAGGCCGCACCAGCACAGAGCAGAGCAGGACAATCCCTTCCCTCGACCGGCTAGCAGTGCTGTGCCTGATGCACCCCAGGACATGGTTGGCCCTCCTGGCTGCCAGGGCACACTGCTGGCTTGTATTCAGCTTGCTGTCAAGCAGAACCTGCAGATCCCTTTCTGTGGGGCCACTCTCCAACATCTTGTCCCTCAGTCTGTACATACAGCCAGGGTTGCCCCATCCCAGGTGCAGAATCTGGCACTTGCTCTTCTGAACTCCTTTTATCTGTTTCCATGCTCTTTCTTCATCATGGAGTCTGTTTTGGGGGGAGGTGAGAAGTTAGCTGCATCACCTGGGAGAAGAGCAGGAGGAGGAGAAAGGATATATGTGAGCATTGTGAGAACATGTCCAAGTTAGGTGGGAGCTCAGATTGCTTAATGTGTGGTGGGAGGAAGCAAAGGGGCCATCTGATATGTGTCTGGCACTGGTTCTGTTTCCTAAGCTCTTACTCTTTTGATTCCAAAATTCTGAGCTCTTTTGTCACAAAACCATGTGTTTTTTACATAAAATCCAGAAGCTACAAAACTTTCTCCCAGGGATTATCTGCGGCTGGCTGACCTTATTGCACAAAACTAAGAACAGTCTGCTGAGAAGATTGTTTAAGGAAAGATAGCAGCCTTTTTAACTTTTCATGTATGAAGGCTGGTAGTTTCCCAGAAGTAGTGTTCAGGAAAAGGCTCTGCTTTAGTAGATGAAGAGAGAAAACACTGTAGTTGTCTGATTTGCTTTGCTGTGTTTTAAATTGCGTATTCACATAGACATCTGCATATTTGTGAATACTCTATAGTTCCAGTCCATTAATAGGACACCTACAAGGTGTCTAGCTGCAAATGAAACCAAAATGTACTAGAGACAAATTGTATGGTAACATTCCAGAGTTGTAATATTTATGCAACCCAGGATGCTTAAAAACACAATGGTGTTAGTCTATTTTGCTGTTGATTCATGAAGAACATAGGCAAAATAACTCCCACTAATGGTAGCTGAATAGAAATTAGATTGTGGAGTGTGGAGTGAATTTTAATCCAACTTCTAAAGATTTATTTGTTTAAACCACATATTATTAACACATATATGCAAAGCATTCAAAAGATTTAATAATTAGTAGTGTTTTATTATTGTAACACCAGTTATCCAAGTTTGCTAATACCTTTCACATTGGGTTTCCATTTAGAATTGACTCTTTAGAAGTACAGTCTCTGAACAAAGACATTAATTTCTCTTAGTGTACACTTTTCTTTTTACTATGTAATTATTTGTGTAGGTTTCACCCCATATGAAAGCTGTACTATGTATATAAATCACAGTGATAACCTGCATGTAACAACACTAATTGTAGTCTAATTACTGCATATTTAAACTTAAATTGTGAAGTATTCTGCTGATTAAGATACATTAATTCCTTAATTAATGGTCTTCTAAGTGCTACTGCTTAACATTTATCTGCCTTTAACTTTAGGGTATGTCTACACTGCAGTCCAGCTCCTGATTACAGTATAGTTGCAGTAACACAGGTTCAAGCTGCCAAGCACCTTTTGAGGGTCAAAGATAATCAGCACAGCTTGTTCTTTTCTGCTGTGGCTCCTGGTCTCTGAGCTATTTGTTTCAAAGTAGCTAAGATTTTTCTAGAGGAGCTAGTCTTCTTTTTGTGTTAGGGAAGGAGTTCATCATGCCATTTTAGGTGGCCTGCAAACAAAGTAAGGCTTCTCTGTCAACCTCCTCCATACTGGAACAGAATTAAGATGTACACAGAAAAAGAGGATTAAATGCTATGTAGATGTCTGTAAGTAGCAAGATTGTTTTCAGGTTCTTGGGGTCCAGTCTCAGTAAGTTGAAAGGCCCTAAAATTGATGCGTTTTGATAAAAGTTAGTGCTGAAAAGGTTACTCCTCTAATGAGGAGAGGGTGGGAGATTTTTGGTTTTGTTCCCTTTAATGTTTTGATTTTTTTCCTTGTTTGAATCCTATAGTGGGAAAAGAAAAATGTTGATTTCAGAGTTGTTTTTCTCCTCTCTTTCTCTTTCTTTTTTTTTTTTTCTTTCTGGTTACTTAATGATTCTCAGACCAATTTGCAATTTGTAGTGTTTGAAATATATTTTACATTTTTCAAGCATTTACAGTTTTATATCTTTATAATATGTGAAATGCCACTGCAGAGTTGAGTTTGGTGAGAGACTTGTGTTTCCAGCTCCTAACCCTGCAAGCAGGCTATGTGGCACAGCACCATAGCAAGTTACCCACTATCCCCCTATCACTTTCTATATTTTGAATTACTTGTTTTGTAATTTGCTGGGAGTCAGCTATGGCAGCACTGAGCTGAAACAAATCTTGATTAAATAAAACAACAAACACTGCAGTTTTAAAATCCAGAATTGGAACTGAAATGATTAAAAATAATTTCCAGTGGAGTATGCTACTCTATATGCTACTACACCTTCTTTAAATATAATTTCCTCTGAAGCTGAAATTAGAAAATGAAATAAGTGCCAGGTAGTAATTCCTGAATTCTTTTTCAGTAAGGACACAAAGAAGTTATATGATATCACTTCACACTAAGATGAGATTTACCCTTTACCAGTCTGACACTTTCCCCTGTAAATTAGGAGTTTAGGGAATAAGAAGCAGTAGATCCGACCTGCCTTTCAAATCTGGACTTAAACTTTCATTTCTTTCAGACCCTGCTTTATACAGGCTGTACTTGGAGTTCTGTTCATGCAACGTACTTCAGTCACCAGCTAGGACAAAGAATGAAGCTTCTTGCGCAGTGAAGGTCACGCTCACGTTCTCATGTGTTGCATGCGCTGCATTAAACTGCACGCCTACAGTCCTTGAACTGTGCTTTGAACTCAAAAGAAACTTTGAAATGCATATTGCCTTTTGAACCACTACTGGTCACAAATCTTAAATAGCTCTTCTTCACTGAGTTGTGTGATTTAGGAGTAGGTATTTTGAGAAAGATGCATCAGGGCAGACCACATATCTAAATTTAAAAAAACAAAGCAATGTAAAAAGGTCCAAGAGTAAGCAGACGTGCTTTTTTGTCATATAAACAAGGACCTGGTATTTTTTCCCATCCCTGGTTCCTAAACCAAGAAAACTTCAGTGCCTTCAGCAGAGAAATGTTCAACCACAACTGATTTAAAAACAAACAAGAAGAGCGAGATGTAATAAGCCTGAATATTACAAGCTCAGTTTTTAGTGCTGTTCACCCTTAAGAGGTTTCTGTGGAGTCTCAGGTTGGCAGCAACCACCTAAATGTTGTTTAATATGCTGAAGTGCTCTTTTGAGTGCTGAATGGTAGTTGTGTAGGAGTGATAGATGGGGGCACAAATGGCATACAATAAATTCCTAACCAGTGAGGCCTAACCACGTTGTAGGTGTGGCAATGCTGCTGAGAGCCCAAGTAAATAAGCTCTGAGAGGTTTGTGCATGGTCTGTGAAGGACCAGGTCAGAAATCTCCATTGAGGTGGCTTTGAAGAGGCAGCCGTAGCCCCAGTAACGAAGGGGGCAGTCCTAGGACAGGTCCAAAAGGGGAGAGAGAAGTTGCTCAACCCTCAGGGCCGCAAGACATTGCCACTTCCCAGCACCTTTGTAATCGCTGGTGTCCAGTATAACCAAGCAAAAGCACACTGTGGGGGTAAAGCAGAGCAGGCAGCGAGGAGAAGGCAGCAAGCACGTCTCGGCTCGGTTCCCGGGGAGCAGAAAAGGAGCCTGATGTTATGGAGCTTTCCCAACAGTCCTTTTTCTTGTTTTCACAAAGCACTATTTTAAGTCCTGTGAAATAGGGAGTGTTTATATTAGGTACAATCCACCTTTTGACTAAAAGCATTGTGATTTTGCAACAACAAAGGCAGGAATTTATGAAGCGATGTTGTGTGCTAACAAAAACTATTTATTCCTATTGTTCTGGGGAGTGGGCAAGTTATCGCGAGTCGCACATTTTCAGGAGCAAGCGTTCACGTTGGTGAGCAGCCCCTTTCCTTTGTTCATACATAGAAGGGGGAAGCGGCAGGAGCAAGAAGCTAATTTTGCCCTTCAGTGGAGCAGGGACGCGCCATGTTAGGCCGTGTCCCTGCTTCCTGTTTGGCAGGCCTGGGAGGCAGGCCTGAGTGTAAAACAGCTCCCAGGCCAGCACTCGGCCCAGGTTTTTCCTGAACAGACGGATTCGGTGTTTTAACCAGTTGTTTCCTGCCTGATAAGATGACGGAATAATAAGGCTGAAGAATCAAAGGGCTGCCCAGCCTGCTGGGATGTCGCCTTTATTTTGACCAGTCTGTAATATTGTCCGCAGGTGTTGCAGAAGCTGGGAGGAAATGCAGAGTTTGGTGTCTGGGGTAAAAAGGCAAAATTTTGCTAAACGAGTGACTTTTAAAATATGATATGTTAGAGAAATCTGGACATGAAGTAAGTTGCTGGGTTTTATTTCTAGGGAAATTATTAGCAAAACTGATCTGGATTTGTGAATAGTCCTGACGGCCCTGACAGCTTTTCAGTGGAAAAATGAGTTACCAGGAGTGCTTCTAGGTCCAGTCCTGAGCACTCCCCTACAGCATGCAGGACCCTCACTGGGGTTTTCAGAACCATGCCATCTGTAGCATCATATTACTTTTTTCACTGTAAAAGGGGAACATGCTCATGTAAGCAGATTTTTTAGGCCATAATCTTAATTTATTAATTTAAATAAAACAGAATAGTGGATTTGGATACAGCAGGTGATAGTATTTTACAGCCTGTGAACAGATGGGAAATTATATTACTTGTGGTATGTGTCACATTCTTGAATACAAGAAGAAAAAGGCATGTTAGTGATGTCTTTTTGGCTATGGTATGTCACTGCTGGCTGTAGTGTCTCTTTCCATTTGCTAAAAAAAAGCATGTCTTCTGTCAGAAAAGACCCAAACTTATGGTCAGGTAGATTGGTATCAGCTTGGATATTGCTTGTAACGGAAGCCTGATTACACTGAGAATATTTCAACCTATATTACTTTTCTTTGGAACTTGCCCTCTTTTGTGACAATAATTGTAATTTAATACCATGTCCTGTTGGTAGTTCCTTCATACATTGCCTGGTTTATTTGTGGTAATGACATTTTTGGTATGTCGTCTAGAGATAAAGCAGAATATTTTAGATCACTCATTGAGTCATTCAATGTTGTCATAAGTATTAAGTCATAAGACGTACTTATTTTGAGGTTGTTTCTTCTGCCAGTGAACCAAAGGAACTGGTTTGTGTTCAGGATCTACAAGTTTTTTCTGTGATTATATTGCAATAATGAAGTACTTAAAACTTATCAGAGAACCTGTAGCTAAGCTCCCCAGTTATGAATTGCAGAAATTATTTTGAGATCTTCTACTTAGGTATTTGGTTTTGTTGGAAGCCAGATAATTCTTAGTAAAAGGCCCTTTTAATTAGTTTTGTAAAAAATTTATTAAATCCCCATTATCTGACAGTAATATTTTTAGCAGAAAACTTATGATTTGGCTGACTGCTTCAAAGGTGTGTATGTGCAAATACCTCCTGTACTTTCGTACAATTTAGCATATCTGAAAATGAAGAGCCTGAAAAAAACTCCTGTCCTCTGCAGTGATAGGATTATAGTTCAAGCAGACTTTTCGGGTGGCTTTGTGAAGATCTCCTGGTAGTGAGTTTCCCAAAAGAGACAAAACAAAACACAAACAAACAAATGTTCTATTTCAGTAAAAATTAGGCAGTTAGCTTAGTTTTTTCTTCTTGTTCTTCTTCTACTTATACTTTTTCTTTTCCTCTTTCTCCTCCTCCTTCTCCTTCTTCTCCTTCTCCCTTCTTCCTTTCTTCTTTTTTTTTTTTCTTCTTCTTCACAGAGGAAACTCAAAGCAACCAGAGAATGTGGGAGAGAAACAAAAAGATTTTTACACAGCTGTCCCGAGCCCTCTGGGTTTTTGTAGGCTGGTCTTTGCCACCCCCCTTGGATTGAGTGTGCTCAGTGACGTTCTTAGTGGCAGCATATTTCCCCTGGAACTTTTCCACGATTTCTGAGACCTGGCTGTCTACTCCCTGTTCTTCACTGCTGTGTTGTAACATCCCTGGAAGTAACTGCAGTTTCCCAGCACTATGCAGTAATTTTCATGCCCTAGAGTCTTTCAGACCTATTCTGTTTTGAGTAGTCTTGGTAGCTCCTTAAGAAATGGAGCATTCTCCTCCTTCCTCCAAAGGCACCAGCATAACCATTTTCTTCAGTCTTGTGCTGTCATTGAAACTCGAGGTTACTTTGTGCAAGTTACCAGTCTTTCTGTATTTTTATTTCAAGCCTGCTAAGATGAGGGTAATAATGACTATCGTTTCATAGGCTCTTCCAGGTCTTTAAATTGAAGTTATTCTTCAAGAAGTATGTTCTCTTACTTCTGCTTTATGAGGTAGTTCCTCAGACTGCTTCCACCAGAAAAGTGTTCTCTGTAGGAAAGAGATACGTTGAAATTTTGAATGGTCTTGCTATGGGTACTCTACTGCACGCAAGGAGCCAAGTACATAGCCTGTCCACTCTGTTCCTCTGGATTGGCAGTTACCAACTTTTAAGTGCCATCAGAGTGCCTTCAAGCATTTAGAAGGCCACAGGCAGGGGTTTGTGACTGAGCAATCTGTCGTGCAGAACTTGTTTCTGCAAAAACTGTGTGGTGGATGAGTTTAAGAAAGAGAAACAGACAGACAGAGTTTAGGAAGAATCTTGTGATATTTGGGAGAAAAGAGGAGGACTGGTGTCCACTGATGAGGCAACAAGAAAGACTGGAGAAAGCAGAGGCAAGAGGTCATAAAAGAATTAGCTCACCTCAAGGTTTGTTTTAAAATCAGGATCAGGGTTCTACCAGTGTTTATTTAGCAGCAGGAAACCATGATATAATATTATGGGGCTGTATGTTGTCCTTGCTTGCATTATATATCACCTTCTGCTGAAATAAGTGCAGTAAAGATTATGGTTCACAGTGTCCTACATTTATTCCAAGGTCAAATGTAATATATACGTGAAAAGTAGTTTCGAAACTTTACCGTCCTCAGTGTGCTTCATAAGACTAGTTACAAGAGGAAATTAGGGTTAACTTTCCAAGCAAAAGGAAAGTATTTTTAAAAAAGGATAATAAATCACAACCTGGATTTGAGCATGAATTTCTTGTCCATTGCTTTGGAAATGTACCTGCAAATGTTACTGGCACGTTTTCTTCTATTCCACATAAACATTCTTGGGCTGTTAAAGCTAAGGCTGCCAAAGTTTGGAGAGGTTTACTTTTGAGTGTGCTTAATTCAAATGACAAGAACAGTCCATTTATTTTGTGACCTATTTATAGCCATTAAACAAACTGTGGCATATGGATCTGCTTAACTTAATTCACTGCATTTGGTGGAAGATTAAGAGCGTGGAAAATACATTCATGAAAATAGGTATGCTTATGTCTGATACTGTATAAAGCTCTGTATACTGCAGAATTGTCATTTATTAAATAAAAATAGGACTGTGTTCCACAAGTGAAAGAATTAAAAATAAAATATGAATTTTAATACTTAAGATGATTTTTAGGTAACTATTTTAGCAAAGCAAATATAAGGGGGAAGAGAGCGTAGTTATTTCTCTTGTGAGCTATGTATGACCACACTGGTAAATCTCCAAAAACGGAATAAACACAAAAACGTGATTTATTATTCTGGCCCTTTTTAATAACAACAACACATTTTGAAGCTTTTCTGATTGTGCTTCCTTTTTCAAGGAGTTCTCAACATGTTGAAAGAGTTGGTGTATTTTTCCATAACAAAGTATTTTTATATTTCCTCTTTCACAAAACTGCTAACTGAAATTCTCTTCTCACTTCTCAGGTTGTTTTTGAAGTGGTAACTTCAGGTCACCCTGGATATGTGGCTATTGATGAAGTGAAAGTTTTAGGACATCCTTGTAGTAAGTACCTACATACTATTTTAAAGTCATCCCTCTAAACCAAATGTGCTACTGTGCTTCAATAAATGTTGAGCAAATGATACTGAAATTGTCAGAAAACAATGTCACTACTATAAAAATAAGCTGAGTATGTACATAACGTTGCTAGCATTTGAACACCGCACTGGCTTAGAAAACATACCCTATATACAACTTGTGTAGAACACTAGGCATGAACCCCAGACCCTACCTGGGTCATCTAACGACTCCTTCAGAACAAGAATCATGAAGATTTGTAGAACAGCTTTCTGTCAGCATCAAAAATTCAATAGCCATAAGCTGAGGCATTAATGAGGGGGATGGACAATGCAAGAGCTGAATTGAATGTATGTGACTACTTTTCCAAAGCGTAAAAGGAAGAAAACTCAGATGGCTCATGGCTGTGGCTTTACTAAAGATTTAGGATACATTTCCAGGTATACTTCAGGATAATAGCTAAATTTCTGCATTTTTTGCATTCCTTATTTTTCAAATATGTTTCATTTTCCCCTTATTAAGGATGTGTAACACTTAACTATCCTAAGTTCTTTTAAAACTGATATAAAAATAAAACCTTGTGAATTAAAGCTTTAATATAATAATAATACAGGTATCTTTTAACAGACTACTTACAGAAAGAATTATTTCATATAATTGCTATCGGTTAAATAAGACTTACTTAGGTCATACATTAAGTTGTAGGTTGTAGTCTTACTGCCAAACAACCAAGTGGGGAAAAAGGCACCAAATTCTGTGTAATTGTTCACCCTCCTTTTGTGATATATTGTACCTGTATGCATTCTTTGCGATTTATAAGAGCTGCAGTTTAAAATAAAAAGTGATTTATCAGTTAATATTAGAGCACCTTATAAAAATTGTTTTAGTGTTAGTGGCAAGAAGACATAGACATTTCTCGAAACGTGGAGACGGTTATGCAGACTCAGCAGCTGTTATTTCTGAATCACTTAGTTCTAATAAACACAGCAGGCTCTCGTGTTGTTAGGCAGTATTTGTGCTTTTGCAGTTTGAATTTATATATTTGGTTTGGCTAGGGTAAGTCTAAAGCATCACTTTATCAGCCTAATAATTTTTCTTATGCAGATTTTGAGAAGTTTGATCTGTGCATTTGTTCTGTAAACCTGCAAGTAGCTCTTACTGATGGGGAAACTGAGTTATACCCCATAGTTTGTAGAGTTCTAATTCGACAATGATGCAATACAGAAGCTTTAAGAAACAGTTCTTTCCTAAAATCATAGAATCACTTAGGTTGGAAAAGACCTCCAAGATCTTTCCCAATCATTAAGACATCAAACTAGTTACATTTTCTACAAGAAAACTGAAAAAAGTGTAAGAATTGGAATTGAACTATCTTGTAGATAAAACCTTGCAAGACTTGTAATGACTATTCTTCCTGTATATTGCCAGAAGAATACTTTTTGGAATGATCAACTTTTTAAACAAAAATTGCAATGGGAAAAATACATACTAGGGAGTTGTCAGGGTAGCATGGGCAAAGACCAAGTAGTAAGCAAGCCTGCATGTAGACACAAAAAGCATGTGTTGTGGTGATTGGTTGGTTGGAGGTTTTACATCAATGTGTGTGTTTGCTTTTTTTAAAAAAACTAAAGACCCTTTCTACTTACACCATACCGCGTAATTCAGAAAGGCATACTCCCAGAGTTCAGGAGGACTGAGTTAAAAATAAGTAGGGTAAAAGCAGATGGGAAAGAAAAAGAAATAGAAAAAATGACTGAGAAATAGGGAACTTGATGGAGAATTTTACTGGATAGTCAGACTGTAATAGTCTGGTAGGCAAAGAAGAGGATGACTTTGGCCTAAAGTCTGTCTGTCCTAATTCCATTAGGAAGTGCATAAAAAAAAGAAAAGCATTGTGTCTAATAAATTTGCTAGAAGAGCAGTTGTTATGAAAACATTTCCTCCTTTAGTTAAATATTAACTTGGGCGATTTTATTCCATCTCCTGCTTCTTATACTGCCTTATGCTGGGTATTAAATAATGTGTTTTCTGGAATTCTGGTAGCTGGTTGTTTATATACTCCTAAAAAACTGTAATTTGTCCCAGTGATAAGCTCTTCTAAGAAAATGTCATGAACACTTTAAACAGTTGCAATGCTCTGCTAGAAAGCGTGTGTTTGGTTTCTTAGTTTATTGCTAGTACTAACATTTCCATGACTGAAAGCAATGTTCCGTGCCTAGCTTATCTGCTAGTATAGACAGTGCAAAAATTCTCCTTGTCTGCAGTAGGATTTGAATGGCTGTGCAATAATGCCTTTTCAAGGGTGAGTTTCTGTGTCAAATTTCTATCTTTTCTGTGTCATGTTGTTGACTCTTTCCAGTAAAACAAAAATACACATGCTGTCTTTCCTCCTTCAGTAGACATGGTTCTTGTTTGAATATCGGTTTCATTTGTTAGGTTATTTGCAGCTGTATTGCTTTCATTTTTACTGGGAGTGTTTTCTCTTTCTAAATGAAAAGTAAGCACTGGGATGGAGAATGCATTGTATTTTGGCTTTCTGCAGTGTTGTTGAAAATAATTGTATTTAAAGAATATAGCTGTGGTTGATGAGAAGTGTTATGTTGGCATTTTAGCTGTTTGGTATGCTACAATTCTAAAGCATCTCCTCTGTAGATACTACCTGGTTAAAAAGAAATACCTGTTTCCCTGACAACATCATTCAACTTCTTACTGTTTTGTCTAGTCAGTGATGTAAGTATCTAATAGATTTTGGTTCAAAACATCAATTAGTTTTCAATATCATCTGTATTAATACAGTTTGTTATTGCAAAAGGGATGCTGAGCTAAGGTAATTCACACAGCAGGAACAATTAAATAGCACCCTTCTGTTCTGCTCTTTCCCAGGTATAAAACAATAAAATAATAAAATTAAAACAATCTAAAATATAATGTCTAGTCAGTGATTTGAATCTTTTAAAGTCGGGCCATTAAATACGTTCCATGTATTAATCATAGCCAGTATTTCCGTGTTGCATAAATTCAATACCTTTTCTTCTTCCGACAGCAAAAACTCCACATTTCTTGCGTCTTCAGAGTGTGGAAGTCAATGCAGGACAATTTGCTACTTTTCAGTGTACTGCCAATGGGAAATTCAGTTCAAGTGACAGACTTTGGTTACAGGTAATTTATTTCTTTCCTAATACACTGAGGTCTGGGAGGGAGGGGAGTTCTCCACTCTGGAAGGACTGTAAAACATGAAAAATGGTAGAGCTGTCTGTTTGATCAATACTATATTTTAGAGTGCCTTTGAACTGCTGTGAACTGCTGTAGGTGTTCTGTACTAGAAAATGATATTGGTTTTGTTTTCATGATTGGTTTTTATTCATGATCTATGGAGAACATGAATAAATGCTAACTCCACAAGGAAGACCACATCGCTTTCTCCTAATGTTCTGAGGCTAACTGCAATATCACATGTAATAATATCCTTAGCTCGCCTCTACCTCTTTTTAACCTGGTATTTTCAGCTAAAATTGTATTCTTCCTTTTCAAGTTTGGAGAAGACCAGTATGGCAGTCAAATCTGACTTTCTGCTTTACAGAGCCAAAGAATGTCATTGAGCCCATAACTTTTACTTATTCATTAATGTAGCTTCTAAAAAGGTGTCAGATCTTCATTTAAAGGCTGTCTCACAACTCCTTGTCTGTATGTGTAACCTTGCATCAAAAAGATGCATCTTCCTTGATGTCTTTTAGTAACGGGATGCAAATTCTACTGCTGTCTTCCTGCTATCATGCCAGAGTTGTCTGGTCTCCATTGCAAGCAGTAGTCTGTATTTAGATTTAGCGTCAGGGATATACCAACCTCCAGATCCCTCTACCTTCCATACGTGAAAAACACGCTAGAACTGAGATGTTGTCTCTGAGAAGGAAATAAAAGCCTGGCTGTGGAGATCAGTCAGATGGATCTGGGATACGTGAAGAGGGAGGGATAGGAGAAATAGAAGCAATAGTAACAGGTGGGACTGCGAGATGAAATTCTCTATTTTTGTTTTTGTCATTTAAACAATTTCAGGCTTTTAGTATAGCTTGCCTTTCACCTTGCACTTGGTACACAATTTCATCAAGCATTTTGGAAATAATTCAAGTATGTGAGACAGGTTAAAAAGCTGGGTAGTTACATTTCTCTCTATATATTGAAAACTACATGTGGGTAGTTACAGGAAACCTAGCATGCAAATAAGTAAAACCACCTGAAAAGCAAAAACATGTATTTATCTGTATATGAACGATGAACTGTTAAGTCTACACAGAAGGAGCCTGATCAAAATGCAATAGAAGTCTCCTTTGTTTTTATTGGCTTTGTATGGGCATTTTCAACCTGTGCTGATACAAGGCTGACATTTCTCTAACTCTCCAGCCATTTAAAGACAGTATTATACTGTTGAAATGGGAGAATTAGACTCCTGTCTTCCCTAAGCCACTGAGATTTTGTGAAATCATGACTTTCCAGTCATGAAAAGAATTTAGCACGTTATGGGGAAAATAATAGGTTGTTATATTGTCAGTGATAACCTTTCTAGAGCCTTTGAACTTTTGCATAATGCTCTTTTGTCAAATTGAAATTAGAATTCATAATAGGGAAATCCTGATTCAGTTCTATAGGTTTTTCTATAGGTTTCGTGGCAGTGTAATTTCAGCAATACTGATTCCAGAATATCTTTGCTGAATTAGTTAAGTGATTCTTTGCTTATACATGATTACAAGCAGATTTTTTTCTCCATGTGAAGGATAAAAAAGTGGTGACAGACTGCTGCCAACTATTTTTTGAGGAATTTCATCTTCCAATGTGTCCAATGTTTTTTTAGCCTGCCCATATAATATTTTTTAGCCTGCAGTTCCCTCTGGTAATCAGTCCAAGAGTGTGCGGCTTCCAGGTGTGCTCTTGTATAAGAACAGTTTAAAAGTTGACAGGATCTCCTGGATTGCTTGGATTTGTTTTTGTACTCGTTTGCCAGTTTCCACAGATGTCTGCTTTAAGAGTGGTCAGACAGCTCCATGTGTGGGATACTGCAAATCAGGGCCAAGAAATACACTTCCCAATAGCTGTGTGCTAGCATACTAGGTCACTACAGGGTAAAAGATCCCCAGAGCTGGAGTTCTCCCTCAGTCAATGAGAGCATCTGCTTTCATGGTGTGATACTGATGAATTTTATGTATGCCTGCTTGTAACATCTCATGCCACTGCCACAGGACCACGAGTACAATGCAGCTATCTGTAACAGCTATCAGAAAACATGGTATCTTCTATGTCGTATGACTGGTTAAATAGACATTAAAGATCCTTTGGTTGCTGATAATGGTAGAATCAATATTCAGTTAAAGAACATCTTAATAAAGGAGGTTCTTATGTACACTAGAGGCAGAATAAAACGAGCACTGTTCTGTAGAAACATTTATGCTAGCACTCAGGTAATTCAGGTTTTAGTGGTACTACAAACAGGTTGTGCAATCTCTCTGATATGCTGACTTTGTCTGCTGGTAATATAAAGCCTTTTCTTTGTTGAATGGTTTCCTTATATTTTTAAACCCTTAAGGGAAAACTGTAATAAATAAGTAAATAAATACAATTGTGTGATGACAAAAGGAACCCCCATTTTTGTCAGGGGCCTTTCAGCATTTCTGCCACATAAGTCGTGTCCATATTTCTAATGTGTTTGGACATGGCACTTCCAAAATATCATGAGATAATTTGCTCCCAAATTATTTTCAATACCTGTCATTTTTTTCCAGATTCACATTGTTAGTCTGAAGTACAGGTAAATTGCCTGTGAAATCACAGAACCACTGCATTCAATAACATTTCTGATTGCTTCCAGTGCTGGCAGGATTTCCCTCTTGTACTTCTATTTCTTTTGTACAGTAGCCCCCAGCTTGTATGCAGCAGTAGACGTCAAGTGTAGTAGTACAGGTTTTTCTGGCAAGCAAATATGTTACTTTTTACACTCTGCTGGACTGTTAGGGATATAAATTCCTTAAAAGAAATAAATAATTGTAACTTGGTAGGTTATTTTAGTCTTCTTGTCTTTGCTGAGTAATTGCTTCTAATGGCATAGACTTTCTTAGCTTAATAATGCCAAGGCCCTGAAACAGTCCTAAGTGAAATCCATAGGTCATGTTTTATTCACCCCTCACACCTTTTATATATACATATATATATATATTTATTATTATTTTCAAGCCTATCCCACTTTTATTCCCTGTAGAACATTGAAGTCTGGAGTATTGTAGAAGGTTTTGCAATTGAAGTGGTGACGGGTTACCAGAACTCACAGGTTATTATCGGTATGGGATGACTCTTTCTATTCTATTGAATGATTGAGCAAAAATGTCATCTCTGTGCTGTTTTGCTCCCACTGTAAGGAATGTAGCAATTGCTGTAACTTTTTTTTTTTTTTAATTGAACGAGTTTCTCTTTGAAACTACAAATTCCAGAAGTTGACACTAACAATAAGATAAAGGAGTAGGCACTAAACGCGTTGGGAGTCCCAAGCAAAGTAAATACAATTCAGAAAAGAAAAAAAGATGTGTTTGTAGGTGGGAGCCAAAGTTAGAATTTGGAAAGAAATGAACATGTGGAACACAGACCAGTTAATGGTCAAGTGAAAACAGCTGAGGCATTGTCTTCTGAAAAACTTGTGTTAGAGCCAGTATTTAGTAAATGGCAGAAAAAAAAAAAAGTACTATGGGAGAAAAAAGGGTAGAATTCTTTTTTGAAAGTAACCTTCTTCTGGTTCAGCCTTGCATATTGAAAGGACAAACATTTTGCTTTCCAGCACCAACTTTCAGCCAAGAATTTAAACAGCAGTTTACAAAGAAAAATAAAGTTTAGAAAATTGGGGGCTTACTTAAAAACAGGTAGGTATCTTCCACTGCAAACCGAAGATACACAAGTACACAGATTTTCTTCTCTGCAGGTGTATGAAGTTTAAAATTGCATGTATTGAATATTTAAATATACCAAATACTATACTCAATAGTAACTGAAATTAAAATTATTATCAAATGAAAACTGGTTAAATATTAAAATAATTGTTTTTAAGGCTATACTTGGGAAAAGTTGTGTCTCTGCAGCCTTTTTCCATAGCGCTTTCCTTGCTCAGTGTCCGCTGATGTTACTGCAACAGCAAGTGCTCAGTACTTCTGGGAAATGACCTGAAAGATTTAAATTGGGTACCTCAGAGGTAGCCTTTCTTGAGAGAGTGGTTCCTCAGCCAGTGGAATGCTACATTTGATGAAAGAAGGAGGTCATCACTTCAATGAATTAATGTGTTTTTCCTAGCCTCCTTCTAAAAGTGGTTGAAAATCAAATAATTACTTTAAAACACTATTCTGAGACACATTTCTTTATTGGAAAAATATAGACCTGAGAGTAAAACTTTGTCAAAATAACAACAGGGTCTTGTAATAGGAGATGTCTCCAGTCTGTGATAAGTGACAGCATCAGATGTACCAAAAACAGGAGGCTGATAGGTGCTCTTCGAAGGGGAGAGTGTGAAACCTTTCAAACCTGTGGTTTATACATGCAGAATATGTGCTACTGTATTTGCAGACAAGAAGGCAAGAACATTATTGCTCTAGCGGCAAATCTACCATATGTAAACAGTCTATCGCCTGTTAATAAAGGATTTGGTGTTTTTTCTTGTCTCACCTGAAAGCTGTCTTCTACCTTATCAATTTTCTTAAATAATCTTCTGCTGAAGGTATGAAGAAGGTGAAAGATTTTATTCCCCTATACACAAAGCTTGTATGTGTTATTTATTATTTATTCAAAAGGAGATATAAATTCTGTTTCAGAGAGAGTTCTGGAAAACAAATTGTTTTCTTAGAAATACGTATATACACTCACAAATGAGAACTATTGAAAACATCCTTCTCAGAGTGTAGAACCAATGCTATCACCCCTGGCAAATTATGAAAACAAAATATGTTTATAGGATGTACAAAATATTTTGTGTGTTGGTGTGTTGGTGTTCTTGATTATGTGCATCGCATAAAATATCCCAGGAGATGAACCCATTTCCTAGAGTTTCATAAGAATTTTTTGTTATGGTGTAAACTTTCTGAGGCTTTCATTTAATTCCATTTTCATGGATAAGTCTAGAAACACTTAAGGAAAAAATGTTTCAAATATTTTTCTAGTGCTAAGATCATGAAGCAGCATTTTACCTGTTAAAATGAAATCATACACGCTTGTAACAATTTAGTAACACAAAAAGGTGGAACTAGTAATGTAAATTGAGCAAAGAAATAGGCCTCAAGAAGATGTTCTTTGGAATATTAAAAAAAAAAAAAAAGTTTGATCTGTTGGTGCTTTTGTGTACTGTGGGAGTGCAAGAGGTCCCTCTTCCTCCTGCTCATAAACAACTCAGTCTTCCAAGACTGATCAAACTACCTTGTGCATGGCAAATTGCCATGAATCCATTGATTTGAGAAGAGCTTTAACAACATGTAGCAACTAAAGATTTCGCCACGTTTCCTGATGTATTTGCATCCTAGTGTGTTTTCTTTGTAGAGAACCTGAGGTGGTTTTACTGTTAGAATGATAATTAATGCCCTGTAGGAAGGGGAGAAGAGGGCGTTAATGAATAGATTTTTTTTTTTTGAATTCTGGTGATGTTTAATATTGTTTCTAGTTTGTGGTATGTTGATTTTTTTGTGTTCCTCTCTCTCCCATGGTTTATATTTAGTGCCTTTCTTGCATCCTGTGTTGTATCAGCAAGTTCACAGACAGTACAAAGCTGGGAGGAGTGGCTGATACACCAGAGGGTTGTGCTGCCATTCAGATGGACCTTGACAGGCTGGAGAAATGGGCAGACAAGAACCTTATGAAATTAATTACAATGAAATGCAAAGTCATGCCCCAGTGAAGGAATAACCCCATGTGACAGTACATACCTGGGGTCTGACAGGGTGGAAAGCAGCTTTGCTAAGAACCTGGCAGTCCTGGTAGACAAGTTGACCGTGAGCCAGCTATGTGCCCTTGCTGCAAAGACCAACAGCCTCCAGAGCTGCATAAGGAGGGTATTGCTAGCAGGCCAGGGGAGATGATCCTTCCTGTCTGCTCAGCAATGGGGAGACACATCTGGAATGCTGGGTACAGTTCTGGGCTCCCCAGTAAAAAAAAAGACATGGCTACACTGAATGACGGTTAAGGGACTGGAAGATCTGACATGAAAGGAGAGAGCTGGGACTTGTCCAGTATGGAGAAGGAAAGTCTCAAGGGAAATCTTGGAGGGAGTAGGAATGACATAGCCAGATTCTTCTCCAAGGTGCTTAGAGCCAGGACAAGAAGCAATGGGCACAAACTGAAATATAGGAAATTGCACTTAAACATAAGAAAAAAAGCTTTTTTTTTTATCATTAGGCTGTTCAAACACTGGAACAGGTTGCTTAGAGAGGCCAGGGAGTCTCCATCCCTGGAGGTGCTCAAAATCTGACTGGATGTAGTCATGAGCAACTTGCTCCTTAGAGCGGGAGGGTAGGACTGCCTCTCTCCAGAGCTCGCTTCTAACCATAATTATTTTGTGGATTTGTGATAGTGTTCCAAAATTACTATACCTGTCTGTAGCATTTAGCAACCTGACAGATAAGGAAATTCTGAAATGGAATTTCTTGGGTGAGATGAGATGCGTGTCAACGTACATGCACTGTCTTTAAGTAGTTGACTAGATTCCCCTGTTCTCCCACTTTAATGTCTTGGACTGTCTTTTCTCTTAATTCCTGTCAGTTTCTACTTCTTATTTAATTATTTACTTTGTTTTTTGTCTTTGTCTTTTTTTCTTTTTTTTTTTTCATAAAGAGTCAGGAAATGCTCAGCAATAAGAGCATACAGAAGAATAGCAAAGCAGTTAGGATGGGGATTTGGCTATCAATGAACACTGATCTGCTAAACCTCTGATCCCACTCAAGTTCCAGCAATTCAGGTGGACGTTGTAGTATATTGCTAGGAGATTGTCAGAAATAGAAAATCATCTGCTGATGCAGAGGCTGCGGTCTAGTACTGTGTATAAAATGGCAGTGGTATAAGTGGCAAAAAGAAACTCTTTTTCCTATGATTTGTAGAAGTGAAGAAAAGAAAATTCAAATAGGTGTTTTGAAGCATCGATGGAACAATGCAATGTTACCAGTATATCCCTGTCTCCTCACTTAAGTATTTTTTACAGCCCAATTTTATAAACAGCTACATGCAATACTGTATTGTTTATTTGGATTTGTGTTTATTTTAATGCCACTTGAGCTTAAATTTGCACAGTCACAATAAAATTTTAGGAGACAAACTTCAATTTTTGATTTTCTACATTTTAAGAACTTTTATAAAACATGATAGAAATATTTAGTTTAACTTACATATTCTTTTTCCCTAAAGAGAAGCATAAAAAAGAAATGTAAGAAATCTCAGCTTTCTAAATATCAATTCAAACTTGATAAAATTTTAATATATTCATATGTATTAGAGATCCCACACCAAATACTTGCAACAGGATATCTATATTTAATTGTTCCACTCTAACTGTGAGCAAATGCATGTACTGCATGCTGTATGCCTTTAGACAGTATATATTTAGATTGAATGAGAAATCTGATATATTTTTCCATACATATACCATAATTTCCAAAACGGTTCCTCTAATAAAGGAGTTGTTAGGTTAGGTGCTTATTCACAAATGCCTTGCTTATGTGAAAAGCTTTGTTGCAAACAGTTACATCACTTTTGTCCAGGCTATAGGGCTGAAGACTTCATCACACTTACAGAAATCCTTTTCTCTATTCTTCTTCTATCTATTGGGATGCAACACCAGCCAGGCTTTTTTTCCTGGGCTTGCTCATTTTATTCTGACATATATGTAGATTTGATGAATCTTTCTGTGATGCTAGGATTTTTCAGAGATGATTCAGTTATTAGTGGTACCAGAGCCAAGGAGAAGTTATACAGTCATGAAGAGTTAATGATAAATCCGAGATAATATATGTAAGAAACAGAAAAACATTTTGATATCGATGTACCCGTGAAGTGTTTTGACTTCAGTGACATTTCAGAGCTGACCAGCAGAAACAGTTGAGCCTAGTGTTTTTATTAGTAAACTATATGTAGCTGAATTTACAAAATGTCTTTGGAGTGTGGTAAGAAAGTATAATAAAGGTGACTTTCCTCCTTGTATCCCACCTTTCCTTTTTACGTTAGTGTCAGCAAGGCTGAGTGGCCCATGAAGTGCTGTGTACTCTTACCATTGGCATTATTCTCTGAGTGCTGAGATTGCTTTGAAACTAAATTCTCAAAATCAGGGAAGTGGTATACTGTCAGGAGTCTTGGAAATGAGTATTGCCAACTCGCCACCCTCTTGTTTTTACATCCAAGTATAGTCAAATCTTTTCCACCACAGCAGTGTGCTGCCCAGGCAGGTTATTGCAAGGGATTTCTGAATGTTCCTTAGAAAAACAAACCATTGAATAAACAGAAGAATAGAGGCCAACTTGCTAAGTCAGTGCCCCACTACAAACACCGATGGATGTCCTAGTTTTCTGGATATACAGTTTTCAGACTGACATCTTATTTCTACCCACTTGCCATTTAGCACAATGGTGGTTCACAGAGCTACTGTGACCAATGAAATACACAGCTGGAAAACTAAATGCTTGATGGTGCAGAAGCTACTGTGAATCTACATGCTAGCCTTACACTACTTGTGTGAGACTGTAATAGTGGAGATAAAAATAGATCTTAGATTTCTTCTGCTCCAAAACGTTCCAGAAGCCTGGGTAGCAAAGCTGTTTTACAGGGTAAGCCTCCTAATCTACCCAGAATACCCTACCAGGCAGAAGAGCCAAGTGAGGTAACAATGAAGAAATGTCAGCATGTTTTGTTATTAATATTAAATAAATACATAGGTAATTGGAAGAATAAAGTTCACTCCTAAACCTCAGAAACCAGTTCCACCATTCCTAAGTGATGAGGATGCAGACCACATTTTGGAAGCTTAAAATGTTACCTAAAATATTTGATTTCCAGTGAATATACCTGACAGAAGCCACTATAAAGTTTTACAGTGTGGCATCAGTCAAAACATTTGATAAATCAGAGACTTTTTAGACCACGAACAACACGGACCTCACTGACAGTGAGTGATACAAAACAGAAACTAAAAACATTTGGTACGTGCATATGAGCAACTTTGATTATTTTCATGCAAAAAAACTAACCAGTGTTTGATCCTGTACAACAAAGAGTACTGTAAACTGAGGGGAGAGGGCCGCTTAGCTCTGTAGTGCCAGTCAGCCATTGGATTGCTAGGAGTGACACTGGGTGGTGTTCTTCAGCAACTTCCTTCATCACCTACCTAGGAGAGGTAGATGCTGCTCTGCCAAGAGTATGCTTCTGACACTAAAATATGTATTTTGGTTTTGACTAGGTTATCAACTGTTGCTGCTTGTGTAGAGAATGTAGAGTCTGGAAACTTGTAATATAGGTATTTTTTTTTTTTTTTGTCTTTAAGAAAGACATTTTATCACAATATTCTTCAAACTCTTAATCCTCTGCTTGGTAATCTCCTGTGACCAAAATACATCTTTGCAGAAAGGTAAATTGGAAAGAATTATGGCTGTAGAAGTTCTGCTTTTGGAGATACACTGGAAACTGTATGGACTCTACCAGGGCGTTGGTTATGGACAACAGAACAAAACCTTAAGGGAGTTGGAGACGGCTTGGCAAAGTTTGTTTTCAAGTAATCTGCAAAATTATCAGATTTTGCTCTTCCTCATTTGCTGAAGATGTCCCACTGCACCTTATATCTATAAAGAGAGTCAGAAGTGCCACCTAAGGGAGCCATAATTATTTTTATTTAATAAGGATTATATGAAACTTGGACTTCAGACAGAAAGCTTCTGGTAACAGGTAGTTGTTCCTTCTTCTTCTTCCTTTTTCCCTATTTTAGAACTATCTCAAGTACTCAAACACTGGCAGTTATTAATAAATTAACTACTTAAATTAATAAATATATACATTAACATGCAGGAAATTTGCATACCTGAAGACATGTATGGACACATGCAAGTTATAGGGGATGCACAAGTAGTGAATTAAATCTATCCCTCTCCTCCATCCCAATCCATCCCCTGACATGTTTTCATTTGATGAAGTGACCCGTAAGAAAAGTTGTTCCGGGATCGCCTTCAGCAGTCTACCCTTCTTGCTATTCTCGTCTGAATTTGAAAATGAAGTGACCAAAGTATTGTTCTTTTTTTCAAGAGCCTCGGTGTGATGTGTTAATCTCCCGGTTATTCCGGAGTGTTAAATAATATAGTAAATGGTGATTGGCAGACTTGAGATAATGAAGCAGTTGACCTGTGCCACCAGGGGGTGGTTAAATTCAACTTGCGTTTCAACAGCGTGTTAGGTATGCCTGTTTCTGGGCCCTGAAGACTGCCTTGATATGGAGCACAGCTCAGCAGCAGCAGAATCACTTCGGGACACATACAAGTTAGGCAATTGATGAAGTAAATTCAATAAGCTTTCCATGCTCTGCTCTTGGACCTTTGGGAGAGAGAAACAGTGACCTTTACAATGAATACTGTAGTTAAAATGTACAAACTTACTGCTGGGAGGCATAGTGTTCAAATTGGAGTTGAATGGAGGCTGCTTTTTTAAGACCAAGGGCTGTTTAAGCTGTTTGAGGCAAAGAGAACTGAAGTAAAGGCTAAATTAAATTAAACCCAAAGGGAAGATGATAGGAAGGATACAGAGCACTGGGGGAGGTCTGGGTTGGGGGTGGGAGTTGTCCAACTATATGACCGATGCGGTAATTAAGAGTGAAACACCTCCAGCTGGACCCCTCCACTTAGCTTCTCTGCTACATGAACTGACATGTACGTTGCTTATTACTGATTATTACTGCTATGACTGTCTTTATTTGCAAATTACACTGTGGAGCAGTTTACTTTAGCTTTCTTTAACCATTGGTGTGTGTTTCTTCTCGCCATTCATTCCTCCCACTCCAACCAGTCAGTTCAGGAGGCAGCTGTCCCAGCGTGAACAGGGCAGTTTCTCATCATGATACTTGTGTGTGTGTTTATTTCTTGGCTACTCTGAAGGACTCATCATTTGGTTTTGCCTGCTACTCTGCTCATTTAAAACTTTTAAGTTTTTAAGATTAAGACTACAGGTTGTCCCCAGAACTTGAATGTTGGACTTTTATTCACGTGCCTGGCACTTTGCACAAGCACAATGTTTTTATATGTCCTGTTATGTGCTTGGATAGAAAAGACAAATAAATGCCTGCGTCACTTTCCATTGTACGTTTGAATGAAAACTATTCTAATGATCTTTTCTTTATCATTTTCTCCTAATCACTTTGCACCTTCCATATGCCTGGCATCTCCAAAACTCAGAGCCAGAGTATTGAAAATCGTGTACATATTCTCTTCATTCTTCAGCAAGGTGCTCATCCTAACTCTTGGAATTTTTAATACAAATAAAACTATGATGAGAAGTGCTTAGTGTTCTGCGTTTCAAAGAATTAAGGTATGGAGTGAGATTAAATGACTTTGTAAACAGGTCTGTGGGTTCAGCAAAATGCTTAGCAGATACATGGACTGTTGCCATAATTTCTTTATGAAATATAAGCCTTTCCTTTAGAGAGAGATTTCCTAGTGCTCTGTTTTCTCCAGACGTTTCTGAGAACATAATTCCATACAAGTGGTTTTGTATTCTGTTGTGTGCTATTAAAGAAAGTTTGGGATTTTTACGTATTTGTGAGCACTGAAAAATTGTTAGAGAATGTTAACACTTCTCAATCTGGAAATTCATATTAAAAAAAAGTGATTTTCTTTGCCTTTTTTCTTTGAAAATCTCTATGTAGTTTTGCTCCTGTCACAATGATACAAAACAATTTCAGTATGTAAGTACTGAGTAACTGCTTTTGTTAAATTACTCTGTGTTTAGTGGCTCCATAAAATGCAATAATGTCTTTTTTTTACTTTCTGCATGCTTAATTTTATCTTCAAATAGATGTCATTGCTTAATATTTGATACTGTGACTACTTGATCTGCAACTTGTGTATTCTACAATATTACCTGGCAGCTCCAACAAGCATTTATATTTAGTCATAAGAAGTAGAGATTTATGGAGAGCTATATCATTTGAAGAAAAGAATCAGTTAGCAAACATTAAAATATTGAAACAGGAAATCTTTCCTGAACAGTAAAATAATAACATTTTGCCTGAATGCCCATTAGTTACATGCAGAGTGCAATTCTAGCTCATAGTAGAGTAATTCCAAACAGGACAATAATAATCTTTTTTTCCAGCATGGCCTCATTACTTGAATGAAGTACACTTGTTAACTTACACAGATGGAATAAATGCAGGATAATCACAGGATCTGTGGTGGTTCTAATCTACAGTGACAAGCAGTTGTCTTGGTTATGAAAGCAATTCTGGAAATTCAGAGGTAGAGCCAGCTATCTAAATTATTAGAATGAAAAAATATCAACTCTGTGAAGCAATTTTGTTGAGGTATTAATTGCTATTTGATTTAGATTTTATACATATTTTAAACAAAATTACTTCTGGCACTGCTGATGTTATTTGAGATCCCACTGGTACGACTCTAATCAGGATTTTATAAATGTGCATATCTGAAAGTGAGATAATGCAAACCCTTTCTTTTAATAAATGTATGAAAAGCTGTTTAATCTACCTGTATGGATAGGGGGTGACTGACCGGTGTTTCCTTTTAAGTCTCTTCTGGCAAAATTGCTGAAACATGCCTTGAGAATGATTAATTCACAGGTAGTGCAGAATATAACATCCCAGAATGAACATCCCAGAATGAACCCAGAATTCAACCCCTTTGAATTACTGCTGCATTTTTGTTAAAACCATTTCTAAAGGGTTTAATATATATCTTGTTGCTTCTAAATTGCTGTTCATTTAGGAGACTTAGAGTTAGTTCATTGCCTAAAAGGGACTGTGAGTCTAATTTAAATAACCATCAACCTATTTCTTTTCACTCTAGCTTGGCTAAGATGGAAAAAATAATGTGAATATTTAAGGTGCTTCAAGCTGTCTCTGCTTTAAGCTGTGTGCATTTGATATGGTGGTACTAGGGGTATGGATTTTCAAGCTGTGTATATCCTGAGGTGTTAAATTAAGATACATTTTTTTTTTATACCCATATATATTAAATAACATGTTGCTTTATAGAAAATGTATTCTTGCCAGTGACTTACCTGTTAAATATATTCATTATTTTGCTTAAATAGCATTCTTGAACATGTTTTTTTGTTGTTGTTTTGGTTTGGTGGTGGGGATTTTTTTTTTTTTTTTTTTGGAAAGTGTTCTCCAAGCATTTGAAAACATGGAGGTTTCTCAGCAGCTGGCAGAATATGTTGTTTTCACTTCTGGATCTCAGCACCTTGCAATCTTTCTGTGGTCAAAATTCTTCTGCACTAAGAAAGCTACATAGCTCTACGCCTTGGGGACATAGCCTTTGTACTCCAGGCAGGTCTAGCATTAAATGATTAAGGCAGATTCCTCTTTCCAAAGAATGAAGTGTCCTGTTCACACAGTTCTCCGAGTCCCAGTGGCAGAAAGAGCTAGCAGGCTTAATCTGTAGTAAAGCCTCAATCTTTCACATGGCAAAGCAGAGCTACCAAGCAAAGTAAAAAGAAATTTATCTATCTTGCTGAACTAGATTTAAAAACAACAATAAAAAACTAGGAGGATCCTGTAAAGTTGCTCTGACAACCTTTTTTTAATGGGTTTTAATATATACTGCCATAAAGTTTCATAGTAAATCGTGAATTTTATACCATTTTCTGCATCAGGATTAGAAAATTACAGACCTGTCATTTTTTGTTTAATTTTCAATAAGACATGATGTATTTGTGAAGACTTCCACATAAAGACTGTTAGTTTGCAAGACCTATTGGTAAATTTCAGCATCTATACTAAAAGAACTGAGATTAAGTTTTTAATTACTGTAATTACTAAAGCAATAGATTGTAAGCGATCTCTTTTACTTACGGGACTTCAGAATTTCGCATTAGTGAGTTTTCAGAATCTTATTTTTGTTGATGCTGTTAAAATAATACTTTGTAAAAAGTTGTAGAGGGATCTGCTAATAGGTTCAATAAAGGAATGCTCATTTGATATAAATATGTTATTTCTAACCATTCTAAGTAAAATAGCTACTCACAGTTCTGCCATGGAGAGCTTGTTGTTTATCACAGAATATGCTTAAATGGACCCATAAATTGTGGAAAGGGAAATGTTGATGTACTCTTATACATGAGCACTGATGTACTCTCAAAATGGGGAGAGATGGATTTGAAGGGTGGAGCATTCAGTGGATAAGGAATTGGCTGCAGGCTGCACTCAGAGAGTGGTGGTCAATGGCTCCATGTCCAAGAAGAGGCCAGTGACGAGTGGTGTCCCTCAGTGGTCTGTCCTGGTACCGGTGCTGTTTAATGTCTTTATCAATGACACAGACAGTGGGATCGAGTGCACCCTCAGCAAGTTTGCAGATGACTCCAAGCTGAGTGGTGCAGTTGATACAAGAGAAGGAAGGGATGCCATCCAAAGGGACCTGGACAGGCTGGAGAAGTGGGCCCACATGGACCAAATGAGGTTCAGCAAGGCCAAGAGCAAGGAGCTGCACCTGGGCTGGGGCAATCCCAGAGATGAGCACAGACTGGGAGAAGAACTCACTGACAGCAGCCCTGCAGAGAAGGACTTGGGGGTCTGGTGGATGAAAATCTTGACATGAGCCAGCAGTGTGTGCTTGCAGCCCAAAAGGTCAACTGCGTCCTGGGCTGCATCACCAGAGGAGTGGCCAGCAGGTGGAGGGAGGTGACTGTCCCCCTCTGCTCTGCCCTTGTGAGGCCCCACCTGGAGTCCTGCATCCAGGTCTGGGGCCCCCAGCAGAAGAAGGATGTGGGGCTGTTAGAGCGGGCCCAGAGGAGGGCCAGGAGGATGGTCAGAGGACTGGAGCACCTCTCCTATGAAGAAAGGCTGAGAGACCAGGGAGACCTCATTGAGGCCTTTCAATAATTTAAGAAGAGGGCTTATAAAAAAGATGGAGAACTTCTTGCTCAGTCAGATAATGACAGGACAAGGGGGAATGGTTTTAAGCTAAAAGAAGGGAGATTTAGATTAGAGGTTAGGAGGAAGTTCTTCACTTAGAGGGTGGTGAGGCACTGGCACAGGTTGCCCAGAGAAGCTGTGGATGCCCCATCCCTGGAGGTGTTCAAGGCCAGGCTGGATGGGGCTTTGGGCAACCTGATCTAGTGGGAGGTGTCCCTGCCCATGGCAGGGGGGTTGGAATGAGGTGATCTTTAATGTCCCTTCCAACCTGAGCCGTTCTGTGTTACTCCTGTAAATTCCAGAAAGTGGTCCCATTTAAGTGACCACTGCCATACCTCTGCAGCTTCCTGAAGACAGTACGCAGTGAGTGAAAGAGAGAAGAAATGTGAATCCCAAATAAAAGAGAGAAGCTGGCCACGTAGGTACAGTTAAAACAAAAACCTCTCTGTACTCATATATGAAATGGTAAATAGTGTTTTTCAGACTAAACATCATCTTCAGCCATTTGGCAATTGCTGAAATAAGTGTTGAGATGGGCTTTGTAGGTTTGGATGGGTTCTTTGCCTTGTTCTGTTTTTTAACCCTCTCTTATTTTTATTTTTTTAAGCTCTCCTCCAGTGACTGTGAATTGAACTCTTCTTCATCACTTTTATTACCATTCTTTTATGCTCAGGCTTAAATCAATTAGGCTGATCTCCTACTTGTTTGCTGTCATCCCTGAAGAGAGGGAAGCCTTGCTCTCTTGAGCAGTATTTTTCCTTGTGAAAAGTAAATGAATGATGTTTCTTAGTCTCTGTCTAATCCAAACACAACATTTTCCTTGAAAATATTTTTTCCCAAAGAGACTAAAGAAAAAAAAAATTACCTTTGAGTTCTACTAGGAAATGTCATGCCAGTGATTTCTTCAGGACTGTTTGAGTTCTAACATATAATTAGACACACTGCACTTTGCCTCTGTGAGTTTGTAATGTTTAAGAGAAGTCAGTCAAGATAATCTGTGTTAATAATAATATCTCACATATACTTTACAGGTGCGTTATAATAATAGTAATAAAGGCTTTTTATTCTGGAGCTCCTTCGTGATTTTTGAAGGCACCCACAATGATTTGTTTCACATCTGGATTTCAGTGTGGGGTGAAAAAACTCTGAATCCTCTGTAGAGCTAGGTTGAGTTCTCTTTAAGGCTCATGGTGCTTGTTATTTGAGCAAAAGGATGTGATTTTTGAAATGTGATAAGGCTTCTCTCTTTTTCAGTCAAAATTATTGACATGTGAACAGATAGCATGTGTTGCATAGCCATATAGTTGATTATTTGATCAAACGGAGTTTTCCTGTTTTAGAACAGCAGGCCAGAAGGGCGTGTGAAAGCATTGCACTTTTCCTTGGTCTCCTCTCTTCATGTGCTTGGCTTTTGCAGATTAAGGCAGAAACTATACTGCCTTGTGGCATTGCCTAGCCCTTTCCTTTTAGCTCCTCTTCCTCCCTTTAACAACATCCTGTAGCTTTGTCAGATCAATAGAAGGACAGCAAGAAAGAACTCTTAGAACATTGGCACAGTTCTTCAGTTGTGTTGTAACTCACGAGAACTATGGAACAGCTTGGGTTGGAAGGGACCTTCAAGACCACCTCGTTCCAACCCCCCTGCCATGGGCAGAGACACCTCCTGCCAGACCAGGTTGCCCAAAGCCCCATCCAGCCTGGCCTTGAACACCTCCAGGGATGGGGCATCCACAGCTTCTCTGGGCAGCCTGTGCCAGGGCCTCAAGCCCTGCACTGAAGGGCAGGTGTACAGCACAGCTGGAGAGCAGAGAGGTTCTTGTTCGTGCTTGGAATGCACTGAGCTAGTTATGGTGCTAGAATTAACCAGGGTGTGGTGGTATGTTGTTCCTTGGAGAAAAGCTTACTGATTTCTTGGCAAGGTGAAATAGCCTGTGTAGAGCTTCCTGACGTTGTAAGTAGAAAAAAGGAAGGAGCTCGCGTGGGTGGATGTAACATAAGCGCAGGACTTGGCTGTGCACAGAGTCCTTAAAGTCTGAAAACTGAAGAAACACACTTTAAAGGTGTGTGATCAGTGACTGCTCAGCCGCTGTTATAGTTAGGGCTAATTGGTCATTCTTTTTAGGAAAAAAAAGAAGTTGCCTTTAAATAATGGTCATTCTCCAAAATCATAATTAACCTGCTCTGCTTGCTTCCTGCTATCTCCTGTCATTCTTGCTAGAATGATACCAGTAATGAGACCAGTAAAAATAGTAGTTTTGCAAGAGTGGTTGGGAAGGCTTCTTTCCAAGTCTTATTTTCAGTCAGTTTAAAAAGGCAGTATGTCTGCAGCCCAGAGTTCTGGGAATTCTAAGGAGCTGGCAATCATCTGGAGTAATTCTCAAGTAACAATTTCAGATTGAGTAATTTTTAAGGCATGATAGTGCATTCTTTGGGCATCCTACAAGGTTTTTTCTCTTTTAAATAAGCTATGCATCACCCAGATTTATTTTTAAGAGGAAATAACACTACCATTCTGTGTTATTAAGAGAATGAAAAATCAGTATTTACTGTTACTTATGCTGCTTCTTTGGCATTAATAGCATGATTGACTTTGTTTTGTGATTGTGGACAAGTTTAACTTAACGCGGCTGTTACTTGTAGCTCTCTGGTTAGAACTGGTATTTTAAGGTTATTTTCAATATGATGACAAGTGAAGGCCATAACAAATTGAAGTCAGCATTTTCTATATAGGTCTTAAATTCTGCTTGATAAACTGTAAATTCCAGGGCAAAAAAAAAGAAAAAAAAGAGACACCTCCAGCTGTGTTGATGGTTTATGGAAGCTAGGTAGTGTGGGACCCTTGCAAACATCTTTTGAGAGGTGTTTGTTGGGGTTCTACACAGTTTCTCCTGGTGCTTCAATAAAGTCTGCAGTCTTCAGTTTGTTGAAATGCATATGTTTGTGTGGAAAGTGCACCTTTCTTGTTTGAATAAATGTTGCAAGTAGATCTTGTATAAAACATTTCCAATCAGATGTAGTAACTGGCTTATTAGATTTTCTGAAGGTTCTTCGGCCATTCATAGTGGACATGCCCTGTTTCATGGGCAGATGGAGCATGAGTTCTGGTGAGAATCTGAAAGCCAAGTCTCTCAGCCCTCATCTTTGCATCAGAGGACATGGCAAGATGTCATCTCTGTACCTTTCTGTCTGCTCTCCTCCCCTTTTCCTGCTCCAGACATGCACTGGATCACATGAGGGAGCAGGCTGGTGGCGTGGGACTTAGGAGCCTTGTGCTCCTGAGATCGTATGTAGTTCACTTTCTTATGCTATACATGCAGTATGTTTAACTGAGGGCAAGACCTTGCACTGGGGTAGAAATTGCCCAGTTCCTGGTACTGTGCTGAGGAAACGGAGACAACTTCAGTGTTGCTGGTCATTTGCTTGGTAAATCTGTGCCTAGCCTCTTCCACCTGAGTTGCTGATAATCCCATGTGTGGGTGCTCCTGTATGAGAAGCATACACCTAAATTTCCATGCAAGCTGTGCAAAATGCATGTGCTGAATAGTGGATGTGGAGGGGAAGAGGAGACAGAAGTGGTGTATGCTGGGTCATGCTTCTTTTTTTTAAAACAAAACAACCTTTAAATATTTGTGTAAAGTAAGCCAAGCAAGTAAATGTTACATTGCTCTTCAATCTTTCTATTAGTTAATCTATAAAGAGTTGAAAGCAGCTGTTCCAGCTGAGTGGCTGCCCACTGATGATGAATGTTTTAACTCACATGGGAAGGCAGTAGAGTCTCACACAGTGTAAACATCTGTAAAAGTAATGCTACAGACTTCTGCCTTTACCTGGCCTCCCCTCTTGGGGACCTTATGAGAACTAGATTTGTTTCTCAGTATCTTTGAAAATATGACTAACAGTGTTTTCTTTATTTCTGTTTCTTTGCGCAGGGTATTTACGTAAGGGATGCACCGTTGAAGAACATAAAAGTGTTCAATGTTCGCCGATTTGTGGCTCTTTTTAATGTGGTAAATGCCACGAAGCGGGATGCTGGCAACTATCGCTGCATGATTCGGACAGAAGGAGGGGTTGGTGTATCAAACTATGCGGAACTGATAGTCAAAGGTATTTCACAGAAAAAACAGTATTTGCATGCTAAGTGTATGAAATAAGGACCTGCAATCGCTAGTTCACTAAAGATGTCACCCATCATTCGTTGAAGTTGATAAGATGTTTAATAAATAGACTCTGTTTATGTAAATTGTGAAAGTCTATCCAGCTGTAGCAAGGGAATGACAGAAGAAGCCAGGGCTAATTAACTAGTTACTTGTTGATTGTTTATTTAGATATTTCCCCCAGATGCACTGTTTAGAAGGTATTTCTCTATTGAAGAGTATATTTATCTCTTTGGAGGATATGAATATAAGATTAGCTATTTACCTCCATGGTGGAGATTGCATTCTAAAGATGTATTTACTTCAAAATTTGAAAACTTTACAGTAAGAGAAAACACGTATTTCAACATCTGAAGGGATATTTTAAAAACAGCAGGAAATACCTTTGAATGGAATGCATATAAAAATGTCCATCCGTATAGAAAACTATGCTAAAACATTTTCTTAACATTATTTGTATTTAAAATGCATTTTGATCGTTTCTTACTTTTATAATAGCATTTTGGAGGAACATAGTTTTATTTTTGTTCCTTCAAAGAAAAACATATTTTCTAGCACCTAAGTTGTGAAGCCATGCTGTGTTACATGTTTTCCCTTTCCGGTCAGTTCTGTGCCTAAAATTGAGGTGAAGGACTCAAGGCCCTTTTTTTCTCTTCCCCAAAACAATTTGATCCAAGTCGGCAAGGAGAGAGCAAGTGCCCTAGAACTAAATCTACCGCAGGTGTGGATTTTTCCTCTGGGAATTAGGAGGGACACAGTTGTGTCTGTTATGAATTCCCTGATTTTAGAAACACTGTCCTTTGTTAGATAGGACTTTTTTCTTTCTATTGTGATGGAGTATTTAAGAAACATGCAGGTTAAGGAATAACACAAGTAATAAATTAATTCTTACGTAGTATTTTTGCCACTCTGCTTTCTAAATTCTGCTCTAGGTTTTATCTTTTGGTTTAAGATACAAATTAACATTTCTTATGACTTATACTGCAGTAGTTTTAGGTATAAGAGCTTGCATGGCTCTGTTTGCATACAGTAGATAAGGAGCTTTATTATTACTTGACCTTGGAATCACTTTCTCTTTCTTCTTTCTGTTTAACAACTTTGCATACTTATAAACATATGTAGGATCTTTCAGGACTTTTTAAAGATGTAATCCTCTTTCCAAATTTATTATGATTTTTTCAGGTAACTCACATAATCAATAAGCAAGGTGTGGGATAACTGTTCCATCTGAAAATGTAGCATAGATCTTGTTTCTGAAAGCAACACAGAAAGTATGTGTACGAGAAACTACCAGTAAAGGAGGGGTTTGAAGGACAGAAGGCATGGTTGCATAAATGAATAATGAAGCCAAAAAGTTAAAAAAGCTAAACATTATTTTTTTTTTTTTTGCGGGGGGGGGGGTGGGAAATGAGGCAAAGTGAGGAGGACAATAGAATTCACATTGAGAAGAGATACAGGAAGGTTAGCATTCAGACTGTAGGGAATTATGAATTAAATAACAATTGAGGGGGGAATAATGGATAGGTGAAATGTTTAGAGCAGTGTTTGTGAGATGTGCATGGGTTTAGGATTTTTATTTTTTTTAAGTTGATTGGAGAGGAAGAAGCTTGGGCTATGTGTTAGACTGGGAAATAATTGGTCACCAGTAGAAGATGCAAGAGAGCCTTAAAGAACAAGGAACTGTTTTCCAAAAGCAAGAATATGTTTTCAGTTGATGTGCTTTAGAAGCAGCAGGACAAGACAAGGAGGAGGAGGTTGCAAATAACCAGTGTATGGAGGTAACATGACAAAACGAATTTTAGTACAAAAACTCAGACGAGCTATTTGAACAGACAGAAGAAGAAAGAAACAAATAGAGAGGATGGGATGAATATGTAATTATAAGGTGGAAAAAACAAGGGTTTTTGTTTGTTTTGTTTTGTTTTAGTTCAAAGAAAGATAACATGAAAAAGAAAGAAAGGGGTGGCCAAAAATGAAAGTGTTTAGGAAATTTAGGAAAGGTAGAAAGAAAGGGTGAAGTAAAAGCCCCAGCAGGAATGATAAAGCATCTTTCAGATCTTACAGCAGTGGAAGCCAGGGGAAGAAGGGAAACTATCTGAGTGAGGCAGATGGAAGATTGACTGCAGATTGACAGGAGGTACAGAAAGCCAAAGTTGTTAGGTTCTGTCAATTTGGTTGATTTAGGGTGTTCTAATTTATTAGTGCTCCTTTTGTGGTGTAGTAGATGAAATTATGAAGCATATCATTAAAGCATTTGTGCTTATCCAGATTCTTTCAGAAAATTTGCACTGGGCACTGCGAACAATTGGATAGCCTTAGGGTGTAATCCCATTAACTACTTGTACAGTAGCAAAGTAATTATGGTAATCCCTGTTGCCTGTATTGGAGCTTTTATGAGACCACCTGCAGGTCATTCCTTCTGACCTAAAAAGACCCATTTTAAACATTATGCTGTAAAACCTTAGGTGACTGTACTGAAATAGCAGCATTAGGGGATAATTAGTAAATATGCTTTCTTACAGTTTCTTAATTATACACCATTGCTATTTCCTATTTTTTCAGCAGCTATTCTGCAATGCTAGTCAGCAGAATTCAAATGCAATGGATTGATTTATCTATCAACTATATCTGTTTTTCATCCATTACCACCAGTAAATCATGAGCAATGTATGTATACCCCTATTGCACGTAATGCTTAGTCTGCTCGGGAAGTACTGATGGCTTAATGATAGTATGCGTAGAAACAGCGGTGTAATTACTCCCCTCTCTTTGTTGGAAACAATGAATCTAATTCTCTTCTCATTTACACTGGTGTAACTAAGCTGACTTAAGTGGAATTTCACTGGAACTACATTGCTAGGAAGATGGGAGTTAGAGAGAGTCAATTTGCCACACTTATTGCCCTTTGTTTCATTCTGGTTACTGAACTTGTAAATCAAATTGCAAGTAAGTAAATCCCATGCTGGAGTTAGGATTTTTTTTCAAAATATCTTTGATTTCAAGATCTTAACTTAAAGACATCTTCACAGCAGAGTGAATTACAACTTTGTACAACATTCATGCTGCTTCATACTTCAGGCATAGTTTCACTAAATAGAAGTTTCCTGTAACTAATTTCCAGTTTCTTTCTTATGTAAACCTCTTTAAGGTTTGCAGTGCTGCTGCGGCATGTTATTGTGCAAACTGAAGACCAGATACAAGAACTTTCTAAATCAGAAGACCGTTAGCATCAGGCATTGCAAACCAAACCTGAAATCACAGAGGAATAGGAATTAAATCTTGATTTTTGAGGATGAGACATATGTAAGAAATGGCCAAATGTTCCTTTTTGGTTGTTTTTACCTGAACAGATATGATTCTAACAAGGTTTAATCTCTGTGGGGGTTAAAAAAAAAAAAAAAAAAAAAAGGCAATTAAAAAGCTGGCAGTTAATCCCATGTTATCTTATTAAAGAACTGTAAACATGAATATTGTCTAGTTAATGAGCAAAAAGCCTGTCAATGAACAATTAGCCTGGCCCTAAACATGAAGGAAAAAAAGGATTTTTTTAAAAAAAACGTGTTTGTGTTACCTTATATGCCTTTTAGAGGATGGTGAAATAAAGTATTGATTGCTCTATTTAAATAAATCCTGAAGGGGAGGTTTTCAATTTTACCCAAGTGTTTGTTCTGAAAGGAAAGGCTGAAAAGACAAGTGCCTTGTCGTTGTGCGTGTGTTCAAACTACACAGTATCCTCATCTAAGTTTGTCAGAGAATTGGATTGAAATGTCACTTTATCTAATGGGAGACATGAAAGTGGCTTTGTCAGATCACCCACTTAATGTAAAAAAAAGAACAACAAAACCTACAAAACAACCAAACAAAAGACAAAACAGCAGTTTGTTTATAATAGGTGACAGGAAAGTAATCAAACATTGAGCAAAAGGAAAATAGCAGGGTGGAATTGATTAAATATATTTGGTGAAGTAAATTAGACTTCTACATACAGTCCCTCGGTTGAATTTCTCTGGTAGTGGGCAGATCCAACACAGATTAGATTCAGAAGAACAGAATGAGCCTGTCTGAGCAGACACCAGATTATTACGGAGTTCAGACTGCTTATTGAGTTCAAACAAGGTAAACCGAGGTGTCAATTTGGTTAAATGGAGTTTTGTTAGGTTTTTAAGCAAGAGCACAGAGAGGTAGCCATCTGTAATGTTGGCAGCTTAAATGTCTGCATCTTTTCGAATGGAAGATTTAAGACCAGGAACAGAACTAAAGCTCTTCTGGACCTCCAAAACAAAGAATATATTCTGGAGGGCGAAACCATTTTGAGATGAAGACATGGGAAGAAAATATTACAAATTGCTTGTCTGAGGTATCAGTTGTTCTCCTATGTTAAATATACATGGATGCTTATATCTCTTTTCTTTGTCTCCGACAATTCATCTTTCATGCTGGATCCATCAATCTGCCTGTGCCTTTTTACAAAGTGCTGGTATCACAACTTACTTTTACAGCTGCCTGTCACGAAGTTCTGCTTTCGGTTGCTCATAATTTTGATCAACTGACTTCAGGCTGATACTTTCTGGTATGGGTGTGTGTCTCAGCCTGAAAGTTTAGAGAAAACCTCCAGTCAAAACAGCCGAGATAGTTCAGCCATCTTAGCAGACATTCCATAGGACAGTGCTGAAGACACCAGGCTTTGAAGCAGGAGCTTAGGATTTTTCAGGAGGGCAATAGATGTGTCAAGAAACCTGTTTGCAAGTATAGTCAATTTACAAGCTATGGAAAAACAAACCCTTCTGATATGTACAATGGAGACTTCCCTGAGTTTAACTGAGAAATTGAGATTTCTCCCCAAAACTCTAGACACGGTTTGGATGTCAGTGCTGATCTGAGCTCCTGTACGTCGGGCTGGACCCAGGCACATGAATCCAAAGCTGGGAGCTTAGCAGTCCTGTGCTTTTAGTATGCAGCCCTCCACCTCTCTGAGCCGTTGTACTGTGAAGCTATAATGGTGTGAGATGCATGATGTGGAGAACGAGTGGAGCAAGAGCAAGAAGCTGCATGCTTGGATGGGGTTGTTAGTATTGGGACTGAAAGGCATGGCAAACTGGGAGGCATTTCAAAGTTAGAGGGGAGGTAGATGAACATTGGGGCTACATAAGCACTAAAATCTAGGAAGAGAGAAAGAAAACCAAGGGCAGAACAGAAACATCTGTCCATCCATATGTATATATGCACAAACATTTATGTATGTGCATGCAGGCACATATAAATATATGTGCGTAGGGGTGGGAGTTGAGGCAGGGGCCAGTGAAGGGAACTGGCTGGAAAGGCCACGGACCTACAGGAGGGGACAGCAGGCATGTCCTGGTTTCAGTTAGGACAGAGTTAATTTTCCTCCTAGTAGCTGGCAGGGTGCTATGTTTTGGATTAGAATGAGAAGAGCGCTGATAACATGCTGATGTTTTAATTGTTGTAGAGCAGTGCTTACACCAAGCCAAGGACTTTTCAGCCTCTCTCTGTCCTGCTAGCGAGCAGGCTAGGGATGCAGCAGAAGCTGGGAGGGGACAGACCCAGGACAGCTGACCCAAACTGGCCAAAGGGGTATTCCATACCATCTGACGTCATGCTGAACAATATATAGGGGTGGCTAGCCGGGGTGGGGGGGTGGCCGGCTGCTCGGGGATAGGCTGGGCATCGGTCAACGGGTGGTGAGCAATTGCATTGTGCATCACTTATTTCGTACACATTATTACTATTAATACTATTATTATTATTATTATTGTTGTTATTCTTTTCCCTGTCTTAATAAACTGTCTTTATCTCAACTCACAGGCTTCACTTTCCCGTTTCTCTCCCCCATCCCGGAGAGGGAGGGGGGAGGGTGAGCGAACGGCTGTGTGGTGTTTGACTGCCAGCCGGGCTAAACCACAACAGCCCATTTGGCGCCCAACGTGGGGCTCGAAGGGTTGAGATATCGACAGATTTGACCAGAGTGTGTTAAACTAAAATTGGTATAAGTATTCGACCTGCTTAATAGTTGCTAGTCACAATGTTGATTGCCTTAATCTCAAGTCTGCTGTGCCTGTTTCCCAAATTGAGTTTTATAGCAAGTTACTTTCTGTATGTGCTCCCTGTCGTGCTGTTTACCCTTTCCGGGCCCTGGTTTAAGATTGTTATGGTACTGTGTGGTGTAACGATGGCTTATGAAATGATGAAGTATCTGGTCATGACTCTAACCTGGTATTTGTACTCAGCACTGTCGTCGACTCTATACTTCGGAAACCATATCTCAGAAACTATTAGCAATTACACCTATTGCCTTTTCTCATCAGGGAGTCAGTCTCTGGAGGGGACAGGGGAAGATATTTTTTCCTACCTGTTCACTCTCCCTTCCTCCTTCACCACCCTCTTATCCCCCGAGCTAGTTACGGTAGCTCTCCAAGATGTTGAATATCCTTGGGATACTCAGACCAGCATGTTCTTGTTGTTATGTCTCCTGAATGCGCTTCAGGTTTTGTTTAAGGTTAAACAACTTCTTAGGAATCTCATCCGGAGATCTGTCTTGAGGCGGGATATTTGCGAGTGGCAGGGAGTGTGGGAGGATATGGGCAGGTTTCTAGGGCAGTGGGCACCTCCAGTGTTTTGGACATTCACCCCTGAACAACTGCAAAATCCTAAAAAACTGGTAGAATGCTTGAAAAAAAGGTGTCATGACTCTGGCAGTTCCAAAGTGACACAAATCACTGTGGCGTGCTGGGGTCTGGCTTGTGCCTATCGAGCTGCAATTGATGCTACTATCAACCTAGTGACAGACCCTGCGGCCGTTCCAGTCCCGGCTCCTGCAGCCGCTCCAGCTCCCGCAGCCGTCCCGGCTCCAGCTCCCGCAGCCGTTCCGGCTCCAGCTCCCGCAGCCGTTCCAGCTCCAGCTCCCGCAGCTGTCCCGGCTCCAGCTCCCGCAGCCGTTCCAGCTCCCGCAGCCGTTCCAGCTCCCGCAGCTGTCCCGGCTCCAGCTCCCGCAGCCGTTCCGGCTCCAGCTCCCGCAGCTGTCCCGGCTCCAGCTCCCGCAGCCGTTCCAGCTCCCGCAGCCGTCCCGGCTCCAGCTCCCGCAGCCATTCCCACTCCTGTGGCTGGGTCAGAGAAACGAACTGTAGCAGTGCAAGTTGCCCCTGCAGAGGGTACTCCAACCCCTGTGGCAGACCCTGTGGCTGGGTCAGAGAAACGAACTGTAGCAGTGCAAGTTGCCCCTGCAGAGGGTACTCCAACCCCTGTGGCAGACCCTGTGGCTGGGTCGGAGAAACGAACTGTAGCAGTGCAAGTTGCCCCTGCAGAGGGTACTCCAACCCCTGTGGCAGACCCTGTGGCTGGGTCGGAGAAACGAACTGTAGCAGTGCAAGTTGACCCTGCAGAGGGTATTCCAATCCCTGTGGCAGACCCTGTGGCTGGGTCGGAGAGGCGAGCTGTAGCAGTGCAAGTTGCCCCTGTAGAAAAGGTGAAAAAATGGTATAGAGACGCAGGTCGTTTAGAACGCAGAAAGTCTTCTGCTAAGTCTGGGTCTGGAGAAGACGAGGCTGGGCCATCAAGTGTGCAGGAGGATGAAGATGAGGATGAGGATGTCAGTAAGTCAACAGTAACTACCCGAACCCTATACCAGCGTGAGCTACGAGATGTGCGAAAAGATTTTGGTCGCTGTATAGGTGAGCAGCTTGTCACCTGGCTGCTCCGGTGCTGGGACACTGGAGCCAATGGTGTGAAATTAGAGGGCAGGGAAGCCAAGCGGTTGGGATCCCTTGCTAGAGATGCAAGCATTGACAAAGCAATTGGAGATGGAGCACGATCTCACAGCCTCTGGAGGCGTCTCCTGTTAGCTGTGAAGGGAAGGTATCCCTACAAGGAAGAACTTGTATGTGTACCAGTCAAGTGGACCACCATGGAGAAGGGAATTCAGTACCTGAGGGAATTAGCCGTACGGGAAGTAATTTATAAGGACTTAAACGATGCACAAACATCCACAGATCCAGATGAAGTCCAGTGTACTCGACCCATATGGCGGAAGTTTGTACGGAATGCACCATCAACATGGGCCAGCACATTGGCAATAATAACCTGGAAAAACGGTGAAGATCCCACAGTGGGTGACATGGCTAAACAACTCCGGGAGTACGAAGGAAATCTCTCCTCTTCCCTACAGGCCTGCGTCTCGGCTGTGGAGAAACTCTCTGAAGAGTTCCACCAACTTAAAGAGAATTTATGTTCCCCCCCACCTGAACGAACCAGTGGCCACCAACTAAAAGAGAATACTTTGGAGAAACTTTTTGAAGAGGTCCAGCAACTTAAAGAGAGTGTATTTTCTTCCCCACCTGTACAAACCAGCGTCTCAGCTATTAGGGGTAAACGTGCATCCATGCAAAGAAGACAATATGGTGGGTATACACCCCGCACCACCCTGTGGTTTTACCTACGTGACCATGGAGAGGACATGAGAAAATGGGATGGAAAATCTACTGAGACCCTAGAGGCACGGGTACGTGAGTTGCAAAAGAAAACAATTGGGAGAAAGGGGTTCTCTGAAAAGTTTGCTGCTCCAACTTCTAGCAGGCAGTCCTTTAAACACAGAAATGAAGATTCTGACCAGGACTAGAGGGGCCCTGCCTCCAGCCAGGGGGAGGAAAGGGACAACCGAGTTTATTGGACTGTGTGGATTCGATGGCCTGGCACGTCTGACGCACAGAAGTATAAGGCTTTAGTAGACACCGGTGCACAATGTACTCTAATGCCATCCAGCTGTAAAGGGCCAGAGCCCATCTGTATTTATGGCGTGACAGGGGGATCCCAGCAGTTAACTGTATTGGAAGCTGAAGTGAGTCTAACCGGAAATGAGTGGCAAAAGCACCGTATTGTGACTGGCCCGGATGCTCCGTGCATCCTTGGCATAGACTATCTTAGAAGAGGATATTTCAAGGACCCAAAAGGGTTCCGCTGGGCTTTTGGCATAGCTGCCTTAGAGACAGAGAACATTAAACAGTTGTCTACCTTGCCCGGTCTCTCAGAGGACCCTTCTGTTGTGGGGTTGCTGAGGGTTGAAGAACAGCAAGTGCCAATCGCTACCACAACTGTGCACCGGCGGCAATATCGCACCAACCGAGACTCCCTGATTCCCATCCACGAGCTAATTCGTCAACTGGAGAGCCAAGGAGTGATCAGCAAGACCCATTCACCTTTTAATAGTCCCATATGGCCAGTGCGAAAGTCTAATGGTGAGTGGAGACTAACAGTGGACTATCGTGGCCTGAACGAAGTCACGCCACCACTGAGTGCTGCAGTGCCGGACATGCTAGAACTCCAGTACGAACTGGAATCAAAGGCAGCCAAGTGGTATGCCACAATTGATATTGCTAATGCATTTTTCTCCATCCCTCTAGCAGCAGAGTGCAGGCCACAGTTTGCTTTCACTTGGAGGGGAGTCCAATATACTTGGAATCGGCTGCCCCAGGGGTGGAAACATAGCCCTACCATTTGCCATGGTCTGATCCAGTCTGCGCTGGAGCAGGGGGAGGCTCCTGAACACCTGCAGTACATCGATGACATCATTGTGTGGGGTGACACTGCAGAGGAAGTTTTCAAGAAAGGGAAGAAAATAGTCCAAATCCTTCTGAAGGCCGGTTTTGCCATAAAACAAAATAAAGTTAAAGGACCTGCACGAGAGATCCAGTTTTTAGGAATAAAATGGCAAGATGGACGTCGTCAAATCCCAGTGGATGTGATCAACAAAATAACAGCTATGTCTCCACCAACTAGCAAGAAGGAAACACAAACTTTCCTAGGTGTCGTGGGGTTTTGGAGAATGCATATTCCAAATTACAGTCTGATTGTAAACCCGCTCTACCAAGTAACTCGTAAGAAGAATGCTTTTGAATGGGGCCCTGAGCAACGACAAGCCTTTGAACAAATTAAACAAGAAATAGTTCATGCAGTAGCCCTTGGGCCAGTCCGAACAGGACCAGATGTAAAGAATGTGCTCTACACCGCAGCCGGGGAGAATGGCCCCACCTGGAGCCTCTGGCAGAAAGAACCTGGGGAAACTCGAGGTCGACCCCTGGGGTTTTGGAGTCGGGGATACAGAGGATCTGAGGCCCGCTATACTCCAACCGAAAAGGAGATATTGGCAGCATATGAGGGAGTTCGATCTGCTTCGGAAGTGGTCGGTACTGAAGCGCAGCTCCTCCTGGCACCCCGACTGCCGGTACTGGGTTGGATGTTCAGAGGAAGGGTCCCCTCTACACATCATGCAACTGATGCTACATGGAGCAAGTGGGTTGCACTGATTACTCAGCGGGCTCGAATAGGAAACCCCAGTCGCCCAGGAATCCTGGAAGTGATTATGGACTGGCCAGAAGGCAAGTACTTTGGGATATCGTCAGAGGAGGAGGTAGTCCGTGCTGAAGAAGCCCCACTGTACAACAAGCTACCAGAAAATGAGAAGAAATATGCCCTGTTCACTGATGGGTCCTGTCGTATTGTGGGAAAGCATCGGAGATGGAAAGCTGCTGTATGGAGTCCTACACGACGAGTTGCAGAAGCTGCTGAGGGAGAAGGTGAATCGAGTCAGTTTGCAGAAGTGAAAGCCGTTCAGCTGGCCTTAGATATTGCTGAACGAGAAAAGTGGCCAGTTCTCTATCTCTATACTGATTCATGGATGGTAGCAAATGCCCTGTGGGGGTGGCTACAACAATGGAAGCAGAACAACTGGGAACGCCGGGGCAAACCCATCTGGGCTGCTGCATTGTGGCAAGATATTGCTGCCCGGGTAGAGAACCTGGTTGTAAAGGTACGCCATGTAGATGCTCATGTGCCCAAGAATCGGGCTACTGAAGAACATCAAAACAACCAGCAGGTGGATCAGGCTGCTAAGATTGAAGTGGCTCAGGTGGACCTGGACTGGCAACATAAAGGTGAATTATTTATAGCCCGATGGGCCCATGACACCTCAGGCCATCAAGGTAGAGATGCAACATACAGATGGGCTCGTGACCGAGGGGTGGACCTGACCATGGACACTATAGCACAGGTTATTCATGATTGTGAAACATGTGCTGCAATTAAACAAGCCAAACGGTCAAAGCCTCTCTGGTATGGAGGACGATGGCTGAAATACAAATATGGAGAGGCCTGGCAGATTGATTACATCACACTCCCCCAAACCCGCAACGGCAAGCGCCACGTACTTACAATGGTGGAAGCAACCACCGGATGGCTGGAAACATATCCTGTGCCCCATGCCACCGCCCGGAACACTATCCTGGGCCTTGAAAAGCAAGTCCTATGGCGACATGGCACCCCAGAAAGAATTGAGTCAGACAATGGGACTCATTTCCGAAACAACCTTATAGACACTTGGGCCAAAGAACATGGTATTGAGTGGGTGTATCACATCCCTTATCATGCACCAGCCTCCGGGAAAGTTGAACGATACAATGGACTGTTAAAGACTACACTGAAAGCAATGGGTGCTGGGACATTCAAAAATTGGGAAACACATCTGGCAAAGGCCACCTGGTTAGTCAATACTAGAGGATCTGCCAACCGAGCTGGACCTGCCCAATCAAACCTGTTACGCACTGTAGAAGGGGATAAAGTTCCTGTAGTGCACGTAAGAAACATGCTGGGTAAGACAGTCTGGGCTACTCCCGCCTCAGGAAAAGGCAAGCCCATTCGTGGGATTGCTTTTGCTCGGGGACCTGGATGCACTTGGTGGGTAATGCAAGAGAATGGGGAGGTCCGGTGTGTACCTCAAGGGGACCTAATACTGGGTGAGAATAGCCCATGAGTTGAATTATAATATGTTAATTATCATATAACACTGTATGTCACCGCTACCATGGTTGCTATATATCATAGATGAAAATGGTGATTAATTAGAAAGTATTGGAAAGAGTGTAACCTGAGCATGACATAAATGGTATGGAATAAGGGGTGGATATCTGTCCTGGTTTCAGTTAGGACAGAGTTAATTTTCCTCCTAGTAGCTGGCAGGGTGCTATGTTTTGGATTAGGATGAGAAGAGCGCTGATAACATGCTGATGTTTTAATTGTTGTAGAGCAGTGCTTACACCAAGCCAAGGACTTTTCAGCCTCTCTCTGTCCTGCTAGCGAGCAGGCTAGGGATGCAGCAGGAGCTGGGAGGGGACAGACCCAGGACAGCTGACCCAAACTGGCCAAAGGGGTATTCCATACCATCTGACGTCATGCTGAACAATATATAGGGGTGGCTAGCCGGGGTGGGGGGGTGGCCGGCTGCTCGGGGATAGGCTGGGCATCGGTCAACGGGTGGTGAGCAATTGCATTGTGCATCACTTATTTCGTACACATTATTACTATTAATACTATTATTATTATTATTATTGTTGTTATTCTTTTCCCTGTCTTAATAAACTGTCTTTATCTCAACTCACAGGCTTCACTTTCCCGTTTCTCTCCCCCATCCCGGAGAGGGAGGGGGGAGGGTGAGCGAACGGCTGTGTGGTGTTTGACTGCCAGCCGGGCTAAACCACAACAAGGCATTAGGGAGAAGCTTGGTTAGAAGGACAGAAACAGACTGAGCTTTTAGATACAGCCTAGGTCAACAGATAATAAACCTGGATGGGAGTTCAGAGATATTTGGAATGGGAGAATGGTGACTGGGGTGTGGAGAGAAAACAAAAAATGAGCAAGGGCGAGAATAGGAAGGATGGATGGGTTCAGACTGCTCGGGTGGGCAGATGAGCTTAGAGTGAGAGCAGCACAGACGTAGATGCCACTGGCTTAAAGCAGAGAGCTGGTGGCTCGGGAGTGGACACGTCAGCGATTGGGTTTGGGAGGATTCAGGTCTGGGGAAGGGAACAGTTTGTGCCTAGTTAAGGATGGATACTGCTAACAATAATCCAGGGTTTAGCAGGGTATTTGCTAATGTCCAACTGATTAGATTGTACCTGCAAAGTACACTTGCTTTCCAAAGGACCAGAATAATTTGCTTGGTCTGAAGATGAGCACAACTATGTATATAGATGAGCATAGCAAGATATGTAGTTATGTATATATATAGTAGTACGTACAAAGCTGTTTAGTTGATTTCAAGACTATAAAATAATAATGATTAGTTTAATAATTCTAATAATTAGGTAAGAAGTTATTAATGTGGACATAGCATCAGAGATTGATACCGTATCTTTACCATTTCATGTATTCATGATGTGCTGAACAGTATTGCATGGGATTACCATGACATTCTTTAACAGCCACTGTTTAATTAAAATTAGCTTGCAAGATAAATATTTCTTCCCTTTTCCCTCTAAATGTAGCATGGTTCTACTCTCCCTTTTTCTTCAATAAAATAATAATAATAATAAATGTTATTGCTACTATTAGAGTAGAAATTTTCATTTTTTCAAGTGAGCTGTTCTGTGCCACAGACAAGAAATGTCTGTTTTTGTTTTTTTATAAATCAGTCAAATCTCAAAGATTTACATTATCTTCACTGGCATCTCTATGTGGATATCTTTCCCCTCCCTATTAAAATTTTAAAAGAACTGCAAAACATAAAGTTGTTAGGATCTTACAGAAAATGTTTGGGAAATCTCTATAATTTAAAGCACAAAGCAAAGTAAATAAAGGAGGTGCTGTTTCAACGATGTTTGCAATTAATGTTACAGTGCATAGGAACAAAAAGTTTATATGTGTGTATGGCTACGTTTGTATTTATCTTCTGCATAAGAGAAGGGCTGCTCCTTATCATGAGGCTTTGTCTTTTTCACGTGTTTACTGTAACTGGTCAAGTTAACGTAGGGTGACATTAGAACATCTGCCTAAAACCTTCTGTTATCTGCAGTCATTGGAGTTAGACATCTGCCTTGGCAAGGTGGCCGGTATTTTCTTTCCGTGAGGGATTTCGCCCATTGCCGTTGATCACGGACTTCAAGAGGAGGTCACCTGTCTGTCTAAAAAGCATTAAATGTGAATTTATGTATAAACTTCCTTTTTTATTTTTTGAGTTAACATTCCATTTAAAAGCCTATCTAAAAGGTTGTACAGTACTAAACAGCTCTTTTTACTTCTGTTTCCAAAGAGATCTGCAAGGAAGAACTCTTTAAACTAAACCATCATCCTAAAGTACCACTGCTACAAACTTGTTTCTGCAATCACTTGAAATTCCTTCTCTGAATGTACTTGGATACAGAGTCACAGATCTATTGAACCATTTTTATAACAGTATTAATGGGAAAAGAATTTTCAATGGTATTTATTTGAGACTACCTCAGTGTCCACAATAAAACTGCTCTCAGTGAAAGATGGCGGTGCTGCAGTGTGATACTTACCTGATTAAGTGATTCTAATTTCTCTGTAAAAAAGCAAAACAAACAAACAAACCCACTAATTCTGACTAAAGGAAGAATAATTGAATAAGCCAGAAGAAGAGCTTTCTTTTCTGAGTCATGAAATCAGCTCATTGTATTTGGTAGTGCACCTTTTTGGATTAAAGTGTATGCTTAACTCCTGGACTCGTGTTTTTAACCAGTAACTTAATAACAAGCATCCTATTTATAATGAAAGGTTCATTCTGCGTAACCTTGATCTCCAATAAGAACATTAACACTTCCAGTATTAAACTGCAGCGTACGCCAGCTTTGCTGAAATCATGCAGCTTGAATTAACCTTTTGCACTTTGGCCACAAAGGAATAAAAAATATGCCCCAAGGGATAAAAAGACAATAAAATACTGTCTATTTCGAGTACTTGTAATACTTTGAATGAATTGGTGTAACCACTAACCTTAGTGACCTAACTCCTGAGTTCGCATTTTGAATGGCACTTCCAACAGCCTTTAGTAGCATTTGAAACTTGAAAGTAATTAACTGTTCTTTCAGCATGGCTAAGTAAATGCCTTAGGATGCTCTATAAAAGTTCCATTTCACGTCTTGGTTCACAAAACGGCCTAATGATTTAAATTGATGCTAAATCATTTTGAGTCAAGTCAGAACTGTTTCCAGGCATACTAACGCTGTATGAAGCCATAGTTTATACAGTTCAGGAACACTAGTTTCAATCAAACTGCTGTATGTGCCTAACCAAGAGATGACATCAGTTTACCATATATTTCTACTGATGTGAAACAGTGGCTTCACTACTGATTTGAAAATGCAAACGATATTCCTCTCTTCTGTATGCACTTCTATGCCAATCAGTAACGACTAGTAGACGTCTTTGGAGACATATCTGATTGTTGCCAACTGTATCGTGTTCTTCATAATGGTGATCAGTTAGTTTTATGAAGATGAAAATACACAGTGTAGAGACCTGTATTTGCGATTTTGTGATCTCAGGATTCAGCAATTGTTAGCAGATTGCGTAGTTTAAAGTTTATATAAAAAGGAACGGTGCTAATTAGAAACACCACTGGTCTGTGAGGATCATAGGTGATCTTCAATATACTTAGTGCTCTGTGAGTTGAGTGCTCTTTCTGTAAGTGAGGAAAAAAGAAAAAGAAGGTAGCATATGTAGGATAATTACATGTTTGTTAAAATAGCAATTCTACTATTTCTTGGGAAATATTAATACTTATTTCCAGAGTTCCTTTCTCCCCCTGTGCCTCATTCTCTTTCCTTTAAGTCTGACTTTGAAGTCCTTGGGAAAATGATGAAATATATGAATTCAGCTTCTTTTCTGTTTGACTACCTATATCTCAACATTTGTGGGAATGGTTAGCAGGAGAGGATAAATCTGAATCTACAGCTTAGGGAAGACAGATGTTCTACTTTTCATTAAGTATTCTGTGCAGCCTTAAGAAGGTGGCAGTGTTTGCTGATAGATATGTTAAGAATATTGGATCAAACACTGCCTTATTACAACAGCATGGTTTCATTCTGCTTGAATATATTTAACCAATGGGAAGGCAAATTTTATGCAGATGTGATGCTTGAAACAGCAGAGTAATTCTGTGGTTAATCAGTAGGAAAAAAATGAATGTGTTATTTAGCTTTAAAAAGAGATGATGTCTGCAAATTATTTCTGCAGTCCAACTCAAAATTACATGTCCATTGCTTAATAAATAAAAAAGTAGTTTTAAAATCTTACTCACTTTTAATATCTTTAGAATGCAAACGCGAGATCACATAAATGCTCTCTTAGTGCAACAGAATACTTCTGGATGTTAGTGAAAATAAGCTATTGCAAGAAATAGACAGGCTCATAATAAAGACTAAAGAGTTCCCCCAGCTCTTATCTAGAAGCTCTTTCTGTTTAACCAGGATACAGGACTTTGAAAAATACTATATTTTTTTGGCTTACACAGAAATCTGAAAGCTGAATATTGCAGTCCATGAGAAGAAAAAATACTTTTTATTTTCAGACAGAAGTTACTGTTCTATGTCTAAGAATAGACTGAAGTATCAATTTTAACTTTTTAAAATTAATTGTTATTAATTAAATTGTTATTAATTAAATGTTAATTTTGAGTAGACTATATATTTACATCCAGGAAGAACTGTATTTTGATAAGAAAACCTGAGATCAGCTTTCATTTTAAATTGGAAGTTAAAAGATGTCATTTAATATCAAGTGAATAGGAAAACTCTAGTCACACCCAGTTTGAAGTTACTCAGCAGAGAACATAAGCTTCAGGTTAAAATCACTAGGTGCTTAAACAGAAGACTTTGCGTATTGCATTTTTTTGGAAATAAGTTAATCTGTAGTGATAATTTCTTCATATCTGTATTTTTATGCAGACTTCAGCTCTAATATAGCCTGAAATCCATTGTTGTTTGAATATTTTAGAAGCAGAAAAATACCTGTATAATAATTGCTGCTTTTTGTAACTTACTGTGCCCCAGAGCCACCAGTTCCCATTGCTCCACCTCAGCTGTCCTCAGTTGGTGCGACATACTTGTGGATACAGTTGAACGCCAATTCCATTAATGGAGATGGACCCATTATTCAAAGGGAAGTCGAGTATCGAACTTCAAGTGGAAGCTGGTATGACATACAACCTGTGGACTCCACGAGCTATAAGATTGGGCACCTGGATCCTGACACAGAGTATGAGATCAGTGTGTTACTTACAAGACCAGGTGAAGGAGGAACGGGATCTCCTGGCCCAGCTCTAAAAACAAGAACAAAATGTGCTGGTGAGTACTCAAAAGCGACTGGAAATGTTTCAAGCATATGTCTAGGGTTGAAAATGTAAGTTATTTTAGTAGCAGTCTTTACTATCTACCTTAAACCAGCAGGCTTCAGGAGTTAAGACTGAATGCTTTTAAGTATAACATCTCAGCATTTGCCAGAATGATTTAAATCATACCTGTTCATGCCTTAAGGTGGTCAGCATAGCGTGCTGCATAGATGAGTGACTTTTGCTTTCAGGTATGCTGTATTCCACTGAACACTCTCCATTTCATTAAACCCTGCTCTCGTTAGTGTATGCTTGGGATGTTTTTTTTTTTGTTTTTTTTTTTTCCCTTCTTTTTTGGCTGCTGTTCCAAGATCGGGAATAATTTTGTTTGGTTTGGATAAAGTTTCTTTTTCCTTTTTCCAGTGTCAGGTATATCGTACTTGTAGATAAAGTGGAAAAAGATCCTGTGTAACAGCAAATGTAGTCATGGTTATGACTCAATTAGCAGATAAGGTTTAGCTGAGGACTGCTTTCTTGAGTGACTGACAGCATGTCTTTTCATTAAATGAGATAGTGTGATTTGTCATGTTGTATAGCAGTCTTGGCTCCTATTTTGGATGCTATAATTAATAGTGCTGACCTCTGACTGTAAAAAGATACAAAGAAGACCTATTGTACAAAAAACAATTGCACAGTAATCTTCAGGAAGAGTGGCAGTGATATTAATTTGGGATGCAGCTGCTCAAAAAATAATAGAGTATATTGTGACCTGGATTTAAATTTTTTTTTTTGTCATTAGTGTTTCCCCCCAATATTTTGAATCTTCTTTCTGCTGCTGTAGAGCTGGTAGAAGATAGTCAGAAGTGTACCTAGAAGTGTGACTAAGCAAATGGTATTTGCTTATTGATTCTAATATTTTAAAGAACTGATTGGTGTTGTTTGCCTTTTTAACAGTACCAGGAAAAATTATATATTTCAGCAGAAATAATGATGTATTTCCATTGCATATGCCAGTAAAGTTAGTTTTCATAAAGTCACTTGGCCATCTACCAGTGGCTGAGTGGCATTCAGTTGAACAAATTGGTGTGATGCCAAATACAGAGTAAAAAATGGTTGCTGTCAGAATCACAGTGTTATGTTTTGAAGATGCAAGCTTATATAAGTCGTAACTATATGATTTTTTTTCTTCCTCACATTGTTGGAAATTTAATGAAAAATACTAAGTGGCAGTACACAATGGTGAACTGTTTAATATTTGTAAGGTTTTCTTTATTAGACTAAGATAACAGTTTAGTCAAAACTGGGGCATAAAAATTAATTAGAGTTCCCTTCAGGAGTGTTTCTAGGTCACTATGCCTTTCATAATAATGTAAAATTTTCTGTCTAGACAAGGTATGTATATATTTAGTACAGAAGTACTTCAAGCATTTTAAAATTAAACCAGTTTTTCTCATAGCTTGGTTATGTGCTTATCCAATGAGGTAATGTAACATCAGGTTCTGTGTAAGTGAGCCTGTTTGCACTGAAGGGTTAGAGACTGTGGTGGATTGATACCAGCCAGCCAAGCACCCACACAGCCACTCGCTCAGTCACCTCTGTCTGGGGACAGGGAGAAGATAAAGTCAGGCGAGAAGACCTATGGATTGATGTAAAGGTAGTTTGATAGGCGAAGCAAAAGCTGTGTGTGCAAGCAAAGCAAATAAGGAATTTATTCACTATTTCACATCAGCAGGCAGATTTTTAGCTACATAGTGGAAAGCAGGGCCTCAGCACACTAAATGGTTACTTGGGAAATGTCATAATCATGAACATCCCCCCTTCCTCCTCCTTTCCTTGAGCTTTTATTGCTGACCATGGCATCCTTACAATGGGATATCCCTTTCCAATTTGGGTCAGCTGTCCCAACTGTGTCCCCTCCCCAACTCTTGCCTACTCGCTGCAGGAGAGGGGCGGGAAAAGTAGGAAGCCTGGACAAGGAAATTAACTCTGTCCCAGCGAGACCCAGTACAGAGAAAGAAATCCAGAATGTTAGTTGTATTTAAGAACATCATATGCTTTCTAGTCGTTTCAGTGGTACGTACTGTTGAGTATTAAAACATGCATTCGATCTCATAAAACACAGCATACTGGAAGTATTTTATTCCCTGGTAAAGTCTCGTAATACATCAGCATTATTTGTGTTTTCATTAAGCTAAACAGTAACCTTCTCAAATTAAAAGCAGAAAGTGATGTCTGACTGAAAAATTTAAATTGAATGATGATATTAAATCTGTCTCTACAAATTGCCTTTTTTATAGCAGAAGATACTGCTTTGAAGGTGTAGTGGTTATTGGTTAACTGTTAGCAAGTGACATGCTAATAACTGGCCCGAGGGGTTAAAGAGAGATGCTGATAAACTAATGACGGTATAATTAAGCTGGGTAGGAGTAAAATAATGCCAGTCTCCAAAGCATACCATAGAATTAATAAAACAGGAGTCTTTAAGAGAAGAGTCATTGCACCTTTTTAATTACTGTGATAATTGTATGCTGCTTGCCTGTTCCCTAGGGGTCTAGTGAACCACTCTGAGACTCAAAGCAGTACGCTAGACATTCAATAATCTTAACAGTTCTCCAAAGCATTTGAAATATGTTTTCATTTTAGCAGAACGAGATCTCGCAGGCTTGTAATAGACAAGTCCTATCTGTAACTTTAGTAAATAAAAGCATCTATAATGAGAATGCAAAGAAAATGAAGAAAAATCATCTCGCTAGACTTGACTGCATCATCCTCAGTGGAGCAGTTACGTACTTTCTGAAGTGCTTTCCTTCCTTCTGATGAAATGTAATATAAATGTAAGTGCTCTTTCAGTGTAATGTTGAGGAAGGCTGAGGAATAACGTTCAGATCTGGTTTAGATTTAACCTAGAATGTAGAGTGCAGGTTTGAAAAAGAGGAGGCTAATGGATTTTTGGCAATTGTAAACGACATTTGAATCAGACTTACAAAAAAAAATGTTGCTTTTTTTTCCCTAGATTCAAGGTCTGAAACCAAGACCTCCCTTGTTTGTCTGGAATTTGAATCGCCGGTTGCTGTGTTCAAAGCTCTCTCTTCCCACAGTTGTGTCATATGGTGTTATGAACTTAGAGGAGTGATGCTATTATACAAGCACTTCAAAAAAGAGGGGGTGTGTGTGGGGAGAGATGGGAAGAGGGGGAAGGACAAAAATAATCGGGAGATATATGACAGAACATTTCCGTTACACAGTGTATCTCAGATTACTCTCATATACATTTTCACTCTAGTATATTTGTAAAATGATAATTTCAAAATAGTAGCCCCCAATTAGAGTTCCTCACAGTTCAGACAGCGTTATCAGAGGCATAAGATTGCTAGCTTGGTGTCAGGCTCACAGCGCCCGCCACTGCTATAGAGACCGTGCTCACCCACACTCTATCCAGCCATTGCTTGCAGCTAAATAGCTGCACAAATATTTGAACCAAAGAAATCACCTTATATCTAAGCACAGAGCCAACAGCTGCTCTGCCACGTGGGATATAAGTTCATGGATCTGAAAGTCAATGGTCATCAAACAAACCAACCACCCACCCACCGAGCTGTTAGCCCTCCCATACCATTGAAGACTGAATCCTCTGGTGCCTGAAAAAATCCAGAACCAAATCTTCTCTAAATCTGACCCCAAACCGGTGGAACCATCTATAATAAAACCTGAGTAGGCTAATTTAAAGATTAATAGGATAGAACGTGTTTTATAGTTTTCTTTTCCATATCAACATTTCTGTGGATAGAATTATTTTTCTGTGCTTTGCAACAAGTTTTGTCTTAAACACACATTATATGATAAAAATCTTGATCCGGTATGTGTCCCTGCACTTTGAAGGTGAGACAACGCCCAGTGAAAACTGAACTAGAAAACTGTAGTGAAATTTAAGAAAACAATTAAAAAAAATAAAAAATGCCACAAAAATACTTACGATGGATTATCCCAAAGTTATTTTTAAATTAGAATTCCACTTCTCTGTGTTAAGATATAATTATTGCCCTGTGTTTGCAAAAACAATTGCTGCCAACGTAACCAACGATTTTCCAGGCAGAGAATTCAAACATGCTCAATATATACAAAGAAGCAACAGGAATATTTTAATTAAAGCTGTTCTTCTTGCTGTCCCTTCTGCCCCCTCACCTGAGCTTGTCAGGAGGAAAGCTGTTACTCCCAGGTCTATTGAGCTCTTGCATCACTGCTGCAGGTTAGTTGTAAACTGTCTGTTACTCCTAGCAGGCTTGTTACATCTGGAAGAAAGGAGCAGAGGAACTCTTTAAATCCCTACTTCTAAAGATTATTCTTTTTCATCTTTTTTCTTTTCCTCACTGCTTTGGATCTAGGGGGTGGTTTTTCAAGGTGCCAGAATTAGTCCCCTACTTCTTCACTGCCCACTGATAACCACTGGCACAGTGAAACCATCTACATGTGCCAAAAAGTTCGCTGATGGAATGAGCAAATTATCTTTCCTCTGGTCAAATAAGAGCTCATCTCCTGGTACCAGGCCCTGAAAATGATCAGACGTGGACCAGACCCTGTTTTTCCCTGGGAATGTTAACTAAGTTCTCTGTTTCTCCTTTTAATTGCTAAAAGGGATGCATGACTTAAAAGTATATAGGGTCTATAGCCAGTTAGTAAAATGTATGGAAATACAGTATTTGCACAGAAAACATAGGTTCACTCTGTTGAAAGCTGTAGCTTGATCCACAGCCAAAGTGTAAAACTCTAATCTCCCTCCAGCTCTTTATTTCAGGGAGCCTATACGATTTACACATTACTTTGCGTCAGGTTGAAACAGATAAAAAGGCTGAAATGTGCAGGCTGTACAGGTTGGCGACTGTCTTGACCCAAGTCAGCATGCTCTTGCATGCACAGGTTCAGCAGCTAGCACTCCATGTCACCACATTTCTCCTTACGCATGACAGGAAGCACTTGTCACCCATCTACAAGATGGACAGTCCTCAGGCCCTAATGTATCAGATTCTTTGTACTCAATCGTTTTAACAGTTGGTCTTCCCCATTCTCCACCCTCATATCTCATTCCCATCTTCTTTTGTCATTAGTTCTGTAGTTAGTCTCTCCCTTCGACAGTGTTCATGCCCTGAATCTCAGTGATTATTTCCATGCCCTTCCCCATTGAAAATCACTGTTAGGAAAGAGGAGTTCCTTCCTAAAAACAGTTTCACAAGGTAGAAATGGGGGCTGCCTTTCACAGTTTTTGCTGACTTCTTTGAATCTTTGACCTTTTTGTCTCAAGAAAAGAGGAAGGATCTTTGTGTCATTGGGAATTAAATTCTTCCTTCTTATTCCTATACCTTGAGGGACTGCCTGTGAACAGGTCAAGGTTTTTTTTTTCCCTTTTCTTTTTTTTTTTTCCTGGCATATAATGAAGTCCTGACATTGTTTAGTTTTGTGATCATGAGGGAATTCAACTGGAAGACATACTACAGGTACTTTTCTACAGCACTTAGCACTTTCCTTTTAAGTATGAACCAAGGTTGTACAGCTGTGCTGCATCGGAGCTAGACCTGAAGTCACAGGCACCTGAACCCTGAGGAAAAGGGTAGCAGGTAATGTGCCATTTTATTTTCTGGGCAGAAAAAACTTTTCCAGCCAGAAAAAACTTTTCCAGCTGTGGAAAAGTTCCAGTATTTCTAAAGTTACCGTCCCAAAGCTGATGCTATAATAAGCTTTAGTAGGAAGTTGTGTTGATTTACCACAAGTTCCACATTACGCTTCTACTTCATCTATTGTTTTCATTGCAAAAGTAAATTACAATTTCAATTTCAATCAGAAATTTGAAGTAAAAAATAGTTACTGTATCATCCTTTCTCCTAATGCCTTTCTGATATAAAAATGATTCCCATCTAAGGTCCATTTGCTTACAAGGGTGAAAACTAGTATTGAATTTTCTGTGGTATAGGGGGTGAATCAGTTTTGGGGATTTGCAGAAGGTAAGCTGATAAATTTTAACAGAAGTCCAAGAAAATATTAACTAGTGGGATGCACGTCCATGTCCCCATGTCATTTGTCCCCTTCTCTGATTAGAAATCCAAAGGAATGCATCTTCTTTGAAAGGGCCTGATTGAAAAGACAAATAATGTTCAGCTGTGACTGTTACATGAAAGTTCTTCCCTGACAGCCACTTGCCTGGGAACAAACGCACAGGCTGTTCCTTACTGAGCTGATCGCTCTGTTCCTGTCTTAAAGATTAGCTTTCCTCTTGTGTTATTGAAGATCGTGGGTCAAGAAAAAAGCAAAGTAATTCAAATTCCTCCCTTAAAAATCCACTTAAATTCAGTTCTCCTCTTTGTCTCACAATCTAAAATTGCCCTCTGGGATTTCTTTAAATACAAAAAGCAAGAAAGCTGCAGTAAATGACAGCAAATGCAGCTGGAACAAATGCCACGTGTATCTTCAGAAAGGACAAGAAGACGTTGGGAACTTACAGTCCAGTCAGCTTCCCCTTGGTTCCTGGGAAGATGATGGACCAGCTACTCCTGGAAACCAAGCACATGAAGGCAAAAAAGCGATTGGCAGAAATCATTATGGATTCACAAAGAGGAATTCATGCTTGATGAACCCGATAACCTTCTCTGATGAAATGTCTGGCTTGGTAGATGGAGGAGCGAGCAGTGGATATTGTCTACCTTGTCTTCAAGAAGGCTTTCAACACGGTCTCCCATAAGCTGATGGGCAGACAGTGAGGTGGATTAAAAACTGGCTTAATGGCCTAGTCCGGAGGGTGGTGATGAGTGAGTGACATGAGGTCTAGTTGGAGGCTAGTGAGGGGCTGCAAAGGTGATGAAGGGCCTGGAGAATCTCTCCTGCGAGGAAGAGGCTGAGAGGCTGAGAGCTGGGGCTGTTCAGCCTGGAGAAGAGGAGGCTCAGGAGAGATCTCATCAGTGTCTGAAAACACCTGAAGGGAAGGTGTAATGAAGATGGAGCCAGGCTATTTGCAGTGGTGCCCAGCGCCAGGACAAGAGGCAGTGGGCACCGACTGGAGCACAGGAGGCTCCCTCTGAACACCACAAAACAATGTGATGGTGACTGAGCACTGGCACAGGTTGCCCAGAGAGGTTGCGGAGTTTTCTCCGTGGAGATCTTCAAAAGGCAATCGAGCATGTTCCTGTGCAGCTTGCTCAGGCCCTGCTTGAGTGTTGGGACTGGGGGGTGTTTGGACTGGGTCACCTCCAGAGGCCCCTTCCACCCTCAGCCATTTGGTGATTCTGTCTTTCTCTCAAACTTGAGGAAAAGAAGCTCCCACCACAGTGCCTATTAAATTCTCCTGGGCTCTGTTTTCACAAGCAGGGATGTATCGTGAGGGCTGTGCTGTGTTCCTGTCCTTCCCCAGGTTTGTGTGCACAGCAAGGTAGAGCACGATGGAAATCTTTTTATTCAGAGGCTTTGGTTCTGCCACATCATATCTGATGCTTGTTCAGTTCTGTGGTTACCAGCGATAGGGAGCAATACACCCTTCCTTTTAGAAAATAAAATGTTATCAGGGGTCAGCCCTTTCATCCCGAGAGTGTCTTTCCTTTGCAGCGCTGATCCTGGGTCAGTTTCTCTGCTCAGTAAGTCTTCAGCCTCTGCACACAAACATGTTCTGTAACATCAGCAACCAAGCGAGCTGGTGTGATGTAGAAATTAGTAATCCCTGCACTTTTGTGTTTTCACCAGTCCCTAAATACGTATTTTCAGTTCAGTTGCAACACCCAGAGGTCTCACTGGGGGAACAGAACATTTTCCTTCCCCACCACCTGAAGGGGGGAGTACCGGCAGGAGGACAGGCAGATTCCTGCCTGGATCTGGGTCTGTTGGCCTCTGTCTGACACACGTGCTGAGTATAACAGGAACACAGACAGCTTCTGGTGATGATAAAAGACACAGAGTATGAAACCTGACTGTCAGTTTGTTTTGAGGAGCTGCTCATTACAATGTGGAGGAGCATTTAGGTTGTTTTTTTAGTTTCTTTGGTGGGGAGGGCAGGGGGATATTGTTTTTAATGGCAATTACATCAGAATGGAAACTGAATGTTTGTAAAAAGAAGTGTCAAGCAGGGCTGTCTTCAGTCATGTGAAAAGCAGTCATATAAACGGAGACTTAGTTCTTCACTTTATTAGTTTCCCATTTCAAAACATTTGCAGAGGAAGAAATTAACCTGCTCTTTGAGACAAATGAACCTTCACCATTTTATAGCAAACCTGAGGGGCAAAATTATTAATTTCACATCTGCCAAGTAGAGGGAATGTGAAGAAAACATAATGACCCTTGAGAGAAAGTAGATAATGTGATTTCTCCTATGACACTGCTCCATCTCCAGATTTGTTGCAGTCTCTTATTAATTATAAAAATAAGTTAAAAAAATAAAAATCAAAGAGGAGATTTTATCCAGCTTTGATTTAGAAAGGATTCCTGGGTGCAGACTGAAAAGAAACCAGCAAATTGGTAGTGTACTGGCTGAAACAGAAGACTGATATGTGGGCATCTTTAATAGAATAGGTAAACTAGGTACAATAGTCCAAAATATTAATAGGGCATTCCTTGGGATTATGTGGTTCTGAACAAAATGAACATGAACTGTTCCATGGATGCTTTGGCTTTCTCTTTTCAGAACTATTATTACAACAGATTACTGCAGATTTAAATAAATACATTGGTAATCTATTATTAAAAGCAGTTTTGAAACACAGAATAGGGAATGCTTTGGGGATAGATGCTTTCCCTGTGAAGTTCCACAGGTGCCTCTTTTGAGGACAGTTTTCACATCAATTACTCCTAGAGTAGGAAGCGATGCCATACTGTGTTCCAGTTAGAGGCAAACTTCATTATTAGTAATGCTGGACCTTTGGCAAAAACGTTAGCAAATGTGATAGGAGGGAATGCTTGTTCCTTTGACTTAGCCAATGTAGAAGGTCTCATGCAAAAACAAAAGAAAATCTTTCATACGTTTGAAGTGGTCTAGGTATATTCTCTTCTTCAACTTTTGTCTAAAAACCAAAAAACTAATTATGCGTGATGCGAAGCTTTAGAAATGCTGTGTTAACTCCCCAAGCTCATGTCTATTATGTATGCTCTGCTAATGAAGAAAATCTCCATTAATCTGGAGTTTTCAGAAATACAGGAAGCACATTTATCGTAGCCTTTAAAGGAATCCCAATGGCGCATTATGCAATGCTGTGATTGCTTTTGTGCGCCTCAGTCACTGTCTGATAGGAGAAGGCATTTCATGCAAGAGAGATAGCAAAAGATAACAACCTCATACGCTAATGTTTTTGGGGATTATAGTAAAGAAAAAGGGACTGCTATTTGAACACTACCTAGCCATCAAATATCTAAAGAAATACACATTTATTTAGACAGAAGTCTAAATAGCTAAGCCCTACTGAATGTCTTATGATATTACCTACTATGCTGTGTTGAGTTTCGCTACAAAGATTTTGCTTTTCTTTACTGCATTTTTTATCAAGAACAGATTTTGTAATTAAAAAAAAAAAAAAAAAAAAGGTCTGAATGAACTTCTGAGTCACCTGTTTTGGGAACCAGGAAAATAAGTGATCTCATAGAAAATGGAAGTCCGATTTCTGAAGGATTTGTGCACTAAGCATTGCTAGTTTAGGATGATAATCCCATTTTTCCCTGGTCTCCATGTCTTTATGAGATACCTGCAAGGCAAGAAGCAGCACCCAATTAACCAGGACTTTGCTGTCAAATGGATTATTTAATGTTAGGCTTCTGCTTGTTTTCCCTGAGCCTCCTGAACAAGTGCACTAGATGGCCTCTCTTACCTTCTGGAATTAAATTCTGGCAGGTCTATGTTGAATTTATTTAAATTCAAGAGTTATTTGGTTGAAATTTGAGAATGATTTTAAAGGGTATTGAGAGCTGCAAATGGATGAACAAACAGGCATGCTACTCTATTTTATTATTTTAGTGCTCTCCTTTTCATCTGAGATTGTCAAAACGTGCTGCCTGGCCCAGCAGCTTTGGCCAGTTGCAAAGACACCTAACTTCATACTTCTGTTGGAGCACCTGGGAAGCATGAAACATCGACATAGGACCACTGAGTATTTACATTTTTGAACCTTCTAGTTTTATTTGCAGAAAAACTGCTTACAAAAAAGGAAGCCCAGAAGTTTGCAGAATGAAAGGTGTGTTAATTCTACCCTGCTTTAAAGAAAAACAAGCGATGACGCCACTTGAGTGCTTCTGTTTGTTTGTTTGTTTGTTTGTTTTCAGTGATGGGGAGGCGTTTTGTTTGTTTGTTCCACAAATGTAGAATTGTTGTGCACAGAATTTGGTCAAACTTCATGAATGTCTCTAGGAAGAATAGCTGGTACTGTCAGTTCTGTTTTTTCTGTTACTACTTTTTGCTACAAAGAAAAAGTACAACTTGATAGACTAGGCATATAGTTTGAGACCTGAAATCAGGGAAGATCCTGATAAGGAAATATCCTGGCATTGAAAGAAAAATAAAGTTTCTCTTTCTTGTCAGGCTGTTGGGCCACTGCAGTGCTGCAAACAGGTAATTGTGTCCTACACTCCAGTGATCTCTTCTGGTCAGCAAATCTGCATCGTGTTTCTGTTTAAAATTTTACAGAAAAATAAAGCTGAGAAAGTTCAAAGAGTGCTAGACTTCCATTTCTGTAGCTTTAGAAGAGAAGTTGTTTTTTGGTATCTCATCTAATTATTGCTGTGTACTGGTTGTGCAGGGAGCAGCATTCTTGAGGAACTGAGATTTTTCCAGACTCTTCTATAGGTAACATAAGTTTGGGGGAGGAAATCTGCAATATGTAGTTTTCTACTTTGGACCTAAATGACTGGATGGATCATCACCCAAATAAATTAACACATTTAACTGCAAACACAATGATCAAACAAATGCTTGCTTAAATATCTGAAAGGAAATGGGAAATAAAATTGGGAAACGCAGTGCATGACATTCATGTGAAGTACTGTATTAATAAAATGGAGATTAAAATAGGATTGCCAATATAGTTATGATTTAGGGCTCTTGCATGCCAGTGCTCAGGTTCTTTCATCCATGGGATGATCTTTTTTAGAATGAGAAGTATGACCAATCATCTAAAATATTTTTAACACTCTGTTTTCAAAGTTATAGTCCTTACATCTCTATTTAGTTGTCTTTCAATGTTCACCATCCTTGGAGATCCTTTTTATTATCTTAAATATATTAAAAAAATATCTGTGCCTTTAGTTCATGCTTATTGATTCTGTTAAGCTCAATTCAGTGCCTTGTAAAGAAAAAAAAAAAGGGGAGGGGGTTCTTTTAGGGAAGGGAAAGGTCAGTTTCATCCATTAATTCATGATTCATAACTGCCCAAAAGCTCTCTGAAGATGTTTTGGTCCAGAAACTGTGCTGTGGAAAATGATGTTTAGAGTGGACTGTTATCTTTTAGTATTATCCGTATGGGAAAATGCATGTAGAGCAAAAAGGCAATAATAAGTGTTTACTCCTGACATGCAGAAGTGCCTTTTCATTTCTAGAAATTTATGTACTTTGGAAAAAAAAAAATCAAGCTGCCTGTCAGTTGCTCTTTGTTTTGACTGTTGCTGCAGAAGTTTTGTTTGCAATTAGCTGTAAAAAAAAAAAATTAAAAAAAATTCAATAATTTACTTAATTATTGTTGTACGGTGTTGAATTTGAGAGGATGACCTGATATGTAACTGGCATGTTTGGCCAAGTAAATGAAAAAAATAACTTTTAATGACCTGAGCATAATTATAGATGACTTTGGAATGACAACTGGCAAAAATTGTACTATAATTAAATTTCCATTATAAAAGTTTCATCTTTTTTGTCTGACATGTAAGGCTAGATTGTGAAGAGTATTCATTTATAACGGGAAGAATTAGAGAGCTATAATTTATAATTCAGGATAATCAATGAAAGCATTCCTTTTGTCAAGGAACCTTTCACTGGCAAATAGCATTGCATTGTTAGTTGCTTTAAAAAGAAACTAAAAATTCTTTGCTTATTTATTTAATTTACTGCAAAAGGAGATGAAAAATTCAGGTGGTTGAATCAAGTCTTGCAGTAATTCAGAGTAATGTTATGCAGATAGGGCTCCTCAGTCTGTTTTTTTTTTTCTTTAGTAGCATTAACCTTGTCTCAGTCTAAATCTAAGACTCCTTGAAGGCCATCGTATCAAGGTTCTGTTTAATCCTGAACAGAGTTTCTAATAGAAGTAGTGAATAATTTATTTTGTTTTACAAACTTTCTGATTATTGACTGAGATGGACGCTTTGCTGTCTTGTACTGGTATCTCAGTACCCTCTTCATACCTACATAATCTTTCAAAGGGAGCTTCAGCAAAGATTAATATATATATTTTTTAAGTTTTGTCACCAGTTTTTTTTCAAGGACTAATGCCAAGCTCAGAATTGCTCTGATTTAACTAAAAGATGCTTGATCCTTCCTTGCACTCATTTAAACTCTGCATTTACTGGAGTATTTTGTATGCTTTTCTGTTACTTCTTTAATCAAAAAAAAAAGTTTAAAAAAATTTAAAAACATTAAGACTTGAGACTACTCATCATATAGTAATTCTTCTTACTCTACTGTCTATTATTTAAACAAAATGTATATGTCATTATTCACAAAATATGATTCTTACATACACAGAAAGAAGGACTCTTAACTAAGCAGAAATGTCTTGGTTTTATGTCTGAATCCATTCAAACAATGAATTTCTTTCTGCTTTATTAACATCACAGAATAGTTTGGTATGAATTTTCCGAAGCTAATTTATTTTATTCTGTATTGCAGCAACATCAGCTCTGTTAAACAGTTAATGCACAATATTGTACTGAGTACCTAGAACAGCTGCCTTGAAAATACGTTATTTTCACAATGATCATTTTCAAAGGCTGTCTACTAAAATTCAAAGTGGTTATTTACTTCTGTGTGTTACCACCACCTTACTGTTCGGCATTTGACTTATAGACCACTGCCCATGAAAACAGTCAGTATTCATATCTTTAAGTACAGAAAAGTACCGCTCTATATTAATTTCCATGCTCTGCAGTAGCTGCTTCCTGGACATTGCTGCCAATTTCTGGGGCCATTTTGTGTGTTTCTTTCTTTTGGTTCAGACAGCAGGCTCTAGTCTCTACCACCTGATTTATGCCTTGATTGATACAACGTTTTTATTTTTATTTGCAATTAGTTAACACCTTAAGGTTTTCTTTCTGTGAACCTGAGTACATCGCAGGTCAGTAAAACGTTAAGTCTTTCTTCACAGGGAGTAGCACAGTATTGATGTGGTGCATCTAGTACAGGTGTGGAACTGCTTGGAGCAAATCTTTATGAAGTTCTTGGACCACACACAAAAGGTGACTTATTTCTCAGACTGACAACTCATAAATCTAGGTTTATTTTTATGAACACAAGTAAAGGATTTATTTTTTCTTCCCTCCCACCCCTGATTTGCTTCTGGTGCTAACAGGTGGTGGAGCTATTAATCGATGGAGAAACATCTAACATTGCATAAACTAAGTTTAATCTCATTGTCAGAAGAGGCTGGATTACATTAGCTAAATTTTTCCAGCCTGATGAAGAAGGAAAAGTCGTCATTTCTGTCTAAATTGTTAGTATTTGGCAGTTACACAAACAGTTGAAAGCAAAATCTACGTGACAGCTTAACTATGTGCATTGCTGTCTGCAGGAGTGTACTTGCTCACGCAGTTTCTCACACAAAAAGGCCAGTTTTAAGATTACGAGATTATTTCAGAAGGTATTTAGTTGCTTTAACAGGAAATGCCTAATAACTGCCTAAAATAAAATGCATGTAATATAATTTAAAGTAGTAGTGAATACCCTTGTTTCTATTCAGTATTCAGTGTTAAAGAATATATGCTGCTCAGATACTCTAAAAGAATTTTAAGCGATGTCATTTGCCTTGGGTAGTACTAGATATACCGTGAACTGAAAGTGGCTCTGTTTGAGCAATTTTGTCATGCTGTAGTAAAAGCACAGGGCTCATGATGTAGAAGAGAAAAAAATTTTGCTTATTTTCAGCTCTAAGTTTCCATGGATTGCAGACATCATACTTTTCGCTGTTTGGGAGGGGGAAAAAAAGTAAAAAAAAAAGGCTTCAGCAGTATTACAGTGCTATCAGATGTCAAGATTATGACTAGAATCACTTCTCCCAGTGAAAAACAGTAGCTGAAATGTGCTGCAACTTGGGATTGCTCTAGAATGAGACAGCCTGCGGAAAGATAGAGAAGCTGTCATGGGTCAGTAAGCCTTTACCTGCTCAGAGCTGAAGACTCACAAGAGCTGACGCTCTTTGCAGCCTTATCCTAACTTCATGCAGAGAAACAAAAGTGAAAAGCAGAACTCTTCTGATGGGTGGGTGGGCAGAACTGAATATGGTATCAGTCTGCTGTTGAAAGCTCACTCAGATAAAATTTTTCAGGTGGGGATCAGGAAGCCCTTGAGTCTCACTTTGGCAAAAGTTGCAGTTTTGCTTTGGCTGAAGCTCATTAATCCAGTCCAGCTTGGGCCCACATTTTTGCTGATTTCCAGCATTTTCTCTTGCTTATACCCATGGAGAAAACCTCTTTCCTCTTTCTCATTAACTTCCCATTTTATTCACCATGTTTGATGCCAGTTTGGGGCAATATTTCATGTATAAACCATATTACACGGTAGGTTACCTGAGAAGCACAATTGATTAAACAATAATTCAAATAACATTTGATTTTTTTTTTTTACCTAATAATGATCTATTGCTGAAAAATAAATTCTAAGGTATTTATTAGGAGTAATCAGAGAAGTAAAGTAGAAATGTTTGTTTTCAAGGAACTAATAAGTAATCTGATTATGCTGTATAATTATACTGCCATCATGCAGCTATTTCAAGTAATTTTATTTTGGGGAAAGTAAATACAAGCCAGTAAGACTAGACTAATTTTGCTTTCTGTGATCAAACTTAGATGGAAAGGTTTTGTCAATATTTTTGTAATAAACTTTGTGCTGACTTTGCCCTAGAATTACTGTGAGTAATTTGAGGAAATACTATGGTTCCGTAGAGAGCTTAGTGCCTATGGATGTCATAAATATTACTCCCATAATATTATTTTCTAAGATATGCAGAAATACGGGTTGCTAACTGAGAATTACCTTCAGCTTTTACATGCACTATCAGGAAGTGTGCTTGTGCTGCTCAGTGTTTTATCTTCGGTAACTTCTGTAGTCAATGTGGAAAGACGGGCTTTGCAGGATGCTGACGCAGAGCAGGATCCAAAGTGTTCTTATTCATCTCCTGAATGAGCTCTTCTGTCTGTCCACTGATGAAAAATGCTCCCAAGGAGACCAACCTCTTGCGTCTTTGTCAATACCCAGGAGTCTCTTTGGTGCTGACGGTAACACATTCTAGGATGAAGATAAGATCTGCTGCTGCTATAAAATACGTGTGTGCCAACTGGTACTATACATTGACATGGTGCTCATGTCAGTCCTAATATCCATTGACTAAGGACTAAAATCAGTTATTTTCCTAAAATCAAAATTTTCCTAAAACCTTGTTCAAAGCTTCACTTTTAGGCAGTTGTTGATTAACGTCTGGGCTACGACCTGAGATGGTGCTTTAACCTTCTGAATCCGAACAGACCTCGCTCTTACTCGGCGTATATAAGATAAATGTGTCCTTAATCTTCCTGATTGTGTTCATTCTTTTTTCAATGGGCCATTGCCAAGGTTAAAAGTATGACACTTTGACTTTCTGTCTCAACAACTGTTCCAAGGGTATTACTAGTTATTATGTCGGCGGAGTTAGCAGTTGTCCAAACATCTAATATAAACAAGGAAATTTCCACACAAGAAAAAAAGACCAAATTCTGAGCAGTTAGTTGCTAGGGATTTTGTGGAACTGATCTCAAATAATGGGAGAGATGCCAGGGAATTGTGCTGCTAAAGGATAAGCTGACAACGATAATCAGCAGAGTTATGTGTTCTGGAAGAAAGGAAAATATATTTCTGCCCTTTTTTGAGAAAGATTGGATCTTTTTGTTTATTTGCTGGTTTTTGGTTTTTGGTTCAGTTTTTGTTTTTTACAATTTTTAATGGAGGTTGGAAGTTATTTAGGTGGTCAGTGTGTACAAATTTAGTGAAAAAGACTTAATGCTTCTAAAAATACATGTTGCTCTAGCTAAGTCCGCTGCCAGATTGCACTATGTCAGTAGTTTACCTATATGCCCACGTAATTAAAAAAAAAAAAAAAAAACACCACAAAACAACAGCGAAGTATGTTTTTAGTATAGGGTTTCCGTAGGCAGTACAGCTAAATGGTGAAAATGCATTTCAGGTACATAACACTGCTAGCCAAAAATAGACAAGAAATTATAGTATATGTACTGAGATATTTTTTTTTAAATGTTATTTTGATGTTTTGGACGTTCAAAACAAGGTCTACTTTATACTTAGACGGTGACATGAAGAAAAAATGAGATTTTAGCCACACCCCCTCCAAACCTGATGGGAGAGACGAGGAAGGCAATTAAATAGACTATAGGGGGTTGAAAAAAGAGTGACACAATGGAAGAAGAAAAGATAGGCATGCCAGATCTTTCCCTTCCATACCAAAATACATACTAAGTTCAGTAGGTTCAAATCTGAGGTGCTTAATTTTTTAGAACATGTTGCTAATGTTTAGCAAATCGTGCTGCCTCTGTCTTGCTATGTCTTCTTGTGACTGCTTATTTTCCCTACAATCTCTCCTTCTTCCTTCTTCCTCTGCTGCATATTTAGCTTCTGATTTGGACAATAATTTTTCACCCATCCCCCTTTAGCAAGGCACTTAGGGTCACATCACATGTACATCCCACTGAAGTACATATGCGTACCCAAAAGGATGTGATAAAATTCATGCTGTTCCATTTTATTCTCTTTGGTGTGGTAAGACTGAGCAGAGTGAAAATGTTAAAATGTACCTTACTTTAATACTCAGGCAGTTTATTTGTCTTACTCTTAGTACCCCATCCACCGGAAATGGGAATTCTAGAAATAAAGCAGATATTTCATGATATGTGATGAAAGATATTTTTATTTTACATCTTTGTATAGGTAATGGTTTAACATAAAATGTCCCCAGACACATACGAGATTTTACAAATTTCAAAGTACCATAAATGTTCAAACAAATTTTTGAAAAATGTAGGTTCTTTTTAAAGATATTTTAATGCTTTGCTTATAGAGTTACAAGACTTTTTTTGTAATGTTTTAGGGAAGCAGTTTGAGTTATCACGGGATAGCAGAGATTTGGCCATAACGATGCCATAAAAATGCTCCCAGCCTTAGACACCTAACAATTCAACTGGGATGTTATGGATCCTGCTGTGAGCACCTCCGTTTCTCCTTAGTTCCACTTTTTGGGGCTAAAAACTTCTCTGAAGCTTTAGCTAAGTGAGTCAGTTGTGATCCATTGTTCCTGGGCAACCAAAGGCTGCTTGCCTCCAAAGGGAAAGCCCAGCAAATAGGGGAGAAGCAGCTCTTTTGTCTCCTGTGTGGAAATTACAGTTCTCACAGGCTCTCCTCGGGTGGTTCAGGCAGAATTGTCCTATAACACAGATCAGAGGAGCCCCAAAGGGAGTACAGTCAAAGAAATGAAGGAAACGTGGATGTCCTGCATCATCTGGTTAATCTTCCTTGTGAAATAAAGAGCTACTTCAGAGTTGAATTTGATCCAAGAAACTCTAGATAGTTTCTTTGATGTTTTTTCAAACCAGGGAAGATTTTTTTTTAACCAATAGTTTTAGCATTGAAAGGGTATCTATCATTGATACATACATACCACTTGCCTTCTCTGTGATATGATCCCAAGAATTTGTAAAGCATATTTGAAACTTCTGGTGGTGAACTTTTTTCTTCAGTGGGATTGCACTTCTCATCAAGCCATCATCCAAGAGCAAAGTAATTTAGAATATAACCAGGGTAAATTGTGAACTCAGCACACATTGATTTGCAATAAATCTAGACAAAAGCAATCTCATCTACAATAGAGCACATTCCTCCAGGGATTCAGATAAACACCGAAGGAGACAGAGCTGCTCTTTCAGGAGTTAGATTTAGAAAAATGAAAGCTGTATTTCCGCACAGGTTTCCAGACACGCGTTGTGTTTGGGATTATTCAGAGTTAACAATTTTTTTCCCTACAGAGATACTGTGCCTGCTCGGACAGAGCTAACTTCAGTACCAAAGCATTCCCAAATGCAACAGGGTAGCTGAGATCCAGTTCAGAACAGTTTTCTAGTTGACCATCCCCTGTATGACACTGGCAGACACCAGCCTTTTGGATTTCGGACCACATTCAGAAAAGGAGTAAACGCAGGAATTTGGACATCAGGCAGAACAAGGCACAGTCTCAGTATCTTGTAACCTAAGAGTGCAAAATCAGTGAGGAAAGTCCCTGGTACTTAGAAGTCTTTTAGGAAATAGTTCCTGGACTGAGTTTCCACTAGCATTTTTGCAGGAAAACAAGAGGGCTATTGGCTTCTCAAAAGGCTGGATTCTCTCCCCAAAGCGTATGCTTTCCAATATTTTCTTCCCAGTTCCATGATTTCTCTAGAAATGTGGAGCTGAAGGCTATCATGCAGATAACCAAATGTCCAAAGTAGATTTAGCCACAGATTCTTTCACTGAATATACACAAACCAAGATATTTGCTTGGAGATTTTTTCCTTTTTCACAGACCAATTTCCTTCAGTCTTAACTGCTTTGCTTTTAAAAGTCAGATTTTGAGAGAACTGAGATATTCAGAGAAAGCTGTTTTTGGCACCCAGTCTTTTAAGAACAAGTCTTGAAATCGGTATTTATGAAAGGGATGATAAGAGTTTTGCAGCCTATATAAATCCTATTAACATGCAGATATATAGTGAAATTTCTCTTACATCATGGACTGAAAGATCTTTTGAAAGTACAGAAGTGATCTTTTCATAGAAAAAGTTAGCAAATTTATTCAGCCACTTTTTATAGAACCAGATTGTACTATAAAAAGTTACAGGATCACCACCAAGTAGGAGCAGCACCTGCAAATCTTATATGTAATGGATTATAGCATAAATAGTGACCTGTCTAGAGATGTGCTGTCAAGATACATTTACACAAAATGTAGCTATGGTTTGGAAAATTATTAATAGCAAAAAGAAAAACAAAAGTGGAAATACGTAACGATCCTTTTAATGATCTGCAAGTCATAATATTTCATGTTGCAAAATCAACTCTCTGTTATATTCAGACAAGCAGTAAAGAAATTACGGGCAGAGAGATGTAGCTAGAAAAAATGATTTTGTTTTCTTTATTCTCTTTAATCTTGGAGAGGCTTGGCATATGAAGATAGCAATTCCAAGAGCAAAAACATCTAAAATATTTCATCCAAATGTATTTTAACCACATGAATATTTTCCACGTCTTGGACTGATATTAGTGCATTGGCACTGAACTTTTCTGAAGTTCACTTGTTGCGACGGAAGGAACACATGATTAAATTCAGATGTTAGTACGCTTCCCCTGATGGCTAGTCTGTGGTTTGTAGAGCTGCAAATGTTTCTCTCCTCATAAAAGAAACAATTCCTTAACTTTAATTACACCTGTAGTTAAGTGTGGTTCCGAAACATGTAGCGCTAATGATGTAGAAACTAATTACACCGTGTGAATTTCACCTTAATAACTTGTATAAAATCAATCTGTGACTTAGTCGTGGATCTTATTCTTCAGGTAGTTTTCATGGTTCTGTTTTACTGTGCTGGATACTGTTATCAATTAGTGATTTCCTCTTAACCATTAGGTATCTGAAAAATTCATACTGTGTGGTCCTTTCCTGGCTTTTCCATGACTATACTGGGCTAGTGCTGAACTGGCTGTACTAGACTGTAGCCAAAAAGTGCAGGTCCTGAGGCTCCTCCTGTGAAGGAGCTGTGCTGTTATCAGTGTAATTAACATCACCAGGACCATGAGAAGACTCAGGCCCTGATTGCTAATAGGTATCAGAACTGCCCGGTCTCAGGTGCAGGTAGTAGCTACAAGCATCTCTTGTGCAGGGCTGTTGGCAGAGGGATAATTTCACTACTGCCTTGTTTTTAATTGATCTTACCCCCCAACAGTGGCCAGCGACCTCATGCACTGCTTAATTTCAAAATCAGTCTTTGAGATAAGGTGGAGGTCAGAGCTCTTAATTTGTACTTTCATTGTTGGTAAATCAGATAACCTCGAAATGATTAAAGTCATAGGAGAAGGCAAAAAGTTTAACGATTCTCTCTTCTGGTTGGGCACAGCTCAGCTGAGGGATTTTTTTTCCCTCCATACACCTTTTAACAGCTGTGCCATCACTGCATACAGCACTCTGTACAGAACCCAGGCCTGCCGACTGGAGGACCGCACACGAGTAGTTGACGGAGCCCCAAGAACCCCAGCTAAGAAGCACGGCTTCCGGTGATCCCTGGAAGGGTTTATGGTAAACTATGTCACCCAGATTCAGACAGATAGCAGCAATATATGAATTACAAATTTTGTAAGTCAACGGGGCTGTTATCTATTGCTTATGGTATGTTTTGTAGCAGATGGTTCAGACCTGGGCTGAATTCTGTTCAAGGAAGCAATGCTGATGCATCTCCTCATTTATTGTTTCTTAGTAGAAGCAAGACTCCATAGATATTTTTGTGTGACCACCTCCAACTAACTTTGGTTCAGAACAGCCTGGATTGTAGGGATGTACTGACTAGAGAATCATACAAGATACAGAAAAGGGAATTATATTGTTCTAGGAGTAGGGGGGATAGGTATGATTTCTGTTAGTCCAAATTAGGTCTGGATATGTGCTCCTAAGAGAAGTATGCCTGCAGATTTTGAGGTGGGCTAAAGATCTTTGCTGTGTTTCTGTTCTTGAGCTTAGAAAAACACTGAGTGGGTTTGGAAAACCTCTGTCAGAGTGCTGTTTTGCACTCTCATCGTAGCACCTCAGGTGGAGCACTGCACGTCTCAAAACTCAGGTGGGCCAGCTGCTGCATCACACCCAGTAACAGGAACCCTCAGAGGAGCAAAACAAGACCAGGGCTTTCTATCTAAGGGCCTGAATTTTGGGACACTGTGATAAGGTCAAAGATTTGTAATAAACATGATACAGACATTAGGCTTTATTTACTCTATTTGCTGTAAAACATTTACAATAGTATCTATTGTGCCTAGAATAGCTCAACATAACAGGTTTCCTCATATGAATGTAAGGGTTTTCCGAACTTCAGACAAACAGTTTATGCCAGGATTGCAGGTCATAACTGATATTTAATGTTAATGCAAAAAAAAGAAGAAAAGTTCTATATGGTAATGCTTGATTAGCAAGAAGCATTTAGATACTTGTGCTGTCAAGTTTTTTGGTCACTCTTCGTGTATTGTGGTACATACCAAAACAGATGTTATGTTGTGCATAGAAACTACTTGTGAAAAACAGGTGAAAATTTGGGAAATGCACTGTTGCCATGTTTGTATTTTGTAAAGTATGCCATGAGTAACATTTCCGTAGTAGAAGGAACGGATCCTGACAATGCTCGGAGCTTGTACAGTTGCCTTAGACATCAGACAGTAATTTTTGAAGAGTAAAGTTCTTCCAATACAGTCTTCCTGCAAATTTGTGTTGCTAACTCTTTCTAAAGTATGTAAGATATGTGCCTTAATAATGAATACAGGTAAAGTTTTGTTTATGCTGGCGTGCATAAGACCAATGACCAAGACCAATGTCTTACCTTGTTAATTTGTTCTTTCTCGACAGATCATTTATAGTTTAAAAGAACTTTTCTATTTAGGGATGTGGTAGTTTTTCAATAAACATTTAATCTGTGCTGGAAGGATTCAGATTCTTTTCCATGAGCAGAACCCTCTGAGTTCTTTCACTCTTCACAGATAGAGTACAACCTCAGAAGTTCAGGTAGAGAAAATGATAGGGGATGGTTTCCTCATCTGTTTCCCCCCCCACCCCGATCCTTCAAAATCCCATAGATACCCCTGTTAACTATTAAATCACTTAAAAGGCTGAGGAAGAAAACGAGTTTCTAAAGGTAGGCTTATGCCTAAGCAGTAATTATATGGGTTATAAAATCAGTAGCTATGTTATATAAAATAGGTATTTGGCTATAAGATTATATTTTAGCTATATTATTAGCTAATATTATAGCTATAGTATATAGCTGAAAGTAGCTATATTATATAATGTTAGTAGCTTATTATATACATTGAAGGAAATGCGTGATGTTATGTGACATACAGACTAGGAAGGAATTCCAGGTGAAGTCCACAACAGCAAATATTTATTTGACGTATACTGCCTTGGGCTGTTTATTTCTCAGCTGGTATTATTCTAGCAATTTTTCTAGCAATCCATAGCTAGATTATTCGACTTCACAGTAGGTTGTGCCATGAATGCAGAGACCTGAGTTGGCTGCCCATGAGTTAGCTGGGATCTGGAAGCAGTTTAGCCATGTTTGCGTAATTTGTGCAGTGCAACCTCCAGGCTGGATTGGCACTGCCTCCTGAGCCTGTTCTCCACTGTCTGGCTCTTCTCTATTACACCCATGTTGCACGTTCACATTTGAACTCTCCAGTGGCCTGATTTGTACAAATATTTTGTAGCACTTAGACAGTTTTTATTCTGTCTCGTTTATCTGATCTTACCACTGGTGTGAACAATAGAGACTTGATTACATCTTCATTTCAGCTGCTCACAGCCACACAAACTCGACTGGCACTGTAACTTATGATAGCCCTGTAAGGCTGTACTAGTTCAATTGGAGTTCTGGCTTCAGACTGGTTTTTGAAGCAGGAACTACAAGTTAGCCAAATGCTGATCAGACAGTATGTCAAGATACTGTGTAGCACCATTAACCTTGTATAATGTTTAACATAACTGTCTTACAAGATGCTCTTCATACAGTTTTGTATATGAGCAAGTCAAGTGTATGTGCGTTCTCTTAATTTTCAGATAGTTAAGGTAATTAGGAACATTTTTAGGCTAAATAAGCCATTCTCAAGCGAATATGAACAGAGGTCTGGCCTGTTCTGTCTGACCTGGTGAAGCCTTACATCTTGACAGTCCTCTCCTTATTGTGAGGATTTTTCATTCTCACTAGTCATGAAAACTGCTTTGGTCTTTTCCGGTTGCTGGTGGGATGCATCCTGCCTTCTCAGCCAGCCAGATGGGGACAAGGTCTAACCTGGGGCAGTTTCCACAACCCTAGTCAAGTGGTTTGGTGGAATGCTATGTCGATGGACACTTGAAAATGGCCCATCTAACCTGAATTATATTTCCTTTAAACCTGTTATAAAGTGGAACAGCATCTAGGCTTTTAGGTGTTTTCGTACGAGCCGTGAAATCCTGCTTATCAGTTTGGACTTAGTCCTGCAAAGAAAGAACATGTCCCTAGGGATGTGTAAAGCTTTAAAAGCTTGTTGTCCTTAGGAAGAGGCATATTCGCACATTCTCTGTTCTCAAAAATGGCTTCTTTGGTTAAAGAAGAGCTTTGGCAAATCTCCTTCTTCCTGAGCAGTAGGCTCTAAATGGTGTATGTAAGTGTGATGTATCAGACTTACAGCTTCTGCTCTAGAGGTCTGAGCAGAAGCTTTTGGATTTCTAAGCTTGGTGGCGTGCCATGGAATCAGACACGTACTATGTAACTTTGTCTTTTCAGTACCTTTTCCATCATGGCACGTAATCAGATTTACCTCCAGTCTGCTTTAATGAAGAAACCAAGAAAGGTACAAAATGAAAACAAAACTGATTTCCATATAATCATTGCATCCTGCATACACAAACTACGGTAGTTATGTTAAAGAACACAGTAAGATAATGCTCAAAAGAATTTTAATTTTTACAGTTTCCGAACTAACAGGGGCATGTTGTGACTCTAGGTCATATGAACAAACCAAAATCTTTACTTGGAGGAACCTCTGTAATAGTAACTTAAGTATGATGATGCAAATTTTCTCAGAAAATAGAAGATTTTAATTTTTAATGCTGTCAAACATCATTGCAATGTTCAGAAAACAAAATTTCAGTGCACTTCTAGAATATTTTCGCAAAATTATCTAGCATCCAAGCCTAGTTACTCAGACTGTAAATTCTTCAGATAGCATTTGCCCTGGCAGGTGCCTTCAAAGGATTAGGAAGCATTTTAGTATGGAGCTGATCGATAAAATGTAGGTGGATAGTTTTCAACCTGTTGTGATGTATTTGGTAAATTAGCAGAGCAATGTTGCAGTAGAAGTCTTTGCCAACTTAGTAAGATGCTAATATTGCTGCCGTGTTAACTACCAATATCAGATCGTCCTCCTACATATCATGGAAATTGCAGACTCTCAGATATGTACAGTAGGAGGTTGACAATGAAGTCCTGTGCAATGCAAAACTGATGTCGAAAAAATCAATAAACAACTGCTGACACACTATGGGAAAATTAAGGGGTGGAGAAGAACGGTGGTGAAATGTTTCATTGTTAAGCTTAGAATAAATTTTTGAGAAAAGAAAAACTCTTTGTATGTATTGTTTTTAGAACAGATCAGGAAATTAAAAGAAAATCCTCTTCACTCATCATTGTGAACGTGTTAAGAAACAAATATTTTTAAACTATATTTTTATGAAGTATTTAAGAACATATGGTTTGTTTTTCCAAAGTGGATGGCTTTCTTTTCCATGGAGTAAAAGTAACAGAAATGATTTCAGGTTCTTTTCATAGCTTCATTCCTTTGGAAAATGGGATTACACTAAGACAAACAGTAAAAAATTTCTCTGCTTGTTCTACTGCACAAAACTGCCTGTGCACACCTATCTATATGGCTTTATGTTGCACAAAGTCTTGAAAAACTTGAGTGTAAATATTAGTTCAACCTGCTTAGTTTGTGTACGGGTCTTTGTTGCATATGCTGCTCTCAGGTTCAGTTTGTGGAGCTTGACTCACAGCAGGGGTTTCCCAGACCCATGGCACAAAGGAAGGAAGATCTGTGAGAGTCCAGCACATTTAAAAAGATCAGCATTTCTCCACTTCACCACAGGCAGCTGAGAGCAGGCTTCTATCCTATGGCTTCAGAATATCTTCTCAGCATCCAAAAAGCAAAATTAGGAGGTGATCTGTTCTTCGTAAATGCTTTTGGACGTGGCTATAGGGATGATGAAAGCAACATAGCTGAAGCAGCAAGGTATATTTTGGTAATTGATTCCAGCAACCACATTTCAAGCAGGCAAGCACAATAACCTGCAAAGGGCAATGTGCACGTACCCCAGTGCATTTTCTCCAGCAGTGTGGAATCGCGTGTTATGTTTGGAATCAAAATTTTTCTCTTAAAAAATTAATATTGATGATATCTGTATAAAATGCAGTTTTGAATAGCAGGAGACTGAGAAAGAGCTGCATAATTTATTTACTTTTTAGTCTTTCGCTTGTCTCAACTTGCCGCCACATTCAAAATACAAAGCTAACTTTTGTTAGTGTGTGCCTCCGTTCAAGTGCATTCATTTCACTTTCACACCTGGAATTTTTTCTAGCCAAACACCTGTAGCATTGTACTTTGTTGAAGCAAAACTAGCACTTAGAGGAATTCTTCCCATCATTGTGTAGGTTGTTTTGTTAATTTACCTTCGTGATTTCGTGAAGAATGGAAGAAAAAAAAACAAAGCAGTAGTGAATAGGGAAGGAAATCATGAACCAAGGAATGTACACAGATAAGCTGGGATTCTCTTGTAACTTTGTCTGAGTTGCTTCCCTGATTCTCTTGCATCTTTTTGTCTGCTCCATTCTATCCACTTGGTCAAGATAGTCCACAGATATATTTGCTCAAGTAGAGCTGATGTTGTTCAAATCACAATGTTCTCTTGGTGTGTGCAAGTGTTATAATTATTTCCTATTTTTAATTTTTTGTTCTCATTATACATGTAATATTGAAAGGAATATGTTGGTTTGTAATAAAAATGGCAGTCTGGTGCAGTCAAACAAAATTAATTGAATGTTTTTCTCGTTGCTTTTAGTTCTTTTTGTGTAAGATTCTCATAGTGTGGGCTCTGTGTATGATAAAGCTTTATAAAAACAGTGTTAACTAACCATGTTTGCTTTGTTTACCTTTAGTAGCAAAGACTCAGGTTAGTTCCATAAACATAAGCATCTGGTGAGTGCCTTGGAGATTACTCATAGTATCACTCCTGGTCTCCCACTGCTAGTCCAGAAGGGCAGGGGTCTCCCATGGAGTCTGTCTTACCTGAAAGCTGGGTACAAGTAACTCCGAGATGCCAGAGTAGACACCTATGTTTAGACAACTGAGCCAAACCCAGAAGCTTTCTATTGACTTATGCACAACTAAGTTGTTTGGATGAATTTGTTGTTCATGCACTTATATTTTCAGATTTTGCTGTTTACTTGCGTGGGTGAAATCTTGATAGATTAGTGCAGCAGCATCTTCATCCTCATATTGCTTCTGCAGAAGGCAAACGTTTCTATTCTATTACTTTTAAGTGCAGAAGTATTACATAGCAATTAGAACTGGGAGGATAATTGCCTCTTACGGATACATTATGCTGCAGTTGTTTACTGCTAAGTGAAATGTGAAAAGTTGGTACCAAAGTAGGCAATAATGAAGCAGAGAGTTTGACAGAAGGGGACCCGTTCCTTGCAGTTTCTGGGTTCTGAGTGAGGAAGTCATTCTAAGTAAAAGGAGTGTGAGTCTGGAGTCATGCAAGTCTGTAGATCTTATCAAAAAAAAAAATCCCTTCTGCTGTGGCAAATATACAGCATTCCCTGTGACTCTTCAGCATGTATGTGGCATCCTGGTAATGCATTGCTATGAATGCAGAGAAAATTTGTCAATTACAAGTATCTACTTGCATGCTCTGGTAACCAGCCAAAGCCTCGAAGAAATGGGCTTTGCTCATCTCCGTCTTTCACATTTCATTTTGAAGAATGCTGTGCGGTTTCATCTGCAAAACTTATTCCAATAAGCTGAACTGCTGAACTTATTCCAATAAGCTGAACTGCTGAAATTGTCTCCTTTCAATAAATCTACAATTACACATGTTATTTAGAGCATTCGCTGCTGACTAAATCGCAGTATGAAAGGGCCCAAAATGTGTATGCAATAACAGATACAATGTGTACAGTTCCTTCTATGCTGACCCCAATCACTGCTTTAAAAGAATGCCTTACTCAACATTTACCACATACTAGACAAGATAATCTACTGTTACTCACAAATCCTGTTATTATTTTCCTTATTTCATTCTGAACAGTAAAAAGAGTGTAAACAGATTTCTCAGAACTGTTTCTGGATCATCCTTAATGAAGAGCTTCCCTTTTTCCAGCTTGCTCTCCAAAGGAGTTTAGAGTAGAAATTTTTGGGAAACATAAAAATGTGCCAAGATTTGTGCAGTGAAAAACTTTTTTTTTTTTCCTTGTGTCCGTGGCTTTTGCTGAAGGAAAGGAGAAGCACATGTAGGTTTACTACGTTACATATTGTACCATGTGGAAAGGAAAAGGTAAGCATGTAGCCCAAACACTCCTGTGGAGGACAGGATTTGGTGCTGAGGGTTCTCCTTTCCAGTGCTGTGCTACTGTCCTTTTCCCTGGTACCGCACCAAGATCACAGCATATGCGAGAGCCCTGCATAAGTACTGTAGCAAATATCTTGAGTCAAAGTCAATTAGAGAATCAAGTCAGGCACACTGGGGAATTTTTTATTCAAAAAAAAAAGTACGTGAGAAATATTTTCTTAAATGTATTCTGTATAATACTAAGTATTTTAATAGACAATCCAGAATAAAAAACAAGCTCATCAGAATCTCTGCACATCTAAATCCATAATATGCTTTATCTACTATGTAAAAAGAAATGAGCTCCAAATTAGATGTAGTTATCCAGGAGAATTGTCAGAGACATATAAATATGTAATTGCTTTTGAGTTTTAAAATATAGACTATGGGGAATTTTCCTTTTGGGCATAGAGTACACGTTGTATATGTAACTAATATTATCTCATTTTTCACTTGTATTCTGTCATCCCTGTATCTGAATCTGTTCTGTGGTTTCTGGTTTTATCATCCATTTGACTGAGATCGTAAATAGGGGACAGGTGCTCTCTTTTAATTTTGTACGTATTTAGCTCCTAGGTCAGCGTACTATTGAATAATTATATATGCAAGGCCCACTGGTAATATAAGTGATTATTATTATTATTATCAATGTTAGATTAGGCACTACTGAAAGAACGTTGTCTGTTTTGTTGCTCATTTAATGATATAACATTATTTTTAATTACTTAAAATGTCATGTTTTTGTTAGTTGGATGCTGTTGAAAACTACATTCATATAGTATGTAAAGTGTTTGTTCCTGTCCTGGTTTCAGTTAGGACAGAGTTAATTTTCCTCCTAGTAGCTGGCAGGGTGCTATGTTTTGGATTAGGATGAGAAGAGCGCTGATAACATGCTGATGTTTTAATTGTTGTAGAGCAGTGCTTACACCAAGCCAAGGACTTTTCAGCCTCTCTCTGTCCTGCTAGCGAGCAGGCTAGGGATGCAGCAGGAGCTGGGAGGGGACAGACCCAGGACAGCTGACCCAAACTGGCCAAAGGGGTATTCCATACCATCTGACGTCATGCTGAACAATATATAGGGGGGGCTAGCGGGGGTGGGGGGGTGGCCGGCTGCTCGGGGATAGGCTGGGCATCGGTCAACGGGTGGTGAGCAATTGCATTGTGCATCACTTATTTCGTACACATTATTACTATTAATACTATTATTATTATTATTGTTGTTGTTATTCTTTTCCCTGTCTTAATAAACTGTCTTTATCTCAACTCACAGGCTTCACTTTCCCGTTTCTCTCCCCCATCCCGGAGAGGGAGGGGGGAGGGTGAGCGAACGGCTGTGTGGTGTTTGACTGCCAGCCGGGCTAAACCACAACAGTTCCCTTTGAAAATATATTTTTTTCCTGCAAGGTTTTATCACTTGAGTTGTCTTGTTGCTATTTTTTTTAAATATAATTTATTTCTGTTTATACACTAGTCCATTATCCTCTCTGGAAAACCAGTGTTGCATTTTAAACCAGTCAAGTGAGTCGACTGGATTTGGTGGTGTACGTGTGCAGAAGGCTTGAAAGGAATGATACAATTGATTCCTTGTATTTATCTCTATTATCCCCCTTCACTTTCGATAGATGCCTGTTCAGGATATGAGTAGTGGGTCAAGACTTTAATAAAATCAAGAAGTAACTGTTAAGTATATTAAAGGTCACAGTGGTGACTTTTAATATCCAATCTTGATAAATTATTACTGACATTCTAATGCAATATAAGTAGGGGTCTGCAAGTTAAATAACAAAGGAACATTTTTAAGCAGGTAGCATTGAAGAAATATTACTTGTTTTTTATTCCTTATTTGTCACACACCATTAAACGTCTTTTCCTCTAGGCTAAACCAGACATCTGCTACTTTGGCCTACTTAACAAAAAGAAATGAAACTTTTATTGGCATGACATCATTACATTTAAGCTTCTGTAGAAGGCAGAAAATACCAACTTGAGGGATCTAGGTTGCCAATTAATATCTAGGTAGACTACCTCCTCTTAGCAGAAAGAAGTGCTAATTTGATCATTGAGATCTGTGCACCCCTGCGTGCATTCACCTGCACGCACCCATATGCCCCCAAAAGTTTATATCGCAAGTTTTGGCATCAGAGTGGCCAATGACCTTGGGAAGAAGGGAGAACAGCCAGTGAGCAAGAGCAAGGAGTTAATGATGTTGATATGTAGACACATTTTAGAACTAAGAATGTATTGACATCAGAGTAGGACATGACAGAGTAGGTCTCCTGAAGCTATTGTTTTAAAACACTGGCAGATTAAAAAAGAATGTGCAGTTTACAGGCTATTGCCCTCAGTGTGATTGCCTCAGAACTTCAAATGCGAGACAGCTTGTTTGTTTTTTAAAACTAAAATTAAAACTTGATTTTTGGTACACAGTCATATTGATAAGTAGAATTCTGAAGCTGCAGTCACAAAATATACAACGCACTACTGCATTCCACCTGTCAGCGTGGAGCTCCCAGTTTTCCCTATTCATTACATACTGCAGTCTCAAAGGAGTCCGTAACATTTCCTTTTTAATGCTGGTGTCAAGTATTGCCAATGGGCAAGCTACACTTTCCTTTGTCTAGCATTTTGGAAGCACTAGATATTTAGTCCATACATAGCACTGCGTTTCAAAAGGTAAGCATGGAAGAACTAATGACAAATTAATGACAATTAATGACAAATTTCTGCTAAGAAAAAGCAATTATCTGTTTCCTTTTTAAACTTCTTGTTTTTTACCAAGAACATTTTTTCAAGAGTACAATGTTGGATCGAGTTTCTTAGTAGCTCTTCCAGAGCAAAACACATCAGTAACTGAGAGCAGTGTTTCAAAATGATAGTGCAATACTAATATTTGAATATTCCTTAGGAAAAGATACGACAAAAAGAAGAAATTTTAGTAATTTTTTGCATTCCACGTCACTGTGGTTTACTTTTCATATAGTCCTAAACTGGGAAGACTGTCCAGAGGCCTCCTGTTCCTTCCCTCTCCTGAAGTACGCTATATAGTATGGCAGCTCTGTTTCTATTGTTTTGTCTAGCTTTCTGGAAGATCTCAAGTGAATGAAATTTTGTAATTTTTTCAGCCCACCTATTCCAGCAGTAAATGCTATTAGAAGTTTTCTTAGTTTCTAAGGTTTATCTTCTTTGCCGCAGTATAAATCTGTTATTTCTCAGCTGTTGACAGAGAGAAAGGGTTATTCTCTTCCTCCTTGTAACAGATTTTTACATATTGGAAGACTGTTACTGTATTAATTCTCGGTCTTCTTTTTTGAGCAACTTTTTCATGTGGAAGGTCTTCTGTGATTTTTCTTGTTGCTCTTTCTAGACCTTCCTCCTGCCTAAAATTCAATCCACTGCAGTGCCTTAGACAGAACATTGCATTCTAGTAGAGTCCTAAGTAGTCACTGCAGTGCTGCTCTTTTCACATATGATATTACTGCTAGGTCATGAAATCAAAGTATCATCACAAGGTTTTGTCTGGAAGGGATTTTTGGCAGTCATCCCCAGTAATATCACCATCTCCAAGCAGACCTTAAAAGTCTGACACAGGTTGCTCAGGGCTTTTTTTCAATCATGTTTCAAATATTTCTAAAGCTGTAGATTACACAGCTTCTCTGGGCAAGCTTGAGAAGCTTACAGCACTTGACCATTGTGAAGAATTTTTTTTTTTTAAATAGTTTTATAGCAAACTGGAATTTCCAAGATGAGCATCACCTCTCCTCCTCTTTGTTTCTTTCTGCTCCCATATGGAGTAGATAGCATGGGCACACATCCTGTCTCCCGTTCATCTCTCCATCCAGCGGGATCTCTAGATTTAAAGAGCTGCTACAAAGCCAACTAACTGGTCACCGACCAGTCCTGGTACACGTGGTTGTTCCAGCCTCAGTGCAAGACTTTGCATCTTCCTTTGTTGGACTTGAGGTTGGGCAATTACATACGTAATTTTCCATATGACATGTTCTTAACAATTCTCATGTTGACTTCCACTAATTCGGTGGGGCTGAGGGGGAGTTCTGTGTTGTGCCTCGTCTGATTATTCATCTTACATGTTGATAATTCTTCATATATCTTCCTTTAAAGGTCTTAGAAATATCCTTTAAAAAACAACAACATTATTTGTGCATTTTTGAGATCTTATATATGTTTTCCAGAATAAATGCTAATATATGGGATATACCACCAGTCAATTTTCAAGTAAACAGGATGAGCAACAGGCCTAGAGCATTTGAAAATATCTAACTTATCTGAGTACCCTTCAGCATGCCTGTTCTTTCCGTACTGTAGGCTAAAAGCTTTACACCCTGGATTTGTATTTTTAATAACCACTAGGTCAGAGTTGATTTTTGTAGTGGAGACTAATACAAAAACAGGGCATTACATACTTCAGGTGCCTTGATGTCCATACTGACTACTTTTTGTTTCATAGCAATTCTGCTTTCTCTTTGGTATTCTTTTTGCTACACTTTGCTTAGTTACACAGTTCTGCTGTGCCCTATTGATTGTATCTCTCTGTTTCTGGCAGGCATCTGTGCTTAGTGATTTGACCAACTTTCTGATATGCTTCCTTCTTGTGTGCAAGGTTTGAAAGTACAAGGAATTTTCCAGTTGTTTCTCACATTTTTTGATGGAGAAAATTAAGGTTCTGGCAAGAACTCAGATAACTCCTTAACCATCATTTGCTCCAAAGAAGATGAAATCTCCTTTTCAAGATTTACAGACCTGTGAGAATTGTATAGGTTATTAAAAGAATTAACAGTCCAGTCTCTGTAAACAGGCTTCTGTTGCAGATTAGGACCTTGTTGCGTATGTATCTGTATTACTCTTTGGACTCTTGGGACATGTTTCATACGCACAGTCCAAGTGCAGTTTTTCTGCAAGTCCCCCAATGCCTCCCCCTACTTCTGTATTACAGTATTGGTCCTCTGCAGCATTCAAAAGAAAAATGTCAGTCCGTCCAAGCATAAGCTACTGCACCGGCACAGCAGAATAGAACGGAGCATAATGTTTTTACAGGTTGCAAAATATGTATTACGGGTTGTAAATTGAAGGAGTAATGACCTGTCTCTCTGGTTTTATGGACAACTCTGTCAGTCATAACGAACACTGTGCGTTTTTCTTGGGCTGAAATGCATATCGACATTAGCAGTGTAAATGGCTTGCATATAATCTGAAAAATGTATGCATTTTTGTTTCCTTAGGAACCTGTATGGTACTGTCTGAATTTTATGCAGTTTGCACACAGTCTACATGTTTCAGCACGGAGATCTCATCTAACTATTATCTGTTGTTGATCTCCAAAGAATTTTGAGTCTGTCCTTATTAAAGGGCTTCAGGATATTGTAGAGTTAGACGAAAATGAATAGCAAAGATTTAGTCTTTTTTTCTCATAGTTATTTGTCTTTTATATTTGTGGGTCATAATATGTGATTAATGAATGAAATGTGTTTTTTTCTGTATATAATATGAAAAGTGCAGTGTGAATGTATAGGATTTGCATTCCTAGCTGTGGCATTGTAAGTGCAGTATAAGTTCAACTGTAAGTTGAACAAGTTTGTTAAAGTTAAATAAATTGCATAAATTAATTTTAGATTTACATTTTAAATATAAAATAATATCTTTTTTTCTTCTGAGTAAGTGAAATAACTTCTTTATTTAAGTAATAACATGAAAGAGGAATTACGTGGTATAGGGAGGAGACAGAGAAAGCTTTCTGGGATGACATAATGAGAAATACGTAAGTAGAGCCCTTGTAATGTTGGCATATACAAGGTATTGAGAGTTCAGATTCTTCTGGGATGTATGTTTCATGAAAATAAACTCACAAGTCATTATAAATTGCCAGTTATAATTCTACTAGTTCATGTTTACAGATGACATGGTTCACACATCTAATATGTACATTCCCATGCATTTCTTTGTTGAGCTATAATTAACAAAAGGAGAGGTTGTGCCAAAGAAGTTAGGCTTCTGATCCTTAGTTTAGGCACTTAAATGCCTTTTGAGTCAATTAAATCAGAACAGTTAAATTTATAGAAGTAAAGACTATCTGTTACTTCTTCTGAAAAATCTCCCACTTCGTTCTTCAGGTGTACAATTGGCTGATGGTGATGATCCATAGCTGAAAGGAGGAGCAATTTTTTATTTAAGCAGAGTAGAAAAACATGAGTACTCTTGATCTCTTAGAGGTCTTGTTCATCTCAGAGGTGCACAGTGTGGTGGAAAGTGTCCTTGTGTGTCTAAAACTCAGAAGAGCTTTCAGTCATAAGCTGCCTGGCAAAGTGCTCTGCACTTTAGCAAGCTAATTCTGATCCTGCTTTTCAATAATCATAAGGTTATAGGCCTAAGTTTTCAACCTGCACATATAAAATAAGGCAGCTGCTGAAAAGATAAAACAAAAAAATTGTAGTACCATTCAAGAGAGTGTTGTGAAACCTTTCTACAGTAGCTAACTAGCATCATGACCCTAAAGAGCAACAGCAAAAAGGGCTGGGGATAGAACATGAAAATGGTGGCAAAAAAAAAAAACAAAACACACACTCCAAGGAGAGAGAAAATATTGATCCATGCCAAGAACAGTAAAGGAGTTGAGATGAAGAAGATAATTAGTACAAGTTTAGTGAATGGGGAGGAATTAGGAGGTCTTGATTGTAGAGATACTGGTGTAGGGCAGATTAATATCATGGGGAGGTTAAATGTAATAAAATAATGCATGGGAGACTGAAAACAGCATATATCAGGGTAAAGAGAAGAATATCAGAAGGTGATTTTGCTATTTCAGGGGAAATATAAGAAAAACGGAGGCCAGAGAGGTAGGATTCTGTTTATCCAGAATGATTTGGGCGTGTAGCCTTTCAGAAACTCAGGGACTGAAGTTGGGTTTTGGTAGTACCGCAGAGACAGAGAGAACTGGCCTTGGTGATCAGCTGAATGTACAGTGCCTTGAAAGGGGACGATGTGGGAGAGCTTTGGCTTCTTTCATGCTCTGCAATTTCAAGAGTTATGGTCTTTCCTTGCCAACTTCTGCCCATGTTATTACTTAGCTCTGAAGTCTGTGTCTTGCTGTTGTCTAATGTGATGATGAGTGTCTGTTCTTTGACCTTAAACAGATGTTTGTTCATTTTCATTTCTCCCCAATTATGTAGCAGTAATTATTTATTCATTGTTTTCTTTAAACTTTAATACATACATGAGAGTCTAGCTAACATTTTGCTTGACATATGTTAATGACTGCCTTACATCTTCATCTGCTTGAAGGTAACTAATGAAACCTACTGGAAATTAAGGCAATAAATTTACAGTTAGGGATTTCAGTGTTGCTCTAATCAATATTTCGCTGGTAATGGTAACAGTTTATTCTTATGAAATACATTGGCTATAAGGTGGAGAATCAATGTCTGGAAATGAAAAACAGGTGTCAGGTTTGACAGGGACATTACTGTCATGATGTCTGGAGGGCAGTGGATTGTGTCAGCAAACATAGCAGTAATTCTGTCAAATATGGTATGTGAGGAACTAATGAAAAAGTTAGAAATGCTGTTTATTACTTGTAGTCTTGAGTCCTTCAATAATATATTAATCTATTCTTGTTTTTATCTCGCATCTCTTATCCCTCTCTATTCTTTCAAGCTGTAATTCATAATACAAAATAAATGTTCTCTACCTCAGTCTTTTCTGTGTCAGCTCCTGAGAGCTGATTTTGTTTCATTGTGGCATGAGGAGAGTGGTACGCTTCGTGCAACCAGCAGTTCAGAACCAGAGCTACGTGCCATGCAAACTCAAAGCGGATATTAGTGTTTATTTTTTGTTTTTGTAAAAGAGGGACAGAGAAAGAGAACATACAGAGGATAAATGTAAACACATTTCTTTATCAGATCTATAGGCACTAATGGAAAAATAAGAAACTTCTTCTAAAAATATGATTTGTAATTAAAGAAAAAAAATAGTGTCATTAAACTAAGAAATAGGAAGCTTTTCTCCAATGTATGAGAAGGCATTTTAACACAAGAGAAGAGGCTGAATAGAATACATCTTTGCTATTAGTTGAATTTTCTAAGCTTAGGAAATACTTGAGATAATGCGATGAAAGCACACTGGCTCATGAAAAATACTCCTTTATAGTAATGCTACCATAGAAGTAATGGCATCATTTTGGAGAAGGGGCATCCTGAACTCCGAAGGGCTTTGCAGCTCTTCTGGAAAGTGCAGAGAGTTCAGGTCTGGCACCAGATAACAGTGGCTGTTCCAGATCAACCGCTCACATTATGCTGGGGGTTGCTCATCATCGGAGCTATCCTGCCATCACCCGTCGAGTCTCCCTTCTCTCTCCTCTGGTGATAATGGGAGGTACCCCCGCCGCTCTATCACTGCCAGCTCCCGGTGCCACCAAATGCATCAGCAGCTGCTGCAACTCTCACCTACAAATTGTGAGAAATATCAGCAGTGTGACACCATGCTGCTTCTCAATGAACAGTGTTGGAAGATGTCAGTCACATGCTCCTAGCTGACAAATGGCATGTCTGTACACTTGCAGTGCTTTGCAGCAGGCATGCTTGACCTTTAATTCTAATTACATGTTTATAGTGACTAAGCCACAAAGTCTGGATATTTTAGCACAATGCTACTTGCAAAAGCAAAGCAAGACGTGGCGTATGTGCAGATCTGCTCTCTCCCTGAAACTCCACGTTTCACTTGAGAAATAGAGCTGGCTTGGATATGCCTGTCTTTTAAATGAACCCGAAACTATTGCCTGCTTTCTTCATCAAAGCTGCTAATAAATGAGGAACTTTTGCTAAAGATGTCTACAGACCTCCAGTTAGGCACCCAGTTCACCTTACTCCAAAATAGTACCTTAGGCATCAGAAAACAAAGCCACAGGGCTTTTAAGCAATTCTCACTTTATACATTTAGATATCATTACCTAGTCAGTAGGCTGCTGAGGAAAACTTTACAGTGAATTGAAAAGGGGGAAATATACTCATATTTCCATGCCTTCTAGAAAAAGAAATCAGTGTGTTCCAGAAACAGTTATCTTCCTGGTGTGTCTATATGCCTGCAAAGCAAAGGTTGCACATATGGAATGAATTCTGCATCCAATTTGTGTGTCTTTATGGCATTAACTTCAAGTGGAGTTGAATGGTAATGCCTTTTCAATGCTACATTTACAGTCTTAGACTCCCTGGGGAGCCTTGACATCCATCATGAAATCTCAGTCTTCAGCATTCTTTGTTCATTACTGTTTTGTTTTCCAGTAGGATGATCTGTAAACTTAATGCCTTGTCTTCTATCACATGTGGGAGCCATATGATTCACATAGATTATATCTGCTGCCCGGTGGATAAATGTGGATCTGATGTTTCATTTCAGAGCTGAACCAGCGAGCTCCTCTTTGGTAAAGGATGTTGCCAGCCTTCTATTTGCAGGAAAATGACCAGCTAAAACTGGCTTGTTCATAGGAGTGGAATTGCTCCAGGAAAATGGCATGACAGATTGCAAGACTAAATATGTCATTGGTCTGGTGGCACAGCCTCATTGCTTGACTGTCACAACTATCTAGTCATCTTATTGTCTTTGCTGTGCAGTTTCCTGAAGAACATCAGAGCATCACATGGGAGCACACACAAGACAGGAATAATGTTAGCACCAAACCTACTACAAGTCAATCTGCTGGAAGTCACAAACTTTTAGGGCTATGTTGCCAAAGAAGCAAGGATCGCACAGCTTGGGAGGACTGGAGATGTTTTCCCAGGCAGAGATGCCTTCAGATTGAGTTTACAGACTAAATCAACTGCCAACGTTATTTCTTAAAGACAGAGAAGGTGGATACATGGAGGCTTCTCGCTGCTTCTAGGGTCAGGGAGTGTAGTAAACTCTTTCATTTGATAGGGAACACGTTTGTAACTCTTGTTAATAAAATAAACAAATGTTGCATTGTAGCATAGACAATTCATTGCCAAAGGCATTAAAAGAATGGATAGAAACAAAGCTCTATGCTCTGGTCTTTGGATGTGACATATTAAATGCTCATGCATTATTCTGAAGGAATGCGTTTCTCAGATATAATTCAGACTAGCTCTTCTGTATCACAAAACATACCTAGCTAAGTTTTAAGGTAGAAACAATTCTTGGTGTACTTAGAGGATTTAACAAAATGTACAAACCTACAGGACAAGTCATAGAAACTTTTCACCTTGCGAGAGGTAAGTGATCATCAAATATTCAATGGAAGTGGATGCTGACAGTGTTTTATCATGCTGGAAATTGGTATGAAAGATTAAAGAACCATTATGTAGAGTAACGGAAATCCATTAGGTGAAAATATGAGCTTAACGAAAAAGAGAACTGAACTGAAAAATATTCCAAATGTGCTGCTTTTTTGAAGATACTGGGGCCTCGGGGCTGCTGTAGGTACAGGGGCCTCGAGTCCTTCGTCTTCTTACGTTTGGACTTGTTGGTGAACAGGTTGCAAGCAGCTTGCAGGAACCCAAGGCAATATGCTTGGCTTAGCTTTGTAGCATTGTAATTTGTCTTCTGTTGAAAGGATAGATTTATTCTTTCACGCTCACATGGCTGAATTCTGCCCCTGGATGTGTGCATTAGGTATCCAGTTGCCTGAATCAAAAGGACAGAGTGTGTTTTACTATAGGCAACATTTTAGTATACAAGATTGGGATGTCAGCCTGTAAGTCACAAGGTGAGCCATTTGCCATCTGATGAAGATGTTTGTTTTTTGGATGCAAGTGAAAGAAACACATTTTAGAAGGTAGAGAGAGTTGCAAAAGGAGTGATAACCTTATGAAGTACCAGTTTTATTTTGCCATATGCCTCAAACCATAAATATCGGATTTATATGAAGGTCTTCTGCTCTTCTTCAACCTCAGATGTTATAGTATAAAAGTTAAGTTTTCTATTTCCACAGCAGTGCTGAAAATTATTTTATTTGCAGAAACAAACTCACACTGAGAAGCCACGACTATGCTCAGCCAAACAAGCATATGGATTGTGCTATCCATATACTTTTCAGATTGGAACAATAGCTAAGTAAAGTTGCTAGATTTTTTTTTTTTTTTTTACAAGTCCTTCTGTAAAGAAAATATATTTTTTTCTCCTTTGGAATCTGTCTGACAGCATCCATTCCTTAAACTTCAGCCTTTTCTTTGCTACTGTTTAAACTCTGCTCAACAGCAAGGATGCTCACCTGTTAGTGCCCAGTGTGGCATAAGGTGGCCTTTCCTCCCCAGAGGCTGGGAATGTCTTCCTGCCATTACAGCTACTCTAAGTAATTGTGCCTAGACCACCAAGCTGGCTTTGATTTGCAGTCTGCAATGACTTAGGACAGTTCTGTAAATCAGCTGTCATATGAGTAGCACAATTTTTTTCACCATTGCTTATCAATAAAGAGAACTTGATAGGAGTCAAGATCCTGAATCCTGTAGTTTGTGAAACTGTTTTCAATAAAAGCAGAGTTTTGCTGTGCTAACCTTCATCCTGATTGCATTCCTTCTTTGCTTTCCTTCAGTTTGCATTTTCATACAGCCTGTGTTTTTTCTTTACTTTCTTTCCAGAGCTCATATAAGGATCCAGTTCTATTTCAACCAAACAGCAAATTGTTTTATAGCTGTTTTGACCGTTTTCAAGAAACTAGACAAACATATTCATTTCTTAATATATAGCTTTTCTATATTACTTAACAATGGAGTTCAAGATAAAAAATGAATATACTGACATTTCCTCATTTAATTTTTGGATGTGTAGATATATTTTAAAGTGAAATGCAATCATTAATGTTGCCATATAGACTGCCAGACTTAAACACACATAAAAACATATTTACACGAGATATCTGCAGATCACAGATACGTTTCTGTACTAGTAAGACAAAAAGCTATGTCTACCTCTAAATTTAATACTGATGTCATATAGACGAGATAACAATGGGAGCACTAAGACCCACATTGTTTGTGCACTGTTATAGCTTTATTGAGAAACAATGAAATCCTTTAATTTTTGCAATTAAAAAAAAAAAAGAAAATGAATTAATGTTTTTTTAGTGATGTCTGTGATACTGTCTGGCATTTTTCTGACTGATAATTAAGTTTTAATAATGGCATTTTTGTTTGGTGTTCTTAATAGTTATTACTGTGTCTTATGGAGGGAGTTCTGTATTAATCTGTTTTGGTTGATTGCCTTCAGAATATTTCAGATGCTTTCCTTCATTCTTCTTCACTAAAGGAAGTGGAGAAAGCTCAAAACAGTTTTTAGGAATTTTCTTCCAGGACATTTCCGACAGAGCCCCAGGCAAGAATAAAGTAATTTTGTGTTTATGTAAGACAGCCTTCACGCACCTAATCCCGTTGTTTCCCTACTATTGCTGTATTCATTTTGGTGGCCATGTGCCTTCCTCTTGACTTAAGAAAAAGCTTTACATTAAGATCAAAATAACTATTTCTACTTTTAAAATTTGAAGTTAGCTGCAAATTCTGCTGAAGCAAATGGGTACACATACTGTAGTTTTAAAGAGCTTTCCTGTTGTACGTAGAGTAATATCGTGATATTTTCAACAACACACAGTCATGTATGTAATCCTGTCCTCTGCTGAATATACTTTAAGGAATAATGTGTCCATATTAGTAATTAGGCTTTACTTTTATGTAGCAATTCTAGCAACATGATAAACAACAGGTTTGAATCTAGAGTAATTTTTTCATGACATTGGAAACAGTAGATGGAATTACTGCCTTATTTTATGTGAATTCCTGGGGAGTACTTTTATACATGGATCATGATTAATGCTTGTGAAGCTGCCAGAAGCCTCCCAAGGATTTGTTCTGCAATTTGTAATTAACTTCTTGTATGTATTTTTACACTTGTTATTGAAAATTTATCTACAGAAAATTTGGGTGATTTGGAATAAACTGGTAAAATAGGTGCCATAATTATGCTTCAGACTACCCTCTGTAGAAGACAGAAACTCCATAATCATAGTTCCAGCTTTTAAATTTTTTTTTTTTTGTCTTTTTAAAGCCCTCTTACAAATATGTAATGTGGCTTTGCACAGCACACATAAACACTACCTGTTTTGGTCTTTCACCTACAGCACTGACATACAGTGCTTCCCGCTAGTGACAGGTGACATTTTGAGCCAAATCCTAATTCAAATAAACAGCCTTTATCTTTATTCAGCTGTTTCTTCATATGTCTTGAATCTGCTAAATTAAACTATCAACTACTGCTGAGAATTGGCTTTCTGATGAGATGTGGCACTTCTGGTTCTTATCACAGACTCCAGTTCACTTGAAGCTTTCACTAAGAATGAGTGATGAGAAGTTTCTAACTAAGAAGTTTCACTAAGGATGAGAAGTTTCCTGCATATGACAGGAGGTTAACCTTATATGCCTCAACCTCCTGTTTTTAGCAAGAATATCACGTTTTGACTTTTCTTAGTGACATTTTCATATCTGATGGGAAATTTGGGAGTTCTTGAGACTTGTCTGTCTTACCTCTTTCACCTACACTACCATTTCTCCCAAATTCTTGTTTTGTTAAGACAAAACTTGCCTTTCACAGCCTCCTTTCACTAATGGGCTTCAGAATAGGCTGGGAACTGTTAAAGACCCACTGCTGTAGGCAGAACACCACTACAGGCATCCTTTAGCATCTTAGGAATCTGTGGGGAAATACTGTGCTACAACATGCTGGAGAAGGTAAGGGATATTTGTCTTCTTAACCAGATTTTCTCCATTGATGGTTTTCTGGCTAGCTTGTTATATTATTGAAGAATGGTATCTTTTTTGTTATCCTCACAAGCTGGTGTTAGAAGAAGCCTCAGATCAGTAGAGTTAAATCAAGAATGCATTTATACCATGCTAAACATTATTATATAAATTACCACTTGAGCAGCTCCATACTGTAACCTACTAAGTTTTTTCTCCACTCCTGAGCAATGACTGTGTGCATCATGAGGGACCAGTCCCTCCAACTCCTATTCACCTGTATTCTTAATTGTGGTATTCAATGCAGTGCTCATTGAAAGGGCTATGGTGGAACTAAATGCTTCAAAGGTATCTGAGCACCTTCTGCTTTAACTCTTAAAGGACCTGTTTTTTTTATGGTGTTTTTTTTTGTTTGTTTGTTTGTTTTTCTTCTCCAGTTACAAACTGTTCCTCTAGTAGAACGCTTGCAAATATGAATTAAGGTAATGAAATCAATACCAGGAATAGGAGAATCCTGGTCAAAATATTCTGTCAGAGATCTAACAGTGATGTGCTTTAACGCTCCTTGAAGTTCTGTTCATGCAACCTCCCTGTTTAATTCTTAATTGAAATCATAATTCTGTGGCATATTCAACTAGATCTTTAGCAGGAATAAAAAATGTGTGTCTTTAATAATTTTGCAGGCTTACAGAAATGTAGTTATCAGAAAAAAGATGTTCTTTCTTGGATACTTCCTCTTTATACTTCTTGAGTAGTCTTTTCTATTTTTTTAAAATAATATTGTTTTAATTACCATGGTTACATGCTGCTATTGCTGATACAACAATCTAAAATGATTGCTTTCTGCTTCAATACTTAATACGCTGTGAATTCATCAAAAATTAAACAAAAAGTCTTGTATAGAGTGAAATTTCTTGTCTATTTCAGTCTGCTGTTTACAGAGGCCTTGATTCTTTATTCTTCATTCAGGGAACACTCACTTTTAGCTGGATCAGACCTAAATATTCAAAATATGAAACCCATTTGTGGTGGGTTAACCTTGGCCAGCTGACAGATGCCTATCTAGTCACTCTTTTGCTCCCCCTCCTCAACAGGGTAGGGGGAGAAAATAAGGTGGGCAAGCTCATGAGTCAAAGTAAAGACAGGGAGATAATTTACCAGTTGCCATCATGGGCAAAACGGACTCAGCTTGGGGAAAATCGATTTAATTTATTGCCAAATGAAATAGATTTGGGTAGTGCAAAACAAAGGCAAATTAAAACCACACCTTCCCTTACACTCCTTCCCTCAGTCTCAGGGTCAGTCCACTCCAGCTCCTTTGCTCACCCGTGCCCCTGATGTGGGGTTGTGGTCAGTCTGTAACAGTTCTTCTCTGCTGCTCCTTCCTCCTCACACTCTCCTCTGCTTCAGTGTGGTATCATGCATGTGCTGCAGTCCTTCAAGGAATACCCACCTGCTTCAGCAAGGGGTCCTTCACTGACTGAAGTGTATGTATCTGTTCTTCCATGGCCCTCTCAGTGGGCTGCAGTGTGGACATCTGCTCTGGCATGGTCCTCTCTGTGGGATCAAAAAATCATAGAATGGCTGGGGTTGGAAGGGACCTTAAATATCATCTAGTTGCAACCCCCTGCCATGGGCACAGACCGCAGGGAAGTACCTGCTCCACCATGGCGTCCTCCAGGGGCTGCAGGGGAATCCCCGTTCTGGTGCCTGGAGCACCTCTTCCCCTCCTTCTCTCACCTGGGTGTATGCAGGGCTGTTTCTCTCCCCTTGGTGTTTAGAAGGCTGTTTCTCACACATTTTTCTCTCACTCCTCATGGCTGTGCAGCGCCTGAGGCATCACCATCTTGGCTTTTGGGCCCAGCTGGGTCTAGCATGAGGCAGCCCTGGCCTTGCCTCACACAGGAGCCCTGCAAGCCCCCTGCCAACGCCTGGGCTCCTACAGCCAAAACAGCATTGTATCTACCCTGTCTGTCTTGAATTAAGCACTTACTTGGGAATTAAGTTTGTGTACATTTCTGAAGTCATGCGTTAGTGAAGCTAACTGAACCAACAGTGCCCATTGATGTTTAGCTTCAACACAGTTGTATGAATTGGCTGGACTAGATGATCTTAGAGGTCTTTTTCCAACCTGAATGATTCAATGATTATATGAATCGCTGAGCATCCTCAGCAGTGGAATAGGTAGAGACGCCCTGATTTTCACGTTCCTTTCCTTTTAACTTTCAGAACATATGAAATAATAGTAATAACTTCTTCTGATGTACCGTCTCTAAGCCATAAATAGCCAAGCGCTTTACAAACAGAGGATTTAGTTATTCTAATTTGAGGTGTTGAGTGGGATTTTTACAGTCCTCCAGTGGCAAGTGCCTGGGCCAGAAACTGAGACACGGTTTCAAAATCAGCAGTGTGCTGTTCTCCCCACTAAGCTGTATCACCTGTGTGAATAATACCTATTCACATAGACTTTAGCTAATGGGCTGGATGGGGCAGGTGAACAAATGAGCTTCTTTTCATTTCATGTCTCTACTATATTGTCTTTCTGTCATTTTTCTTTCCAATTTCTCTCTATGTTTGACCTTTGAGATCCAGCCAGGATAACCTTACAGGAATGTGTGCACCATCTAGTACAGCAACAGCAATTAATGTTTATAACATCATACTAATAGCTATGTTCTGGTTTTTCAGGTCACCTACTAGAAATGGAATTCTGAGTATCCTGATCTCATTTACAAGTCAATGAAATTATTTGTCCCTACGAATACAACTTATTTTAAAATGCAGTCCTGCTACTGGCAGACTTGCACAAGCATAAAGCAGCAGCTTGGTTGTTGAGAAACTTCTAGCTTAAGTTGGTTATATATCATATGAATATTTCTAGATTTTGTGTGCATATGAATACTAAATCCAGCAAACCATTTTTATGTGCATGTAAATTACTGACAAAAAATATGCATCATCATAATTCAAGATTCTCAACTACTAAGCTATTTTGCAAATGCAAAAGCAGTAGCTTTTCTATTGTTGTCATCTCTTATGGTTGAATTCTAAGTTACAAATTTGCTATCATGCAAATGCTAATTTTGATACTTAAAATATCTGTAGAGTTTCTATCTTTCTGAATATTTCCTATATGCTAAAATTAAACTATTTTAAAACTTTAATTTGTAAATGAGGACAACCCTGTGGATATTCTGTGACAGAAAAGTCTGGCAGCTGTTGATTTTGAGATCTTGCAAGCTCTTGTTGTGTTTTACAATTTGGGGTTTTCTTGTTTCATTTTTAATCCCCAAATTTGTTGAGTGAAAAGCACCCTTAAAGATGAATACCTGAGCACCTCACGAATGCCATGTAAATTATTTTCCTGACTTTTTACTTTCAAGGCTCATGATAGTGACAGGGAAAAACGTGTAATCAGAAATTTCTGTGCTTGGAAGGAAAATGTACGATTTATAACAGATGTCAGCAATTTATAAATTCAAATTAGAGTAAAGTATAAATAGTGACTGTATAACACTTACTTTTTTATTACCTCATGTATGACCTTTTTCAGAGTAGCAATTATTTTCCATTAGTTCAGTTCAATTGGAAAAAACAATGCTTAATGGACTTTGAATCCTGGGTCACTGGTGATAGTATTAGACAGTTTTCAGATTTATGTAATTACTGTCATATGCAGCTCCATAATTTGCCACTCCAGCTTATATCTTGTAGACTTTTGCCAATCACCTCTTCTGTATTTTCCTTGAGTTGTGTGTTAAAATTGTGATCTGGGGCTCTTGGGCGGCCTGTGGAGCTGGTGTATGTCTTGACAGTAAAGCAAGCACCCATCTTTGACGCATGAAACGGGCCCAATCCTGGCCCCTCTCCCTCATTTAAGATCACAGGTACTTCAACAACCTCTCATAACCTCCACTTTCCTGAATATTTGATAGCTGCTTTGTGGTCTTCCACGTCAGTTACAGTTCTGGCATAAATGCAGTCACTCTTTAATCCATTTGACAGGACTGAATTTAGAAGAGGGAAAGGAAGCAGAAGGACATAGCCAAATGCAAAGTGACCTGTAGCTATTAAAGCAGGGAAGGCTGCAGGCAATGTAGGGAAATGTAGTCCTGATAAATGTTTAATCTTTATGACTAGAGAAAGCAAATCAACAACGTGGTCACAAGACTGTGTGGAAATAAAGCATGGCTTAACTAACCTATAATACATACCATGCAAAAGCAAGTTTATCTTTTCTCCTTAATACTGTGCTGGTAGTACTGTATCTCTGTATCTGGGGCTGATATCTAAGTCCCTGGTGTATGCGTTTCTGTGAGAATCTTAGGACTCTGTTAAACCTTACAAGGAAAAAGAGGATTAATTTGAAGCAGTTCACCATTCATTCTACCCCCTTTTCCCAGCTTTTCTCCTTGCTTCTCCAGTGGAAGTCTCTTTCCTTGTTGCAAATGTGTCGGAGGCAAATACGGGCTCATTTCCTCTGCATTTCATAGTAAACAGCATAAATACACTTCATCAGCAAGCATGTTTGCTTGTTTGCTTTTTACAGGGGTTGGTATAACAGAGAAATAGGACTTGCACTGATGGTGAATAATGTCCTCAACCATCTCAGGAAGATTCAAAGAAATCTGCCAGAAGGGTATTAGAGAGGGAGCAATTTGGGGGAGTCCTTCAAATAGTTTTATAGATAGTGCGATATAGCAGGTAAAAAAAAGGATGAATGTTTGACCCAACAAAGTCAAAAATAGTCAACAACAGTCAACTCTTACTGTAGGTACTGTTCAAATACTTTAATATATAAAGGCAATATGCATAGTTATTGAACAAGAAAGATAATGAATTAGAAATTCTTTTCATACTAGGTGGCCTGATACATAAGGAAAACAAAAATAATCGTACCTATATCATTGATGTCAGTGCTTACATCATTCTGAATTAAAACATCCCAAGCTTGATGAGTTATCCTCATAACACAGAAATTTGTACTTTGCTTCTTTTAAGAAAGTTTGAGTAAAGTACTATTCTCATATGAGCTATCTTGAGAAAGGAAGAAGAGTTCAACTTACTAATTATTGGTAGTGTACAAAGACAAAGATGGCATTTAGATTGGTGAGGGAAAAAGCACCTTCCTTTACTCAGTAACTACTGACTCCTCAGGCTTGTGGGAAGCTCCTGAAAAAGTCCTGAGAATGGGCTTAACCTGAAGAACATTAAATGTTGTATCCAGACTGACGCAGAATTACGTGTGAGGTTCTTTTGAGCAAAGGGTCTTGTCACAAACTTAGCAGGTGATCTTCTTGCATTTACAGTACTTACGTCTCATTTGATATTGTAACTATGTGTTAATAGTAGTCAGCACCTAATTGTGTAGTAGGAAGACAGAATATCCTGTTCCCTTTCGACACGTATATAAGTTCAAACTTTATTTTACTAGTTGATACAAAGAATTTCATTCATTTATCAGGTTTATGCATTTGAGAGTTATTTGTCAAAAGTGATCTTGCTCTACATCACTTGGTTAAGGTTGATTGCACATGTCAGATTAGAAAGAACGGTAAATATTCTTTATAGACGAGTAACATTGATTGGTGGCATTTTCTCTTCTACGTAGATTTATATGACTGTGGAATCCTGTCATCTGGGTTCAATAGAGGCTTGTCCTAAATCCCCAATTTAGCTACCACCACTGTACGTAATGGCTCTGAATTAATGTGATTTGTCAGTAGCAATAGGCCACAGTGATAACCAGAACACACTGCTACATCTTATTCTGACTGATCTATGAAACAGCATTGCCCATTTATTCTTTTCCACAACATAATCGAGCAGTCTCTGGGATTCTACTTTCACGGCAGGTATTGAGCAGCTAAAACCTTCACTAATTTACACAAAGGTTTATCTTTTCTCCGCCCGACTTCTAGGGCAACTCAAGAAGCTGTACCATAAAATGTAATGAGTTCAAACATTCTAATGTCTGGCACAACTGAGCAAACAGGGCATGCTTTACCATTACTATTAGTCACAATCACAAGCTGATTAGGGCACTCACTGTACAAAAATACATGTGTTAGTGTATAAAGAGAACAGTTTGCCCTACTACAATGATATCGATCTATTCTAGGCATATCCAGGAAAACAGGCTAGAAGAAAGATTTTTTCCCCCACACCAGAACTTCCATGTTCATGCTATTCTCCCAGGTTCCCTTTTTTGACCGGAGTGGAGGAATGCATGTTATGTTAATGCCATTTCCCTTTTCTATGGCATGTTTGTTCATTGTGCGTGGTCAAATTATGTCTGTTGTTCTCATGAATATGCTTAATGATGCATAAATGTCTTCCTTAATTATGAGCCAGCCACCTGCACCGTCTCTTCGTGTATCTGAAAGTTTCTTTATTGACCCTTCATCACCAGATGGTTTCACATTCAGAGAAGACAACACTGTTGCTTGGTAACTGTGTGAAGGAGGTATGTCAGGTGGCCACAGGAGCAGCTCCTCAGACCTTCAACTTCCTCTGTGTTGCCTGTGGCTTCTCAAATGTGTGCAGCATCTGGGCTGTAGGCTGTATAAATTGGTCTAGAAGTCTTCTACCTATGCGCTCTTCTGAAGGGTGCCACAGATGTGGAGGTGTGTGTCTGGCCAGATGGTGAGAATATGGACCTGCGTATCTGATCAGGTAATAATGACGTCTTCTTCGTCAACGTAAGATAGACCTGTGATAGTTAGGGACAACAATGACAATGTAAAACAGCCATGTGATCAAACCAGAAAAAGAGTAAAAAGCCTGTGATAGATAATCTATCAAAAGGGACAATTTATGCAACACGGGTCATTTGCCTTTAATACTCCTCAAAGATTATTTTGATCTAGGTATCTACCAAAGGTGTATCTACCACAGGTAGTGTCTACCAGAGAGGCTCTTCCTTTGCCATTTTACCGTAGTCATTCTTCTTAATTTGTTCAGAGAGGTATTTATCAGCTTTTCGTTTCTTGTTGATTTACATACTCACGGTGGTTCCTGGGGTGAGGTTGGGATAAACTGTCATTGCCATATGTGTGAAGTGAAAAGTATATGTCTGCACTCCTTTATTTTTCATTTCTCAGTTAGATGTATGCTTTCTTCATGCAAAAGAAAGAAAACCTTAAGAACACATGCTTGTCTGTCTTTCGAACTCTCTAGAATTAGCTTGTCATGAAATGTAAAACTAATGTGTAGTTGTAAAAACCGCTGCCAGCTTTTTCCTCACTACTGGCTGATGGCTAAGTAGATTTAGAAATGAAAGGGGTTATTATAAAGTGATTACTGAATAGCTAGGTATGTCATTTTAAACAAGCAACTAAAATCTCTGTTGCAGATTCAGAATGTAATCTTGTTTGTATCATTCATAGTTAAAATCTGATTTTGATTGTGAAGGAGTAATCATATAATGTAAGTAATTTGACAAAAATATATCGAATGATGTTTTTCTTTCATTCCTTATTTAAATATATTAGAATTTAAATGAGTCACTACCTAGAGTATACCTATAAAATGACAACAACATAAAGAAATATAAGGTTCAATTTGCTTTGGTTCAGATTTAAATTTTACTATGCAGTGAGAAGTTTGTATCAGCTCTCTCATGTATAGAAACTGATACTTAAAAAAATACTAATAACTTTAAAAGTGTGTTATTGATGATTAGGCAGATATTTTGCAACTGTGAATTTCAGTCTCAAGACTTATGCCTCAAGGGATATATATAGCCATGAACTGGAGAATAAGAGCTGAAAATGTTAAGGAAACATTCTCGCGCAGAATTACAGCACTCATCTGTGTTTCTGTATCCAGCTCGTGTGATAATACATTACTAAAAGCTTAAATCCAATGCCTCATCTGGTTTCAAGCAACAGCTATATTGATTTTTTGTAAATGGTGAGCTGATGTCTTGGGTGCTTATCAGAATGTGCTTTCAATGAATCTTCCGAAATTAGCTAAACATCTTGGTTCTGTGCCAAGAATTTGTATATTTTTAGCTTGTTTCAGCTAGAAATATCACAAAAAGAATTCTTCTGGTGATAAGCTGATATTAGTACTTCTGATCCTTCCTGAAAAATGGAGACCTCTACTGTATCTCACATTTTAATTTGAGGAGAAATGAGTGAGAATTCAAGTTGGCTCATTTTAAGAATTCTGCCTGCTCATTTTACTGCTGTCAGCTATGAGTATGCATTTTAGCATTTTCTGAGCTCCCACATTTTGGAACTAACGAGTTCTGGCCACAAAGCACAGAAAAATTGGTTGAGTAGTACTATGTTTTAGTGGGTTAGAAAGTGAGACTGAGAATTAGGATTTCACTGCTTTTGTTGGCACTTCATAACCTCCAGCAGACAATTCATTTACTTCGAGCTTCAGTTTATTTGTATCTAAAATAAGAGAAATACTATTGCCATGTCATACAAATGTGTAAGGTTTAACTACACAATAGTTCTGAAGGATATGATAAAAAATAATATATTAGTGGAAGCAGGTTCTCACATCTTGCTTCATCCACACTGAAGAACTCCTGTGCTGGTGTTCAGTTCCTGCATTCATATTGACAACAGCATAGTTTGGGAGATGCTAGCTTTTCTGTTTTGCCCAGTAGACTGCTGGCATGTCTGGCAGGAGAAAGAAGGCTGAGCATGGGCATATGCCGTGTGGGACCATCAGTTCCCAGGTGCTAGGAATTGGTTTACACATGAGACTGAAAGCTCTCTGAGATGAGTTTGTCCTGAGATGTGTTTTTTATTAGTTTTGTCCTGTTGGCACTTCCTCACCATTGTGACACTGTGGATGCTGATCACAATCATAAAAGTGCTGGGGAAAATGTACGCAGGAAGCTTATTCCTGCCCCTCAGAGATATTAAGTCTGGAATAACTTGGAAGGGTGCAGAATGGATCCCCACAGGCCACTGCTCAAGGTGAACAACTTGCTGATAACTATATGGAACATTTGCTGTTGGGTTTGTCTTCCTTCACTGGCATTTAGACTGTGGAAGAAATTCACCACAGGATGATATTAAAAAGAAGACATTGGTTCCAGAAGTTGCTCAGAGAAAAACAGGGATAGTTCAGTATTCAACCATTACTCTTATACATGCGTGTAACTGTTTATTCCCTCCTTTGGATTGCAGGTGACTCTCAGTTCGGTTTTGCTGTCTCATAGCTCTTTCTCGCATTAGCTCTGAAGCTCTGCAGGGCTTGCATCCCAACAGTTTTTAAAATGTCAGGGAGTACGTTAAGAAGACCGATGGTAGAGCTGCTTTTCCGTGGGAGTCATGTATTTTTGCAGAAGGAGGGGCATGCTCTTTTGGAAATGCTATTAGCAAGTAACAGTGAAAGATTGGTAGGAATCTTAAATACTGTAACTTGAAATCTTTCCAGGAGATGCTGGGTATCTTGTGCAGTCATTTCCTTTTACCTGAATAGTCTTAGTAACCACTGCTATTAATTTCCATGACTTCTCCATGAAAGGAGGTAGAGATTGTCAGATGAAACTAACATTTCAAGATTTTTACAAATTTGCATTTATTCTTTGCTTCTTTTAATATTTGTTGCTTGCTGGCACAAATGTCATGTCCTTAGATAAGTAAAATGACCAACCACCAGTGTGCCCTTCTTGGAGGGTTGTTTCTGGATCCTCAATAGCTGTGTGCACACTGGTAGCACAGTCTTTGGTTACACTTTAAAATAACTGGACTCAGCAGGGCAATAACATCAGCAACATCATATTAGGATTTTGATTTTGCTAATGTTTTTGTTAAATATATATACATATATATATATATTAAAATCTGTGAAATTACACCACTCGAAATCTTGCTCACTGATTCTTTCCTCTCTGCACTCTGCAGTTTTTGGTATATTGGAAGCTGAAAAACCCTGATCTGTTACCAGATTTGATCAGTCATGGTATCTTGAGCAAGATGAGGCTTTTTGAATTTCAGTCTGTTATTGAAGAACTTGTAGAAAAAATAATTATGCTAATAGAAATCAGTCCATCTCATTGTATGTGATCTTTCACAAAACTGTCCAACCAGGTTTGCAGACAACCTCACACTGATTGCAGCCTTATACATATTGGATATAATCAAATAATCCAAACAATTAAAACATTTTACCTACTTCCTTGTTTGCTGTTGACTATAGATATACAAATCTCGAGAATAGTTTTCTAAACAATAGGCAAATGTTGTTACTTTGATAGCATCTAGGTCGTAACACAGTTCTTCTATAGATGAAAAGATATTTCATTACCTTGTGGTCTATGCCCCTGAGACATAACACAATACTGAGACTACTAAGGAGCGGCATCATATCTACTTAGCTGGAACACTGTAGCATAAGTAGAGAAGTCTAACTTTATAACCTCCACAGGTGGAGTTATACCAAGTAAGGAGAAACATGGATTAAATACGGTGTGCATAAATACATATAAAGCAAGAGTTGTGATCTCCATTGTTAAAAAATCGTCAAGTGTTTAATGTTTTAGTTTCTCTGCAGGGGGAAGTGAACTTTCTGTCTCCTCCTCAGCTTTTCTCTTGTTTTTTCTGTGGAAGGTACTTCTGATTCAGTAAAGTGCTCTGACAGCTTGATCATTTTCACCAGTGCTGGTGAACTCTTAAAGCATGTGTTTGAATTAAAGCATAAGTATTCTTGTTTGGAACAAAGCAATTGTCTCAAATTGTCTGCTGAATCAGATGTAGTCCTGAGTCAGCAGGCAGAATCAAGTCTAAAGCATGCTTATGGTCTCCATCACTGCAGTATGCAAACTCTTTGCTTCACATTAAAGAAATTATATGCGACATTGATACTAGTCTACTATGAACTCCCATTTATCTCAGAAGGAATTGATGTGAAAAGATGTTAAGAAAATCTGTGACAAAGCCCGGAGATCCTGGATGTCATAACTGTATATTCAATTACCATTATTTAAATTTGGTTTGAAAGTGCTGCAGTAGATAACATCTTAAATCTCAGATGATTCTGTTTTCATTGTAAATGTTAGTATCTTCTGATTTTGTTCATCCTTTACTTCTGTGGAAGGATAATAGAGACCAGTCTCTGCATTTAAATCATGAGAGTTATTACAGAGCGAAACCATATTAATAATTTGCCTGGACAAGAAATAAAGTCTTCATTCCTATTGTTCAGGTGGTCATCTGAATGTGGTTCAGATGGAGCCGTCTGAACATGATGGTTCATCTTCTGAATGGTACCCAACACAGGTCAGATCTCTGCTGCTACTGGAGTGTCATGGAGTGGCAGAAATTCCCCACACCACTCTTGCTTCGACTCCTTTCGCTGGGTCTGCAGTGAAAGTCTGTGGTGAAAAGACAAAGCTCCCACTCTGAGTTTTTATTCTAAACCCAAGTTTTGATGATCAATGGCAGGATGCTAAAAATACACCTAAATGTCTCTCTGTGATTCTGAAATTGAGCTTCTGAAAAAGCATTGTACTTGTAGTAAGAGGTAAAGTGTGAAGTTCCAGAGAAATGAGCTGTGAATTGAAGCTGCAAGGGAAATTGATCCTATCTGTCAGTCTCTGCTCCATATTCTGAGGAAAACAGAGCGGAGCAGAGAAGGAGCCAAGATCACCGATTAAATGGGATGCTAAAGTGCCAGGGGCTAGAACTGGGCTTGCTGGTCCCTCAGGTCAGAGCTGCAACTGTCAGACTTCACTGCCTGCTACCTGCTGAAGCTGGCAGAAGGAGAGCAGTACGAAAAAGGCTGCAGGCACCGTCAGGGGATTTAGTAAGAAGTACCTGGCGAGGCTTCAGGCATGACAGGCAGTGCTCTCCTCTGGGAGGGCAGCCTCATCTTTCATGAACTGGTAGGCCTTGTTTCGCCATTTTGCCTCATGATTTGCAGCGGTGAGGCAGAAGAAAATAGCTGGGATACTGAGGAAAAACAGAGCATCTGTTCATCTAGAGAAAGGCAGAGTGAGGGGAGAGGTCTGGCTGTATAACCCCTCTGCAGGTGGGCTCCCTCTTCCCATCCTTTGTTACAGAAAATGGTATTTTTCATGGCTGTCTTTAGCCACGTTTTTATTCCAAAAAATCCATTGTTAATTTAGCCTCTTTTTCTGGTTGAAAGTAAACATTTTTCCCTTCATCTTCTTCCTCCTTACAGTACGGCTTAGCTGATTGTAACCAAAAAGCGTTGTGTTCTTGGAGAATACAGATCTGTTCTGACTGAGAACTCAACTACATAGAACGGGTCAGGGCTGGTATCCTCAGGTCTGTAATGAAGGCATGTCTGATAAATCAAATAAGTGCAGCATTAGAAAGAAAAATAACACAAATGAAGTAGTGGTAATTCAGAAATTCAAGTTTATTTGATTAAAGAAATAATGAAGCATATTCTATTGCGCTAACTAGGTCCATTCTGAGACTTTAAAAGTGGGATCAAAGAAGCCAAGTGTGTGAATACTTGGGAGCGCAGCCTAGCATCTTCAGAGGCTGCTTCATGGACAGACCTCTTTGGAATATTCAACCTCATTTTCTCAGTGGGAATCTGATGTAATCCAGCAGTTATCCCACCTGGTGCATATGAGATCATGCTTTATTTTTCCTTAAATTTTTTTCTGTGCTCTGTCCCAGTTCCTTTTATCCTACCTCTCCCTTTCTCCTTTCCATTTAAGTACTGGCATTGGCTGGTTCACACCATGCTTGTCCCACAGAGGGATGCCCTCTCAGTTGCATCACCTCTGAATGAATGGTGAGAAGAACAGACACAAACTGTGAAGCTATCTGATATTCCAGATTACAGAATCAAGTCAGGAACCAAAGCATGCAGGTATTTGGCTTGTCTGATAAACTTTATATTGTGAATATCAATGAAAGCTGTATAATTTCCAGCTTTTCCAGTCCAATCTCTTATTCCCTTGTCTCTTTTATTGAGGGAAGAAAGTATATGGCATTCTCATAGCAATGACTTCAAGATCTAACTAGAGGGCTAACTTGTACTTTTTACTAAGATAACGGGACATAAGAATATCTTCCTCCTGGGCAGAAACCTTGGATAGGTTTTGATCCCTTTTTTTTTTTTTTGTATAGCCACTTGATTTCAGCTTTAAAATTATATGAATTAGTTCTCTCTCTAATAAAAAAGATTTCTCAGCTCTCCTGGGAATTTTCTGATGTGCCTGCTATGAAACTAAACAGGCTGGCTGATCCATATTCTTGCAGCTATGATCTTTGTTCAACTGCTTAATGTTGTGTGTCAGGGTCACCTTAATTTTGTTGATTTTCTAGTCCTATTTAGCCCATCCAGCTAGCAAGACAGTTCCACAATACCAATCAGATGCCCTTTGCTATTCATAGTCTCACCTGAATAAAGAAAAGCTGATATGAATCCAAAAAAGGAACATTCCTTTTTCATGAGATTTATGTCTCAATTACACGGAACTAAATGCTCAAGAAATATATGAAACTCTCAGGGTTTGCCAGTCTTCAAGGTTTGCCTTTCCTTAATCTTAACTGTTGTAGCAATAGAAAATATCCTGAACATCAGGTTTCTTTGCTGGGGTATCTGAGTTTGGAAGCAGGTAAATGGCTCTGTACCAATTCATCCTTTTTGAGGAAATTTTTACCAGTCTTGTCATCAGAAAGGAGACTAGGATTAGATCTATTACTGAATTTGTTCTGCTCTGCCATTTTGTCACCAATTGGGAAATACTCTACACTGGTGATCAACACATTTGGGTAGTGGCAATTAATTAAAAAACAAAAAATGGAGGATTTGAAAGGGAAAAAAATACCCTGCTTTGTAGATGTACAGAGAACAAGCAATTTCTTAACACCTTTTCTTCAAGGAGCTAAGATGAATAACATCTTTGAACAAATATTTTAAGCATGCAGGGATTTTATTAAAAGGAAAAAGATGAAATCCTGTATAAATTGTTTAGAACATTCCAAGTGAAGACATGTTGATTAATAAACATAAAAGAGGGAAGATGCATATTAATTTGTTTACGTATAAGAGGCTTCTAGCTCATTAAAAGTCTTCTAAGCATTTAACTAGTGAAGCAGTGGATAAAACCAGACGTTGTCTTTAATCTTGTTGAGGGCTCCAATATTAAAAAAAAAAAAAGCATTATCGCTAAATATGTATAATAGCTCTACTAATAACAGAGTTTTGAAAATGAGAGGTGTGTGCCAACTCAGTGGTCGTGCTGTAATATGGTAGAAATTTGGGGTCAATTGTGTAACTCAGGTGCTGAGACCAGTAGGAATGGGGAAACTTTAACTTCCTCAACAATCTTTGGATAATTAAATTATTGAAAAACTTCTTGTTTATAGATAGCCATAAGTTCCTGGGTATGATTTTGTTAGATGTGATTTATGTCTGGCTGTCAGCTAGGAGATCTCTAGGAAAGTTCAGGTGCAGTAAGATGTCAGCTGACATGTCTTCTGCTGGTTTCTTTTGATTCTCTATTAAACCACTACAATGAACTGGGGTATTTACACTGCTTTAGATGTTGTTAAAACTAAAATAAAGAAGCTAGTAACCACTAATATTTATGGGAGAAGAACCCTATAGACTATTTTAGAGGAATTGGCATATTAACTTAATGTCCTGGCTAAATTGAGATTGAGTAATTGCATTCAGTCTAGCTTAAAAACAAGTGAGTAAGAAGTAGCTGAAGAACCAGCTAACAATTTTCTTTGTATAAGCAGTCCTGGGAGAAAATCAGCATATATTTGCAAGTTTTCCCTAAAATTATCTTTTATTTTTAGATACTTCTTTTGCTCTCAGCAAAATGAAGGGTTTTGCTCTAAAAGTTTTAACACATTAATTTGTAAACAAAATTGCTCTTTTTTTTTTGCAAGCATCAGATAGGTAAAAAAAAAAAAAAAAAAAAAAGCAAGCATCATTTAAACTAGTTTGAGTTTAAAAAGGATAAAAAGTTTCTGGTTTTTTGTTTTGTCTTAATTTTTCATCACAGACACTTTCTTTCCTTTCCTCAGTGGTTTTTTTTCTGATTTTTTATTAGGCTTATACTTTTATTGTCATTTGCACTGTGAGAGATAAAGTGGTGAATTTCTGTTTCTACTTACACGTCATATTTATAGAACCGTATAACTTCTTATTGCTCCTACTGTTATAATATGCATCAATAATCATACCAGAGTTATGTTGGTAATTTTTCAGATCCGATGCGTGGGCCACGGAAACTAGAAGTTGTGGAGATCAAATCTAGGCAAATCACCATTTGCTGGGAACCGTTTGGGTATAATGTCACACGTTGCCATCGATACAACCTCACAGTCCATTACCGTTACCAGGCTGGAGGACAAGAGCAAGTGAGAGAAGAAGTAAGCTGGGATACAGAAAGTTCACATCCACAGCACACAATTACTAATCTATCACCGTACACAAATGTCAGCATCAAATTAGTGCTAATGAATCCCGAAGGACGAAAAGAAAGCCAAGAACTTGTAGTACAAACTGATGAAGATGGTGAGTTTCTGTATTTATATACGCATATACATTGTACATGTATCCTAAGTGATATTCAACATGTTTTTCTGTGTGTTCTATTTTCACCATCTTTAAAATTTTTTCACCAACTTCAGCAATTTTAAGGCAGTAAAGGGACTGTTAAATATTAAGTAATAAGATTATCTTTTACATAAACTATAATATATATAAATTTAATCATTTCTTCAGCAAACTCGTAACCTCTGCCTGAACTATGTTCTGCCTCTTAAAAGTTCCAGTTTCAGTTTGAAACAATTTCAGGTGATGGTCACAGTAAGTCATGTAAGATTTTCTCTTGAGTGACATGCTCGACATTAAATACTCGTTCCTGAGTTGCAGTTTCAATTTCTCTAGCTTTGGCTATTCTCCCACTGAATGCTGTTAGTTGCTTATCCAGACAATGTCTTTTGTATGCATACATTCAAGTATGTAGATACTCCATCCCCTTTTGTAATTTTAAGCTAAAATGAGGTTTTCAGATCTCTTTATTTTTTTCTTTTGAGCAATAACATAAATTGTCAGTCTCTTTTTTTTTTTTGAAGTATGCACATCAGAATTGGCTACTGTATCTCAGTAATGCTGTATGAAAGATGGTAGTATCCTTCTGAATCCTATGTGATATTATTGTGTCTATCCACACAGGCAATTTACTGCAGCATTGTTAGCTACTACACCAAAATGGGACTTCCTTGTTGAATTGGTCATGTGTCAGGAGTCAGTACCACCTTTTCAGAACACTTGGCACTAATGTATAGCCCCTTGGTGCCCTTTAGAAGTGTGCCTTAGGCTTTTTGACCGTGCTTTTAGGCACCTTCATTTGTCTACTGTATGAAAAAACCTTATCAAATGTCTGGGACTGCTTTATACAACATCCTTTTATGGATCCTTTCTCCTCCCATTTTTATCATCTGCAGTCTGAAAAGGAGTGGCTTTGTATTTTCTTTCAGATCAATGATAGACTTACTGAAAACATTCTGGAAAGATTTCTAGAAAAAAACTGCAGCAGTGATGAGTTCCCCTTATAATAAATACTTGAAGACTGTCATTTAAACCCATTAAATCATTTAATATATGCTGTAATGGTTTTGTGTATTACTAATTTCTAATCAAAATATATGAGGAAATAAATTAAACAATTTATGAATGTATAGTTGCTAATGCAACAGATTTGACCAAGCATAGCTAACATAAAAATTGTTTAATTGTAATTAATTTTGCTGTCATCCTCTAGTTTTGATTCAGTTCATTTGTAGAATGACAAAGTTAAAGACCTTACTGTTATCTGGACCATTTATGTATTTTCTTTAAAATTTTATGTAGTATTTGCTTATTCCTGGCCCTCTGGAACTTTACAGTATTCCGAGTTCCATATATGTATATGGAACATATTCGTATATATGAATGCCAGGGACAGTATTTTAATATTCTTTCCATAATATGAATCAATTTTGAAATACCAAGCCTGAAAACTTATGATTCCATTATTGTGATATTTTTGCAAGTATTAAAAAAAGAAACAGAGTTTTTGTATACTGTACGCTTTCAGTAAGGCACATAAATCCATAAATCTGGGTGCAGCACAACAACGGGATGTGACCCATAAGATCATTATAATTTTTCAAATCACATGATCATGTAGGTTGCAAGGGCCATATCCAGTTGAGTTTTGAGTGTCTCCAGGGATGAATATCCCACATCCAGGCAACCTCTTCCACTATTTGATCTCCCTCGTGGCATTACTGCTTAGAGTTTATGGCATTCAGATAATTTTAGAAAGTTATCACGGTGTTTTGCTATCCTTCTAACTTATTCGCACTATATTAAATTCCTTTCCTTTTGCACTTAAATCATTGACCCTATGCTTCCAAATGAGTTTGCTGGTTCTCTCCTACATGGAAGCAAGGCTTATTGCCTAGACCTAAGGTTGCTCTAAAGGCATGGTTCTACTGACCCATTTAGGACTGGTAAGCAAATTCAGAAGTTATCACTGTGTCCTTGGAGCTTTCCCTTGGCAGAGGATTTCCTACAAGGGACTTTGCGGAGTGATACAGAGATGTGCTTTTAAAGTCTCAAACTATTTAAATCCTGTAGTGGCAGGGAACAGAAGCATTTCAACTCCCAGACAAGCAGCATAAAGGAGTAGGAGGAGAATTGTGCTCTACCAGACCTAGTAACAGGAAGGAGTCACCATGTGTCTTGCTTATAGGTCTTCCTATTCTTTACCTATATGGGTAAATCTCATAAAGGGGTCTGAGAAATTATTTCAGATGTTGCAGAAACTAGTTTCTGACTGTTTTTTCACATGCACTTCATGTAAGTGCTAACCCATTAATGCCTTATGCTTTGTAACAGTCCTGTGTGCATTTTTCAAGATTTTCTTTATACGTTACATTTAATGGGCTATTATAAAAATAAAATTGCAGATACATGTCCACATGCTAGTTGCACATCTCCTTGTCTGAAAACTGTGCTGACATTGGCACTAGGATAAAGTGATTGTTGTAAAACAAAAGGAAAAAAGTAGGTATCCGAGAGCAGTTCGCACGTCTTTATCAGAAACTTCTGATGTCCCTGACTGTTCAGAGTTTATTCTCATAAATTAAGAATCTTTATGAAAGATGAATAATGTCAGGTTTTCAATTTGGCTGCATCACCATTACTGTATGTTCACCCTGTTGTAGGGCATCAGGCCTACAGTCAGTGAGCATCACCATTGCAAAGTGTGACTCATCTTTCCAATCTAGCCATTCTAGTTCAGTAAGATAAAATAATACCTTGTTACTTCAATGTTTGTCCATTTTCAGACGTGACAGTTTAATATCTTTCAGTATAGAACAGTAATACTATTGGTAAGTAGGTATTACAAGTAGATTTTATTTACAAGAATTTATCCTTGAGACATCACCTAACTCCTTATAAAAAGTTGATTGTCCTTTTCTTTCATCAGTATTGTTTTACTGGAAAAATGCAAGCCTTACTAGTTCCTTTTTATACTGAAGGTGACACAAGTTTCCTTAATGGCACTATCTTGTAAAAGAAATCATTCTCATTGCTAAGCTACCCTGGTCTTTGGTTTAGTCTTGGAGAAGTTATAGTGGGTAGTAGAAGTAGTAATGAATAGTGGGTAACAGAAGTAGAGATGGAAAAGAGGAGGTTATATTTACATATATATGTGTGTGTGCGTATATGTGTGTATATATATATATATATATATGTATATATATATATGATCTGTATAACAAATTCCATGGAATATGAACTATACCTTAACAATGGATTGAGACATGATGGATGGACTGTTTTTATGCCTTGACAGCACAAATACTACACAGTGTCTCCCTCTGAAACTTTTCTCAAAACAGCATTTTTTCTTTTTTTTTTATACATCAGTCCCAAGTGCTGTACCACTTGAATCCATTCAAGGGAGTACCTTTGAAGAGAAGATTTTTCTTCAGTGGAGAGAGCCAGCACAAACATATGGTGTGATTACTTTGTATGAGGTATCAAGCATTTTGTCATATTTTCACTTTCATGTATTGTATTGGCTTTTAGAAGTGCATAATTAGTAAGAAATTGAAAAAATATATTTTTCCTAATTTCTGTAAATATTCTTTTTGAATGTAGTAGCACTTACAAAGTAATAAAATCAGATGTGTAATATAGGAGTGAATTACTGAAAGTCTCCAAAATGTTCTGGGTTATCAGCTTTAAGAAAACTGCTAAATTTAGAATGATATGATATATCATTCTGTCTAGTAGTCTGGAACAAATATTTAAAAGACTGAAAGACAGATCTTACTGGTTGTTTTAAAAAAAGAGGAGACATGACAGTCAACATCACATTTAGGTGAGACTCATCACAGGAAGCCTATTGTAATAGAAACAAGCAGGCATAAATAATTTTTTAAAAAATACTGCATTTTTTAATGCAAATTCAACAAAATTATATGTTGTTAGATGCCTAAAAATCGCTGCTTTTCCTTGTATGGAACCTCTGCCTGAATACCTTTTAGAAAAATTGACAAAAGACTGCACAGATTAAGCTGTCAGACAGTAATCACTGTTAAGCCTCTTACCTGACCTTACTACAAAATTGGTATTGGAATGCTTTGTTTAAAAAAAAAAAAAAAAAAAAAAAAAAAAAAACACCTAAATAAAGTAAGGTGTAAGAGAAAAGTTAAATTGAATGCTAACCTATTGATACTGTTTTGAAAACTGTTTTATTGTAAGAATATAAAATGTTATGAAAAAGTATGGATTGATTTTTGATAAGGCTAACTACTTTCCAGCTAGTTCAACAGTTGCCTATCTTGAAGGATCAGGGTGTTTTAGTTAATATGTTAATGTTTTTATTGATGTTAGGCTTAATGTACATAGAAACACACAGTGTCAAATCATCTTTCTGCATATAAACGTGTGCATGTCATTACAGTGCTGAGAAGTACATGCAGTGTATACATGCAGCTCATTCTTAAATATGTATGTATAACTTCATCAGCCATAATGGGAGTTGCACAGGGATATTGAAGTGAAAAAAATAGCTTGGCCAAACTTTCTAAGGTATTCAGCAAGTCCTTGAATATCAAAAGAATGTAGCATTCCAACAGTGAAGAGAATATTGAAAAATAAGATAAAATAAAATAAAATACTGATATCTCCTTCTGCTATTTATCTAGTAGAGATAGCTCTACTAGCAATAGCTCAACGAAGAGATGAAGGAAGTAAAGCAATCATTTAAAGCATAAGCCTGGCTTCATTAATTTTTAAGTGACAGATACTAACAGTCTGATGCAACCAAACTGTTTCTTGTTCAAAAGATGCCAGCTCAGTCCAGTCAGGTGGCTGAATATGAGCAGATCCCTAGTTGCTGAAGACCTGTTTGTCAATACTTTCTCTCCCTTGTCTTTTGCTTAAAAGCTTAAAGTGTACCACAAAGTTTTTTATAAATATGGCTGGCAAACTACCTCAAGGCCAACAAATATACACAATGAATCACAAGGACATTTTACCTATTGGGAATGTGGAGTGTCCAGCTGAAATATAAAAGTATACTTCAGGTATATATTAGGTAACTGAACTGGCTCACAAGGTAAGATCCAGACAAGCTGGATGAGGTTTGGGTAGCTGTGTTTTATCAGTTAGTTTAGACTATCCATGATATCTCAGTAGGCCCCTCTTTGGCTGATCTTGGAGCTGTCAAGATAATGCATCCAGCACAGCTCCGTATCCCCCTGGCTTGACAAGCAGGGTGTCTAGCTCCTGCCTATGCCTTACAGCAAGCCAGAGTTTAGACAGAGTCATCTGAGCCTTGGTTGTAAGCACGTCAGCAGTTCTGATGTAAAAAGTGTAGATTACTGGGTGAGACAGAACTGCAAGTATGTAAGACTGAGTCAGGCCTAGGAGCAAGGTTGCTCTTTCCCAGGCAACACCTTCAGCCGGTGGCCGTTTTTTAAAGGGTCAGCCCTAAGACTGCAGCAGCAGACACCTTATTTCAGAAGAAGCTCCCAGGGTCTTGATCCCAGTAGGCGGGCGTACCTAATGTGCAGTCATGAGTCTGCATCCTTGCTCCCACAGAGGCGGCTCAATCACACCTTTCTGTCAAGCATTTCTTAATCTAAGAACCTAACTTTCTGTGGTATTAAAAATCTCATTACTTAGTCTGTTTTCTGCAGACAGGCATATGTTTTTAGTGCCTGAAGTATATCTGGTGGGGAAAAAACTGTATCAAGTATTAAATTACTTATTGCTATTGTAAAATCAGGAGCAATTCAATTATTTTACCAATATTTATATGAAAAAAAAAGCTTTTAGATGAAGAAGTAACATAAAGTCTTTATCACCAATACAAGTCCACAGTTGTAGGAATAAAGGGATTTGGATTTTGTGCAAGATTTCATCCAAATTTGATAAAAATAGTCAACAACATATAGTCAACAACAGTGAGAAAATTATTCTCCTTCCATTTTTTTCATCACTGCAATGCTGAGCTGGCACTAGCAATGGTAGCATTGAGAAACTGTTTTTCAAAAAAAAATAAAATAGGAATAGTCTTATAAGTAGGAGTAAAATAAAGAAACAGTGAAAGTTCATTTTAACCAGGCAAAACACTTCTTTTTTTACTGTGTTCTGCATGATCCCTGGGAGAACATATTTCATTATGGGACATCAGCCACTTAGCTATCTAGTAATTAAGCACTGTACAAAAAATGTATAAGAATCTAACATATAAGAATCTAAGCTAAGTCTCTGACATCCAGGTTTTACTTCAAATAAAACTCACATGAGATAATAAAAAATCCAGTTAAGAATTATCAAACCATAGAAAACAGAGTTAAGTGGAGCTGCAAGAGTTCATTTAGTTCACATATCTGCTCCAGAACAGGATCAGGTTTATACAAAACATGGCTGCCACGTAGTTGTCTAACCAGTCTTTTAAAATCTTCAAAAACTATATGGCACACTCTCCCACAAGCAGACAGAACAACACTTACTATCAGAAAAGGGGATTCTACTAGGAAATGTGTATTTGGGGGATGTGCAGGAGGGAAGAGGCAAATTGGGCAAATTAATTTCATTTTGATAAAAATTTAGATATTTGGTAGTTTCATCTGTTTTCTCATAGAATTGGGAGGTTAGTTGAGTTTTTTTTAATGTAATCTCAGTTCAGTTTATGGATGAAGAATTGTAGATCTGCCTACGTCATGCAAAAAAATGTCAGAGTTTACCCAGATAGCATCAAAGGGCTTTATTACTTATTTTCAGTACTTCACTGATGTTATATTTAGTGACTCATTTAGAAATCAATTTTCATTGTCAGAGGTTTTAGGAAATGGCAACTATTAAAGGTGTATAATACCAACACTTACGTGCTTCTAAGTTTTGTTTTGTGTATCTTCTTAGTTAGAATGATATGGAATATAACAAAAAGAATGTCAATTATCACTTTAAATAATAACCATGTTGGATTTATACATATTCACATGCAAATGAAACTTTATAAGTAAAAAGGAGGGATGAATCATTTTTAATTTTTTAATGGATTTCTTATTTTTAAGTTCTCATTACAGTGCATGGAAATTAGTAATTAATATAAAAATCTGGATCAAGTTTTGCTGTGAACTTATATTAACATTTCTAATGAAAACTAAAAATACTGTTTGAATCAAAGAAGGAACTGAGGATACAGTATACATTTTGCATATATTAACATTTTATCTCCCATTTCCTCCAAAGGAGAATCTGACCTAGGTACAATGTAATGACCTGAAAATTTCCAAATCAGCAATTACAATATCTAAGCTTTAGACTAAAATATAAGCTCTACCCACTTCCTGAAAATTTTGCCTTAAGCTGCCCTTATCATCTTCTAAGGATAATCTCATTCAGAGCAAAGTGTAATTACAGTCAAGTCAGCTAGAACTGGGGGCCACCCCTTTTGTTATTTGTTTATGCGTTTCTGCCAGGTTGTTTTGGTTTTGTTTATTGTTGCTGATCAAAACCAACAGTAAGATGAATTCAAAAAATGACATTGTTAAAGCCAGCATCTTGAAGGAATTAATGTAAGCCTGAACCCATCCTTTAGAGTTGTAATCTAGCTGCCTCTAAGTCTCTGTATCTATAAAAGTAATAACTCATACCAGTTACGGCTGAGTTTCTGTGTTCCTTCATGGGATTCAGGATTTGAAGGGTATAAGAGAGTAAGATAGCTTATCATAAAATGTCTGACAGCGCATACATCAGGAGGGTTTACTGGATAAAGATGCAATCTTTGTCCATCTGCTCAAGACAGTTTATAACTTTCTTATTCTTTTGCAGATCACCTACAAAGCAGTCAGTTCCTTTGACCCAGAAATAGATTTATCCAATCAAAGTGGACGAGTCTCAAAGCTAGGAAATGAAACGCACTATCTCTTTTTTGGACTGTATCCTGGCACTACCTACTCTTTTACCATCAGAGCCAGCACAGCTAAAGGTTTTGGACCTCCAATCACAAATCAATTCACCACAAAAATATCAGGTATTTGTTTAAAGAGTATTATTGTTTGCTTACAATATAATGACATGGGTAATTCTTTCATTGCTTATTTCTTCTTCAGGATTTTACAAGCAGCAAATTGAAAAAAAGTAAAATAAGTGTTCATCCTTGAAGATGCAAAAGTGACATACCTGAAAAACTTCCAAGTGCTTAAATATCTGCTAGTACTTTGAAATTCCTATTCACAACTGTAACTTACCACCCAAGATACCCTATGAATTATGTGCCTGCACTCAGTGCCAGTTGCTATTGCAACGTTTAGCATAGGGTTTTGGGGACATGGGGATGAGGGTTCCATTCAGAGCTTATTCAGCCTTGACATGATTCTAAATTAGTACAGTAACAGTGCTAGAAAATCTCTTTAATGAGCCATGAACAATTGAGAGTAGAGCAGAAATATTGTATGTCTAATGCTCTCTTAGGAAGTGCAGCTGACTGCCAGCCAGCATACGTTCCTAGCAGGCGTGTGGACTGAGGTGGATATGAAACTGTATTAGACAAGAACATCAGGAGTAGTGGTTTTCAGATAAGAGCAGCATGACTCTGTCACTTCTGCAGATCCATGAACAATATTTTAAAGCCCTCCCAGAGGCAGAGGAACACTTTATTTCTCTAGCTAATGGGTTGCAATACTATTACATACTCTAAAATGCTTATGTAATTGATGACAAAATGTTTTGCAAAGTTACAGTTGAAATCCCTTTGCTCTTAACTTCTCTACAGTCTTCTTGGGAATTAAAGTGATGGTTGAACTATGGCTCCTTGGTAATGTTTAAAGAAAATTGCCTTATCTATTTGTGGTCAAATTTGCTTTTCGGAAAGGATAAGGGAAAGCATTTGGATACAAAATCTTCTTTCTTTTTACTTTCTTTCTGTGTACTTTTCCCAATCACTCATTTTCTGACCTCGCTGGAATGAAAAATAACAACTGTTAATCAGGGCAATTCGTTTTTATTACAGGAAAGGACAGTTAATGTGAGGTGGAAATTACTGACTGTAGACAAAAAAAAAAACAGGTGATAGTTTTCAAATTAGAAAATTATTCTTAGAAGAATGCATAAACACTGATTAGTAAAGATGGGGCTCATTCTCCATCACTTTTCTCACATTGAGCAAAAACATTCTCTGTCAGAAAGCAACTTCTGACATAACAAGACTTGATATGAGTTAGGATGGCAGAATCAGGCTTTATTAGAATGAGGAAAGGAGGAAAGTGTTGTGAATAGAGGAGAGTCTGGGCATTTGGGAGTAGCGCTGTGGTTTAAATTGTCGTTCTTTTCTAAATTTGGTATGTCACCAACTGAAATTCATTAGTGTGAATGGACATGCTCGAAATGAGACAAACCTCCAAGCAACCATCTGGTGAGGTTCTGCAAGCTGTCTTGCTTGCACCCCACTCTCTCATTACTTCATGTTAGTTACTGTGCTAACAGGAATGCTTAAGACTTGTCCTTGGGTAGTTAAAGGCAGTCTCTTGAATTTAAAATAGAAGCAGAATACATGCATTTCTTAGTATCGTTGAAAAACCACAACTGAAATTTTAGCTGTTGAGTATGGTGTCCTTTTTGCAGTGCTATAGGCCTGTAATCTCATTGTCTCACCCATAAGGCTTTGAGGCTCTGTGTTTGGCCAGTGTTCTCCATTTTGAAAAGATATGAAATGAAAATCCTGAACATTTACGGATAAAAGATTTCACAGAACCTTTTTAGAACATATGAGGTGGCAGCAGTACATTCTGACCAATTTCTAAATTGAGTCATTGCATTTTAATTTGTCTGGCTGTAGACTGCATTTTCCTAGTCTTAATTTCCTGTCTTAAGTTGATGAGTAGTACTATTCTGTACTGTAAATAGTTGCCATGTTTCATTCTACAGTTGTGTGATTGGCATTGATGGATGAAATGATCTGTATGTAAATAAGCGTTACTAAAAGCAGAGCTAGTAGCCATGCCTTCTATCAAAATTGATGGGCACTCTGTTGGAAGACTCTGTTTTCTGTTGCATATAACTTTGTGAAAAGACAGCTGTGCAGGCTGAAATTTTTTATGCTGCTTTTCTCACCCAGAAGAATTTCATCCGTTTCAGGAACATGGCTGACAAACTGAAAAATTATTGTGACCAACACATTACTGAAGTGTTTTCAAACAGGGTTTTGAATATTTAGCGAGAAGACAGGCATTAATCTGAGCCATCACTCTGAAAATCTTTCCAGATTTGAGCAAACTATAAATGTTACAATTTGCACACAAACTGTGGAAACTTGACAGAACTGAGCAGCTTGAGATGCCATCCTCACTAAATAGATTCAGGCTCTCTGAGCTTAAAGAGTCTTGCCTGTGTGTACATCAATTCAGTGTGGCCCACCACAGGTACATAGTCTCTAAAATCTTTACCTTTTACTGGGTCTGAGCTTTCTGCTGCTGAAGACCAGGGTGTGCAGTTGCAAAAAATGCGAATAGGAAGAATGTCTCCTGCTTTCTCTATTAATAAGCTCCTTCTTCACTTGTGCACAATGTGGAAGAGGAAGAATACTAACCTAGACGGAACAACAGGAAAAGAACAGATGTTGTCCCAGTATCTGTGGAGAGAAGAAGTAGACAAGAGTCAAAGGTGGGACTGATAGAACTACAGCTTATAGCCTAGGCTGATGAATACCAATGAAAAATGATGAAGATGTTACTGGTTTCACAGCAGACTGAAGAGTTGTGGACAAAAACATTAATGCAGTCCTTACATAAATGTATAGGGAAATAAGGATAAAGCAAGAGAAGTTCGTACATCTTTTGAGTAGGTGCAGGTAATAGTGGGAAGGTGCAAAAGATGGGAATATACACTTTAAAGAGAGAGACTCATGTTGCTGGAACTATTTAATCTGCTAGAAGAGCTTAAGAATTATACAGCTACCTAACAGGTCGAGGGAGGTGATTCTCCCCCTCTACTCTGCTCTTTTGAGACCCAACCCGGAGTACTACATTCAGCTCTGGGCCCCCAGCACAAGAAGGACATGGATCTGTTGGAGCACATCCAGAGGAGGGCCACGAAGAATATCAGAGGGCTGGAGCACCTCTCCTAGGAAGAGAGACTGAGAGAGCTGGGGTTGTTCAGCCTGGAGAAGAGAAGGCTTCAGGGTGACCTCATTGCGGCCTTTCAGCACCTATAGGGGGCCTCCAAGAAAGCTGGGCGGGGACTCTTTTATCAGGGAGTGTAGTGATTGGACACAGGGTAAAGGTTTTAAACTAAAAAAGAGTAGGTTTAGATTAGATATTATGCAGAAATTCTTCACTCAGAGGGTGGTGAGGCACTGGCACAGGCTGCCCAGAGAAGCTGTGGATGCTCCATCCCTGGAGGTGTTCAAGGCCAGGCTGGATGGGGCTTTGGGCAGCCTGGTCTGGTGGGAGGTGTCCCTGCCCATGGCCGGGGGGTTGGAATGAGGTTGTCTTTAGGGTCCCTTCCACTCCAAACTTTTCTATGATTTTATGATACTGTCTGTATGTGGAGCATAATGTACTCTGAATAAGTAATTCACCATGATACACAAAGTGTCCAGCATGTGGGAGATGAAGCTAAATGAATTCAGATGCCACATAAATTTTCGTGTTCAACAATGAGTATAATTAGCCACTGGGAGAACCGAGAACTAAAGAAAAGATCTTCTCCCCTCAAAAATATATTTTCTGTTTCAAGCAGGAATTAATTTAGGAAAGTTCATTGTCCTGCATTATTCCTGTGGTCAAAAAAGGTCATTGCAATGATGACTTTGTGCTTCAGTAGCCATTAAATCTATTAATTGTGTATCATCATTAATAAGGGGACGATAAGGATACAACAGACTGCTAAACAAGCAATTAACTGAGCAGCCTTCCATTCAATATAATGATAAAAATGCAAGTAGGTGATAGAACTGAAAAAAGTAACAACAGTAAAAGACAGTAACTGAGGCATCATTTATTTTAATCACAGCTGTAATTCCTTAATGAAAAGACAGTCTGCAAAAGTGCCATTAAGTGTGGCTTCAAACTATGATATGTTCTCATGGTGATAATCCTTTTTGATTATTGTAAATGATTCCTGTGGTGGACAATAGGCCTGTGACAGCTACAGCACTAGTTAAAATTGCAGAAATGACAAATTCTGAGAGTGTAGCCTAATACCACAGACACATTGAGGAAGCTGGGCTCACAGTTTCAAAAACTATAGCCACCCTGGCATACACATTTGCAGATGCTCTTCTTGAAATAATTTAAATTTTCATTTCCAAGTCAGGGACTCTCAGTACTTCCTGAAAACTTATCCTTATTAAGAACTGTTGGCTATCTTGGAATTGACAGTGAGCTAGGATTTCTTTAATTTTTTCACTGAAGTTATTTAAAAGTTGTCTCATACTCGTAACTGAAAGCACATTAGACCTACAATACTGTCTTTATATTTGCAGGAATCTTTAGAATTAAATATTCAAATAAAGATACAACTCCTGAAAGAAGAAATACGGGAATAATGATTATTTTTGCCTCTTTTCTTTTCTTATTCTAGCACCCTCTATGCCACCATATGAACTCGAAACACCTTTGAATCAAACTGACAGCACTGTGACAGTCTTGCTGAAACCTGCACAGAGCAGAGGCGCTCCTGTCAGGTACTGGGGGAAAAATCTTTATAAAATTAAAACCAAATCGATTAATTTCTTGAACATGTATTATGGGGATTTTCTACACAGCAATCAGTGTCTAAATTCATGTCTGTATTAGCTCTAATTAAATTAAATAACTGAAGAAAATGAAAGTGCTTTGATGTTGAGTGTTCGTGTATTGTTTAAAGGATTTGATCCAGATGCAAGTGGCTTGTTCTTTGAAGATAAGGAACAAAGCCATAGTTCTGTTGTGTGGGTGGCTTCTTTAAGGTAATTGCTTACTGCAGTGTTATAAGTTCAAGGGCATATCACATTTTCTATGCTGAGCTACTGTCTGTAATATTCTCTCTTCTTGTTTACTTCACAGATTTAAGATAATCAGTTCTTAGTAAGTTAGCCAATTCAAAAAATATGTACTGTAACATTCATAAAGTATTTACTTTTAATTGACCATGAAAGCAGAAGTAGGGGACAAAAAAAAAGGAAAACCAGTAGCTTAGGTTTTTTAGTGTTATATAGTGTCTGCTAATGAATTTCCAATTTGCAGTGGTTTATTTCACGGTTTTACACCTATTGTAGTAAAATATGCCTGCTTTTCAGTGAAGAAAACAGAGGATTAGATTATTTTGAATGATAACAAATAATGAGCTCAATACTCTGAAGAGAAGAAAATACAGATGAGTGAAATACATTTTTTTCAGAGGTTTAAGATGCTTTTCCTTTTGACTAACCATGGAGCCTCAATAATGGTCAATCCTTTTGTTACTACTGAGAAACATTTCCAGCTGTAGTGAATGACTATCAGTTATTTCCATCTTGCTGCTGAGGTTTTGGTAATTTCTCTTAGCCTGAGAAATACAGATCTGTTATAGTCATATATACATAAATTAACATTTTGGAGGCATTTCATCAGAATATTCCATTTTAATTTTTTTGTATTACGCAATATTCATCATTGCATTACCTATTACATGTTTGTATAGATGAATGTATGTATGTCTGAATTTAGGAAATGTCATACTGTTGGTCATTCAGACAACTTTTTAAAAGGAAAATATAACACTTTGAGGAGGTCTGAACAAGCTGAGAAAAAAAAAAAACAAAGCAATTAAAGCAGATACAGTGAAACTGATTTAGCAAATTAGATTATAAACCGAATGATTTGATATTCGTCTTCCTTTATCTCCTAAAGTGTGGTATAGTCTTTCTGCATTCAGGCATCTGGATCAAAATAATACTGTTTGGACTCATTTTTGTTTAAACACAAACATATAGGACCATAAATAAAAAACAGTTTCATTCCTTCGAACTGCATCGTGAACTAAAGATGATTGACTCCTATAGCAGTAGTGACACATCAGAAGCTTCACTGACAACAGAAAGAAGCTAGTTAGGAGATTAAAGTACACCAAATAAGGGGATGAGTGGTTAAGAAAATAAGAAGAGGGATTTAAAGTAACATGAAGATTTAGAATTGACAGAAACAGATGAACACAGCAGCAAATTTACTGAGGTCCTTTGCAACAGGTCTTAAATGAGAGCTGACTGCAAACTCTTAATGTAAATACTTCGTGAAGCAGAGAATGAAAATTAAAGAATTTCTCAATACTTTTAACATTTTATTGTGCATTAGACTCTCAAGTATATTGTCATTGCATAGCTTGCAGAACACATTCTGCATATGGATGTCATCATCTTAATCTATATTCATCGGGTGTTAAAAGTTTAGTCATACTTCATTTATGCACATCACTAAGAATGATGCCTTATGTATTGATTCTGCTACAAGCACCAGCTTGGTTAATGCAGGTTTTTGAAACTGCACTAAACTTGCAGTGTAAATGATTGTTGTTGTTCTATTGATCAGCACGTCAGCCATGTCACATAAAATTCTTTAATTCCTGAGATGGATAAGGAGTGCACAAATTCTGCCATTCAAGGCAATGAAGCTAATACCTGAGGTCACTCAGTATTCCAGCTTTTTTTTTTTTTTCTGTGATTAAATTCTTTTTCTCTAATCAAATATGAAAAATCCTGATATCTCCTACCTTATTTAGAATCCTCTCACAACCACCACAACATAAAAGGAGAGAAAGGGCAATGCTGCTTGTTTAAATGTTGCTTCAGAAAACAGACTTTATAGAAATGTTCAGGAAGCTCTGTTTACAATGATAAAGTACACATTAATCATGAAGGCCAAATGGCATTCCAGGTTGTTTTAGAATTTGTAAGACTGGACATGATTAAAATCTATTTTGTCAGAGTTTTAATACAAGAAATACTGCTTGCTTTGTCTTCAATTTCAGGTCTTAAGGCAGTTGCTGTGTTTATTTCAAGGAGATTATTTTGGAATTATGTATGTTTAAAGCAGTAGTGCATTCAGTAATGATGAATATATGTATTTACTTAACAGTTGGCTAAGCTATTCTGATTTCTAGAATGATTTTAATTTGCAAGGCTTTTTTTTTTTAATTTAATATTATGTCTCTTTGCAAATTGTGTAATATATGTGTAATTGTGGATTTTTTTCCAGAGATACGTGCATATAAGAGTCAGTAAAGTTCTAAATAATTTACGTAAAAAGCATACAACTGTGAATATTTTTATATAAGGGCTATTCAACATATGTTGAGGTACTCACACTTTCATGGCAATATCACTTCTACCGTTCACTTCTCCAGTGCAAATTAGTGTAACGTTTGAAAGATCCTGTGGCCAGATCTTCTGCAGGTCCATAGATTGGTCAGTTCCAGTTACTTCAACTAAGGAATGCTAATTTATTGCAAAGATCTGGCTCATACACAGGAATGAAAAATGTAATGCTCAATGACTGCATGCATTTAGTGTTATTTATGTATTCATCTATGTTAGAAAGAGCTTTAGATTGTTTGCTGCATTCCATTATAAAAGGTTCTTGTGACCTTCTCTGGAAAAGTTTTCTTGCAAGCTTTTAGCATCAGCGGCAGAAGCAAGTCTTCTTTGTCACATAAATTTCCATTCAGTCTTGCCACTATAAAGGTTGAGTGTTTGCACTTCTTTTATCTGACTAGCATAATCAGCAAAATGCTGTCACCATACCACCCTCCTCCTGCTATTCAGAGCCACATCCTTAAAAAGCGGTAAATATAAATATCCCAAAGATTTTGTCCCAGATAATACCGGAAACACCTGGTGATAGCAAGCCCTCTGGGAACAGCACATTGGGGGAAGGAGCAAGAAGGATAAGAGACAAGGCAAGACCATCCAGGCTCTGCTCTGCCTTCTGGTCTTTGGTGAGTTTGTGGATAGCACTTGACCCTTCTCATCTTACAGTGCAGAGCTTCTCTCAGCAGGATTTGCCCCATAAAACTCTTCCAATCAATTAATGTCCCATTTAGGCACTCCTTCTGCTCTTGTAGACACCACAAACAGCTGGGACCTTCCTCTTCCAGCCAGAAGTAAGAGAAGTAGCCAAACAGAGCTAATCGTATCAGCTGACCACATCCTCGATGCCATACTTGGCATTTTGGATGCCTGAGTATTTTTTGCGCCGACTGGGGTCAGTCTAAAGAAACCATACACAGATGAACTGAATCATGTGAGTTGGGAGCGTGCTAAAGTGAAGGCAGTCTTTTTATTTTTAATTCCTCTTCTTTATCATTGGTGTGCCCAACTTCTTCAGCACATAGATTGGGTGACCTAAAAAAGGAACAGCTCTTACTGGGAAAATGAGTCAAACATCTCTTTATTTGAAGTGCTTGATTTTGAAACTTAACTTACCTTTAATCTCTCTTCCCTGAAGAAGTAATTTATATTATATTTCATCTCAAAAGACTATATTAAGTTATTAGGTATTTTGAAGTGCAGCTGAAAACTGCTGTAGAAATTTCAAACTACATGTTATCTAAAGCGATAAGCACTCCTTTCTACTTCTTAGTTGGGTAAACATTTCATGGCATGCTCAAATTGTCTAAATTCCACAGAGATTAGAGCAATTAGAACAATTTCTTATTGGCCTAAGCCAGACCTTTAAAGGCAACCTGTAAATACTAGGTTCATTGTCATAGCTGGAATTAAGGCCTTCTGCATATAGTCCCAGGGATGGGAACAGCATGATTCATCTTAAGATTCATAGTGTAAAGAAACCTCTGTCAGCTTGAGCCCGGGTAGCATGTCATTCTGTATGTGGCTTAGCCATTTCAGCACCACTCGTGGTATAATGGCTTTTCACTGAATGACACAGGAGACCTAATTCCTACCCACTGGCTGGCAGTAAGAAGAAGTAAATTAAACTGAGATTGTCACCTTTGAAATGCAAAGGCTCCTTTGTAACACAGAACTTCCCCACTAGACCCACTGTGCACTGCACATGAAGCAGAGGTCACAGTTGCTCTCATCCCTGCCACACACATTGCAGGGAAGAAGGACATATCTTAGGGCCTCATCTCTTTCTTCCAGCATCACCAGTGCTATGAATATCAGCCAGATAGGTGTTTGGCCACCCCCTTTGCTTGGTCACTGTGTCTACTCACTTTCTCATAGGATGACAGCAGGAGTTTGCAGTCCTTGTGCCATGTCAGTTAGGACACGCGATACAGCTGAGACACTTCCATCTGAAGAAGTGGGGTCATCTGAAGCCTGAGAGACAGCTCCTAGAAGCCGTCTTTTGGGAAACAAATCTGACAGTCAGCCTTCTAGTGAAGCCACTAACTTCCTTTATCCTTGAAGCCTGTGGTCTTCACAGGAGCACCAGCCTGGTCAACAGATCAGCAGATTAAACGGTTTCACTGGCAATCAAGAAAGCCAGCAAGCTTTGTATGCTTGCTAGTGTACACAAGCTAGCAAGCCAGCCAGGCTGTTCAGAGACCAGCGACAGATATCATTAGAACTCAATAAGCAGCAGGGCTTCCAGCCACCTGAATGCAAATGTTTCAGGGTATTTTCCATAGCCTTGAAGAGACCATGGGGCACTGATGTTATTGTGAGTACATGGCAACCACAGAGCTGGGCCTCAAAGGTGCAAGCCACTTTTCAGAGAAGAGGTTCTGCAGTCTGAGTTTCGGTGTTGCATGGTAAAAGAGCAGGATCCCATGCATGTATTACAGAGGCAGACATCAATATTATTATAAATTCAGGATAAGTGAACAAATGAGCTTTGAAATAGGAGAATGCTGGTTTACACAATGAGAGACACGTTAGCACTCTGTGTGGACAAAAACACGGCAACCGCAAATGCAAATAAAAGCATTACAAAACCTGTATTTTTAGCTCTCATCTCTCACAATTCCTACTTACTGTGTTATGTAATACTAGCATGTTATTGTAATTTCCTTCAATTCCCAGTGACATGACAAGGGTTGTAATGCAGTAATGAGAAAAAAAGAAAACCTCATGTAGACACAGCTGAGGAGAGAAATATCAAAAGTATACAGTAATGGGAAAGATCTGGAAAGCTTCCCAATAAACTGAAAAGTGAACTTTGGCCTTTCAAGAGCTCACTGATAAAACAGTCCAGATGATGTTTGGCGTATTTATGATAAATAAATAGTTATGCTGAAATAATGTTACTATACATGTTCAAAGAGCATTAGTAACTCATTAGTGTTCTGAAATGCCATGTCCAAAATACAGCCTTTTGAAATACTGTGAGACCATTAGGCCTAAAGAGCATGAAGGGAACTTACTGTCTGTTCTTTATTTGCTTGTCACAAGCATCCTTTCTATAGTTTAAGGGTCTGTAAACATAAAGAGTTGAGTTGTGTGCTGTAGGGTCAGCTCCTACCTGCAAACTATATTTCCAAATCATAGCTTTACAACTTGTAAGGCAGCCAGTAAACTTTTTTGAGGATGTCTGTGATACAGCAGGGATGAGGTTTTATTGATGCCCATAATTGTCACTTCTTTATAGCAACAAGTATAATTATTTACAGCAGAAGGGTCAATTTCAGTTTCATTGAGGGAACAGTACAATAATTGCTTATGCTGTAAAAATGCTGTAATTCTTTTTTGTTATGCAGTAGAACTTGTCCTTGGGTTTTTACTGTGACTTGAGTTAGAATTTATGGTACGTGTTGCCTGGGCACGAGCAGTGCAGTTTCACATGTCCTGCTGACTTATTCAGAAATTTCCATGGCCCTTTTACTGTGATGTCTCACAGTCCCAGGGTAAATGGAGCATTGATTCCTGTGTCAATGAGAACCCAGCACAACACTATCTGTCATTTAGCAATGCGATTAATAGAAATTTATCTATTATAAATAAAGCAAGCTAGCTGGAGCAATTCCAGAACAAAAGAGAGAATAGATTATTCTGTTTCTCTGAAGAGATTATTTTTCAGTTTCATAACTCACCAATACTTTCTCAAGGGCTTGGATATAAATTGTCATCTGAAAAATTTGCAACACTGTTATGATGCTCTGCTTTTTTTTCATTTGTATTTTGATTCCTTCCTTCTACATGCGGGCCTTAAGTAGGGTGCAGTGCAGTGGAGATGATACATTTGCCTAATTCCTAATGATAGTCTTTTCTGTGTTGCTCACCTCTCGCTCTGACAGCATGCCAATCTAGTTCAGTGAGGCTCCTCTCCACTAACATCCTGTGGACCATTGGGTTTTTCCAGTCTCCCTGGTGAAGGCTGAAGTCCCATAGCAATTCAGCTTGTGAATAATAACCTCTTGGAACTCATACCATTTTCACTAGCTCTGGAATGCCAACTTCAGTCAGAATTGTTAAAACATGTTTTTATTGAATCTACTTATTAAAATGAATGGCTCAGACTCTGAGTGCACACAGACCACTGTCATTTTTTCCACAGCCACTTTCCAAGGAACATCTACTCAGACCTCTGAGGGCCATATTTAGCCTACCGAAGTTCAGACTTTAGGTCAGCATATTTACTTGCGAATTTTGGATGCCCTGTACCATTTTCTAGTACTGAGGCCAGCTGGCTGACAACAGCCCACGTTCAGCTCCCAGGCAGAAGGACCATCTACAGACTGCCAGTTGGGAAAGGGCCCTGATCCATATCCAGAAATTTTGGTGAGTGAGTGATAAATGGCTGATGCCAAAGCCCTTCTGGAAGCCATTCTTACCATTTAACAGGGAGGGTGGTGTACCACTGGTCTACTTAATATCCTATTATGCTTATAGCCTAAGTGGGTTGTAGGCAGCTCAGTCCTGGTAAGTCAGTGAGCCTGTTCTCAGCCATTCCTATGTTCTCAGTAAACCAGTAGACACCTCTAAGTGGGAGTACAAAGCTCCTCCTATGCAAAGCAAAAGACCTGAAATCCTGTTCCTTTTTACCAGGACTTTTAATATGTTTTATTTTAGATGGTCATTGAATAAAAACAGAAATAATTGACAAAATAAGGAGAGTCTCCATTTGATCAGACAAATTCCTTCATGAATGCTCTCTTTCTGCTTCTCTGATTCTTACACTTCAGGCCAACCTTAGTAGGAGGAGACAGTAACACAATCCGAGTGGTTGGAAGTTGGGAGTGGTATGGTGAAAGCCTCTCAGTTTGAACATGGTATTGAACCCTGGTCACTAGTTTTTGAGAACACTGCTCAGACCATTGGGTTATTGTGGAAAGAGCAGGCCTGACTGCCACACATCTCTGCGGAGAGACCTTAGAGATTTCTATCTTAAGCAGATGTAGACCTATGCTATAAAGCCCTGAAAAAAGAGTGCCTTTTAGGTGTTTAAATATAAGAATCTACTTCTGGCTGAGCTTAGGCAGTTCCTCTTTTACAGTCACATTGATCACCTGGAAGAGACTGCATGAGAGGTAGAATCCTGCCTTCCCCTCTCTGAGTAGCACTCTTGAGTATTTAAAAAACGTTTCTCTTTCTCGATGAGGGTGTAGGAGACTCAGGTGTATTTCCTGTGTACTTTCCTTGAAAGAGAAAAGTGTTTAGTTTTAAAACCAGACTGAAGAATTTAGGGACCATAACGAAAGAGTGATGAGTATCACTGGAAGTTACTGCATTGCATGGTGTAAAAAGCGTACTCAATTGACACATACCTGAGTTCCAACACAGAACAACCAGAGCACTCCTTGAAAACACAGGAAAGAGATACTGTTGTCCTGTACTTACTGAAGTATGCCAGGGATTTGTTTTCGTTTTACTGCATGCTGTGGAAGGATTGAAGAGGAAGTAAGTGAAATGTGTACATTCCATGAGTGATTGTTGAACGGGATTATGTGGGGATGTACTTTCTGGAGACACTTCAAAGTCATTTTTTGAAGGGAAGTATCACAGTAGCCCAGTGTTGAGTGACCCATTCAAAATTCCTATAACACTGTGGTTAGGAATTGTCAGACACATATAAACCACTGATGTCCTGGAAGCTTTCACTGTTGACAGACTGTGCATTATGCATGCGCCATCTTCCTGTATCCATTATGTCAACGTGAAATAACATTTTACAATTTAACACTTTATCACTTAGCTACAGGTATATTTTCATGGACGTTTGAATCTCATCAGTGTTTTTGCTCTTGAGTGCCAGATTCTGTAATGAGAGATTCCAGGTAAAAAGTGTAGAATCACTTTTAGCGATTGTTCACCTATTTGACTAAATAAGCACTCAGGTCAGTCTTGAAAGTCATATTAGAAGTTGCTTGGTCCCTGTAGATACTGAAGCCTTGGCAGTGTTTCACATCAATCTTTCTATCCTTTAGCCATGTCATATGCTTTGTATTTTTCATAGTTCTTGATATTCAGTTGCTTTTCTTTCATAGAATTTAAATTAACTATATATTTTTAAGTGGCTCACAAGAGCTCTAAACCAGTGGCCATGATGTAAGTACATATTCATTGTGCTGTATTGTGAAGTGTTGAATTAACAATGGAGAGGTGACCAATAACATTCTGCACGTTCTGTTCATAAGTATCAAATATAAATGTAACACATTGAAAACCACTTGCCAGTAAAAACAGATCCTACAGCGTTGGATTGGAATAATGTACAGAAAGTACTGAATAGCCTTCAGGATTAACCTACCACAAATAAGATGAAATGCAATGTTTTACATTTACAAGCTAATAACAAGGATACTTGCTGTAAGATGGAGGATTATTTTTGGAAATAACAGTGGAGAAAGTGTGTATTGATGGCCTGTGGTATGACTGTGAGTCATCAAAACATGGCATGGCTGTGGAATAGTCAAATAGACTGCACACAGCAGGTAGGGTTTCCAGCAAAGGTGACAATCTATAAATGACATTATAGAAGACACTGGCAGGAATTTATGTGAACTGCTGTGCACAGCTCTGATATACCGAGAAATACTAATTTATATACTAGCACCATAGCAGCAGAGTGTTATGGCATGAATGATCACAGGACTGTTAAACATGTATGTGGAGGGACTCTGAGAGCTAAACTTGTTTCAGCCAGCCAGATAAGATGAAAAGAAGATATGGTTGTTTTCCAAAAAAAAATAAAAAATAAAAATCAGAGCAATAAACTTCATAGAGGAAAAAGAACAATTTCAGTTAAGAGAGCACCTAAACAAACATGTAAATGAATCAAATTTAAAGCCTCTACTCAGTGGTGAACTGAAGCTCTGGAACAGATATAGATATAAATGTCAGGAAGGTGATGCAAGATAACTTTAAAGAAATGATTATATGATGCAGTATTTTATGACAGATGGTCACATGGCACTGTAGTTCCCAAAGTCCTTTTTGAGTTTTCTGTATATGTCATCCCCCAATAGGGCACAAGCTTTGCCAAGAGGGTCACACATACCAGGGCTGTCTTCATCAGGGAGCCAGAAGACTTTTTTTTTAATATAATTTAGGTTACAACATAGAAATAGCCTGTACTATTTAAATGCTTTTTCTATAGATTCTGTTACAAGGGTACATCTTCATACTTCAGTTGACCTTAGTTCTTTTTTCCTTCTGGTATTATTTTTTATGAGGAAGTTTATATGAGCCTTTTATTCACTAGCAAACACTAAATGACCGCCTTAAAAAAGATGCTGTTACCAATACACAAATGCGTGGGAGGAGTACTGTGGTTTACAGGACAAAATAATTTGGGGGACTTCCTAACTGTTAGTGTAAATAATATTTGATTGAATCATTCTGTGGGCACTAAAACATTTTGATCATGCATTCCATACAAACAAGTGAATGCTTTTATATAATGTTAAGTAATATTAAAGGAGACAAAAGACTAATGAGGAATGCTGCCTGGAAAGAGGAAGAAAAACTATAGATGTTCTCAGAGTGAAACACTGCCATTTCCCATACTGGATGCTGAAAGATTATTCATTTTCCTGAACATTAACATGAGGACTTTCTTTCTGTTACAGTGTTCATTTAAGCAGGGAAGAAAACCAGTGGCATTTGCAGCAAGCATCATGACTCTAAAGCATTGCTAAGTAAAAGCTAATCTGTTCAACTGGATTACATTAAATGACATAAAGAAACATTAGAGTCACTTACTCAGCTGTACAACTGAAAGCAGCAACTGTTTAGTAAGGAGCAGTATAAATGCCTCAGCCTAAAACAGTCTCAGAGAGTGGTAGGCTAGATGTCTAAGGCACTATAAAGATGTTGAATTTGGGGAGAAATTGCCGTGGGGAAATAAGATGAGGGTGAATGATTTAACTCTGTTCTCACATCTAGAGCTGAAACTGTTTTCAGGATTGGTCTCATGGGGTAGTAGAAGCACAAGACCTGAATCTGATCTGTATTTAACATCTGTTCTAATCCTAAACTGTGCAGAATCTTTCATCTACGGCCAAATTTCCTGTGGGAAGAGCCATACAGTATCATGCTGCCAGGGTTTCTATGCCACCTAATCCTTCCAGAATCATTCCCAGTGCAGGGAGGAGGAGGAGTTACACCTTCACTCACAGAAGAGAAGGTCAGACTTGTATTTATCCACACAAGTCCTGAGAAACTGGGGACAATGCTACAAAAACTGGTTTTCTGTATCTGCCTGCATCATTCTGCACTGCTGATTAGAGTGCCCTGCCGAGCCTTTTTGTGCAGAAGAAAGGACAAAATGAACACAGAAAGTAATCTCCATTTCCAAATTGCTGGACTAGGACCCACTGCATTAAAGTTGTGGAAAGAGATGATAACATTGAGAGATGAGAATTTTGTTGTGGTTATTTTTGCTATGGTCCTGCTCTCCCACAGCAGAGTTGGCAGGAGTAAATGTATCTGCTATGCCTTGGGTTGCCTAAGTGATAACACTGGTCTTTTCAGTTGCAACCGAAGCACAAGCATGTGCTGCTCACCACTGAGTCTCCCATGAAAGCATAGCATCTGGTAGAAGGAGGGAATGGACAAATGAGACAACATCTTAAAACAGCGCAGCAGAGCTGTTTGAACTAGTCTCTCAGTGCTCCATGTTGTATCCCCTGGTTGAATAGATGAAAAACTTTATATCCTCTGCAAGTGCTTTAATGAGCAGTAAACAGTTTTCATGCTTTGAATAATAATAAAAAAAAAAAAAACCTGTTGAAATTGGCTCGTGTATTCATTTAGCTGTCTCAGCAAATATTTTTTTTCTGTGCTGCAAATAAGCCAGCAGGTTGCAGAGCATCCTTGAAGCATTCTCCCTCTACTTTAAAACCACTCTTTTTAATACATTTATTTGCTTTATTCCTCAGCCCAATTCAGTAGTAGGTTTCCAGTGCGCAATGCTTTGTGGAATATAGAATGATCTTACTGTTTTAGCTTTAACTTTGTATCATAAATCCATTAGCTGATCTGCTGTTCTAAATACTAATTCTTCATTTCTGTGTAATATTCAAGCTCCTTCATCGATTTGCATGTGTGTATTATTTTGCATTCGTAAATAAGAGCTATGCAACTCCATACAGTTAGACATGTGAATGTTGTTACATTTCAGTGTTTGCAGGAGATCATGGTTTATTGGAAAATATTGAAGTAGATTATTGCTTACTTGTAATCCATTTTTCCTAGCAGAAATTATTTTTTGAATTATAAACCCTTAAATATATTGCAGTAGATATATAGATCTTTATGCTGTGAATTTACATGTATAAGCCATATGTTTGTTTTTCTTACATTTTGCAAACTGCGCATCCCTAGGAATTTGCAGAGAACAGAGTGAAAAACACTGCTCTGGATGCAGCATCTTATATAATAAACATAAATTGGGAGATGGATACAGGAGAATGAGCAATAGTATATATTACAATTTCTGCATGGATTTAGAAGTGAGGAAATCTTCCTATTCTTTAAGACTTAATCACTTAATTTCTCTCTCTCTTTTTTTTTTTTTAATTATTCTTTTGCTTTATCTTTGTGCAGCTATTGATTACCTTAGGGGCTATTAAGGAAAAAAGTGTGGTTTGCAAATGGCCCTGGACTTCTTTGAAAGTAGAGTTGACTTGAGTAGGCTCTTGCATGAAGACTGACCCTTCTGTTACTCCATTCCTTCTAATTCCAGTACAATGCATTGTTATACTGCATCCAGTGACTCTGAACATTGTAGAATGATAACAGCATAATATAGTATTTCCTAAAATATTCCTTGAATCCCAAAATTCAGTCAAAAGAATGTTACACATTCATCCCATGTAGATCTAAAGAACTAGCATTGTCCTTGATAAATGGAGGTCTTCTCTCCTGTTGTGTTAGGAATCCAAGTGAACTGGTCATAGAATCATTGCATCACACAAAATATCCCAAGTTGGAAGGGACCCACAAGGACCGTTGAGTCCAACTTCTGGCTTCACACAGGACCACCCAAAAAACAGACCATGTCTGAAGCATTGTCCAAACACTTCTTGAACTCCAGCAGGCTCGGTGCCGTGACCACTGCCCTGGGGAGCCTGTCCCAGTGCCCGACCACCCTCTGGGTGCAGACCCTTTCCCTAACACCCAGCCTGACCCTCCCCTGTCCCAGCCCCATGCCGTTCCCTCGGGTCCTGTCGCTGTCCCCAGAGAGCAGAGCTCAGCGCCTGCCCCTCCGCTCCCCTCGTGAGGGAGCTGCAGGCCGCCATGAGGCCTCCCCTCAGCCTGCTCTGCTCGGGGCTGAACAAACCAAGGGACCTCAGCCGCTCCTTGTACATCTTCCCCTCCATACCGACCCTTCACCATCTTTGTAGCCTTCCTTTGGACAGTTTTATGTCCTTCTTATACTGCGTCACCCAAACTGCACACAGTGCTTGAGGTGAGGCCGCACCAGCACAGAGCAGAGCGGGACAATCCCTTCCCTTGACCAGCTAGCAATGCTGTGCCTGATGCATCCCAGGATATGGTTGGCCCTCCTGGCTGCCAGGGCACACTGCTGGCTTGTGTTCAACTTGTTGTCAACCAGAACCTGCAGATCCCTTTCTGTGGGGCCACTCTCCAGTCCCTCATCCCCCAGTCTGTACGTACAGCCAGGGTTGCCCTGTCCCAGGTGCAGAACCTGGCACTTGCTCTTGTTGAACTTCATGCAGTTGGTGATTGCCCAGCTCCTCCCAACTTAGTGTCATTTAGACCTTGCTAGATCTATTCTCTGTCTAGTTTGTGAAGGCTGGGGCACAGCACTGTATCAAATTCTACAATAATAGTAACTAGATTGTTTCTTCCTTTCATCCTGTCTTATGTAGCAGGAACGAACCAGGTAGAGTCTGATGGATCACAAATCATCAGTGACTTTGCTGGAGCTGAAAGTGTGTTGTAATGAATTTTTCCATAGTAGTCAGAAGCAGACCTACAATTTGCAAGCTGTAGTGAGCTTTGCTTGACCATTAGAGAGTCAGGCATACACTTTCAGAAATGCTACTACTGATTTTTATAAGATGGGCTGCATGATGTCTCAGGTAGCTGCATATTGGTTTGCCTGGGTTCAGACTCCTAGAATTTCATTTGTTTCTTCCTGGTTGATCTATACTTTAATAGCATTGTGCATTAATATTTTATTTCTCCATGACAGATTGAAAAGAAAGGATCAGTCAGCTCTGCCATGGGTTTCAATTTTAAGTATTTCTTTTAGATCCCTTCCAACTTCATTCTTTTTTAAACTAAATGATTTTAGACAGTTTCGCTTTTTAAATTTCTTTTAGTCTGTGACAAGACTTTACTTTTTATTCTATGCTTTCCAGTTGTTTTATAAATTGGCCTTGGCAACCTGAAAACTGGTTAAATGGTGTAATACTGGTTTATAAAAGCTTCTCACTTGCTGTATACCAAGATATTCTTCTCTCCTTGTATTTATGAACTTATCGTTTCCTTGTGTTCTTTTTAAAAAAAAAAAAAAAAAAAAAAAAAAAAAGAACATAAAGCTGATTAAGAACCTTTGAAATGGTTGTTGGATTGTTGCAAGTATCATAAATGTAAATTCATTGAAAATATGTTTTCTGGCTTGGTACCAAAATATATTGTCATAGTTTCAGAATTCATTGAAACAGAGAACACTGTTAAAAAGTTAAGCCTTCAAGGATTCAATTCTTCAGACAGTAAAAATCTTATTTTATGATATAATGGCACATTTTAGCCTGCAATAATAAATAAGATTGCTCAGTTCTTATGATTCACTACTAAACACAGGATCTCAAGGTCATATGATTTGACTTGGACTAACTTTGGCTCACTGTTGTGCTTCTTTACAATCTCGTCACATTCTGTTAGATCTTTGGTAATTCATCTGAAGTCATTCAGGTAAATTGAATGGATGAACAGAAACATATTTATTAATAAGTCTTAAAATAACTTATATTCCACTGCTGGTGTTTTTTGTAAAAAAATCCTTGGCTTTCTAAGAGGATAGGACCACATCTGCGACAGGTTGGTGTTGAGAAACAGCCAATCTGACTGAATCGAAGACATTTAGAATCGACTGCTAGTTATTATCTATTTTTGTACCATACAAGGTGATACGTTTGTACCATGTGTATGATATCTAACCTTTAATTATAATTGCTGTGTCCTTCTGCTTGTTACAAATTTCTAATTACTAAATTGCAATGATATCAAAGAAAAAAATGCTCAGATAAAGAAATCCTTAAATTAGTTAAGACCAAAAAAAAAAAAATCAGCAGAAAAAATCTTCAATCCTAATCTAATTTACCTGAAATTCTGTCCCTGATGTGAAGATTAATAACAGGTGGCCTTTTAGGGAGCACTCAGCTTGAGTCTAATGTTCTAGTTGTTCTTTTATTATCCCAACCCTCTATAACGAAAGGATTTTTTTCACCCTGCCCTTTGTTCACAATATGGGACTGTAATTGAGTTCATATTTCTCACCCAACCTTTCAGCTGTAATTAATATTTTATTATATCAGATTTTATCACTAAATAGCCTAGCAGCAGGGTATTGAGCCACACACACTCTCACACGCATACACACACAGAAGCGATAGTGACTTATTGATGCCAAGCAAGTTCCTTGTAATGAGTTACGGTTGAGAGAATAAAAAATACATTCATCGTACCCAGCTAATATTCCAAAGCAATTTAGGACTGATCTTATCTTGATCAAACCAGGACAATGAGAATTAAAGTTACAAGAATGAAATATTCAACAGTGTGCATCTATTTATTATATCAAACGTGGCATCTAACAAAAATTGTCTGTGCAAGACCAGCTATTACGTGTTTTCATTATTGTTTTTTATTAACGAGCAGTTTAGGTTATATGCTTTTTGCACTGAGTTACATGCTGTTCTCAGAGGTTTGCTAAGCAGGAACACCTCCACAGCATGACAGATGTAAAACTGAGCATTTAAGTTGCTATGCTACTTGTTCTTTAAAGCAGAATAAGCCAAAATGCATTCTACGTACTGAGATTTTTTTGTTGTTGTTCACTTGTTACTTTAAACTATTCTGGTAGAAGGAAGTTGTTTTTAATACAAGTTTTGAAAGGTGGAGGCAGTCTTATCATATAAACAGCTGTAAACCAGTTTGGAGAAAAATGTTTCCTGAAACTAAATAACTTTGATGATGGGGCATTTTCATTATAAAAGCCTTCCACATAATTTGGGACTAATGGATGTTTTTATTCCTGACAGGATTTCACAGCAACTTTCCTCCCCTTTGCCTCTCCCTCTCCGTCTCTCCCTCCTTCCCTCTGTATCTCTCCCTTTCCCCCATCTCCCTCTTCCCTCCCTGCTTCAAATGGGTGATTGCTGGAAAAAATATTCAAATTAAGATAGAGTTCACTAGCAGGCCACTATAGAAGAAACTCTCTACTTTAAATGTTTTATTAATTCTTTGATATCAGCAAAAGTAACATCTTGAAATGTATCTCAGCAACATCTTTTAAAATGAAATGTTAGTACACAGTGAGGTAACCCAGATCCTGACTTGTTCCCTGAGGGAGAGCTCTGTTGTAGCAAAGAAAAGCAGCTAAGCCTCTTCAGACAGTAGGAGAGTGGTAACTGTGGCTCTGGTTACTGAAAACAGTAGTCTTATTCCTATAGGAAGAGTGGCCTAGAAGATACTGCACTGGGGCATGATGCAGAGGAGACCTAGGTTTGATTTCTGGTTCAGGTACGGACATTCTGTGTAGCTTTCTGCAAATCAATATATCATCGTCACTCCATTCCTATCTGTAGAATGAAAATAAATTGAAGTAATATTTTCCGCTTTAAAGGAACTGTGAGGAAAAATACCTATGTATGGTTGTGAATAACTCTGCAATTGTGGGAAGTGCCATACATAGTAAGCAGCTGTATGAACAGGTTATTGTCTGGAGAAAGCTCTTTCTTTTTTTGGGCATCTCTTTCATGATGTCCACCTCAAGATCTCAGAATAGTGGCTTTGTGGAATTTTTTTGTGGTATTATTATCCTGACAATTCCTCCCTGGTTTTCATTCTTTTTATAGCCATGTTGTGAGCAGACTGCAAAGGCAGAAGGAGGCGTCCCCATTTTATTCTGCTCTGCAGTGAAGTCAGTCTCAAAGCCCTGGAGAATCCAAAGCCTTAGGTTAGTTCAGTTTAGACCAGCATCATTTAAGTTAGTGCTGCTGCTGCTTAGGCTTTAAATTAAGAGCATAAAGCCTTGTGGAGTGAGATCAATAGTATCTAGTGTCTAAAGGGACTGAGCCCTTATGCTGAGTAGGAATAAAACCTGTTCACTAGTCAGATGAATAAAGGAAGCACTTCTTGGCTTGTGTGTGCTATATATTCTTACTCAAGGTAAGAATTGAACTGAGTTAAGTTTACACCAAAGAAAACAAGGCATATGTGTTGTATTGTTCACCCATCTGGCCATGCCTTCCCTCCTCATTAATATTGGACCTCTTGGAAATTTTCAAGCACATTTGACGCCTTGTAAATGTTGCATAGGCAGTAAGTTTCTACCACATTTTGGGATCTCTCCATACAGAGGAAAGACCCGGATTAGTATCCGTGCTGGAAGTTAGGCTGTGTTGTGGCATGAACTTATTAGTTCATTTTGTCCATCAGTTGAGAGCTGCAAATACCAGCAAGCCCATATGTAGCCCAGAAACAGCCACAGCATGTGTTGCCTCTCTTCCAGACAATATTTGGGACATACTAAAAGAAGCTGAGCATATTGAGGGTGGGATCTGGGTATCACAGATGATGTGTGGAACACAGACAGGATTACGGCATGTTCTTGGGTAAGCGTTCTGAACTTCTCACTGTACAACTCAGTGTCTTAGTCTATTTATAAGACTCCTAAGACTCTTCTGTTTTCAAGTGGCATTTAAAGAATGCAGTACTGGATCAATGTAAATGGAATGTTGTTGTCCCATATACATAAAGAAGACCTCAGCAGAGACATTTTATATAGCCAAAAATAAAATGGTGACATACCTAATAGAAGGCTTATCGCCTTGTGTATATCAGAGCTATTTATGGGAGAAGCTGAATATCAGTAGGTAGAACAGTTCCAAAAATAGTCAGTAGATCATCATGAACATAAAGAGATCTAGTAGCAGCCATTCTTGGTTAAACAATTGCCCCCCCCCAAATCTTACAAAAGTATATGATATGACTTCATAAAATAATTATGAAATCAAACACCTTTTACAAACATACTGCATGTGATTTATAAAGAGTAGCTGCATGTAACTTGTTACAAAATGCTTTGTTTAAAGCATATCTTAGATTGGCTTCATATTTATTTTAACTTTCCTCCTTCTACTTTCTCTTTCACTTCTTATTTTTCAAAGGTGATGGTACATCTCCACCTATTTTCAGTATATTCCCAGTTCCTTTGCTTTTTCTTTTCTTCTTTCTCTACATTCCTGTGCGGAGCCATATGTAGTCTTTTTTATTCTTACATATCAGTCTTTTCCTGGTTTTGTTTCCTCAGTTTTCTTTCTCTTTTCACATGCATAGTTACCTACCTGCAAGCTAAAACTATTTCAATGTGTCCTCACATCCTCTTCATTCTAAACATGTATTTTCCTAAAAATAGCAATAAATACACCTCCTGTTGCCTTCCTTAGCTTGTCACTTGCAGTCTGTATTTAGTAGCTAGATCTCATTGATTAGTGTGGAGCACGTTAGGGGAGATCTGCAATCAGGGATGTCTTCTACTCATCCAGCAAATACACCATTAATGCCTGAGAGAATTTATGAATACAGAGCCAAATGCTCTCTTCTCTTGTGTTAGTTACACCTGTAGAAAATTACTTTGAAGTCACGTGAAATAGTCCCTTTATAAGTAGGTTTAATTTTATTGTCATTTTGCACTCACTTCATCCTGTTCAGGACTACATAATATGTACAAAATCTGTATATTTTCCTGACATTTGGGAGTTTGAAGAATAAGCTGCCTTGCATGAATCCAAATTAAATATGGAGAGTGCAAGTCACAGAGAGGATGTAAGTGGTTCAGAAAAAGTGAGATGTTTCTGATCATTTTTCTTGAGGCCTGCAGTGGTTTAAAACATATTTTTTTCAGCAGAAGAAATAATAAGAAAAAAAATTACTTTCTCAGTGACAAAGGGAGGTATACGCTTATATTTATAGGACAAAAATATGGGTAGAATTATGTGGTTATTTCTAAGTATGGAGAGTTACTAATACTTTGTCCCTCATCAAATTGACCGTATCAATATATAGTAGTAGTCAGCCACTTGGAGAGTAGGATTAGGGAAACTATTTTGGGATTAAGGAATTCCAGGTGCAGAAATGTACGTAGCAGTTGTGGAGACATAATTGGATCCATGTCATCCTGTTCTTCCTAATTCTAACATATAATGTTAGGTCAGAGGTTAGACTAGATGATCTTGGAGGTCTCTTCCAACCTAGATGATTCTGTGATTCTGTGATAATCTCTTAAGCTTGTGTAGCAGCGTGGTAGTATCACTTCCAAGTCAGTCCTAATTGAGCACTAGCATTTAAATAATCAAAACATAATTAACCACAGGACTCTATACCCAGGGAAAAAAAGACAAGAAGGAAGGGAGGGAGGGAGGGAGGGAAGGAAGGAAGGAAGGGAGGGAGGGAGGGAGGGAGGAAAATAAAAGTAGAGAAAGAAGGGGAAAGAGAGAGAGAAAGGGAAAGGAAGAGGAAGAGGGGAAGGGAAGGAGAGGAGAGGAGAGGAGAGGAGAGGAGAGGAGAGGAGAGGAGAGGAGAGGAGAGGAGAGGAGAGGAGAGGAGAGGAGAGGAGAGGAGAGGAGAGGAGAGGAGAGGAGAGGAGAGGAAGGAAAGGAAAGGAAAGGAAAGGAAAGGAAAGGAAAGGAAAGGAAAGGAAAGGAAAGGAAAGGAAAGGAAGGAAAGGAAAGGAAAGGAAAGGAAAGGAAAGGAAAGGAAAGGAAAAGGAAAGGAAAGGAAGGAAAGGAAAGGAAAGGAAAGGAAAGGAAAGGAAAGGAAAGGAAAGGAAAGGAAAGGAAAGGAAAGGAAAGGATTGGAAAGGAAAGGAAAGGAAAGGAAAGGAGAAAAATTTCATCAATATTTATCCAGGATTTGGGTGGGCTAGAAGGACTAGGAGAAAGTTCTGATTCCCTTGCCAATCAATGAATCTGAGTTAAAGTAGCGCAGGCTCTTGTGTCACATTTATTTTTGGCATTATGTATTGTCACCATTTATATAAGTGGTGATCAAACGGTTCTTATCAATTTTAGTACGCTGTTTTAGTAGTGAATTAACACTTGCTTTGAGTAAGGGTAGGTTAGCATATGTATTGAATTTATTGATTTTGCAAAGGATGAACTGAAGAAAGTGAAAACTGCAGGCCATCATATGTGTTTTGAGATGGAATACAGACTACTACCACTTATAAGTTTGCAATCTACTCTCCTTAAAAAAAAAAAAAAAAAAAAAAAAAAAAAGTATTGCTAACTGAATTCTGAATACCTTAAAAGGTTTTTTCTCTCTCCCCTTCTCTCTTTGATGTATTTGCCAACAATACCAAATTGTATCTTGAGTCATCATTTATGTTAACTTAATCTAAATGTAAAAAATCATAAACTCGCAGCACTTCACAAACATTTTATGAATGGTTCATGATTGTCTAAGATTAAAAGGCCAAAGATCTGCTGGACGTTCTCTGCCCCTGACTTAGTATTCTTAGATTCTCCAAGACAGTGAATCTGTACTAGGAACTAAGGGAAAAAATGAAATACACTATGTCATCAAGATTACGTGGCACCCATCTGGCCACAGGAAGGTAGAAGGAGCATGTGTCATTGTCTCATATTTCTTTCGTTCAGACTTTCTTCTAAGAATTTTTGGAACTCAGGCTTACGTGTCTCCCCGAAATCCTAGAAAGTCCAAATTCACAAAAGAGATTTTTTTCTGTGTTTGTAAGAAACATTTAAATCCATGATGAACTTACAGTGACTAATGCTTTACCACTTTCAGAGCACATCTCACTTTGCTGCAATTAAGATATCATATAGCAAGTGTTTTCATTCTCCAGGGAACTGAATGCATTGTCATATACTCCCCTGGTGACTATCCTTGGAGGAAAGAACAAGCAAAATATCTTTACCTTTCAGTGACATAATAGTCCCCACATGAGACCTGTCTGGATTTCCTGTATATATATACACAGGAATGCTAAAAAGAGATTTGCTTGGATGTATTTTTTCCCAGAAAATCCCTTTTGTAAATATTGACTTTAAAGTCTTTGAGACTGTCCATATGAAAGAGTTGGACAGTGACAAAGAAGCTTAGGAGTTTTACATTAAAAACCAGATACCATTCCCCAATGGACTTAGGTCTGTGAAGATAAAGCTTTATTACAACACCTGAGAGCTTACATTTGGCAGTATCTTTAGGGGCTGAACATAAGCTGTCTTATCTCCTCCTTTACAGCTGTTTAGGTATTTTTGCTTTGATTGATCTGAGAAATAGGGCTCCCTACATGACAATGGAGGTGCTGTACTGTATTAGTCCCCGTTGTGTTCACTCTAGGTCTGATTCAGAAAGTTTCGTGGCTCTCTGCGATTTGAATATGGAACTTTTGCCACGGGCTGGAAACTTCAGTTGCTAGTCATAGTGTTTCCTGAGAATGAAGATAAATCCTGCCTTGGAGAAGTTAACCAGACTTATCTCTAGGCTTGCAAAATCAGAAAATAAAGACGGGTGTGAAAGTAGAATCATTCCATTCAACTTTCAACAAGTAACTAGCACAAGATATTTTTGTTTCCTGCACTTAAGTTTGAACAGTTGCAAGAATTTTGATTGCTTCCTGTATTGCCAATATTATTTGCAACATTGCCTGGTTTTCCTTCTTACTCCATACTACTATATCGTAAGCTTGAAGTTTATGCAGTCACTGATCTCCTCTCTGTCCCACCCGTTGCAGTGCCTACTCACTTTCAAAAATAAAATAAAATAAAAAGATTCAAATCTCATAGACATTGTTTCACATATGCATGGACAAGCAAAGTCACCCCTCCCAAATAAACTGCACACCTTATGTTCTTTCAGACTACTCTTATCCCAAGACCATATCCTCCCTGGGAACAATTATTCCTGCTCCCAATCCCCTCAGCCTGTAAAAATTGATCTTGAACATAGCAGTGGCCTCTGTTTGACATGCACAAAAAACACAGTTTAGCAACATCCACCTCGCCCTTTGACAAAATGTGCAAAATTCAGCTGTGGTCAGAGGGACAGGACTATTGTTCAGTTGGTTCACTCACTTCATGTCTGTACTGAAAATGACAGCAGTTGGAGTATATTCTGATCAGTATATATTATGTGCTGCTGGACCTTCCAACCCATTGACAAAGCCTAAGTCATGATTACATTGGAGGCACCTGGTAAATCAGGGATATTCATTATCACCTTTATTTAATACCGCCTATAATAAATACATAGAGCCTTGCTCAGTAGGAGGAGAGTTAGCTCTACTTAGCTGCTAACTATAAATTATAAATCCTGTCCTTTAAAGAGTAATTGCCCTTTTTTCCATTTCAAGACATGGTTTACATATAATATCTGGTATATTTAATTTAATATTTAAGGTTTTTGGTTTTAACATGGGCTACAGTAATATAGTACAGTGTATGGGCAGGTGTCAAAAAAGGAATAGATCAAAATTTCCAATGTTACTCCCTATGGATATGAGTTATGAACATCAGAAACATCTGCTGTCAGAGATCAAGAGGAAGTTATATTGAAGATTATATCCAAAAATTGCCCAAAGATTTCCTTTTTCAAATAAAGAAGCAGTGTTGAATAATAAACTTGTGGCTTAACACATGATATATGAAAACATAGATACAGGAATATATGAAGCTTTAGGTGCAAGACATGGATAAAGCAACTGATTTAAAAGTGCTTGAGGCTTACATGGCAGGACTGTATCTCTGACAAGCATCACAGAAGAACTTTAATAACACATTTTCGCTTCACGTAAGTGGTGAAATTTCTTGTTGGTGAAAGTATGGACCCTGCAGACTGTTACTGTTTGAGCAATTGAGGTTTTCCTGGGCATAAGACTGAGATAACAAGGCAGTTTTGGGGTTTCTTAACTTTGCTGTCTATTGTAACTTTGGTATTTTAGCAGAAGAATGCAGTGAAGTGATTCTAGCTTACAGATAAAGCAGTGTTACAGGAATAAGTAAGTCAAATAATGGTCAGTATGTACATTAAAAGTAATTCTATTGTTTCAACCTGATGTCATTAAAAGAAAGCATGCACGCAAGCCAAGAGATAGAGATCTATAAAATGTACCAGTTAAATATGTTTACAAAAAAGAATGAAACTACAAAGAGCCCTATCATAAAGAGCAGAAAAATTCAAATTAGACTCCACAGTGTCACTGTTGACAAAGTCTGCAAAAATAGCCCAGCAGTTTACACAGCTTATCAGGACAGCACTAGTGGAGCTTAACAGCTTTGCAGGCTTTGTACATTACCTAGAAATGTATATATATATTCAAGGATAATAGAAAAGAAGGTCTTGAACTTCCATGTCACAGCTAGAAACTGAGGCACAAAATTGTTTGTTTACTTGCCTAGGATCACAAGCAAAGGTTGTATTAATACCAGTAAATAAATCCAGATGCAGGTCCTTGGGCCATCTTTCTTCTGTAAAATATATATATATATTTAATTTCTGATGGCTTCAACAAATTGCATCCAGCTAGGTGAAGCATCAAGACCATTTAAGAGAGAAAAAAAGGGGCAAACGTTTCAAGAGTGAAGTGATCAAGCTTCTTTTCCCTTTGTTTTCAATTTGGAATTACTTTTGGTTGGAGTTGTAATTACAAATTCATCAGTTTCAATTGATAGGAAATAGGAAATACGCAGATAGTACATCTTAAGGACTTTCAGATTAAGAATCCTGAAATCCATTCTTGTATCCAGTAGGCCTTTCTGGAAATGGCTTTCTCTCTTTGAATGAGACTTTAATTAAATAATACTTGATTTACTGCATTCCAGTAATGTAATGTAATTCCTGATTCAGAAAGTGACTAACACCCAGCATTTCATGTACTTAAGAATAGATGTATATATACACTTAAGTCTTCTTTTGAGTTGTTTCAGTGCCATATGTTTGGTTCATTTTTCTAATATCTAAATGTTCTTAGCATCTTTGATTAATGTGTTAAAATATCTTCTTTCGTCTTTCTTGCCTTTTTTTCAGCTTTGTCTGAAAAAAAAATCTGTATATTTAGGAGGCATTGAGAAATCATTTTAATTTAAGCAACCCAGTTTCAGTAAATATCTGAGAAGCCTGGTATGTCTAATTGCTAACCAAAATTGCAGTCCTCATTGTGTTTAGATCTGTATTTCTGTATAATCATTTAAATTTGGAACCGTTTTGCAATTGTTAAAATAAAACACAGTTTAAAAATTGCATCTTTTTTTTCTTTTTTTCGGATACCTTTTTTAATCCTCAAATTTGAAGTGCTTAAATCCTAAGTTAACAATAGTTGCCATGTGTTCCTTTTTTGATGCAACACTTAAGTTTCAGCTTATATGAAAGTAGGTTTTGTGTTCAATTTTGAAGGCATTGGAATTCTACAGTAGAACTGCATAATGTGAATTAAACTCAAATGACATTTCTTTCCTTCAGAAAGTTCAATTTAAGTCCTACGAATAGCTGATACACTTTCAGCACCTTTCACTATAGTGTAGATTTTATTTTTTGGATTACAGGTAGGAAGACTTTATCCTCTGAAATGTAAAGGTGTGGAAAAGGAATAATGCAACTTCAAATAAGCAGGAAATATGACTAATACCTCAAAGGAATAATAGAGTTCTGATGCAGTGCTAGCTCAATTTATTAGACTTGAACCCTTTTCAGCATAGGCAATTGAGCTGTTACGTATTAAAGAAAGCAATTTTAACAATAAGAATTAGAGAAAGCCTTTGGATTATAATTGTAATTGAGGTAATTTTTAAAAATTCGTTAGCAAGATGATCTCACTTATACAAATGTAAAAGGTATCGCTCAAAAAGTTCTGTCAGGTTTCCATTGACCCAGGTGCTTATAATGTGTTAATTTACATCAGAGAAACAGCAGTATGTAGCAAATGGGCAGCAGATAGGATTTAGTTATTTTTCATTAGCACTTGGACTTTGATAAAGGGGAACAGAAAAGAGCTGCTTGACCTTTTAGTTTTTAAATTATTAAAGAGCAAATAGATTTGAGGTCTAGATGCTTGCAAATCTAATTTGTCTTGCGGAGTAAGGATGAAAAGGCATCTTGAGTTTGAAATTGCTCCAGTCGAAGTAGCTCTTTCTTTAGTGTATCTGAAGATGAATAGATGGCAGGCATTTAAAATGTAATATACAAGGAGTAGTGCATGCAATATAACTAATATGAATTGCAAGAGGAAAAGGAGCAATTTAATGACAGGTTTGTCTCTAAAATATCTGCAGTCTTTAGTTATAATCGCTGAGTGAAAAATGAAAAGAGTACACGTTTCAGCCACTACTGAAATAAGTCATATTACTTAGTCTGGTCTGAGGTCCTTCTTACATTCAGTCCTGATACCGTAAAGAAGGTAACAATACTCTGCTGAAGGCTGACGGCCAAATCCAAAACTTACTGTACTGTCTGTCATGCTTCAGTGAGAACGAGGGATTCTTATCTTTGTTGTGGTATTAGGCAGGTGTGTCCAGTTTCATACCTTGCAAGAGCAGATGTTTACATCACTCTACTTTTTTTTTTCCCAATACTCCAATTCTCAAATAGTATTTACTGTAGATTCACTGTAAATTAGTAGCTAGAGGAGTCAACACTCTCTCTTCGGAGTAGCTTGAAATCCTACTTCTAAGCAACTATATTTTGTTCTAGAAAATTAAATGCTAAAATCATGTCAAATGTTGATTTGGAAGAGAAAAAACGTGACTGTAGTGACTGATTAGTTTCTAAGCTTAGATATTTCATGGTTAGTTTTTACAGAGCGGTTGCCATGTATTGACCTTCATTTACTACTCAGCATGGAATTAATCAGCTAATGAAAATCTTTCTGCTAGATACATAGACTTCATTTTACAGAGCTGCAGAATGTACAGATGTTGGTCTCCAAGTGGGCCCTGAAGGCACTTGTTTGTCTCCATGGCTGTACCTAATTTTACTTATACATAGGAAGATTTCTGCATGGGATTCAGATTCAGATTCAAACATCCAAAATTAGGTGTCCACTTGCAGATTTCTACACGTGAGATGAGTATTACTACAGTCAGTGGAGAGCTAGTCTGTACAGGCAGAAGACCTTAAAGACTCGACAAGCCAGCAGGTATTTTCTTTTGGGTCAGCTGAGTAGCTTTCTAGGCTCCACTGACTTTAATGGGAGTTTACAGATGTATATACATCTTCCTGAAGACAATTACGGTTAATATTAAACTAAATGTCCACCCTGAAGAAGGTCTAATTCAGGCACAATAAGAGGTAGTAAGAATTCTGTTCATTTTCTGGGCATTTTTTTGTGAGCATGGAAAGTGCAGTGTCTCCTACAGGAGATGCCAAGTCTTAAAAACATAGTGAATAGGGCCTGTTCTGGTAAACAAACAAACGAACACAACCACACAAACAAAAAGGCAGTAAGAGGGCCAAGAGAATTGGTGATAAGAAGGTATGAAGGCTCTGCAGACCTAGCTTTGTGCTGTCCTGGTGTATGACTGAGATCCTAATTGCTGTATCATTATAAATTTACTATTAAGATCATCATCAAAACATCATTGCGATCCTTCATTTTTTTCTATCTGTAGCCATACCTGGGTGTTGATAACTGGGTCTCCCCAGCCAGAAATCAAAACACAGCAATGCCACTCCTTTAGAGATGATCTTTCGTATCCAAAGCTGTCGCACCTTTCTCGGTGTTGCATTCCCTGTCCCGTCCACTTCTAGGGCATGTAGCTGTACAAGCACACAGCGTTGCCTAAGCATGCAAAGGCAGTGTGAGGGCAGAGGCGTTATGTTAGGCAGGTCGTGCTCTGAGTCAGTAATGTGGCAGTAATGAGTGCAGGGGCTTGGAGAGGTCCGTGCCACTGCTCAGAGAAGCTGGAGTGTAGCGGAGCCCCAGCAGGTGCAGGAGCAAAGTGGGCATGAGCTGGCATGGTGACTGCACAAAGTCAGCTCTTTTATTTCTAAAGCAGCTTTTCCTTCAGAAGGGGAATAGGCATGGTTGTGCTTATATATGACTAGGCTTAATAAGCCCTGTTTGGTCCAGACTGACCCACAGAGGCCCAGCGCAAGCGTCCCTGTACTTTGGGCAGAGTCATGCATCTACCTACAGATGGTGGAGTGGGGACAACAGGTCAGCAGGCTGTGTGGCTATTTCCTCATAATGGAGCATGCCCTACCCAGAGATTCCTGGGTTTTATGAATTAGAGACTTGAAATATCATAAATTGTATAAATAAAATAAATGTAGATGACATGCAAAAATGTGGACGCATCGTCGCTTTAACATCGGTTACTTGTACTGACTTGCTTATTCAGATTCGAGATTCCAGGGGACAAGTAATGATTAAGAATCACTGGTCCCCAGTGAAGCAATAAACTCGCAAGCAAGTCCTCTTTAGAGACATGGACTTCCCACTTCACAAATCTGAAAGCACTGACTCAGACTTTTATAGCAACTGCAAGGGTATAATGATTTCACTGTTTGCATATACAGCAGAAATCACTATTTCTTTGTTCCTGCTTGAATGTCCACCGCACCTTTACAGTGGAGAAGAATGGACTGTTCCCTCTAGGTCCCAGTACAGCGAAGCATACAAGTACAAACTGAATTGCTTTGCGGAATGCAGAGACACTTAAAAACATGGTTATCACTAAGATGTGTTAAAAGTGCTTTGCTGAGTGAAAATAACATCCATCAAAAAGTGCTTCGTTCTTGCTCAGGAACAGTCAATATGCCACCAAAATTTTAAAAGGCTGTAATTTACTCTGTGTGCTTTTATAAATAGTTATAATGTCAACAGTTAAGAAAATACTGTTCCCTGTCTCTTTGTAATTTATTTATTCATTTTTATCTTATTATTTCATTTTATTTAGAGAAGATAAACAGGTTAGAAGATGGATTCTACAGCTTTACATTTATTTCTGTGAACAAAATAATACTTAATTCTATACTATAGCACTAATCAAGAAAGCTTTTTCTGTACAAGAGAGTTTTTCAAGTTCAAGAGAGAAGGTGTTCTGTGCATTTGCTGTATGAAGAGCTGTGGTGTGTATGGCTAATTTTATTTTTGCAAAACAAAACGCACATATTTGAAAGCATGAATCTATTCCATAAATTCATACATGTGAATACCAAAATGACATTTTCTTTCCATGTCCTTTGCTTTTTACAGGTATATATTTTTTTCCATAACCACTGGTATTCTATATCATGGTCTTAGAATGAATTGACTACCCAAGTCTTAAAATAACATGGATTTTTTTTCTTTCCTTTCTATACTCTTAGTGTTTATCAAATAGTTGTTGAAGAGGAACGCCCACGGAGGACCAAAAAGACGACTGAGATCCTGAAGTGCTATCCAGTGCCCATTCATTTCCAGAATGCCTCACTTTTGAATTCCCAGTACTACTTTGCTGCAGAGTTTCCAGCCAATGGTTTACAAGCTGCTCAGCCTTTTACTATTGGTGATAACAAAACCTACAGTGGTTTCTGGAACACTCCTCTTCTTCCTCATAAGAGCTACAGCATCTATTTTCAAGCTGCTAGCAGAGCCAATGGGGTAAGTCGTATTGCAGGTGTGGTTTTATACACAGTTTGTGTGAGAATAGATGATGAGCACCAACTAGCAAGGTGCCCAATGTAATTGCTAATGAGAAAATGAAGTAACCGTGGAATTTAACACACCAAATTTTAAAACTAACAGTTTTCCTGACACGTTATTGCTTAATGATTAAAGGTTACAGGAAAGAGGAAGGGAAAACAGCACATTTTGTCAATAGTGAACAGGCAAAGCAGTGCATTATCATTCTGTCATTATCTAAAAGCTGTCCAATGAACCTGGTTGATCAGCTTTTTTTTCTTTCCTTTTTCTTTTTGTTTTCTTGCTTTAAAGAGAAGAGTATTGTGATTCCTTTCGTTAAGTTTAAGCCAAACTTGATTGTGGGTTTTAGCACATCTGTCTTGGCCTGTCCAACCCCATTACATTAGTTTATAACGTGTTCAACTCCCATTTTCTCATTTGGTTGCCCTGACTGAATTAGGTTATTTTTTTTTTTTTACCCTTTCTGCAAACAGTAAAAGAAAAATAAGTAGATGGAACTGAAATGAAAAGTTTTTAAAAAGGCCTTCGCAGATCATGTTTCATCAGGCTAATTCTTCCTGGAATTGTTTTTCATTTCCTGCACAGACCTACCCAGAGCCCTTCAATTCTTGATAAGTTTTGGCTGTCTGTGCTGACAGCCTGGAAGTGTTTTCTGCCAGAGACCATAATGGTCCCTCTTTCACAGTGCACTGACAGTGCAGAAATGTGAAACACCATTGATTATTTTTTCTTTCTAAAATTGTCTAGCATGATGCTTAGAACTATACTTATCTGTAAGAAAAAGAAAAGTCTCCCAAGGTCATTAAGTTGCCAAAGGAAAGAGCTGAATGCCTGTCTGTGCTTTTGAGAATCTTTCATGTGTTTTCTACTTTCAGAAGAATGTTAACTGAAATGTTTATGTAACATACTGAAACGGTGTTTGTCCATATTATGAAAGCACATCAGAGTTGCTTAATAACCAGTTAAATACGTAATGAGGAACATTAAATAAACACTTCCCTCACATTTTATCAGTACTTTCAAGAACAGAATCATGGATGAATTTCTGTGCTTAGAAACACAAGATGTGACCTTTTTCCTCTTTATTTGACACAGGAAACCAAAATCGACTGCGTCAGGATAGCCACAAAAGGTATGTTCATATTATGTCATGTATTCTGTATTTTGGTCTGTTGACCTTTCCTCCACATGGTCTTTGCAAGCTTCCAGAAATGTTTATATTGCAAAAAGGCATCACTAAACCTATCCCAGAATTTTAAAGGATTCATTTGCATCTCTAGCTGAGATTTAAGAAGTTTGTTTGTTTGTTTGTTCTTAATAATAAATGTGTTGCTAGTTTTTAGTTGTTTACTTGAACATGTATTTTTTAAATATATTCTGTGGGTTTTTATATGATCTCACAATAAACAGTTCAGGAAATTTTTATATATAACAGATTTGTAAAATTGCCAATTACGGCGTGCATACTAGCTGCATATTCATTAGTAGTGAAAATGTTTTTTCACCCCTTACTCATAAGCAATTATCCTATCTTTATTGCTTGATGAAAGAAAAATGGAGAAATCATGTTCTTCATTTTCATGGTACAGAACAACTCAGTTTATTGGAATGTCAGCACATCATGCTACCATTTATGAGACAAGGTGGTATAATTGAGGCAGTGCCATCTAGAAGTTTGATCCCCAAACAGGAAAGATAAACATATTGCTGATACATTTAACTTTGAAGGCTAGGACTTGTCTGTGATTATCTTTGTAGTCTCATCTTTTTAGCACCTCTAGCTGGTGCCAGCTTCAAGGCATGAAAAATAAGTGCTGGGATAGTATGGTTGTGTGGAGATTGTAGCAGAGGAACAGGAAAGGAATGACTGCTGAGTAGGAACAGATAACACTGCCATGCAGTTTGGGCACCTGGTAAGAGTATGACACAAAAAATTCATCCCTTTGCCAGTATTTCTTTTGGGAGATCGTGTGTGTTCACTAGTGACTGTCCTTAATATAACTGGCTCCTCCAAGATTCCCTTTACATGCAGACTTCACAATTCTCCCACCTCCACTATATCTAAATATGATGGATGAGAATTTCATTACTTAAAGTAGCTGAAATGTTAGCATGTAGTTGCCTCTGTTGAATGGCTGGATCTTCCCTAATGTGACAATGCACTTTTTATGTCTCTTCCTATTTTTGTCAAAAACAAAAGGAGTAGTTTCATTTCTAATTTACTAACTGACTGCTTATTAAACCATAGCAAGCTTTCAAATGTCTTCACTAACCTAATAAAATATAAAAGCGATTAATTTCAGGTTAAAATGGAATCCTGTGTTGTTTTCTGGGAGTTTCAGTGTTACCAGGAATGGATTACATTACCTCACAAACCGTGATAGGTGAATAGGTGATTAGGGAATGGGTTTTAGATTATTTGAAGATTTGTATTCCTGATCACTAATGGATGTTCAGCTATTTCAATTACTTGACTGGCTGAAAAATCTTACTCTCTCATTTGAGAAGTGAGGGGTAACTTCATGAATTGGAATAGCTTCCATAGCAACAAGGTAGCACGTTTGGCAATGGAGATGTGAGAAACGCAGCTTTTATTTTAAACAAATCTCCATACTTTTTTTTCTTTGAAAGCCTGTTTCCAAATTTTTCATAATACCTTTTTGAAGCCTGTAAAATAATGCAAGTGGTTGTTGTGAGAACACTGAAGTCAGAAGTGTCCTCTAAGTCATTTATAGCTCCTGGTGCTAAACTTTCTGGGTGGGCTTCTGTAAAGCACTTATCACCATGCTTATAAACCAAATGTCTCTATTATATTTTTAAATTATATATATATATATATTTAAATAAAATGTAGACTGTGACATATTGTAATACAATATTAATCATACCTGTTTGTACAGGTTTTTTTCCCTTTGGATCCCCCAAAGAAAAGCAGACTACTGTCCCCTCTGTGGACTTACCACACATGGAATAGAAAAAGTAGCAAAAATGCTTACTGTCTGTAGGTCAGAAGTCACAACATCTGCAGTGGTGTCCCATTCTCTGCCCCCTTCTGTCCACATTCACCACCACCACCACCTTTTTAGAGATCATATAAAAATCCTGATTCCAATAATTGTGATTGTAATTTAGGATCAGAATATTGGGTTTTGTTTTCCTCCAGCTTCTGCTAAAGTCAGAGGGAACCTTTGCCACTGACTGTTTGGAGAAGCATCTGACAGCATATTCTTATGATGCAGAGTCTTCTGTTCTTAGTTTTCTATAGAGAAAGCCTTCTAGGACCTCTGTGAGTATTTGGTGTATATACAAATGTGGAGACTGCAGGGTTTCCACTCCCATTATTTTTGACAAGATAATTAAACAAACAAACAAACAAAAATCAGGAAGAGATTTTCATACCAGTGGTAATAAAGGTTGTCGTATTTTGCTTGAAATATGGCTTTCATATACCTACTCTTTCTTCAAGCTAAATGATTGTAAAATCTCAGCAGACGAAGTTGAAAACATTCCAAAACCCCTCCAAGTTTATTGCTATCAACTTTGTGGTGTTTTGTGATTTATATTAAGACTATATTTCCTGATATGACTTACAACACTGTCTGGATAGAGACATCTTGGTTATCTCCTAGGATTCCAGTTCTCAAGAGGGAGACATTATTGTTCTAATTTTGCAATATTGGAAGGCTTTCATTAATTATGAGAGAGAAAAGGATATTATAATATTTTAAATCCAGTAGCAACAGTACTCTAGCAGCTACTATCAACACTGCATTTCAGTGTTGCAGAGGGATATTTCAAAATATTATGCAGCAGCAGTTTTGAGTTTAATTGTCTGCAGATGGTAGATGATCTATTTTCCTCACTCGTTGCCACATTTCTAATAGCACCCAGGCTGTTCTATGTAAATTAGTGATCTTTCATATAATTTTCTCCTTAATTTTCCAATATTTTTTCTTTGCATCATTCTCCAGCTGCATCATGTTGGATCTGACCTTTTAATTTTTTTTTATATTTCTTAATATATATGTATCATAGTGTGCTTAACCATTTAGAGACAACCATAGAACTGCTGGCAAACAAAGAAATGTAGTATCTTATTACTGTGAGCCATGCTAATAGTTATATGTACCAGTCAGGGATTGTTACAGAAAATTCAGAATACTTGAGGCACACAAACAATTCGGGTTTTTCAGCTTTTTCTCGTCTTAGTGGTAAAACATGAACACACGTAAAACTTGGACCTCAGACAGTTGCATGCACACGTAACTCAAAGCATGATGACTGTCAGTGGTCCTTCTGTGTAAGCTGAATGTTAATTATATGGTTAGTCTGTGTATTTCAGAATGAAGACCTTAGCAGGTAGAACAAAAATGAATCTAAGCTAGCTCAAGAAAGTTTTACATGAAAATTATCTTAACAAGAAATATAGGAAAAATATACCATGAGAAAATAAGAAAACAAAAAGAGAAATTATTAAAAATTACACAGAGAAGTTAAGATTAGAAAAATCTGAGTTGGCAGTTAAGTTTCACTTAGAAAGCCCGGTGCTGCAACTAGCAAAGCCAGACAGTCTCCAGTTTCCTCAAACACATTATATGTAAATAATGTGCTTTGAGTCCTCTTCCTGTAAGTCACATACAAAAGCTCATTAATTCACAGAATAACCAAACTAACAACTGAGGATGAAAAGGAACTTGTGTTTTTTTTCTTTTTTTTCTTTTTTGTTTGTAAGAAGTTCACACAATAAACTATTGACCAAGATTCTTCTTGCTGGCCTAGCTTCAGTCTGGCTTTTTTTTCCCTCATGCATGCTGACCTGGAAATCTTCCTTTGCCTTAGCTGCGATAATCGTGACTCAGCTTACAACACCATACATTCGCATCGCCCCTGCTGCAGGCGACGACCAACTAACAGGTCAGATGTTCAAGTACAGACAAGTTATCATGCCCATTTTTGTCTCATTTTCTTTGGCTCCTTTTTCCTGATGATTTCTTCATTCTCTGCTCATAAATAGTTTTCTGTGTTAAAAGTGTCTTTTTGTTTAGAATTTTTTTCTTCGGCTCAATTAAATTAAATTGTGTGCTTGGCACCAAAACGTACACACACATCCCTGTATGTACAACTCCGCTGCATGTTTCCATTGTGTGTGTGTGATCTGTGGAATGTTCCTTCAAGCCTGATTTTGTGAAGAGATCTAGCCTTGCTCCATCCATACATTCAATCACAATTTGAATATAGATATATATCTGTGTACCTGTTTAATTTTTTTTTCTATGTTATTAGATCAAGACACAAGATATCTAAATCATTTATTTTAGGTTCATGAGTTGCATGTGTAAGCTAGGGCTAAGATCTTGTATTAATTATTTTTTTCTGCAGAGTGTTGGGGAGGTCATATTTTCTGGCAACATTTAAATATGCATAAATAAAAAAAAAAAAAGGAAAACTTCCTCCCTCATAATTATGTCATACATGCATTCTAGACTTAAAGCAAAATAACCTGTGATGTGAGACATAAAAATGAACAAGTCTGTAAGGTTTTTAAGCCTAATTGTCTAAGGAAACTTAGTGCACAAGTGAGACAATTACTGTGGGCTCAGTGTGGCTTGAAGACCAGTTCTGAATGTACCAAAAAATCTTTATGAACTTGGGGAAAGTATTAATTTTGTTGGCAAATAAACACATGTGTAAAGCTTTTGTGGGATTTGCAAGCCTTTTTATTTTCAAGCAGAAACAAAGAGCACTAAAATAATCTCTAAGATCTAAGGTGAGTGTAATGGAATATGTAGGAGGGGAAGTTAAACCTAGTCCATCAGCATGTAGCATATGAAAAAATCATTGCCCTTTTCAAGAATACTGGCATAGTTACTTGGGGAGTATGTAAATATTGCTACCGGGGCATCTGAGGGACAAGGCGAGTTCAGATCCTTAGCATCTGGATACTGCAATAGTCAACAAGAGACAGGTAAATAATTCGGCCCAAGAAAAGAGGATTAGTGGCATGCTTACTAGTGGCACGAGGGAACACATCCTCCCAACACGTTTCTCCTACTGACTCCCAGACCGTGAAAAGGATCTACATGTAAAATGACTTCTTTATGTGGAAATCATATATTTATTATATCATATATCATATTGCCAACTGCAGTTACTACAACGCTTACAGCTCTGTTAAATAACATTACAGAGCATTTTCTATTTAATGCCTTGTCCTCGCTTCTTCACCCAGCACCAAAGTTTGAGATCAATAAATTGCTTTTGTCTTCTAGCATTTGAGGAGATACGTAATTGGTGGTGGGGAGGGCAGGGTAGGGATTTTTTTATTATTATTTTTTTTCTGATGGGAAGTTGGTGTTTCTTGCATAATGAAAATCTAGAATCTTGGCTGCATTCCTGAATATTGTTACTGTTTTTGAAAGATTGTCCTTTTCAGAAAATCATGGTAATACAGTGTAGCTTTCAAGCCGACTCACATGCACTTCCTCCATCATCAACTCAACCTGACACTTACTAATGCAATTTATAAACAATTAATTATTAGTTCCTCCTTGTCCTTCCTTTCTTCCTCCTTTTCATATAAAAGTAAGATGACTTCTAGCTATGGGATCACTTGCTATTTGCCCTAAATATCTTGACAGCACCTCCTTGCTTCAGTACTCCTTTGGAGGCTGTAGCAAGGGTAATCTTTTAACATCTGTTGGCCAAAAGAAAAGACTATGTATACAGGAAGCATAATAGTCCTTGCAATACAGTCTCCAAGTTTAAATAAACAAATGCAATTTTACTCTATGGTTGAAAGCATTTAGAGGATTAACAAAGAAGTTATCGCTTATAAGAGACCGTATGATCTTGACTTTAAAGTTGAATCATAAATGTGTGGTTTTGAGAAATCTGAAAGCATCTGCATTTTGCTTCACTATTTTCTAGGAGACATTTCATGTAACAGTTTTAAATTGTCCATATTTGGTATGCACTTGGCCCTCATCTATTTTGTTCTGTCTGCATTCTGATAAAATAGCATGCTTGGAATTGTGATTAGGATGTTCATTCTTTCAGGCATTTTCTTAATTGTTGAAATATGTCTGAACTACTTATATTTAAATTAAAGTATTTCCATTTGTGATTTACTGGAGCAGCCACCACTTTGCTAGATATTATTAAGACTGATTTCCATAGAACGCCCTTTTTACTACCCATTGTTAATTACACATGCAGCTGGAAGTGGGAGTTCTGTGCTATACAGTCTTCATAGATAAAATTCTTGGTACAAATCAGATACAAAATATGTCAGAAATTTTGTAGAATGACCAATACTTAAGAATTTAAAAGATTTTTTAAAATGATACTGACAGTCTTAAAGCTTATATGAATTTTACCCTGCATACCTTAAGGTCTAAATGAGCAGCATTTTATATAGCCATGTTAAAAGCAGTCATAAAATAATTCTAATTGGTTTCTCCTCCTTTACGAAGTTAGCTGCATAATAAAATATACAGATTTCTTCAGATATGAATTCAGTATGTGAGATGTATTGCTATAGTCTGGGTCAGATTCTGTTATCAGCCATTCCAGTGTAAAATTGAAAAACATCAACTGAAATCATTGATCGATTAAATTTCAGCCTCGTTTTTTGTTGTTGTTTTGTTTGTTTCTTTTTTCCCTCCAGATTTATTGCTCTATGTCTCATCATAACTGAAAACAGTTTGTTTATTAACACAAAAACAGCAGCATGTATTTGAGAGGGACCATTTTTCCATTTATCTAGTTTGTTGGATAGAACTGGGATAATTACTTTATCAGTATTTGTGGCTTCTCCTTTACAATGTAATTTGAGGTATAGTAGCATGGGCTGGACAGACATTCATATTCATTTTTCTCCATCCTGAACCATGTAGCGTTGACTTAGATGTATTTTGACATATGGAAGCTGGAAGTGCTGCTTTGGGTAATTGAGAATCCAAGATTTCCTAGTTGACTCTGCAGTGCTGTTTGTAATAACAAAAGCTATGTGCAGACGTTTCCTCAGAGTGAATACACAGTTTTAGGACCTTATTCTTCCCTTGATACTTCTGATTATAATTTACATCAGTGGGAGTTGTGCATTGTTATTGAAGGGAGAGCAAACACCTGTATGGTGTAATGTCAAAGCCATATTACAGTGCCATTGCATGGCTGAGTGACAAGGAAAGCAAGGTGAGAATGGATCGGACTCTTCAAAGTGAAACTCCAGGCCTGTTATTACCTTGTAGCCCCAGCATTTGTTGTACCAGTTTTTCAAGGATCCTGATCCTCCTGCTCAGCTGGGCAGAACGTAAAGCAAGAGGAAATCTTCCCACTTTCTGCAGCGATGGCTGAATGCATTTCAATGGGCTGGAGTGTCACTTGTGATTTATTGCCCATTTTTGTTCTTTTATGTGTTATATTTGTCATTTTTGCAATGACAGTTTCATCTATAAAACAGTATAGTTACAAGAAAATGTTAAGAGGATACAGCAGTGGCATGGGAGCTAGCGTTGCCTTCTCTCCTTTTTGTTTTTTTCCCTAGTACATTACAGAGTCAAATGTCAGGTTTTCTGTTTTTAAGACAGTGCAGCCAAAGCAGCTCAAATTCTAAATGTAAGTACATTTTCCATAGAGCAGATGAGGAAGAGCTGAAGTTAAACAGTTACACAGAGGGTCTAAAAATAATTCTAATAACTATTCACAAATGCTGAAACAACACATAATACAGTCCCTTTCCAGCTGTAGACAGTAGAGAGCCTGATCTGATTAGGAGTCAGTTACTGATGTAATTCTATTAATGATATTAAGTACTCCTGTTCATATTTTACAGTAATAAGAATTCCTACAAGATTTTCTGAAAATTAGCTGACAGCCTTAGTTTTGAATGTGTTCGAACTATTACAGAAGAAACAAAGGCTCTAATTGAGGATTCAGGTCCTCCTCCCAGTCAGCTCTGGTTACTCCTGGTTACTCTGAACAGGTTGGACTGGAGATGGTGGGATCTTTGCAACTCTCCTGTGTTAACGGGAGAGCAGAGAAGATAAATTGCAGAGGGTCACAGCAGCAGTTCTGCTCAGGCCATTGATGCTAATGGTTGGCAAAAGAGATCTGCATTCATCAGCTGCCCTGGCACTGCATGGTCAGAGCCAGTGGTGTTACAAACATAGGGTGGGAACAGCTGGAGAGGATCCCTTGACCTACAAGAAAATATTAATCACTTGTTATCCTTTAGGAAGTACTAAATAGCCTAAATAGTTACTTTCTGCACTGTAAAGACTGGAGTTTGTCTTTTATTCAGAAGAATTAAAGAGTTGGGTGCCACTGAGTTAATAGTCATTGTAGTACCTGTATTACATCCCTCGAGTACACAACTAACTGATCAGGAAAAGTGAGTGTCCCAATCCATAGCTGAAAGAACATAATGCCACGTGTCTATATCAAGCATCTCTTTAGTGAAGAGATTGACACAAAATTTAATTTCAGCCACTAAAGACAAGCCCATGCAATTCATACTAACTCAAAAAATAATCTATTTGCTCAGCAATGTGTACTCTTCATATGAGAATACCTTTGAGGCTGTCTGAGGTTGGATGGGGTAAAAGCCAATTGTAAAAATAACAATATGACTAAACTGACAATGATAAACTCTTAAAAAATTTAAGAAATTTCTGCCATCTCTGCAGTACCAGTCACTATCATATCTAATCCAAAATAGTTCAACATCAGCAATCGGCAGAGAAGAAGAAAATACAAAACAAAACAACAATATTAGTAATTTAGAACATGCTTGTATGCAGTGTGGTGTGCTATTACATTTCTGTATCAAGAAATGATGCCTCTGATTTTTGCATTCAAAGCAGAACATGTTTTGCATGTACAACAATGAAAAATTAAGGAGAGACAAGGGAAGAGAGAGAAACTCAGAGATATAATTAGTAACTGAAAAAACCTGTGAATTTCAATGTTTCCCATCTGTAATTATTGACTGTATTCATAAAATGCTAGGCAATTAGAATTTTAATTTGAAAGAAAATGTGGGACCTGTTTGGGGTAAAATAACCTGTAGTTCTCGGGTACTGCAAATCTGGTGTTGGTATCTCTGGAGAGTTATCAAACATGTAATGCGATGCTACATGGATTATATCTGTGTTAATGTACAGACTAACATTACAGTGTATTGTGGTTAGAGTAGTGTACAAGGAGGAGAGTAATACTGTAAGCTTTAATCAAAAGACAGAATATACTACTTTGGGCAAAATAATGTTTCAGCAATTCACTCACTTTAAGATTCCTTGAAATAACTGAAATTTCAAGAAATGCCTAAGCAGCATTTGTCTGCTTAGAGTAATATCTCAACACTCTGCAAGCCATGACTATAGTTACTGTTGGGATTTCAACAGTTACTTCTCCAGACTTTATATTAAAAATGTTCTTTTTTGCAGTAATGGGAGTTTGACTGCAAGAGCAAATGATTTTAGAGATGTGTGAGAGGCATTCAAATATATTTGTGTATTTTCAAGCCTCTATTTTTCAAAAACTTTGAAATTTAATGTCCTTCTGTTCATCTGATTTTCTGTTATTGCTGGCCACTGGGAAGTTTTCATGTAAATAGAAAGCACCTGTACAAATGAATGTTGAGTCATAGTTTTTCAGAAAAGTGGATGGGAATTGCTGTCTCACATGGTTTTAAGATGAGATCAGGAGAAATACAGTAGTTTTAGGTTCTATTTCATCTTTTGAGTTCGCATCAGAAACACAAACAGAGGGGAAACAGAGGAAAAAATGTAAATCGTCATTGGTCAGAACCAAACATTAAATATTTTTGAAGCAAAACACGTTTTCCAGTATGCTGCTATTGAATTAATTCGACAGCTTCTGTTTATGACTAAATGCGTTGATAATTAAAAATGATATGGAAAGGATTGAAGAGAAAAAATGACTGTTTAAGGCATTCTTAATCAAATATGACAGTTGGACATCATTTTTCTGTAACTCCTAAAACCTACAGGAAATACATGAAAAATGAAATGTAAATTAGTGATAAACATTCATAGGAGGCCTAGTCTATTCTTGTCCCTGAACTAGGATCTTGGTTTGTCTAACACTGCTTCAGTTTGGACAGGTTTTTATTGGCAATACTGTAAATGCTTTTGAAATGTGAACAGAAGAATTATTGGTACAAAAATTATACTGTATTGGTACAAAGACAGGTTTAGAACTCCATGGAATTATTTCTCCTTTCTTGTGCTGATTCTCCTTTCCAGTTCCTCTAATGAACCTTCCTGTCCCAAAAAAAGTGTTGAATCTGGAAATGTTTTTTAAAAAAAGTTTTTTTCTTTGTCCCGCCTTTTATAAATTTATAACAAATATATTTTTATCTTGCATGTATATATTTTTACCACACATGCATCATCACCTATATAATTTCATATATCTTTAAGTAGAATGAGCTATATGTTATGATCTCCTCTAAGAAAACAGGTAGGTGGTGAATAACAATAAGTAAATTCTGTTATTGAAGGATTTCTGAAGAGCACTTCATTAAGGGATACAAGAGTTGGAGAGGCTGGTCTTGCAAATCAACCTCATCTATGAGCCAGTGGCAGAATAGGCCAGAATGGATGTACAGGCCTACCACTGGGATTCCTATACTATGTTGTCCTTCTGCCCCCTGCACACAGACCCATACCAACACCATTACTCCTAATGGCAAAGTAACTAAGCCTCCACTGACTTTCTGTTTGAAACTGTTCATTAGCGTTCCTATAACCAAGTCCTGAGGGGCAGCAGCAGTAGAAGGCAGTACCTCACACCACCGCTTCCTACCCTTAGTTCCAGATTACTCAGTTCCCATGCTGCGTGTGATCCCTTGCGTTCATGGATGGAAAATAAAACAGTTGTGTTTGTCCACAGTTGTGTTTGTCCATTCAAAAACTTAGTTCTATAGCTGAATTTCACCCTGAGTAGGTCAGCTCCAAAATGCTGCTGTGATCTAACTTCCTATCTTCCCTGCTAAGTGGAGGCCAACCAGGTACTGGCAAAACCACGTTTTACCTCCTCTGAGGGCTCAGAGCCCTCTTCAGGCTTCAGTCCCACACCTTTCCTGTTTGTAGATGACAGTTGAAATAAATTTTCAGGGACATCTGCTATTTCTTAGCACTTTTCAGTATAGTTTCCTGAGTACGTCTGGTGTTGAAAACACAAGAGTTAGCCAGAGGTCACTTTTGGCAATAGGTGAAATTCAAATGCTCATGGTGAGGGTGATGACAAATTAACCACTACTTGAATATGAGTGACTAAAATGTGATGCTAATGTGCTTAGAAAATTCATTATGTATGGACAGAATCAGTCTGGACTGACTGCTTTCATTTCTTTAGAGATAATTTGAGAGAGTCACTCTTCTACCCACAGTACTGTTGATGTGAGTTTATCTAGAGAACCATAAGATCAGATGTTTTAGGTCTGAAAGCTCACCTTGTTGTACATTATACTTCTAGGTCTTGCAGGAAAGTTAAAAGTTCCAGTGTGTTCACAGAAGTCAGACTTACATGATGCTGTTGGACTTCCAATGGCTGCAAGTGGGACCTCTTTCACACTGTATTAGCTGGTAGCTAACCCTAAATCTCAAAGTACTGTGAGATACCTTCAGTTCCAACCCTTCCCTTGTTGGTGCCTCTTTCTCAGACCTCCTCATCCTCATTCAGTGTGAGGCCGACATGTATACACCTAATTTCATGCAAATATGTTCTCATTGCTTCTCAGTCAACCTTAAAATTTGCATCTCGTGGAGTCATACTGACTTCTGTTGTGTTTCGGTAATCAGACAGCAGATAGTAAAGATGTCTAGTTTCTTCTTTACATAGCAATCAGGAAGGCCGTATTGGGTCAGGAGGATTTAATTTTTTTTTTAATTTTTTTTTTTGGTGACTGAGAGGGTCTGTCTTTCAAATATGGTGCCATGACCTCTCCCTTTGTTGATATGCAGATCTGTGATGTACACCATTGTGTCTGCTTCTTTGGCCACAGAATATGAGTTCTTATAAATATGTAATCAGATTCTTTTCCAAGTAAAATACAATGGGGAGTGCTCTTTAGGGACATTTGAAAGTTCAAGGTTGCAAAGAACATTTATAATTTTTCCTTAGAAAATTACTGTTTTCCAAGAACAAGATACACCATGTCTGTATTTTCTATACTGATTATTAATTTCTGGGTGTGGTGTTGCTGTTGAGTGTGCCTTAAACATCTCTTAATGATCTCTGCTATTAAGGTGCAAGGAATTTGACCTTCTTTCTTCTATTTTGAATGAGGGCTTTGAACTGTTAGGATGACCACTGGAGAGGAAGTTCTTTATGAATTTTAATTACTTACATTTTCTTTGATTAAGAGAGAAGGGAAAAAAGAGCTAGTAGAAAGTTTTGTTTTGTGTTGTTCCCTGAAGAAAATAAGCTGTTTATGAAGGTGTGCTTACTTGTTTTCTTGCAAGTCCTTTTTTAAAAAAAAACACAGACTTGGGAAAAATCCGCCGTAAGAAACCTGGTTTAAAATCCCATTAAAAAAAATATTGTGGTGAGACCAAAAGACGTGTATCAAGCTAGGAGCTTTACTTGTTTTAGGCATGTTTTTTAAAGAATGTTATTATTCCTGACAACCAGAAACACAGATGTTTTTAAAAAAAATGTCTTTTTGCTCACATGCACCAACATGAATCATCCACCAGTGAGAGATACTGTTCATTCGATAGTTAGTTAAATGAGTCATATTCATCAGTGAAGTAGTTCTTTGCATTTCTTTTCATGCAATTCTTTGTTGCTCATATTTACATTTCTGTAAAGAATATCACAAACAAAATTAATAATTCATAATTATTGTTACATAGTGGAGCCTTATTCTGATAGTCCCTTCTGTGCATAGATCTTTTAACAAGACAGATTTTTCCTTCATTTAAAAAACACCAAATAAACAATATACCAAATCAGCATGGTTGTCTCATGGAAGTACAGAAATCTTTTTTAGGAAAGAAGATCTCTGCACAGCAATATGTATTGTACTGAAGATCATAAATTACAGATAAGATACTCTCCTGCTAAATTATGAGTGCTGTGTTGCCTGTTTCTCAGACATTCAGGAAAATAGATATAGTGAGAGCTAACACATCATAGGAGGGAGAACCAGGATACATCAATTTCAACGCTTAAATGGCTTCAGCGTTCAGCAAGACAGAAAAAAACCATAATCCCTGCCCCATGGAAAAAGCAGTTTATACATAAGCATTTCCAAAAGAAGCCAGGAAAAGAAAGGGAAAATATTGTAAAAAGAGAAGTAAAGCAGACCTTACTTGAGGCATTTACAAAACTAATATGTTTGAGGCATAGAGTAGAGAGAGAATACTGAAAAAAAAAAAAAAAAAAGATCAAAACCACCTTCTGTCACAAATTATACCCTGCCCAACAACACCTCATAACTTGCACCATATGGACAAAGAAGCAATACAGTTTCAAAGGAGAAGTAGGACCACTGATTGGAAAGCTAACAATGATGAAGGGGAGGGAGAACTTTCTCCCTTAGCTGGAGTTCTACCAGGAGCAATAAAACAAAGACTTTCGTTAGCTGAATACATGCTGGCTAGCAGATGAGGACTGAATGCCAGTCACTTACAGTATAAACACTCTAGCCAGGGTGGTAATTCATTTCATCTAGAAACGTGTATGTGTTTTGGGTCTTCTCCAAGACAGTCACAAATCCTGGCATCCGGAATGAACTTGAAGCTCAAATCAAAAGCATGTTATGCTGGCTTATCTTTTCATAGCACTGGTAATGCTGCTGTAGACTTAAAAATGAGGGCACAGTTGTCTGCAGTCGTGGAGGTGGGAGGGTGGAAACACTGAGGAAATTCTTCTGGAGGACACTGGACATTTTCCACAACTGTACCATGTCAGGTGTATTTTGCAGTTTGTGATAGAGGATTGGAACTAATGTTGATCATTTAGCATTTATAAGAAGGACCTATGTCTCTGGAGCACCCTTTTTCATACCAGTAGCACAGACATATTTGTGTACTTTCTTGTTTTGTCATATATCATTTTATCCCAGCCCTTTACTTTCGGCGTCTCTTTGTCTGCTTTCTCTGCCTTTATGTTTATGAACCTTTATGTTCCTTCCTTCCTTGGAACACCCTAACCGATATCATCCTTAAAAATGTTATTCCGTCTTTCAGATCATCTTAAAGATCTTTTTCTACTGTTATATTTACTGGAAATGATGAGTGATACTAGCTAAATAGCAGGAAGGATAGAAGAGTTCATATATTACATTTTCTTATGACTATTTGCCTCCCTCTCCCACCTGTAATTGCTACAGCTGCATATTACAGCCTCTGTCAGCTAGATAGTATGTTTTTGGTGGCAAAGATTGCTTAGCCGTGTGCTTCCACTGTCTTAGTACAGTGAGGCTCCCAATTTGATAGAGAGTTTCTAGATCCTACTATCATACAAATAATAGAGATTAATAAGGATATTAACTATTGCAATCACTCCTGTAATTTTTGTTGACCATGGATAGTGTGGGCAGAGTCTTTAAAGCCAAGTTCTCTGATCTTTTCAGTCTCTTACTTTGTGGCAAGGACCACGGGACACTTGTGATGGATGTTCCAAGGAAGCATCACACTTCTGTGCCTCCATTCTACCTTGTAGCATTTTGCATTATTTCAGCCACCTGATCACAGTGTATCTGTCACGCAAGGGTATAATGTTTCATTTCCTGACCCACTCTGTGAAATAATTTAGAAGTAGGTGCTGAGATGTGATAAGAGTTGAATTGCACTGCCTGCATAATAATTTGATTGCATGCCTCAAAAGAATCTGAAGTCTTGTAGTTGTGATCATTTACTTTGGTCTAGAGAGAAGCAGTTTCTGTGTAGTAGAGATCAATAGATATCAAAAAGAATAGGCTGCTTACTAACAAAACAAGTTAGTCTTAAGTTTCAGTGGAGACTGGGACAATCTGGCCTAACTCTATGCTTACTTTAAAGCCTTTTAAAGTTACCCATTGCATCAGTCACTGGGAAACCTATAAATGAAATTCAGATGGAAAGGCTCGCAAGAGACTTATCAAGCAAGTACCTTTTGAGAGCTTAAAGCTCCAGAAAGGAAGTAAAAAGGGCAGCAACTGTGGTCAGCCTTGAGTGGGAGAAATCAAACGAGACCAATCTAGTTAATTAAAGGAAGGGTTATTTGTTGCTCAAATAGGAGGCTAAATGTCTGGATTTTTTAAGAATCACTGTAGACAAAACAATCTATATCTCGTTTTGGTAGTGACTACTTTTATCTTATTCCTTTGTTTGTAAACATAACTAGCAGCTCCTAGACTATTGAGCCAGGGTTATTTTAATGGTAATTCTTTTCTATACAATGGCCAGTCAGTTGGTCATCTCTAAGTACAGTTTTTGGAAGGGACTAATAAACATTGAAAAACAAGTCCAAACTTTGTTAATATACAAAGAGAAAGAGAGGTTTTGTTCAGTTTGGTAGAGGTCTGTTTCTGTTACAGAAGAAAATTTTCATTGATTTTGAAAAATAAAGCTTACATGTAAGTTAAAAGAATTATATTTTGCTTGGCTATTTCAGTCTGAATAGTTTTAGCTTCCATTCTAATGAATAATGGTTTTGCTCAAAGTTTTCTATCCCTAAACTACCTACAGAGACTATTGTGTGTGAAGTTTTGGGTTTGATTAATAACATGGCACTCATGCCTTCCGAGCAAAAAAGGAAGTTTTCCACTGAAGGAAGTGGCAGAGCCATTTCCCCAAAAGCACAAATTATTCCTATAATACTAATACCAGACCTATATACCTTAAGTAAGAACTAGAAATTTTTAAAAGAAAAAGATTTTTTTTTTAACCAAGTCTTTTAGCACATGGTACAGAAGTAGAAATTTCACTGCATGTAGAATTCACTATACAGCAGACACTAAATATTAATAACGAGAATATAATTCACATCTCAGTCCAAAGAGGAGGTAGGATGCCAAAATGTGGCTTAGCAGTCACTACATTTCAGAGAAGGAGATTTCAATATAAAGAAAAAGCTAGTAGAAGAGGTCTGAATGTCAAAAATAAGTGGAATAAAATATTTAGGTGTTTTGTAGTACTACTTAAAAATGTAATCATTGCAAGGTACTGAACAAAAGGAGACCCATGAGGGAAAGTCATAAATCAGGCCAGTTGAAGAATGTTTTTTCCAAGTTAAGAAAAAAAAAATCACATTTTAAATGCTACTGTAGGGTAGACCACAAAGAATGAGGAATAAATAAGGAAAAGGAAAATTGGAAAGTCTGAGATTAACTAAGGGTAAATATCTAAGGGTATGGTACCAAGCATTGTTACTGTCTTTCAGTTAATTCACTGCAGGAAGCCTGAGGAAATACTTCACTGGGTTTTGTAGCATCTTGGGGTTTGTCTATAAGTGTATCTCTGTTTTTCACTTCTGGCAGGAAGCACTCTAGTTTGTTCTCATCAAGTAAGGACTTTCTGAAGTCAGCACCTTAATCCTTTTTAAACTGTCAGGAAACATTTCCTTGTCCTTTCATTTCCTAAGCAGCTCCCTTGAGCTGTCCTGCACTCACTGCTTTTTACTGACCTATTGCCTCTCCGGAGGGGGACCACAGTATATGTGTCACTTTGTCCTGATTCTTCTGACGCTGTTAGCTCAGACAGGCTCAGTGAGGAAACAAGCGAGGTTACTGTGCAAGGTTTAAAGTCAGGCTGCTGTGGACCTGGGTAGAACCAGAAGGTTAAAAGTCAAGCAAACAAAAACCAGTAAGTCATTAGGTCCAGTGTTGTAAGGAAAACGCAGTGGGCTTAACTCAGCTGTTGGCAACAATATGCATTCTGTCATTAAAAACATATTGTTTGCTGGAGATGCAGGAGTCCATCGGTCTTGTAGCTATGTATGTTAAATGCTGTAGTGTGATCAAGGAATTTAAAAATGGTTATATCAGATAAATTGGTTGAAACAACAATAACAAATAGAATAAAATGCCAAGACTATAATATCATGGTACAACAGAGTACAGCTAATGCTAATGCTGTAAAGAAAGGTTACATTTCACTAAGCTTTTTTTAGACTGTTAGTACAGTAAAGAAAAAACACAACAATTTTTTAAACTTGCAACAGTCATTTTCCAAATCTCTCTTGAAACCTTACAAACAAAACTAAAAGCATGAATTGCCATTGCAGTTTATCAAGTGGCAAAAGGAATTTCAGAACTACTGCTCCTAGCTGCTTGGATCCCCTTACACAGTTTGCCTTTCTCTCCATAGTGCCAATGCAATTGCTTGTGTGGCTACAGGTTAAAAGTCAGTTAAGTAACTGAGGTGAGAGACAAGGTTTTACTTTGGATCAAAAACTACCTATCAGACAGGAATCAAAGAAAAGTAAACTGCCAGCTTTTATCATAGCTAATGTACTTAAGGGTTTAACATTGCACGGTCTACAGTATGTCTATTAAATACCTGGAAGAATCAGTGTTGGGGCAACAGCTCTTGAGTATAATGCTAGATGGTGTGGGTTAGTCGAATTTCATCAGGGCAAAACCAAACCAAATAAAAAGGCAGTACCAATCTGTTTTTTTACCCAAGTGGATTGTGGAACCCACTGGCGCTAAGAAAGGAGCAACATTGAGCAACATTCTTTTAGGGAATCATTGAGATGCTGAATGAGATCAAATGAGAATTCAGTTAATGCCAATTTAATTTTCTTGTAATATTTAATGATAGGAGTTTTTAAAAGGTGGGTCATACGTCATCCTTCCACTTAAAGACAATCTCTTGTATGAGTCAGGCTGAGTCCATCAGGGTGGGAAACTGTTCAACTTTGTCCTCAGGGTGGCATTATGTGCACTTTTCTTAGACAATTTATGATGATCCCTCAACTGGGTAATCACTATATAATGCAATATGGGAGTTTCAGACTCCTGATGTTAGGCTTTATATTTCTGTTTGTGTAGGTTTTGTTTTGAGAGTTTGCAGTAGGGGTGGATTCCCTAGCTTGTAATGCATTAACCAGAGGGTAATGGCATTTCATGAAAGTTGTGCTCCGTGATAATCAGAAAACATATGTGTTCTGAATATGACTTTGATATTGTCTCCTCTTTGTGGCTCTAGCAAATTCTGATGAAGGGAGGACCTTCTGCTCTCAAAGAGAGACAGGACATTGAGATAAAATGCATAAGGTAGTTGAGAGTTGTAGGTTGAAATGGAGCAAGGCTGCCTTCACTTCTTTTTAATGTTGAGCATGCCAAAACTCACACTGAAAGCCATAATGGAAAGAAAGAAACCATACAGAAGATTTTAAGAAGGCATTAACGTTAAGTGTTCCAGTAGGGTGAGGTAGCCTGAAGGAGGTAATGATGAAGAGATGGTATGAAGGAACCAGTCTTAGAAGTTATATCTGAAAAGATACTGCTTCTTGTTGTCCGCATTCTTCTTTGCTTGGGTCTTCAATTTAAAAGAGGACTGCAAAGTCAATCTCATTTCTTACTGTTTGCATCATACTGTTTGATTCACTGCTTCCTGTTTGCCAAGTCCAATTCAACAGCTGCCTTTTGCACGAAGAGACACTAGATGTCTTCTAAATATCTGACCCACTTCTGAATGCTGTGCAATTACAGCAGTACAGTTTAACAAAATCGTTTATGTACGACACAAGGAAAATAAAAATAGAACTGTTTATAATAGAATTGCATACATATGCACTGAAGAAAATACAGACCCAGGTTCTTTTACCATTACTCATATGGAGTAAGAATTGTACTAATGCAGCATTGCAGTGTATTGCTATGGAAGTAATGCTCTGGTGGCACTGGGCACCAAGACGGATAGCAGATCACCTGCTCTGGTGATCACACAAAGTGCCATGACCAGAGTTTTCCAAAGAACTTAGTATATGAAGTTAGCTCTAAATATTTTTTGATTAAGGGTTTGGATATTTCCTGGCACCGATGCAAATTGCCAGATTTTCCTGTCATTGCTAGTGGTAAGGAGTTTTGAAGATGTAGACCAAAAGAGTAACTGTGGGCAATCAGAATCTTAGAATATCCTATTATGTATTAGAAGAAACATCGGAAATTTTTTCATTGTACTTTTCACTTTTCAGAAAATGCATCTGCATGTAAATTGATCACCAATTTGCATTCTTCACCCCCGCCCCCCCCCCAAAAAAAAAAAAAAGAAATTAAGAAGAAAGTAAAATACACTTTGTGCTTTCCAAACCTCTGTGGAACCCAGGCAGTGAGATAAGAATGTGGTCTTAAAATAATAGACTTCAGCTAGTCTTTACTCCTCTTTCCCTTTTCCAAAAAAAGCTATAGCAGGAGAGTGATACATAAATCCCTGTGTCCATTTTATGGCATGGTGCCTCAAATGATGAATACTGTCACATTTTGATTAAAAAAAAATGGAAGTCCATAAAAAAAATAAATTCAGTTTAGTGAATCGAATGTTGCTTCCTTAACATTTTTCATCCTGAACTCACTTAGTAGAGGGAATGGATATTTCATCAGACATGGATTTGACGTTCCATCACATTATACAGTAAACAGTACAAACGATGTTATTTTTTTTTAATGGAGAAGCTGGAAGAGCTAAGACAGTAGCTGCTGTAAGGCACTGGTTATCTCATTTAAACAGATATTAAATGTGGGTGCCAGTGGTGTGATCATCAGCTGCTTCCCACTTTGTGAATAAATTGCTTAGAAGGAGTCTTTTTGCCTACCAGATGTGACCTAGATTTAGATTTCCAAAGGCAAAAAAAAAACGTCTATTGTGTAAAAAACAATTGCGGGTAAAATGCATGGTAAATGAGCTTATCTCACTTTTCCAGGTGTTTAAGCTAATATGTTATGGAATTACAGCTTCATTTATGAAAAATAATTGAGCAAAATGTTCCAGCAAATCAAATTTGGTTAAAGGCTTAGGATAGTTATTGTGTTGTGAGTAAGTCTCTAAATGACAGAAAGAAAAGGGGGGCAGAAGAGATAATATAAATACAGAAATTTGTGGATCTGTGAAGAGGCTCTTATAAAAGGGTCAGGCCTGGCTGTGGTATCCCACCTGTGATATGGTCTAGGAAAATGTCATGAAATAATATGAAGAATTATATTCCTGTCAATGCATATGAAGGCAAGATTTTTTTCTAGAAAGATCACACACACATTGGTATCTGTTGGCCCTGGGTAAGATTAATGACATTGGTAGGTTAAATATATTAGAATTGAAAGAATAACATCCTTATTCTTTTTCTCTCTCCTCCCTCCTTCACTGATTCCATAGGGGCTGCCACTCGAAAACCGGACCCAGAACCTGAGAAGCAGACCGACCACACTGTTAAAATTGCTGGAGTCATTGCAGGCATCTTGCTGTTCGTCATTATATTTCTGGGGGTTGTGCTGGTAATGAAGAAAAGGTGAGCAATTAGTAGATGTTTTCTATGTACATGTTCATGTCACAGCATCTCCTGCAGCGGTTCTCAGTTTGATGTTGGCAAAAGTACCCAGCCACCTTAGTGCCCTTTGTCACAGTTCAGGAAGTACTGCTCCCTCCCACCCCTCCAAGCTTCATTGAGATTTTATAAAACCACCATATCTGTTTCATCCCACAACATTTTCTATGAATTAATGTTTGTGGCTTTGTTATAAAAGAAAAACAACTGAAGGTTAATGATTCTCGCACTTTATGCATTAGTACTGCATGATGGACTCTAATAATAGAACAGCATCTCTATCCTGAAAGGGTGTGTCTCCACTCTATCCAACAGATCAGCTGAAAGTTAGATATAGTTTCTTTCTTGACTGTAAAAGAAAGCCTTAGTCAGGAGCTAGGGCTAAGGTAATTTGTGCTAAGAATAGGGTCTGTGTTGTTCTGCATAAACTTCATTCGCTGAAAACAAATGAAAATGTTATGATGGTGCTGAATGTTTCCAAATGCTTGTTCAACACACACACACACTGAGGTTGTTTTGCTTTGAAAATCATTTGAAAACTGCTGCAGCATTAGAAATGTAAGGCTTTTAAATCTGGTTGCCTTTTGCAACACTGTAAAAGGAAAAAAAAAAGGATAAAATATCTTGTTGCTAGGGAGGAGGTACAGGTAAAAAAAAAAAATACTTGTGATGATAGAAGCTAAGTCAAGATTGGGGGAAATTCATTAATAGTGTCAAGATTTTAGGTTGTATCTGGAGGTACATGAGATTTGCAGCTATAGAGGTGGGACTGAGGACGTGTGTGAGCTGTGCAGAGGGCCTGAGTCACTAATTCTCCTTCCATATCTGTCAGTCATCTTACTGTCCCATATCCCCTCTCCTCCTTGCTATTCACCCTGTATTACTCCCTTCTCTTCCTTTGTGAGCAGTCTTGGCCTGATTCTGCTCATCCCAGCACTCGGTGATTTAATTGTATGTTAACTAGTTTGGCAGGTCTGAGATAGACCAAACCCCTTAGCTGCCTGAAATTCTTCCAGAATGTGAACACAGGAGGTGTGCAGTGAAGGAGGCAGCTGCCGGGCAGTGCCTCAGGGCAAGCAACAGAAGTAGCTGCTTTTCACTTCCCTTGAAGACAGAAGCAGGGCCACGAGGTTGGAAGGGTGCTATGCAGGGAAAGGTGATCTGTGGTCAGGGCAGAAGGCTAGGTCACAACAAGAGGTAGGAAAAGCAGTCAAAAGTTGCCATATGGAAGAGAATGAGACTTAAGCCCCAGGGTAAGTCTGGCTGGGGCAATGAAATAGAACCAGTAACCAAATCTCAATAAAGTACAGTGTAGCAGTTAAAACCTGTTCTGATTTTTCAGTACTTTTTTTTTCTTCCCACTTCTGATATCTTGCATCATTCATACCTTCCATTTTAACAGCTGAACTCCCAAAGTCCTCCCTAGGGCCAGAGACAGCACTTGGCATGCAGTGAGGAAGGCTTCTCACATTGTCTGGCCAGTCCTTCTTCACGTAATTCCTGACCAGCATTCACCACTCTCTCTCTTCCCCTTCTGCGCCTCTCCTTAAGCATCTGCACTGAAGGTAGAATATATTCACCCACAAGACACAAGTTCTTTTTAATCTAGAAATGAGAGCATTGCAAAACGATCCAAATAGTTTCATTCTGAATAGGATGTCAGGCTCTCTGGCTGAATGGATGCTATACTGGCTCTTGCTTTATTCACTAGGGAAAAGCTCTTTGATAATCTAATTGTTAGAGGCAGGAATGCTCAAATCCTGAGTGTTTGGATGTTAATGCAGAAGGATACTTGATTTCTTCTGTCTACCACAGTGCAGTAATTATTATTCATAGTAGTTCTGTTGTTAGGAAAAAAGTTCATTATGTGAACTTCTTTGGGGTTTGGAATAAATCTGCTGGTGACAGAGATGAAACTATTGAAAGTCCAAATCTAAGAGCTCTGTTACCAAATATGCACAATTTCATTGTGCACTGCAGAAAGAATGATACCAATAACTTAAATATGTCCCACAATCATGCTACAGCCTTGAACAAAAACTATAAAATGAGTTGAGGTGAATATTAAAAAGTAAGAATGGTTCATCTGTGTAACAGGATGTGACTAGGCTTTAATGAGAGTATCAGGAGATAGGAATATTGTATTCCAGGCCTCTAAAGCAGATGCTGTAGCATAGAAGGTCTTGAATGCAATTACACTCGCGACTTAAGCAAAAGATGAACCGATTATTCAATAGATTGTTATTGGTGCATTAATTCACTATGCTGCTGAGAGCCCAGCCCCTATGGTTTCACCTTGGTTCAGTTACTGTGTATACATTATGCATTTGAAGAAAATGTGTAAATCATGCTGCGAGTTTAGTGTAACTGTAGTGTTTTTGCAGTTTTATGATGCTTTAGGTGCTACTTTGTGAAACAATCTTATCAAGGTAGCATATCATTTGACTACTGCACTTCATCATTTTATTTCATTTACTTTATAAGGAATTTTACTGGAGTAAAGAACTGATCAAAAAGTAAAATAGCACCTTGTAATTCAGTGTAACTTTTCCCTAAGAACCACTTTCCTCACTGCGCTGTTACATGCAGACTCTTTGGGCTACAATGCTAGGTTTTACCATGTTGAATCTACGTGCTCTGAAACTTGCCATGGTTGCAGTTTACTACAGTAATTTCACATTTGACTAACCCAAGGCATATCCCAAGGCATACACTGTCTGTTACTTCATTCTTTCACTGCACTGGGTCTTTGTAGACTTGATCTCCAGATCTCACCAGTAGATTAAATTTACTCTGTCTCTGGGGCTCCAAGTACTTAATAAACTTAATTGCAAAACATTCTTTCCATTGTCAAGAGATTTGGAAAGCAGTGTCCTTGTACTTGATAACCATGTCTTTGTCCAACATACTCCTTTAACAGCTACCTCAGTTGAGCTAGCAACCATTCCTTGCTTGGTCCATGCCAAGCACCACAGGTTTTCATGGATCAACCCCTTTGGCATTAATTCAGTAGCAAAAAGACCAGACCAACACTCAAACCAAAGTTTCCAGTGCAGCACAGATATGCTTTGGATATGGTCACTGTCTAAGTTGTAGGTGCAGAAGTTCTACAAACAGCACTAGTCATTAGTCACCATTATTAATTTCACTATATAATGGTCTTCTGGGGTAGTTACATTGTAAACTGGGACACAGAGAGTTTAGGGAGCCTAACTGCTCAGAGTACTGTGTAGAGTCAGTGGCGAGGGTAGAAATAACACGGTCACTAACATATTTCCTGTGTGGACAATTACACTTTTGACTAAAGTAAACCAGATTTGTGTGCCCGTCACTTGGATCAGGTTAAGAATGTTAGTACTTTACTGTTTTTCTCCCTACTTGGTTGTTCAGCGCTCTTTATCTGTTTTGTTCTATTTTTCCTTTATTCATTCAACCACATTCCTGCATAAAGATGTCATGTAATGTAAACTAACAACCTGCAAGCTATTCCTGATACCCTTATGGTCATATGAATGAGATTATTCTTCTCTGTGAAGTCAGAGTAAAGCCAGGAGGCTTTCCTCTCCTCAGCTGTGCTCTGAATCTCTCATATAAGAGTTAACACAAAGTCAGTGGAAACCAATACACGTGTTTCCAGAATGTTACTTCACAATAACAGGGATTTTGTATCTGATCCTGAATATAAAATCTCAGGCAAGGCCCTTGATCTCTACCAGTCTTTGATACACCTGCATGGGACTTTATAAAAAATAAAAAAATAAAAAATAAAAAATGCAGCAAGTTCACCTTTTGGTCAACATAAAGTAGAGCAGTGGAAATGAGAGAGCTGTTCCTACAGCCTTTGGAAAATCAATAGCAATTAAATCAGGAGTTCAAAAAATCAGAATCTTAGGTTTTTATTCTATTCTCTTTTTTATAGTTTTTCTTTTATATTCAATTTCAGCTAAGGTTAAAAGAAAAGTATTCACAAGTTGAAAAAATAGATGGATTGGTCCGATGTTTGCTTAAAAGAATATATGTCTTTGGCGTAGCAGGTTCTTTCTGGGCTACCTGCTTGCTGCTGCAGTGGGAGTGCAGCAAGCAAGTGATTATTAAAATTTGATTACATTGGTTTCTGCTTCAGTTGTAGAACGAAGTTGGTCTGATCATTGCATTTCTCCATAAAAAGGGTGGCTTTTTTGTGCCTATCTTTAGTTTCTGCTTCCAGCTGTCTCTATGCCTGAACCTTCCAGTAGTTTCTAATGTATGTAATTGTGGCATCTGTTTAATGCAGAGCCCCTGGTTCTTGGCAGTGGATAAGGAATGCTTTTGTACTCGGTGGAGCTGGGCTGGGAATGCATTGGTCCAATTCCCTGGTAGTAAATCAGGCTGTTCAGTTATACACCTTTGCCAACAATTTCAAGTAGTTAGGATGGAAATTGGAGATAATAGGGCTGAAGGACAATTCCCGTTTTCTCCCAGTGCCCTCCTGCTTTCCCCTCTAGGCCAGCTACAAAAGAGTGACAATGAAAGAAATCACTGTGGTAATTACACAGTTCCAGAAGTTTTCCCATCTAGTGGGACAATCCTCCTGTGGCCAGCTGCATTGCTTTTGATAACATTTTATAGAGAGGCCTTATTCTACAAGTAATATTTATGAAATTTATGTATGTCTTTGGTCCCAAAGGATATAAAAGTGCTTTATATTTTCACTATACACAGAAACAGTTTATTGACATAAAATAACCTCTCTAATGGAAAGTGACTGAAAAGCTATGCATGGTTGTACAGAAGAAAATTTGGCCAAGGTTGGCCAAATTATTTGGGTCATACTCTTCTACAGAAAGAGACTTTTCCACACTTTTCATACATATATAGAGAGAAAGTCTGTATACTATATGTAGGAAGTAAAATGGAACTTGTCCTTATTTCTTTAAAATGCTACATTTGTTCAATTAGGAATGGTGTTTTTTTCATGTGGCCTGAGAACTTGCAAGTCTAAAACTTTCTTACATGCAGGTTTCAAATGTAAGTCCTTTTAGCTGTTGTTTTTTTGTTGTTGTTGTTGTTGCTTTTTCAGTGTCTGGTATTCTTGAGACTCAAAAACCATGACTTTCAAGGACTTTCATATGGAAAATCTCACAACTGTAGTATTCTAAAAATAACTGGAGCTTGAGACTTTTAATTTTGTTCATCTTACACAAATTGTTAATGGGACATTTTCATACAAATTAAAGCTCCTGGATTTTTAGTAGTTTTCTCACACAGAATTCATCTCTATAATGTATTTGGCAGAATTCTGCATTTAAGTACCAGCAGTGCTTCTCTGATTAATTGTATTTATTGTTGTTTCTCAAATTATTATACATCTTCTAGAAGTATGAGAACATTTGTACTAATTACATTAAATCTCCGCAATGACAACATATGGCAAGAAATAGGGTTGGCAGTGTCATGAGCTTCTAAATGAGTGAGAGAATGAGTAATTTTGAAAAGAAGGGCAGGGGGGATATAATTACGTCTGAACAAGACATGAAAACAACCCTTTGCTAATAGAGCAGATAGGTTGAACTGCTTTGGTAGAATCTGATTCTGTACTCCCTACTGAAGGCAAGGAAATATGTGCTGGTGGAAGAAGTGTACAACTGTTTCTGCAGCTTTCCTCTTACTCTGTTGTTAGACATCTTTCAAAACCCAGTTTTAACAGGTGTACATTTTTGCAGATTGCCACGTGATTAAATATTCAATATCTAGCCTCTCGTGTTTGAACAATACTGTTTCATCAGAAAAATGGGAATGAAAACTGGGAAACATCTCTAACGGTATCTTCACACAAAGAAGATGAGAGAGAAAGTTTGATGAAAGCCTAGTTTTCAAAGGGTTGCCTGAAGCATGTAGCTAGAGGCAAGTTAACATTAGTTATAGTCCTTTGCAAGGCCTGTTTACATGTTTCCTCTGTAGTCAAAGGGCGGTATGTATATGCTTAAAAATTAAAAATGCCTACATGGTTCCTTTCAGTCTTTTATCTTACCAACATGTGAATGCTACTTGACACTATGCTCTGAAATGTTTTAAGATCTCAAGCCTCTTTTTAATTCAATATATGGAATTCATTTAGGTTGGAACTTAGCCCTTTTGGAGAGTTGTAGTCCTACTTGCAGGAGACTTAAAACGGAGGGAGAGATGTAAAGCAGAAAAGCATAGCTGGAGTGCTGATGCACTGTGTGCTCATGCAGTCTGTATCTGGGTGGAGGGTCTGGCTGTGTAAGAGGTGATGCAGGAAAGACAGGCTGGGTCCGTATTTTCCCAGGATCGTGGTGCTAGGTCTTCAGCTTCTTCTTTGTAACATTCACATAGGCAGAAGTAACAGGGATACACGATCAGTTCTTATGTTTTCCTCTGCCACATAAGGAAATACCACCAAAATCATTTTAACCATTAAGGATAGCTGTTCTGCTTGTGTTGTAACATGGGAAGTTTTCACTCAATGTGAAGTAATTTAAAGGCAGTTGTAATAACAATTACGGATATAGCTGTAGACGGAAAGCACCAGGAAGTAATTTTTTCTTCAGAATTTAAATAGTTATTTAAAAAGCTGAAATTTATTTCCTTGTTGTCATTGATTTTCCCTTGTGGAAGCAAGTTCTAGTGTCAGTGTCAACTGATTTCTTTAAGAAGTAAAGGGATATCCAAAAATTCTGTAGTCTTGTGACAGGAAAAGAAGCTAAATAATGTATACTCTGTAATTCCTTATGGTTGAATTTCTAACATGTAGAAATAAATTCCTTATACTTATTCCTAATCTAGTTGAAATATAAACTGAAGGTGTTTTATCTCTTCAGTTGGGAGTGTTTGTATATGTATTATATGCAGGGGAAAATAGACATAAAATATCTAACATTACTTAGATAGTGGATGTGCTTTAAAGTGATTTGATTCAACAGTTGGAGACGTATTATATATTGTATTGTTTAAAGTTTTATAGAGATGGATATGTCATCTGTCTGTTCCAGACATGTTGCATGATATGCCCAGATATGCATTCTTGCTACCTTCCATTTGTGTCATCAGTTCTGGTCTCAGTTTCATCTTGATTTTTCATACATTAATATTTGGCTTTTCTTTCCTTCCATTTCATCTTTTCCACCACTGCCTAATCCTTCCACCATCATGGCAGAAGAAGCTATCACTCCTACACTTATTACCTGTAAGTAACTTCTTTGACATCAGAGACACACTTTCTGCCATGTCGTTCCATGCACAATGAGTGAATGCTAATATTGCAAGTTCCTTTATGAAAACCAAACCTTTAAAAAATTTTACCAAGATAAAAAGATAAAAACAGCATGGTCAATAATGTAAAGAAATACTTAGTTTTACAGACGTTTCTATGCCTCATACTGTGCATTAGAGTCCTTTGAATATAGTTACATAATGAATTTTCTTAATTAAAAAGTAGTAGGTATAAATATCACTACCATGTCTAAGAGAAATTTTCATGCCTAAGTAACAATTTTTAGAATTTATGTAGTGGTTTCTTTCTTATTTGTCCTGATGAAAATATACCATTGGTTAGAGATGTACAAGCATTTCCATTTGTTGTTATGTACTTAATACTACTTTTTCATGAATAATGATCATGCAAAAACATCATGCATTGCCATTACTGGGGTGGATTTAAAAGGAGAGAGAGATTAAAAATGAGGGCATGATGAACCATAACTTTCACTAGTAAACTATCATGTTGATACAGTCCTGAGTAATACCATTATATGATTTTTTATTTACCCAAAGTCTTTGCTTCATTCTCTGCTGTCAGCAGGTGATGAATGAGAAGGGTTCTTCTGTGAATTTAGCAAATACCTTTCAGAGGTTATTTACCTTTTCTCACTTTCCAGGTACACGGAATACATGGTAGTTTTTGGTTTAGCAAAATATTAGAGATCTTGCTTAATTGCAAAGTGAGATGCATTTAAGATTGTTTAATCTTGTTGGCCACCAGTAGAAATCAATGATCTAACAGATATGTGTCTTCTTTAAAGAGCTCAACTTTAAAATTCATAGGAAACTTGAAGATATTTTCATATAGTTACTGAAGATGGGGTGTTACTTGCATGAGACATACTATACTACTAGTTTTCAGGTACATTTGGTAGTTGAATGCTCTTGAAAAGAAAAAATCTCAGTTATGTTTTTGTTCAAACATAATACTAAGTTTCTCTTGTTCCTTTTTTAGTAGCTCTTCATACTTCTTAAATAAACATTTTTTCAATGAGTATGTTGAAAAAGCTTGAAACATTCATTTATGGAACTTATGGAAAAATTAGTATATGTTTTCTAAGTTGAAAACTTAGGAAGCAGAACCATACTTCAAATGAATTAAAGCAACTAAAATTTAAACCTCTTAGCTCAAATTGCCTAAGACTTCTGAATATACTGAAACTGCTCATTTGCTTTGTAATTCATATTTCATATTACATTATTTGACACTCTACATATAGTGCAATTTTTTTAAACTGTTCATTAAAGCACTGTATTAATGTGAAGGTCAGAAAAAATTCTCTCTTCCATAGATGCAGTATTTCAAAATTTGTTTCTGTTCCTGAGATGACAAGACCATATTTTCCATGAAATAGGCCTTCAAGAAAACATTCAGTTGGGACCATTTAACTGTTGTTTTTAAAATGTAAAACTAGTATAATATAGTAAGTCATGGAGTATATTGTTGCCATAACAAGTAAACATATTTAAATTAATATTTTAATATGATTCATGTCTCAAGGCTAAGTCAAAAACAAAAATTGAAACAAATGAAACATTAAATGAAGCACTGTTTCATTATTCAAAGATATTGGAGTATAGCATTTTTTTTCTTTTTTTTCACTGACAATGGAAAATGTGTGAATTGAAATGTTTCTGTAAGCTTTAGAAACAGGTTTTGTCCACAGTTTTCAATCATAGAGGCTATTAATAGTGGACGGAATAGGGTTTCTTTTTATTCGGGATAATCTTACAGTGTCTTCCAAAAAAGACTTGTGTTTTTGTTGGTGTGATCCAAATGTAGTAACTTTGTGGCTTGGGTACATTGACTCTTTTAAAAGAAATTGTGTGATCTTGACTGTATGTTGTTTTGCTGGTTGTCTGGAGAAAGAAGGAAAGTAAGAGCCCGGAAAGGAGCAGACAAGATCAGCCCACCATATGAGGAAACATTCTGGATCAAATTCTACACCTGTTTATGCAGCATGCAATTTCACTGAAATTGGTGGAGATCTTAGATGAATGCAGAATTCATTCCAATTTTATTTTTAGCTGAGGAAGTTGGTATGGATTATAAAATGATCTATATTTTGAGAAACATCATTTGAAGTGCTCTGCTATTGCTAATTTGCCACTTCTATACTGAGTATCATATTCAAATTTACTGATTAGTCATTGTAAATGCAAGCTGTGACATCCAACCGAACATCTATGCACTGAAATAGTTACTATTGTCTTGTATGCTGCTTTCCTTATGTGCTGTGGGCTCCTTTTGCCTAGTAGACTGCAATCTCTGCCACTTCAAGATCCATCCTAAATTAAAATTAAAAAAGAAAAACTTGGCAGATGCTTAGTGCTGCTGATGAATCATCAGAGGTGGACCTACAGCTGTGCATATTTGGCAGAGAATTATTTCCATTTTATCTTGTGTTTACTAGTTAGCCAGTCAAGAGACATTACAAAAAAGAAGCTGAGTACTGCTATTAAGAATTATACTTCTTGTTAATGGGTTTAAGTGCCTCTGCCTGTGCCTTTCCTCCCACTTTTGCTTTCCTGCTCACTGGTGCATTTTTTACCTTTCACCTCAGTCAGGAAGCAGATTTTGTTTTTTGTCTGGCCATAGTTAGTTCTTTATGAATTCTTTTGTTCTTAAGATTAGAGCAAGTTTCACAGCGCTCATTAACTCTGCAGCAGGTCTTTTGACTTCCTCATAAATTCCAGGTGGGGAAAAAGAAGAATGGGGTCGATGTCATTAGTGCCACTTGTAATGACTGGTGTTCACAGTGTGGCAGCCAGCATTGCCATGACTCTACTTTCTCCCAACACCTTTTTGGATGGGCAAAACCCCAGCAACATTGGCCAGAGAAGGAAGAATACATTGGTAGTTTGTTGTGTATTCATGGTTAATGAACTAGACAAGCCTCTTGGTGAGGTGAAAATAAGCAGCGCCCCGTGCTGATCAGTGATCATTATCTTTTATATTTGAGATTTTCATTTAGACGAAGATTTAGATAGAGGCTCTGTCTGCTTTGGAGATCATTAATCATTATTAGTCAGGAGCTAATATAACTAAATTCATGCAAACTCAATCATGAAGGCAAACAGAGTGTTTCTTCTCTCTGAATGTACTGAAGACACTGGCCTCTGATGGGCAGTTTGGGGAATTCAACTTACCCCAAATTCCGGGTCAGATATTACAGATTGTAACTGTTCATCTTGCTTTTGAGAAAAGGCTTCATTACCTTGCTACGAGTAGGATGTATGCCCAATTAAAATGGAAAGTTTTGAAGGTAGTTTTTGATGTTGTCCCTCAGTTTGAATTTGATATCAAAATGGTATGGTATGGTTATTAGTGAAATTAGCTACTTACGCAACAATGGTGCTACACAGCAGTTAGGTGCATAATGTTATTCTATTTTTATGCCTTATTACAAGTCATTTCAACCTGTGCTAAAGCAGGGAAATAGGAGACAATTAGTACCAAGTATTCCTAGAAAATATTAATCATGTTGGGATCTTAATAGCATCAAATCTAGCTGATGTTGTCTCACCCAGCACTAATCATCTAGTTAGGTGACTTAGCACAGGGATGCATCACGGGTACATCTCCTGTATAGAAATCTCAATCCAGAAGCTTAAAACATTGAAATATTATTAAAATGGACTGCATAGAACAACAGCTCCTACTGCCTAATACTTTTAATGTGACTCAGAGAGGACAGAAATTTTCCTGCAAGAAAATTAATTCTACAAACATCGAGCTTTTTCATATAAACAAAAATAAAAACATACCCTCCTTTACATGAGAATTTGATAGTTTGGGGTGCAGTTGATATCTGACTTGAGCTCACGAGTCTGGAAAAGTGTTCTCAGTTATTTCTGTGTCTCTTGCTTTGCCAACAGATTTCCAGTGCTGGCTTCTGGATCTCTGTACAGAGACTTAATTTGTGGTTCATTTCCCCAGTCTGACTAGGGACAATGCAATCGTCCTAGCACCTATGGCAAAAGATTAGCAGATTAGCAAAATGACCCTAATAATCAGTCATAACATTTTCAGAAAATCACTGTTGTTTAAATTCTTAGCAGTGATTTCTGGATAATTCCAGGAAAGATGTGGTCATAGCATTTAAAATTTACATATGAGTTTGAAAATACTGAGAGATGTTACAAACAATTTGGTATTCCCAACTGCAGCTGCCTCTGGAACTAAAATAAGTTCATCCATTCACATCTTCCAGGTAGAGGAGAGCTCTGAACAGAAAAATGTGAATGTGTTTGAACTGCCTGATGTGTTTGATCTGTTAGACGAAGCCTATGATCTCTTCTGGATCTTTAAATATGCATAGTTACATAGACTTGTATCATAGAATCGTGTAACCCAAAATAAATGTGGATTTCTGTAATTGTCTTGTAGGCTAGACTTAAATCATTTGGGGATGTCCCATGAGTTTTGTTGCATCTGGTAAAGTCTATAATGCCAATATGCAGCGCCCAAAATAGCAAGGAGAGAGTTTTACTAAATCGGCATGGCTGAAAAATACATTAGTGGGCTATGTGCCATATGCTTTGAGTATGGGGGTAAAATATCTAGCTTTCATGCAGAGATACTCAGCAATCTCAGAATTAAAATTGTATTTTTAATTAAAATACACCACATTATTTTTAAAAATATGTCTGAAGTCATTATTTCTTACACTGATTCCTTGTTCCTTCTGATCCTTTTGAATGTGATTGTATTGCTGTATAGCCAAGGCTTATGTTCACATTTCTCCATAGCAAAATTTATAAATAATCCTTAACACTCAGACCACCAGTAAGTAAATCCTTTTTTTTTATTAGCTCTTTCTAAAGTTTTGTGAGCCCCTCAGGACTATGATCTGACTACATGAAATAGCTTTCTTGAGCTGTGCCAGAGATCAGATTAGCAAAGGTATACACACAGAGGAATAGCTCTGCTTCAGTTGCCCTTTTGTGAGCATATTTAGATGCTCACTCCAAGTTACTGTTCTAGCACCTACAAGTAGGAAACCCATAGTCACTTCTAAAGTTACCCAGAGTTCTCAAAACCACATTAGCACAGAGGTGTTGAGTGAGAAACCATAACCTGTAATGTGCTGCAAATGTGGATTTTTCAAAATAAATGAGTACTAAAGAGAGAGTGAGGTGAAGTATCAGAAGTGATTAATTGCTATGCTGGTCACACAATCACATTCAGTTACTGTCCTTGTTCCCTCAGTGTCAAGCAGTAAATTTGCAGATGAGCTAAGGGTTTGGAGACTTTTCTGTCCTTAAAGGGGCAGTTTCATTTTCAGTTTACACCGCTTTTTTTTTTGGAAGTTAAAAGACATTTAGTATGGAGACCAATATGACTGTAGGAAAAATAAACGCTTATGTAGTCTAGAGATGTCTTGGTTTAATAAAAGGTTTGTCTCCCTTTTCTAAACTAATACACAGGGATTTGAATTGAATGCTGAGAATTTTTTAAGAAATTGTAGATTCCATATACTCTTTGTAGGATAAGCCTGAAAGCCTATCTTTATTATACAGAAAGCTGAGATATAATACGTACATTCTGGAGGGGAGGAGAGGATAGAGACAGGTATGTGTATTAAAGAAGCTACCCTCTGTATTTGTGCATTTGTATTGCTGTTCCATATTGAGTCGTGTTCAGTTACTGTGACCTGTTCACCAGAGTGGATCATTCTCTCTGTAAAATCTTGGGTTGAATTAATCCTCAATTAGCCTGTTGACATTGTTTGTAGTTTGCTAAAAATTTGGTTCCCAAGTCAGTCATGCTTTCTGTCAACAGCAGTCATTCTAGTTACTGAGATTTTACTGTTATCGTCCATCATTGTTGAAATAGACTTTAAAAGAGGGTATAAGATGAATCATTTTCATTCACTTTGTTTAAGGCTAAAATAGAATCTTCTCTCAGGAAAAAGGTGTGATTCATGCCTTTTTAGCTCTGAAATTGCATTTCTATATACATTGATAGCTAGACACTGACTTCAGATTCTTTCATTTTATCCAAATGGAAAGTAGAGTTTTTCACTGTTATAGTGTTAGTATTTATTGTACAAGATGGGTAATGACATTGAAAACTTACTCTCTCTAAACCTAAACCTGCCATTACACTTTGTGTGAATGTAAAAGCGTTAACAGTAAAGAATATAAGCTGCATATTAAAACCAAAACTCACATCATAATTTATATTGCCAAAGGCCTTTATTTTTTCTTGAGGTTAGTTAGATTGAGGTGTTAGTTTTCAAAGTGGTTTAATGAAATACTGAAATGAGCAGTAGCAGATGACTGCTAACAGTAGGACTACAAGGAACAAGGTTAATGTGGCTTTGCATCTATCCTGGACTCAAGGAGGACCAGCAGCAGAGAAATGCTTAAAGAAAAAGGGACAGAAGAAATCATTTGGGGAATCTAGCCTAAGACTTCTTTGCTCCAGTGTAGCACAGACTTAATCACTTCTGCAATAGAGATAAGAACAACTATAACAAGGTGTTTGTGTCTGTTGAATGATGTCAGCACAGGGCACTGAGGTGTTATAGTCATTAGTGTTGCAATAACTTCTACCGAGTTATTGTATTTTTGTTTGAGCTTCTAATCTGTAGTCTTTTATCTAACCCCTGAATCCCATGGGAGATTCTTCAGCTGAAATACCTTTTCTGATCCTCCTTGCAAAGAATGTGGCCAGATTAATGATAATCCATCTCCAGGTAGCATGTGTCAATGTTCTCACTTAATTTTGCAATGAAACTGTTCTCATCTTGGCTCCCGTTCCTTCTTTTCCTCTCCGTTTGTTTCCTTACCTACAGTATTCCGTGAGCTTCTTTAAAGTCTACATTTCCAGTTCCCTGATGTAGAGAACATTGGCCATGTGCTTTCCATAGTGTCTGGCAGACCAAAAACATCTTTAATTTCCAAATTTTCTTTCTGTCATTTTTCTTGGTCATTGTTTTTCTGCAATGAAGTGCCTAACTCTGACATGGGAGAATAAGAAACCATGCCTCGGTTAGTTTCTTGTGCCACTTCTGGTCGCTCTGGCCCTCTGCCTCTGCCTCCATTTGTGAGAGTCTGTGCAGGGATTCTGTCTGATCAGGGTCCTTCCTAATTTCAGAACAATAGCCCACATGCAAAGTGTAGCTAATGAGATTGCATCATCTGTGAATATGAGACTCACAAAAACAAAGCAGATAAGGAAACAGAGGGAGCAGGCTGTGCTGCGTGCTTGCAAAGCCAGCAAAGACTGGCATTTTGTCAGTTCCGGACACCCTGTTACAAAACAAAATTATTTTTTAGAGATTTATCATAGGTATTAGAATCAAAGCTGTGTTTCATTTACAAGTGTGCTAGAAAGGTTTTATTGTTATTACTACTATTATTATTAGACTGTAGCTTTTAGTGTGTGCTATAGAGAGAAAACTGTAGGACTGTCAGAAAAGTCTTGCATAATCGTGGTTAGTTCCTGTGCCAACCTAACAGCAGCAGTGATCCAAATAAAACAAGGTGGTAGCTGGAGCAGAGCAGGGCTTCGTAGGGCTTGTGCCAGCAACTACCTGCTCCTTTAGAGTACTGAGCTGATAAAACATAAAGAAGCACCCTTAGTTTTTGTTTTAGCAGCAGAAGCTCAGGACCACTTCTGCTGAGGTTCTCACACAAATTATGAATCTCAGATCCATTGGCGAGACATAGAAACACATGGCTTGGTGGTATCTAGATTATACTCAGTGCACCTGCAGAGGGAGTTTGCTTCTCTCCTTGCTCATTCTCTGATTCCTCTGATCATAAGACACAAGTTTGAGGTGCCAGAGACATGAGCCATCAGTGTGCCCAGGTGGCCAAGAAGGCCAACGGCATCCTGGCTTGTGTCAGGAATAGTGCAGCCAGCAGGAGCAGGGAGGTGATCGTCCCCCTGTACTCAGCTCTGGTGAGGCTGCACCTCGAGTGCTGTGTTCAGCTTTGGGCCCCTCACTACAAGAAGGACATCGAGGCCCTGGAGCATGTCCAGAGAAGGGCTACGAAGCTGGTGAAGGGCCTGGAGCACAAGTCCTGTGAGGAGTGGCTGAGGGACCTGGGGTTGTTTAGTCTGGAGAAGAGGAGGCTCAGGGGAGACCTCATTGCTCTCTACAACTACCTGAAAGGGGGGTCAGCCTCTTATCATAGTTAACTAGCAATAGGACTAGAGGGAATGGCCTCAAGCTGCGCCAGGGGAGGTTCAGGTTGAAAATTAGGAGACATTTCTTCTCAGAAAGAGCAGTCAGGCATTGGGACGGGTTGCCCAGGGAGGTGGTGGAGTCACCGTCCCTGGGGGTGTTCAAAGAAAGGCTGGACGTGGTGCTTGGGGACATGGTTTAGTGGGTGACATTGGTGGTAGGGTGATGGTTGAACCAGATGATCTTGGAGGGCTTCTCCAACCTTAATGATTCTGTGATTCTATGATTTTATGATCTCTTGCGTGTCTGAAGGAAAGGCAAAGCAAAGCATTCTCTAACCTGTGCATTTCACCATTGTCCAGGAATGAGAGGATCGTGTGGTTTAGAGTAATTGTGCCACTCAGCATCTCCCCATGCAAAGTGGCAGTGTGCTGTCCTCCTGTGTGGTGATGTCAGTAGCCAGAAGTACATCTTCCAGTATGGATTTGTCCAACGTTTGTTCAGTTATAATAATGGATGCATATTGGCTGCAGCAAGTTACAGTTAGGGTAGGCTAGACAGGTTTTTACTTAGCTTAAAAATGTGTACTGGGTTATGTTTTAGGTGTAAAGGAATTTATGTTGCAGTTTATGGTCCTATTTGTCAATTGCCCATGGAAGGGTCTCTTCAAAGGGACTAAGGTTCATGACTTACAGTGTATTTTCAAAAGCTGTTGAAATACTGAATGCTTGATATTTATTTTAATAAATACATAATATACTGAATGTTTTGTATATATTTTAGGGTGAGATTGTCATGTTTATGATACCTCATAGAATAGGATCCTGATCCTTAAGCCGTAACATAGGGGTGTTAATGGCAGTAGAACTTTAAGTAAAGTTGAGAACAAGTTACTGACTCTGGTTGTATGTCCAGTCCTAGTACAAGTTACCAGCAGGAATGCGATGTGCTTTTTGCTGAATAAGGTACAACAGTTTCAGCTGCCTTTTGCTGGAACTCAAAGCACTGTAAACCTCTTTTGAGGCTGGAATACTGGACATTCGTAGGATTTTCTTGTCCAGTTCTCTGTCCACAATGGATTTCATTTCACATGCTCTTTAGATCCTACTTCCATTGTCTTCCTTCCAGCTTATTTTCTAATTCTTCTTTAATTATTCTACTGACCATTTTCTTTTCCATCTCTTTTTTGTAATTCCATTTATTTGTTGTATTTACTAAAGGGCTATTGCTTAGATAGAATCAAAGAATCACAGAATGGTTTGGGTTGGAACATAGTTGACCTTAAATATCACACAGTTCCACCCCCTCTCTGTGACAGAGACACCTTCCACTATACGAGGTTGCTCAAAGCCCCATCCAACCCAGCCTTAAACATTTCCAGGGGAGGGGTATCCACAAGTTCTCTGGGCAACCTGTTCCAGTGCCTCACCACCCTCATAGTAAAGAGTTTCTTCCAAATATCTAATCTAAATCTCCCCTCTTTTAGTTTAAAGCTGTTATCGCTTGTCCTATCACTACACTTCCTGACAAAGAGTCCCTCCACAGCTTTCCTGTAGGCCCCCTTTAGGTACTGAAAGGCTGCTATAAGGTCTCCCCTGAGTCTTGTCTTCTCCAGGCTGAACAACCCCGATTCCTTGAGCCTGTCTTTGTAGGAGAGGTGCTGCAGTCCCTTGATCATCTTCATGGCCCTCCTCTGGACTTGCTCTAATAGGTCCACATCCTTCTTGTGCTGGAGGGCCCAGAGCTGAACACAGTACTCCAGGTGGGGTCTCATGAGAGCAGAGAGCATTACTTCTCTCAGCCTGTTGGCCACGCTGCTTTTGATGCAGCCCAGGATACAGTTGGCTTTCTGGGCAGCAGGCGCACACTGCCAGCTCATGCTGAGCTTCTCATCTACCAGTACCCCCAGGTTCTTCTCCTCAGGGCTGCTCTCAATCCATACTCTCCCCAGCCTGTGTTTGTGATTGGGATTGCCCCGGCCCAGGTGCAGGACCTTGCACTTGGCCTTGTTGAACTTCAGAAGGTTCACACAGGCCCACCTGTCAAGCCTCCCAAGTCCCTCTGGATGGCATCCCTGCCCTCCAGTGTGTCGACTGCACTGCACAGATTGATGTCACCTCAGACTTGCTGAAGGTGTGTTCAGTTTCACTGTTCATGTCGCTGACAAAGATGTTAAACAAAGCCAGCCTCAATACTGACCCCTGAGGAACACCACTCATTACTGATTTCCACCTGGACATTCAGCCAATGACTGCAACTCCCTGAGTGCAACCATCCATCAAATCCATGTCTCTCCAATTTAGAGACAAGGATATCATGAGGAACAGTGTCAAATGCTTTGCACAAGTCCAGGTAGCTGTTATCAGATGAAGTTGTCTCTTCCCTCATCCACCGATGCTGTAACCCCATCATAGAAGGCCACCAGATTTGTCAGCCATGACCTGCCCTTAGTGAAGCCATGTTGGCTGTCACCAATCACCTCCTTATTTTCCGTTTGCCTTAGCATAGTTCCATGGAGGTTCTGCTGCATGATCTTGCCAGGCACAGAGGTGAGACTGACTGGCCTGTAGTACCCCAGGTCTTCCTTTTTTCCCTTTTTAAAAATGGGGGTTATGTTTCCCCTCTTCCAGTCAGTGGGAACATCCCCAGACTTCCACAACTTCTCAAATATGATGGACAGTGTCTTAGCAACTACATCTGCCTCAGGACCCATGGAACAGGTTGCCCAGAGAAGTTGTGGACATCCCATCCCTGCAGGTGTTCAACACCAGGTTGGAAGAAGTCCTGGGCAACCTGATCTAGTGGGTAGCATCCCTGCCCATGGCAAGGGAATTGGAACTAGATCATCTTTAAGGTCCCTTCCAACCCAAGCCATGTTATGATTTTATGATTCTATGATGTATCTCATCAGGTTCCATGGACTAGTGTACCTATAGGTTTCTTAAGTAGTCTTGAACCTGATCTTCTCCTGCAATGGGCAGTTCATCATTCTTCCAATCCCTGCCTTCTGGGGCCCAGGCTATGTGACTAGATCTCTTGCTGGTGAAGACTGAGGCAAAAAAGTCATTGAGTACCTCAGCCTTCTCCATATCACAGGTGGCCAGGTCTCCCATTTCTTTTGGGAGAGGACCCAGTTTCCCTAATCTTCCTTCTATCATTGATGTACCAACAGACTTAGATAGACTTAGTCTGTGGGAACATGTATCATGATAAAATTAATGAAAGACTAAGTTCAGTGTCTAAATGAGTAATTTCTGTGTTGAACATTGTTTCTTTATTTTCATGGGAAAATAGTCAGCTGTTTTCATTTTATCATTTTTTTTCTTATATAAAATTTATTTTGCTAAGGCTTTAAAAATGTTCACATCCACATTGAAATTTAGCATGCAATATTTTACGTTCAAAAAGAGAAATTGTATCTTAAGCAATTGAAAATGATGTCACTGTAGAAATTCCAATATAACATTAATTATGGGAAGTATACTTGAACACCCACAGTACTGTGTATTTACTTATGTCAAAACAAGATAATGCTTACTGTATTAAGAATAGCTTTTCATTTTATGATTGCCTGTTGTTTTTTGAATCATAACCTTCACTTGTTTCTTTAATTTAGGAGAAAAAGCCATTAAACATAGAGACTTCCTGAAAGCGTGTGCTGCATGAAAGCTTTAATTAAATCTACAAGTAAAGCTTTAAAAGAACAAGATTCAAATTAATTGCAACAAGGACCATGCATTTATTTCTGTGACAGGCCTTCGCGCGTTAGAGAAAAGGCAATCTGTGTACCCTTATCTGAATTAGTAAACTCAATATCACTTTTCATTACCATGGTAGGTCATTGCCATGCGTCTTCAGTGTGACACTGTTTACATGATAATGACCTCACAAATAGAGCCTGTTCCAAACAGTTTGCAGTAGTAGAAAGTTGTAAATCCATGAAGTGGAATAAACTGTCCTCAGCTTTCTGCATCATTGCATCTTGCGAGTTCCCCTCTAGACTGAGTTTCATAATTAGGCAGCAGTATAATTAAGGCAAATTCAGTAAATGCAAATAGGGCAAAAGGATTTATAGCTGATTATGGCTGTTATAGCATACCTGAAGTAAATTAATTTCTAAGCTTTGTTATTAGCTGACTTCAATGACATGGAATCTAGAAGTAGAAAGTATTGTTCACAAAAAGTGTTCATAGCTAAAGTCAGCGAGTGGTAGTCCAGGCAGATATATTTAGATTTACTAAGTGCTCAAATATACCCATGGAAAGATTCAGTAGAACATATTGCTTTAGTTGTTGGTGTATGATTGCTTTTGAATTAGATGAGATTTTTAAGATCATAAATATATTTTTCTCCCACTGTATAATGTAATGAAATCAGCATGCTCCCTCAAATCATATCCTTAAAGAAAATGTCATATTTACATCTGGTAATTTGACTAGATATTGGAAAGCTTCACTGCTTCAAAATCTTGGAATGCTAAAACAGACATCAAATGGGTAAAACAAACTGAGCATAACCACTTAAATTTGACAGCCTAAAATATCTAAAACAAGTACCATTCTGTGGTATCTTGCTATGTGAATTCAAATGCCGAATGCCCTCAATTCCTGTGGACTTCAGCAGAATCTTGCAGAATCTTGTCCAACATTTGGATGTCTCAGCCTTGCCTTAACAAATAGCCTATTTCTCACTAGTCATATGCAGCATATACTGGATATTGCAAGACTGGTTCTGTCTGCAACAACCTTGGGAGTTGCTTTGCAGACAGAGAGTAATGGTTTCTACTTTAGTTGCTCACCTAATATGCAAAGCAATTTTAATTATATGCTGTCCAACCCTCTCTGCTATATATTTTTCCACTTGCTGGTTCTGGATGAAATACATACTTTCTACGTGCAAAGGTTACTAGTAAGTGTACACTGCCCCTGAAAGCATTTATGGCTAATTTTGCCCTAAGCATGCATAATGTAGCTAAGTACTAATTAAAGGTTAAAGAATGGGGATCCATCTTTTCTCTGCCTGATGAATAGAGGAATGTGTTCTGCATGTGGTCAGATGCATATTCTACTCTCAGTTGGACAGAATTGCTAGGATGCTGCAAAACCAAACTATATCAGACTACAGTTCGAGAGACTCCACATTTTTTTCACAGCACAACAAAGGACTAATAAATCACTGTCTTGTGTCGTGTAATAAATTAGCTGTTTTATTGTGTTTCATATAAATATGTAATACTGAAAGGCATGCATGGGTTGAATGTAGTTCTGATTTCATAAGGGACTTTTTTTTCACCCTACATACTGACCTTAAAAAGTTATCTGTGGACAGGTTGTATGTTTTGCTACTAAAGACAAAGGGGCAAGGCAATAAAGCCACCACCAGTATTACAGCCCTTTCTCAGGTCCTACTAATAGCTGATTAAAGCAGGTTTTGATCACTTCTAAATATTGCCATGACTGCTGCCATGTAGTATAAGAGAAAGAATAGTGATAGAACTACAGTGGCAGATGAAAAATGTGGCTGTATTCATAGTGCTACAATTTACCTAGAATTTCCAGAGAGTTTGTGATCTTAATAATTCTGCAAAACCTTCATTCCATAATGAACTAAAACTTTGTAGTTCTTTGAAATCATTCTTTCAGAAATCCTGGTGTTTACTTCTTTTCTGTGGGCTGCTTCCTGCCATAAAAATGTACTAACAATTGCTTTTTAAATAAGTTTCCAAATAGGTTAGGGAAAAAGCATGAGGCTAGGAACCGAGAAGTCTGCTTTTTGCCAGTAGCTTGGTGATGAGAGCTCTTAAATCTTTGTGTGCCATGTTCCACACGTTTTTTAAATTTTGATTGCTATTAACAGATGCAAAGAAAGGATATCATGACTACTGAAGGTCTGATATCAGAGGGGTAGAGTTCATGCTTCCTTTGCCACCACTTGGATTTGAGAAAAAAATAGCTTTTTGTTTCTAAATAGAAAGCCAGCGCTGCCTGAAAATGTATGTCATTGGAACATTAGTACCTGAAAATCAGTGATGGAATTGTCACCATCTAAGACAGGATTAGTCACATATACTTGCAGAACACATATTCTCATATGAGTAGCCTTAGCAAAAGCACCAGGAGAGGTATAAAGTCTTTTCTCTGATACTGTCTGCTTTGGTACTTCAGTGGCTGCAGAACTGCCTCCTTTCCCACCCTTAGAGTAATCAGCACGTGAGTTTTACTGCTTCAACCCTTGTGCATGTGGATTACACTTTGGACGATAAATTAACATTATTTAAAGCCCAGGAACTACAGTGGGAGGTTCTTTGGATAAAGCTATGAAAACACTACAACAGAATAATACAATAATTTAGCATCTCATGACTTTCAGAAAAGCATAAATAAAATAATTTAGCACACTATACCTCTTAGAGTATAATCATTTTCTGTCTGATTAGAAGAAGTCAGATAGTCATAGGGTGACAATAGGATGGAAAAGGTCGTATGATTAAATTAGCTTCATTCACACAGGCATTACTTACAAAGGATTTTTGCTATGATTAAAGAAGACCAACAGTAAGTCAAGCAAATAAGATCAAGTTAGTGACCCTCAGAAAGGGAAATTAACCTCGAAAATAAATAAAAGGTTACTGCCCACTACAAGCACTCCAAGATATGCTGCTCTTGCTTAATCACATCTTTCACATTCACCTATGGACTCTGTGTGTGACTGCCATTCTGACTATTTGCAGAGGGTTGCACATCTTTAACACAGACTCCGAATATTAAAGCTTATTTTCCCTTTCCTTTTAACTCATGCTGCTTTTTAGTTAACACAAGAAATGACTACTGCGGTCCTAGTGCTCATCCCATTAATATCCCATCAAATTCGTCACGGTTTTTGTATTTTGTTGTAAACATTCATCCGAGCAATGCTGCATCACTTAATCTCCTGTAGGTGTTTCCAATCTCTACGTTATTGTCTCATGGGTTGAAAATATTAACAGTTTGACATTTTTGTCACATGATTCTCCCTTTTTAATGTTTATTTTTCCTTTTGTGCAGATTCTTGGGAGCCTAGTTGTCTTTGTGTGTCTTGACAGAGTCAGAGTCCAATGAAAATCTGTACTAAGCTCTTAATGTAGGATTTTCATAATATATCTCTTGCATTTGAAGCATGGAGAATCTAGACTACCGTAGTCAAATCATTTTGTTTTCTCAGAGGCTTTTCTTAGAGGAAGTGCAGTGGTCCAGAAAGTTGTAAAACATTGTAAAAAAATCACTCGGTGTTATTTTGGGACCTGTGAATTTGCTGTGAATGAAAAACTGCTCTGTCTTTCATTCTCTGAGATAGAAGAAATGCATATAGCTTGGATTAACTAACCAGGAAGGAAAACACAGCAGGAAATATCACTGTCCTGGTTCAGGATTGCTGATTAGTCTCTAGAAATCCGACATTAAATTGGCCTGTCTTCATCTTCCCTGTATCTCATTAGCTTCCACAGTGCCTGTGATCTAGGATTTTCGTGTTGTGGTCTTCTCTGTAAATATTCATGTAGATCCTATCTGTGGGTGACAAAAAGGATCTCCATGCATATTAGCCATTGGCTGTCATTTTAGTAACTTTTGTGTGCTTGCTTTCAATTTGGTGTTGAGAAATGTCTGCTTTGCAAATGTTAAGTGGACCATGGCAGAATTGCTTTGCCTTTCTAAGGAAAGATAGTGATATGGTGTTTCATTTTTTGTTGCATATTTTGCTGTCAGATACTTACCAGATAGCAGATCAGATAGACTAGGCTTTACATTTAAGAGAGATGCATAGTTACAAGGAAATAAGAAGTAGAAGATTATTCAGAATTTATACATTTTGGAGGGGCATCATCCACTCAAGACTGAATAATCCCTGAGAAATTGGATTCAGATAAATAAACCCATATCACTTGCTACTTTGTCATTTTGAACCAACAAAATGTTAATGCCCTGGTTCCTCCTGCTCTCTGCAAGCTGTTGTTTTATTGTGTTACATCCTACAGTGATAGTCACCTTTAAAGAAAAAATCTTATCTTTCCACATGGGTCCAAGGTCAGTAAGAAGGAGAATACTAGTTTGTGTCATGTGCATGCAAGTCATTGCTCAGGAATGAAACATTAGAGGAGAGACAGAATAGATCAGCAAGTGTCCTGAAAGTTCAGATACGGTTAGTTTGCCCTTGCTTTAGCTAGTGAGCATGATCTGACAGCTGTACTTTGTAGTTTCTTCCTTCTGGAGCATGTGATCATGCTTTGATAGCAACCCTTAATCTATTATTAATGCAGTTGTATGTAGATCAAAACTAAAGATCCTTAGTCACATCAGAAAGTAATGCAGGTCTATTTTTATACCATTTGAGGATGTATCTGAAGTGAAGGAAATCAAATGCTGGAGTACTAGTGTCAGGTATTTCTATTCCTCTATGCAAGCTGTAATATTAATGTTTGTAGATGTGCGTGTACATGTGCACTGCACAATAAACCTCATTCTTTTTTGGCACCAAGAACTAGTAAATAAATGCTTCCTTTGAGTCTTTCCCATTTGTTGATTTTGAGCTGTGGCTTTTTTACAAGCTTTGAAGAATAAAAATTGAGACTTATTTGGGTGCAGTCTTACTAAGTATCTAAGTGCTAGCATTTTGATGATAACACCTAGACACCAGCTTTCGAAATTAAAGGGGTTAGTTTAGTTCTGCAACTTTCTCTAATAGCATCATTATTGCAGGTTAATGTAAAAGTAATGCAGTTTGGGTTATGTTCACTTTCCCATTCTGAAATGAGATTTTTGTGGGTTTAAGCCAATGTGACATGCTGTAAGATTTTACTGCAGAAGGGCACTTTGCCTGCTATTGAGCTCATCTTGGAAAAGGCTTTCCCTTTTCTTTTATTCATACTCCTTTTAGCTCAGGTAATATCTGCATGTATGATCATTAAAAAACAAGCTGTTCATCTCTTCACATTGCTGAAAATTTGGAAGCCCATGCTGGGGTACTTCAGGGATTTTAATTCTGCTTGTGACAGGTCTCAAGACATAAGGTATTTACAGTTTACCAGCTTTGTTGCAAAGACACCTGAAGCAGCACGTAGGCATTGACAGTACAACATAAGACAAATGGCTCTGAACAGGTTAAGAGCCAATGGGCCATATCATGTCAGTGACATTTTGCTGTCTTCCTGGAAGGCCCGTGGGTCCTCAGCCACCGGTTCCCTCCTATAAGAACTCCATTGACCAAGTGGACATTGCCATACATCCTAGTTTTTTGAGCATCTTGGTTAACTTGTATCTGCAGCCTACACCAGGTTATCAAGGCCCCTGGGCTCTGGGATGACCTCTCTCAGTTTCACCTGAGAGTCAGGATGAAGTTAGGGCACGCACCTGGATGCTGGAGCTAATGAGCACTCCTGGGTTTCTTGGTTTAGCCATGCGCTGAGACTACTCTATGCTTTATCAAGGGAAGAATGTGCCCCAGAAGGGAACAGCTAAGGGAAATAACTGTCCCAAAGGGCAAAGCAGAGAAAATACATATATATATGTCTGTGGTAGTTCTTTCAGCAGAAGGAAAAGTATTGAAAATTCTCAGATGACAGTGCCTCAGATGCTGGCAGATTTCCCTCACAGCACAACACCCACAAGTATCCATTTTACAGGGGATATAATTAGCTAGTAGCACATGGACTGTAATTTTTGGTGATACAGTAGTAAAGGTATGCTGTGTAAGGAAAAGTAACCAAGATCCTTCTCCTCTCTGGCATGATAACCCACCCACCTTCTCACAAATTATCACAAAGGCACTTACTCTTCTAGCACAGCTGAAGTGGAGATGGGTACAGCAAGAACCTGCTACATGTTGTGGCTTGCCATAAGCTCTTCTTTTTTCCTACGACAAAAAGCTTTGAAGAGGTCCCCAGAATCTTCAGAAGGGTGCAAATTTGAAGTTGCAGCTCTTGGTGTTTAAGTCTGTAACAAAATGCAACAAGACATTTTGTTGGTACGTTCTGCCTTTGCAAATCTAAGGGCGTGGGACAGGTTGTTGTGGTCCCTTCACCGTCTAGTCAGCTCCACTACAAGACAGGGTCATATCTTTTATTTTATTACAAATACTGGAAAGTTTCCTGCAGTAGCTAATTTACCAGTGAAATATAGATATTTAAACATGTCAGCTGCATTTTTTTCTTCCTATATGCATCTTGAAGTTTTACAGATGGCAGTTTTACACTTATATCTAATAGCTATTAAAATTTTCCTGTGCCTTATTTCTTTTGAATGTCTCTTTACCAAGCCTGTCAGCTTTTCATTTCTGAAGCTAAAAATAAATGTTTATACAGAAATCAGAAGAGATTGAAATTACGGGTTGATTCACAAATAGAAAAAAGAAATTACACAGCTTTCATTAATTATTCCATGGATACTTTTGCTTGTGGGAGTGGTATATTGAGCATCTATTTTTTTTTTTTCAATCCTGAAGAAAGTTAAGTAGCTGAGAACATGGGATTAAAGAGAAAGAAGCCAAAGTTGCACATTGCATTTAATCATAAGAAATATCACTCTCTGTATTACACTGAAAGAGGGATTGCATATCCACAGCTGGAATTTTTGCTACCCTTCATTGTAGCAGCAGCAGCTGCCATTTTTCTATTCCATAGCATTAAACCAACCCATAATTTTGCAGCAAGTTCTGCCAGAAATGTGCATGTGAATACTGATACTCTATAGTCAACCAGGCCTCTAAATCTTTGTGTTTTTCTGGACAGCATGCGGAATGTAAAAGGAAATGGCATTTTCATGTCGATGTGGAACAGTAACAGTACAAAGTCATGTTCCTGTGACATTTTCAGGTGGCAAATGAGTTAATGAGGAGTAAGAAAGATGAGTAGTTCCCAAGTAAATAACAGCACAGCCATAAGGAATGTAAAAAGCACTGTATTTTAGTCCTTTCAGTGATCCTACTGTTGAAGATGTTCGTTTTCAGAAAACTCCTTTTTCATATCATTATTTAGTTACATATGATAATAAGGTTAAAAGTGTGATGTATGAATCAGCTTCTGGAAGTTAAGTTGATGTAACAGTATAAAAGACTGCATCTCAGCAACAAATTCCACTGAGGATTTTAAAAAGAATGAAGTTTCGCGAAGAACATCAGAGGCAAAGCTAGAAGCAGAGTTCTGCATCTCAGTCTACTATTCATATAAAAAAATATTTGAGCCAACCATGTCACTCAGCCTTCAGCAGTTGAATGCTTGCCTTCCTGTTTATTTTTAATGTATGTGTGGCTTGCAGATGATGCAGTTCCTGTGTTCAGTGCTCAATCTTCATCCAAACATAAGAGCATTTACTCCAGAGACAGAAAATTCTTGACTATTAATGCTGTACCTAACTATCATTTATGAAGGTTCTTCCTTATCACTCCATTCAAATAGGCGCAGCACTATTTCAGGCATCTAATGATTATTCTCACATATGCAATTATGCCAAACAGATCTAAGATAAACAAATCAGAACTGCAAACGAACCTAGCACTCAGCCAGCTCTTCAGCAGGTTGCTCTTAGCAAGGAAACAGACCATCTTTCTAAAGAGACATGTTAAATTGCAGAAAAGCTGAATCCAGCTAGAACAAGTTATTAAGAGAAGCAACCTACCGTGGCGATTTTGTAGTACTGGTTTGTTTTGACACCAACTATTTTTCTCTTGATAACTGTCAGTGAATTCATGTTCACCTGATATTTACTCTCATTATACAGCTCGCACTTAAAAGGCTATACAGTCAGGTGGCTGTATCTCATCTTCCAACTATACTTAGTCCTCATTGCTTACCCTTTTTATTTGCTAAACACCTCACTTTACTTGCAGACATTCACAGTACTTGGTGGTGTTGTAAGGCTGAAGTATGTTTTCACAGAGATTATTTTTTCCGTTGCTTGGAAAACAGTTAATTGTTTGAAGACCAGTTGTGTAAATGGCATTTTCAAATCAAGTATGTTTGTGTTTTCATGTCAGCCAAGTGGAAACTGAATTTTTAATACAGTATTTTATTGTGGGGTTGAATGTCAGCAGATGTATAACAAAAAGAAGAGAACAGTAAAATAAATCATTGTACAATGTTTCATAAAGTTACATAATTCCACAGTCAACACCTGCCCTTTTAACAAGTAGCATAGCAAAGAGCAGGATACTTTCAATCTGCTCTGTTATGAACTACAAGGGCATAATATGATGGAAAAAAATATACACAAACTACTTTATGAATAGGAACTCCTTGACTTGTCTGAAGTAGCAATGGTTATTTGTTAGGTGTTATTTATTTGCTGTTATTTTAGCAGAGGAGTGATTTCTTGCCTACGCATTCTGAAAGTGACATAGGCAAGGACTTCGGCAGCTGATGGGTCTCCACATTTCCCATCTGATGAGAGTCAATGTGGAATACCATTCCATGACCGAACCTTTCTGCACTTCATTTAAAATACTTATTTTGTCAAAATGGGACTCTCCTACACCATACAGTGCTAATGGCATGTACTTAAAGTGAAGTGGTGCAGAAAGCCACCGTAATCAAATTGTTTTCTCTCATTGGTGCTAAAATGAAGGGTAAACTTGTACAATATATCTGTGTCTTTCTACTGTACTTGAGTGCATTATCAACCCAGGTAGATGGAAGATCCTGTTTTTGGAAAAAACAAAAAATCCTCAGTACAATTCTTATTTTTGCCTATATTAAAAATAGCTGGTTTGAGTTCAGTCAGAACAAAACAGAAAGCCTTAGTAGGATGTTTGTAGTAAATAGAATGGCAAGTGGATTTTTTCTGAGCATTTTTCTCCCCAGCACTGAGGAACCGGCATTGTACAAATTCCAGCCAAACATCCAGACCTCCAGAGAGGAACAGTGAAACTCCTGATAAGTCTTTTTAGAATTCTTCATTTATGTGTAGCCATTTCTGTGAAGTCTTTGGACTTTCTCAAAGAATATTCTGAATACCAGAGTTTCGGTGAACCATCCCCAAAGCAGGTGTTTTGCACAGTCAGTCTCTTTGAATCAGAAAATAATGAAAGTCATTTTGTCATAATTAGCAGAGCAAGATCTATTGTACTGAACATTGCATTAAGACTTGGTATGATAATTAGTTACCCATCTTCTCAATATTTCTGTTACACCCACAATAAGGTCAGAAAGTAATATTAGGCAATACCAATCACATAGACAATATTAGAAAACATGATTCAACTATAGCAGGCCTTAATGGTTGTTTATTTTAGAACATAACCATTTAAGTAGTATATGTATATATAAATTTCTTCAATCCTTCATTCTTTCAATCCTTTGATTCATTTCTTCAATCCTTCCATGTTTAAATACGTATCACTAGCACAGAGAAATAAATTCAGGGTCTTCCACTCTTGCCTTCTGACCGACTTACTTCACGTTAAAATAGCAACATGTGTAAATAAGTGTTGAATTCAATACGTCTTGAGAGGGCATTTGAAAGAAAATAAATCCTAGTATGTACATTGTCTTTTTTAAACTTCATAATGAGAGACTTAAAGTGGAACCGGATATAGCTAGAACTTCAAAGCAGCCACTCATGGCAACTGATAATAATACAACAACATATTTCTTGTTGAGCCTGAAGGTGGTACTGGTCATTGCTCTGAAACCTTTGTTTTTATTTGTAGAAGAAAATTACGCTTAGAAGGTGCTCCAGGGCATATTTTACTCTGTGTTGGATGTTGATATGCTCATAAAAGTGCAATTTACATTGTGATATAGTAATGTGTTAATGCCGAGTTCATAAGATTAATCGGGCCACATGCTGTCTTGTGATTCTGCTAATACAGTTTCGAGTAACATCAGCATTTTCATGCTTTTAATTTGCAAATGACCCTTGTACGGCAATACATTATGTAAGAGACATCTCACAAGAAGGAATTCTCAGGGTCCATCTTCCAGACTGTGCTGCAGATTCCCTGCATCTTTACCTGCCTCTGCAGTTTACCCCCAAGCTGCTGTAAATTTATTAAAGAGGAACATGCTAAGACTTTTAAAAAATGAAGAATTTCGAATAAAGTAAAACAAAATATGTAACTCAATTAACTTTCTTTTACATAAATCATGAATTAAGGCATGCTTTTGACCATCTCTTTAGTTACACGAGAGCCCATTTTCCATTTTATATCTGAGTCCACAGACTTTGTAAACCAGCACTGGATATTTTGTTCAATATTAAATCTCAGAATGCTGAAAAAATAGTTGCTTACTACTGCAGTTGGTGTAAATGGGTGAAAATATGAAAATAATAAATTGAAAAAATAAAATACCTTGTATACATGCTATCTATTTAAAATAGGGACTGTAACTTCACTAGAGAAAAAATAGCTTCATGGAAGACTATTTATTTTATTTCATGTTGTCTGTTATTTATAAATCACAAAGTCCATTCCAGCATCCTAAAATTCCCTCCCAAATACTTTAAGACAAACTTGTGGTTAAAAATAAATATACTTTAAACAAAGGAGAACCTCATTATAATGTTGCTATTAAAGACAAAATACAACTGCAAAGGCCAGGTTCACTAGTACACTCCAACTGCTTTGGGATACTTTGCAGATTCAATTCAGCCATTAACTGGACTTAACTATCCAGTTAAGTCAATTTTATGGTTGTTTTCCACTGCTAGAGCAGAAAAATGCAGTGAGAATGTATTGATCCAGCAGATATAAGTAAGATATCTGAGAGGTAAAGCCTTTATGAGCAGCCTCAGCTGTGATTCTCTTTGTGACTCTTTTTCCACTGCTCAGAGGAGGTGTTTTTTTCCTAGGATCGTCCCAGTCTCCTCCTGAGGAGTAAGAGGGGAACTGTCTCCTTGATCCCTGGAGAAAAATAACTGGCTTAGTCAAGAAAGGTGTAAATCGAACTCATCTTTGTATATGTCACAAATCCACTTTAGCTCCTCAGCGTAGGCACAACACTTTGAAAGTAGAACCAAACTGCAAAGACTGAGCTTTTGTAAGCACATTTTGAGCTTTGCTCTGTTCTCTTGTGGCTGAATTCAGTCTTGAGTGTAGATTTTACAGTATTACTAAATCACCAACGCCTTTCACTCATTCTCAGGCAAAAGTACTGAAAGAGACCTGAGGGTGTACAACTCTTGCTATAAGTCGGGGATGACTGGAAATCTGTGATTTTCAGCCATATGCACCTCATGATGGGGAAAGATTTTTTTTTTTTAATTGATGTTAAGGATATACTAGATTATATCCTAATGTGATACAATATGATCTATTCTAAGAATATAGCCTCTCGTCCTTAGGCTAGCTAAGGGTTAGATGCAGGGGTACAGAACACACTTGGTGTCTGGACACCAGACATGGTAAATTACCACATCATGCAACCTTCTTGTGCAAAAAAATGAACTAAATTCAAATCTTGTTTGTGATCAGCATTGCTCAATGTATACCTTGTTTATGTCTGCTACTGTCATTAGAAATATATGCCTGTCATGAATCAGCCATGTTTCTGCTGAAAATTGTCACAGAGGGCCGTACTCACTAAGTTCTTAGTGCAAGTCTTGTGTTTGGATTAAATCAGACAAGAACTGTAGGTAGCATCTGCCCATGCTCATTAAAGATACTCTATTTAATCAACATGGACAGCCCCATTTAACCCAAACGCTCTTCACTTAGTTTCTAGTTTTAATTGAATTCAGCTGTAAGATTCAGTGACAATGAGTGAAATCTCGGTAGCAAGCTAAAGGTTTAGCATGTTATATGTGTTCTCCCTTCGTTGTACTTAAATTAAGTACTGTCTTTTTATTAGTTGTGTGGTAGCAAGGTTTGGCCCATTTGGGAGTTTTTTTCCTGGTTGAACTGCCAAAAAAAACCAAACTTATAAGTGTAAAAACTTAGTTAAAATACGTCAGATTTACATAGTTACTTAATAGTCAAATACTGGTCCTCAATCCAGTTCCAGCAGATAAATATACAATTAATCTATCCACAAGGATTGTGTATACAGAAAACTGTATCTTGCATCCTGATACGGATATCTTGCTTTGTCAAGTTGCATAAATCATTACAAAACCACATGCACAATGTCATACATGAATGTCTTCTCCTGCTTTTCTGATTATCACAGCACATGAATTTCTACGAATGTAGGATCCTCAGTCTGGAGGGCTCATCAAATCTAATCATTTTCTCAATAATAAAGTCATAAAATTACTTACTTTCATAAATTTATACTTAAAGCTTCCTCCATTTTAAGGTTGCTCCATACGTTAGCTCCTTTTGTGCTGGAAATACTTCAATGCATAGAGTTCAGAGACAATTTTTCTTGTGCCAGCTTTGGCCTCTAATTTATGTGGTTCTTTTTGTTTTGAAAGTGTTAGTTATATAAGGCAGACATACAGTCCTGCCTACCTGTAGACGGACTTAAAGTGTCTATCCACATATCTGCATGCATCACATGTGGAACTTGTGTCCTCATTTGTCCATGTTTATCCTCTTTTAAAGTACTCCGCTGTTAAATTAGGTCTCCATTCTAGATAACCCAGAAGCCTTTTTTTTGTACCTGATCCAATTTCATTTTAGTTTGGTTAATTTTTTCTTGACAATGGCAAAGGAGGATTCCACATAAGGTCTTGCCAGTGCCTCATACGCTGGCATTAATACTTACCTATCTCTGGATAAGCCTGTCCTATTAAAACACAGAATTGAATTTCCTTTTTTTAAGGCTGCATCATATTGATGGCTCATGATAATATTGTTATAAATAATACATCCAGGTCTTTTACTTCCTCTGTCATTTCTATGTTACGTGCTCTCAGCTTTTACAAGAAATTCTTGATATTGACATTAAGTGTGTAACTTTGTAACAAATCATAGGACTTAGAATAGAAAGGAAAAAGTATTTTCCACTTGAGGTCCCGGGCTTGCACAGCCTGTGCTAAAACATCTGCCTCTGCCAAAATCTTTCTGCGTGACCTGGGACAGGTCAGGCTTTTTGTGCCTCTGGGGAAAAAGAGAATGTGATCATACAGAATCACAGAATCCTAGAATGGCTTGGGTTGGAAGGGACCTTAAAGATGACACAGTTCCAAACCCCCTGCCATGGGCAGGGATGCCACCCACTAGATGCAACCCACAGGTTGCTCAGGACCTCATCCAACCTGGCCTTGAACACCTCCAGGGATGGGGCATCCACAGCTTCTCTGGGCAACTCATTCCAGTGCCTCACCACCCTCACAGTGAAGAATTTTCACCTAACATCTAATCTAAATCTCCCTTCCTTTAGTTTAAAACCATTCCCCCTTGTACTATCATTATCTGCCCTAAGTGTCTCTCCGTCTTTTTTATAAGCCCCCTTTAAGTACTGAAAGGCCACAATGAGGTCTTCCCAGAGCCTTCTCCTCCCCAGGCTGAACACCCCCAGCTCTTTCAGCCTTTCTTCATAGGAGAGGTGCTCCAGCCCCTAATCATCCTCATGGCCCTTCTCTGGACCCGCTCTAACAGCCCCACATCCTTCTTTTGCTGGGGGCCCCAGACCTGGATGCAGGACTCCAGGTGGGGCCTCACAAGGGCAGAGCAGAGGGGGACAGTCACCTCCCTCCACCTGCTGGCCACTCCTCTGGTGATGCAGCCCAGGACGCAGTTGGCCTTCTGGGCTGCAAGCACACACTGCTGGCTCGTATTGAGCTTTTTGTCCACCAGAATCCCCAAGTCCTTCTCTGCAGGGCTGCTCTCAGTGAGTTCTTTTCCCAGTCTGTGCTCATGCCTCAGATGCAGCACGAGATGCAGCACCTTGCGCTTGGACTTGTTGAACCTCATTAGGTTCACATGGGCCCACTTCTCCAACCGGTCTGGGTGGAGATGGCATCCCTTTGGATGATGGAGATGCCCCTTTGGATGGCATCCCTTCCTTCTGGTGTATATTCTGTTGTGATATTCTACATCAAAGCACAGTGGAAAGGTATATATATTTTATCTTCTTAGCATTACTCAGATGGAGGGTTGGTTGAAACAACAGAATCAACCCAATTAGTGTTCTTCACAAAGTAATTTCCTTTAGCTCTTAGTTAGGATTATTGCCACGAGCTTAAGTTACTACATAACTCACCAAGGAAATCATCAATGATACAAGAATAATAATTTGAGCCATTCAGCACAATATTTGTTCTCTGTTCATGATTTACTCTTCTTATGCCATTTCTTCCTGGACTCCATGCTGAAGGGAGTTTCTTGAACTAAGACTATGTTCGTATCTTATGATCATGGATACATGAGTATAAATGCCTGTCAGAAAGAATGACTGACATGAATGAAGGTACGGAAATGGAAATTACCTCTGTAAGTTGGAAGCAAATTTCAAAACTCTTGATGCAGCCAAGCTGGAGGAAGGAAATGATCCATCTTCTCAAATTCTGAAAGAACTGTCACATGAAATGACAGGTCCATGAGCAAAAGTCTTTAATAGAGCTATTGAGTCAGAGTGGTTTTGTATGACTGGAGAATATTGAATGTAGTGCCCATCTTAACAACAACAACAAAAAATTGCATGAGCAACTGCTGACTCAGATAATCTTACTTTTATTCAAGGCTTTGTTACAGATTTTGAAGAAAATAATTTGGATGTGTGATTAAATAAGATATAAGTAGGATCACAGAAGAAAAATATATCAAGGTAGCTCATGACAAATTAATGGGATATTTTTACGTAATAATATAAATGATCTACGCAGTGGGAATTTAGTTGGTTAGTCTCTCTGGAATTCAGTAGGACAACAGGGGCAGTGTCATTTGGAAGTGTATCAGTTGAACTAGATGAAAATTATTACAGGAATGGTAAGACACATAAAGGAGAGATTGCAATGTTGGTTACTTTAGTGACCAAACTTCCTTTTTGACAGAGGGGCTTCTCAAGTGTCTGTCTAAAGACTGATCATTTCTGATTTGCCAGTACTAATTGGGTCACAAAAAATAGAAGTGTGCTAATGAAGTTTATTGATGATTTAGCAAGCAGTATAAATATATTGGAGGACTGAAAAATGAGGGTGAACTGGGGACTTTGGGGACAAAAGCACCGGAAAGAGAATGTTGGATTTCAGTAGTAGAAAGTACAAGATCTTATATTCAGTGCCTTTCAGCATATTAATTGCTAGCTAAGAGACCAAGAGGTGGCCAGGTATGATGGTTGGCAACATTGTGCATTGATCCCTAGGCTCCTGGGGACTATAATCAGTGTTTATGCAGCCCTAGGTCTTTACTTGGACAACGAGATTTCACAGTGAAGAGCAGAATAAGTCATAACTGGTTCATTGAAGCAAGTCACGCTGATTCCATCTTTAATTTAGCCGATATGCCGTTTTCTTCCAGATAGTCTCATTTATTTCTCCTGTCTGTACATACAATCCTGTGTTAATCTAATGCTAAGTAAAAGGTAGATATTTTGACAGCAGAAAATAATCATTTATCTCTGTGTGTGCTTTGCAGTATTTAGATTACTCCTTTGAACTGCCTGAAGTCATTACAACACAATGCAAGCAAGAATAGAATAGATCCCTGAATGGTATAGTGCATGTACTGAAAGCATCTTGTGTGATCAAAATATCTTTGCATTAAAGCAATTGAGGTTTCTGCTAGCGTTGCTGATGTGATAAATAGGCAACTAATTAAATGTTCTAAATTACGTGGAACACACCTTTAATGACTGAAATGCAGTCTTGCCATATTTAGTTTCTTGCAGATTGTTAAAAATTGTGTTTTCAAGCCCAACCTTCATTATATACATACAGGAGTGATTTTTTTCTTTCTTGGCTTAACTGTCTATGAATTTGTTATTAGTAAACACACTGTCATGAAAACAGGTAAAGAAAGACACTGAGGAAATCTAGTGGCTTGTACTGAAGCTGAAAGTATCCTTCTCAGATTATTTTGCAATCATCTCTTTAGAATAGAGACACTCTTCGAAGATATAAGAAAAGAGGGTACAAAAAAAAAAAAAAGAAAAAAAAACTTCAAAATCTTCAAACAGTCTCTCTACTTATTTAAACTGCCAGTGCTATTTTGGAAGGAACAGACAAATGCTATCACTGTGTTGTGTATGCCTAGCAGACAATAGTAAACTCATTTCTGTTGTTTTAACATTAGCTAGTATTTATCCTAGATGCACAGTTTACAATCATAATTGTCACATTTATTCTCCGTCTCTCGAGGGGTGAATGTGCATAATTGTTGTTGTTAGTGCCCACTTCTTCCTGTCCTTCCCAGAGGTTTATCAATAGCTGTCTACCTAAATGTGACATTTTTTGATTGGTAGTCACTCACTACACTTTGGGATATATTATATCCCTTCTTTGTGTGTGCTGAATAGCATGGTAGGGTGAATTGAATCTTGACATTTTGAAGTGAAATAGGCTTGTTTTCTTTTTCAAATCCCTGAAGTTGTTTAGTGAAATGCTACAGTCTAGGCTTTTTCTATTGATATATAAATAGAAAGAAGATTAGTTTTGAAAGCACAATGGCTGCTTACAGACTACAAAACAGTGGAAAAAAGGGAAGAGCATACCTTTATGTCAGCAACAGTTTTCTGGGGGCGGGGGCTGGAGGAGAGGAGGGGAGAAAGGAGGGAGAGGAAGACTCAGAGATGAAAGGAGATGGCTCTCAGTCTAGTGTCTGCATCAGTGAAGTGTGCCGAATGGAAGGTATTGTGGAAAGAAAGGTCATTCTTCTGTAGTTCACTTAAAACTTGTCTAAAGCTGTATTTGCTCCAAATTCAGAGCGGTGATTGGATTGGGAGTTCTGTATCTATACATCATCTTCACCCTATTATTCCATGTATGCTGATTTATTCCTTTCAACATTGTTTCATCCTAAGTTACTTTTATTTCTTTGAATTCCCTCAGTTCTTCTGTGTGATCTATAGTGCTCAGGTATAGTAATGGAGATAGCCATGGCTTTCAAAAAGATTATATGAAAACTTTTAAAAGATTCCTAATTTATGAGGTTGCTTGAACCTGTACTGCTTGTACTGCTGCTTTATGGAGTGCTTTCTCTGCCTTTGTTGACCCAAATATTGCCCACTTTAAATGTGTACAGTTTATTTGCTTTTTAATTACATAAGCATAGTAGCCAAAAGAGCAAAACACAGTGAGTGTTCTCAAATGCTGAGAGTGTGTTGTAACATTTAGAGAACTGAAATACAGCTTCCATTAAATGGTGAGATGTGGTAAGAGCCCAATATACCAAACCATCACAGTACTAGTTATTTGTCACAGAAATAGATTTTGGTGATATCTGAAACAAGCAAAATTACAATTTTCAACGCCACAGTTTGATACTGTTCAATTAGCTCCATCTACTTCATCATTCATCCATTGCAGATATACAAACATTCACACAGCATACACACAACCTAAACAAGGTATTCATGGATAAGACTTCACGAGCAAGAGCTTTTTGCAAATTTTCCAGCTTTCAACTAGCTGCTAGGTACACTTGAAAATTTCAAAATCCCAGGAACTTTAGAAACACCTGGAGATAAAAGGACAATTTGTTTGCACTAGAAATGGCCTGAAAGTGATGAAAAACCTCATCTATGTCAATTTCTGCAGAGAATTTACATCCAATCCAATCAGCACAGCTTCAGTCCACACCCTTCTCAGGACACAACAGTGGATGGCTGTACAGTACAAATAAACATTCAGAGCAAAACAAGAGGAATTTTTTTTAGACCTGTGCCTATGCAAGTCAGCTTTGAAATTATGAAAATAATACCGTAGCTCTAATTCTGTTGCTGTCTTGAGGTACAACCAACTGAAATCATAGGGCTTCCAAAATTTTTGAATCATAAATTAAGTACTTGTGACTTATCTATAGCAATGATAAATGTTTAAATTAACATTACTAGAATATATACACTCTGTCCAGAGCTTTCTGCACATTTCAGACCAAGACTTTAGATTTTTAAATCACTTGTTCTAAAAGGAATACAAGAGAATGTGTGGAGAGATTTATTCAATTCCTAAAAACTCTAAATGAGTTGGTAAGTGGGCTGAATGAATAATGCAGTATGGTAAAGAAAGTTCAATAAGCTATAGCTATTATAAAAGCAAATTTTCTCATAAAGGATTTGAGGTACACACTCCCAAGATGTGTTGAGCATTTGCACACATAGCTCCCACTCAGGTAGTTAGTAACCAATGCAAGATTTTCACTCATTCTCTGTAAATGTCAGTGGAAGAGCAGATTCACAGGTTTACATTTAATAGACTTTTGAGAGGCAAAATACAATTTACAATACAATAATGGCCTAGAGAACATTTAAGTTTATGGAATTATGAATTAGTTCACTTGGAAAAAAATTAAAAAGAAGCCTTGAGCATCATCAAATTAAATATATAATGGTAAAGTCAGTTAACTGTGGTATAGCCAATTTGCATATAATGTGGGTTTATAAACAGAAAAGCTTGGTTAAGATGATATATAACAGGAATATAGAAGGTCATATCATGTTATACTGCCTTGTACTATTAACCAGCCAATGCAGAAGGATGCACACACAATGACATATATATACTATACATACATACAAAAATAATTTGACACATCTGAAAAAAGACCGTTTAAGCTGTGATCTAGACTGCCAAAACTGAATTCCTCTGTTTATTCAGTTACCTTTCATATTTAATTGCCTACCTAGTCATCTGTGGACATAATGTTGGCATACTCTGTGTAATATGATACAGTCTCATTTTAGGTGTATAATGAACTTAGTTTCCTAAGTGAAATTCATATTAGGTGACATTTTCCTTGTGCAGAAAATTGCATTTCTTTGAGAAGAAGCTTTATGGCAAAAGATCAGAAATCTAAGTAAGTTTTGTCAGTTTTAGCAAAACATTTGCAATGGCTCACAGTTAGAAAGCGTGCTAAATGCTTTGGTGGTGGATTCCCATAGACTAAGCTAGAAAGATACTATCAGAATTTTATAACTTCTTGAACTCCTATGATTTCTGTTGATTGTACCTCAAAAAAGCGGCACAGTTAGAGTCAAGAACTTCTTGAATGGCATAGGAAATGAGATGCTGTTTAAATGAGGCAGAAAGGAAAAAAAAAGCACTTTGTTTTATGTAGAATCCACCAGACTCTTCATAAATTTCATTTCTGCATTTGGAGTGCAAATGTTGAAACAAACCTTTGACATCATGCAAAAATAGGAGCATTTTAAGTGGAACCTTCAAACTGGATGTTTTATTTCACAGTTGCCTTTGTCTCTTCTGAAGACCATTCTCACAGAAGTTAAAGGTCTCTTGATTAGAGCGTGTCACTTAGCATGAAAATGCCAAGGATTTAATTATTGCTGTTCTGTTGCCACAGCAATTGTTGTAAATTAATTTCTCTCTTAAAAGTAGGGCAGAGGGGAGAAAAGCAACTGGTAAGTGCATCCAGTGTAATTTTTCTCCTCAAGAAGCTGCATAACACTCACGATTGAATAAAGTAACCTGTGTTGATTTCTCCAGCTTGTGACATAATCAGAGGGAGGAAGTTTATGGAGAGGGAGGGCAATCCAACTACCAGATGAAACAATTGCAGGTGATCTTTGTGATACACAGAGCAAATCTTATAACAGAATTCCCAATGAACATTTGTAGTCTTCATATTAGAAGTCTGCTAGACTGACCCTTGGGGCAAACTTCAGATGGCAAAGAAACAAAAGCAACTGTCTAGTTCACAGAAAACCTTGCGATCTGCATGCCCACCATGCCCACCACAGATACAAAACAGATTTTTACAAGCCCCCAACACTTAGGGAAAGCAAATACCAGCTTGTTTTGACACACGTAAGAAAACTGAGCATTTTCTGTACATATATTAGCTTTTCAAATGAGTGTCTGGCTTTCCCATCTTTCCCCATCTTGGGAAAATTTGGTTCCCCAAGGAGAGAATGGATTTTATATCCTTCTAGTTCACCCAAGGGAAGAAGTCCTTCTTCTTGCCATGGTGATGCTGAGCCAACAGAGCACGCTAATTACATATGAGGGCCTACCAACATGTCCTTATGACCCTTCAGTTTTACTTGAAGTCCATCTTAGCTTTCCATTTATGTGGAAGAGGAGAAGTTAACAAAGTCAAGCATTACTGCTTAGGATTTGGAAAGAAATATATTCTCCTGCTGTACAAGTTTCTCTCTTAATTTGATTCTACAAAATCCAGCTGTTGTTGTTAGACCATTTCAGAAACACAAAATGCTTTCAGGCGGCTTCTCAAGAGTCTGTACTGCGATCAATCTCATAACAAAGTGAAAGAATTCGAGCTAGGATAAAGTAGCGAAAGAATTCAAGCTAGAAGTTATACAGCTCTAAAAATGCTCTTAATTTGGTCAGTCTTCATGTGTAAAAAAGAGTATTGAAGAGGAAGAGAAGTTTCAGAGTCAGGCACTGAAAATAATTACAGTCAGGAAAAGTACATGAGCACAGAGCAAAAGATTGGGCATTTAGGGAAAAAAGATGAAAGTAGGCACAGTAAAAGTAAACAAATTAATGAACTGTAGATCCTACCAGGAATTTTTGGTCTCCATAAGTCAACGAATAGAAGCATGAAGAGAATGGGTTTTTAAGTTGACTTACATTTAAAATAGTGGGGAATCTTTTAACATAATGCATAAAACTATGAAGCTGACTGTCACCATTGTGCTGCCTGGGCTAAGAATATAGTAAGATTCAAAGGTTAACTGATCATCTCAGTGGATTTGAAGAATATACAGAGTTCACATTGTTAAAATTTGATATAAATGCTGCTAAAAAGCATTTTGGAAAGGAAGTACAATTTCATATTTTAAAATGAATGTCAATCTCTTGCCATTAAATTATCAGAAACATTTTTTTTCACATCCGCATTTTGTGGTATAAAAAATTCCCCATAAAACATCCAGAACTTCACAGAAACAGGATATTAGACCAATTGGGTTCAGATCTAATCCAATATTGCAATTCTTACCTTACGATTAATGACATTCCCTTTATCAACAGCTGTGATTCTGACCTTTGTGGCTCTGCTGGTTATCTCCTGATTTATACATTTTCATAAACTGCTTCCCTTTTAGAATAAAATAAAAATCTAAAAACCTTTCATTCAGTTGCTATAACCTTTTCAAATATTTGCTCTTAACAGAGACATTCAAATAATTTGTTCACAGAAACTGAGATTGTACACCAATAGCTCTCTTTTAAAGTATAGTACTCTATTAAGCCATTTTTGTATGCATTCATTATGAAAGCGAAAATATGCTCTGACATTTAGGAGAGAGATAATGTAATTTTACTAACTTCCTTGCATCTAAAACTTGAATCTTTGTTTTGGACACCCACTTTTAGAAACGCCCATCTCTTTCCTTTAGTATTGTGGCAGGGTTAATAGTATTCAGAGATCCCTTTCCTGGATTGCGATGCTAGCGTGATTCAGGACATGTTAGCTTGATGAGTTATAAAATGAGCCAGTTTATCTTTAGTTTAGCCTGTGATCAGTGGGGAGAGCGCTTTTCCTCTGGGAACTGAATGTAAAATAACTGAAGCAGATTGAAGTTGGCAGTGACTAATGAAGTCTTGTGAAGGAGTCAGGAATCAGTGGGTTACTACATAGGATGGATTGAGAAGAGAGTTACAGCAGCCTCTTTGTTGAGTCTATGCTCTTTGTTTTTGGCATTCTAAGTGCTTCTGTGAAGGAAATCTCTTCTAAAAAAAATAAAATAAAACCCTGATGTATGTCTCTGAAGCACGCACATTTGCACATACATTTGTTACAGAGGAGATAATTCTAGACTTCCATGTTTAATGAGCCAGTGTGGTTGCCTAAAGGTGTTCTACATGTTAATAATTTTAATCAGTCACGCAGAATTTATGGTGCTGGAATTCCAGTTGAAATTAGCAGGAGTTACAACTGCAGTCATTTATTTCTCTGAGAGCTCCCCCTACTCTGCCCGTTTGATAATATGCCCTATTGTCACAGAGTCTGGCACAATAAATCAGCTGTAATGCAAACGCCACCAAGCAGCCCGCTATGGGACTTGTGCACAGAGCGCACTGCTGTGAGTAGAAAATATTGCAATTGTCTTTGAATTTGCTGTATGTGTAAATTCCGTGGGTATGGAGTGAAGGCTGAAGGAGGGGTGAGGAGGAGGAGCACGCCAGCCTGGCCTTGAAGGGAACGGAAAAGGGGCAGAGATGGCACAGACCAGCCAAGCCCCCTGCCCTCAGCGTGACAGCTGACCCAGGTCAGGAATTGCTCCAAAATGTTTCTGCTTTAAGCCCATGATTAATTGATTTGAATGACTGCCTAGCCTCGACTCAGTGTAAAGCAGGATGAAAGAGGTCAAATGCTGAAAAGTGGAACATGCCCTCTGTATGCAGTCTTTGGAGCTGGGCTTTCTTCTGTGGGCAGCGCTGTGGCAATGTTACAGCCCGGACCATGGTTATGGGAGATTTTCAGCAATGCTGCAACAATTCAGAAAACCGCTGTGGTGCTACCTTATTTTTGTTCCTGAGGTGTTTGGTTAGTGGAGCCTTTTGTTGAACAACATCTTTAAGACTTTGTGTTTTTTTAGACGCCACTATCTCACATGACCTGGGGATTTTGACTGAAGCATTGTGAATCAAACTGATTCAAGCTCTCTACAGTCTGACTGTCCCAGCCTGTGCACACAGAGAGCAACAAGATTTGTGTTTTCCACCTCATTAAACTGACAGCAGAAATTAGTTTGTGGTATTAAAAACTAAAAAGTTAAATTACAGCTACACGTGTCCTTTTTGCAATGGGGCGTGTGAAAGATGTTTGGTTTTAATGTTTGCTATAATGGAGAATTTAAATTGCAATGTTTGTCAAATCTCTAATCTTTGTTTCAGAGTGGAATATTAATTACGCTTTTAACTATGAGAGGTAAATAAAATGAGCATCCACTGCCTGCCTAAGGGTAAATTGCAGATTACTGACAACGTGACATGGCGTACTAAATGTCAGTTTTGTCAAACAAATTTAGAGGAACAGTTAAACTATTAGCTTCCTGTTGTTAGAGGGTTTTTTTTGCAATGAATGACTGTTCCTAGCAGCAGGGGCACTGTACCATATGGAACACTAACAGAGCTAAATTGAATAAGCGAGATGAATGAGGAGATAGCATTACAGACGCACTCAATTAGTTTATAACTGTCTATTAACTTCTGTTGGTGGTTTTGAATAAACAATAGATTAACTATTACACTCTTTTTTTTTTTCTTTCTGAAACCGATAGAAAGACAGTATGATGATGGCACACAGTGACGAAGAAATTAAGCAGTTTCTTTTTTTATTATTATTATTTTTACCTCCTGCTTCTTAATGACTCAACCTGTGTGTTGTTGGAAGGACAAGCAAGAAATAAAATGCATTATTTCCAAGAAGCAGATCAAAATAATTCAGATGTGGTTACACATGCAAAACAGTTCTTTGAATACAACTACCAGGAGTTACTCTGCCTGCTTCTTAGGACCTAGTTTAGCAGCAGTGAAGCACTAGTACAGCATGCACTCCTAGCACTGTCATGGTGATTTATTTGCTGGTTAAAAGGAAAAGTGCTGAAATAAAAATATAATTAATGTCTGCCTATCTTTCTGTGCATAATCAGGCATAAAAACCCCAAACCACCTTCAGCCCCTAACACCTTTAGCAATCCATTGCTGATGCATTAGTGTGCCACTGACAAGGGAAACTTAAAACGTGTTTGATTTTGTGTACAGGATTATGTTCCGCTAAAGTCATTAGTGTTTGATCATTTCCAACTAATTTAAATTATAAGAAAATAAATGCAATACAAGATGTCCCTTTCTTCTATTTCAAATCATTGGAGATAGACAGGGATTTTAGAAGGCACTGAGCTTACCTCACATTCTATTGTGATATTTTTGTCCATTGTTGTTTAATTTAAAATTTCTGGCAAATAAATGTCTGAGGACTTCAATCAAGCTATTCCACATTGTGCTTTCACATTAGGTGTTCAAGCACCTAATCAATGAAGGTCTCACCACTTACGAACCTGAAATCCAGAACACCAGACATAGAAGGCAAGCAAAGTATGTAAAGAGATGAGCATTGGACTGAGGGGATAATATAAAAAATACAGCGAGACATGAGTAGCTTCCAATCTGTCAATGAAAGTGGTCTATAATTGCCATAAGCCTTGTAATTTTGTGATTTCATGAAGTTCAGCACTTTTAGATGCAATCCTCCATCAATGGGAAATGTTGGAGAGGAGGTGTTGAGGGTCCAAAGGAGTGCTGGGAATAATGTGCAAGTAGTTAGGGAATGTGAGACATTAAGCCAAAGAAAGCTCGGCTCCAGTAGTTGTACTGCTCATAAATAAATTTGTTTGAAAGTGCAGTTTCTTTTTCCTGGACCAGCCCTTCATTTAGGTAATAACATTCACCCTACTGAAATCCTTTCATCTGCCAGCTCAGTGTAGTCTCATTCTCCACTTTCTGAGTAAAGAGTAACACTGCTGTCAAACTACTCCTAACTTCCTTCCAAGATCCATTTTACTGACAAGTGAAGTGATTTCTGGCTGTACCCGTACCATATGTATTTCACAGGCAGTGATGTAAGTTTTAATTAGTAAAACTCCATGAAATATTTAAAACTCCTCAGGTTATCTTAATGAAATGGAAAAATAGCTTGGGACACTTACATCATGTGGGAAAGCGAACTTTGTAGATCAGAACAAACGAAGAGGCAGAGACAAACTCAGGGGCTGGGGTTGAACAGGGGAGATAAGATGTCCGTATCAGATGCGGGCCACAATATTAATACATTCCTATCCATATACAATCTTGATATGTAAAAAAAATATGCCAAATTATGAAAATATTTCTGCCTGTGTCTGGCAGAGTAATCTGTTTTTTTCAGTTTTACCTGCAAACCACCATAATAGAGTGTTGTGTTTGAACCCTGGGAGGCAGCTCAGCACCACACAGTCACTCGCTCACTCTTCCCAGGTGCGATGAGCGAGAGAATTTGGAAAGGTAAAATTGCAAGAACTCATGGTTTGAACTACAGCCAGTTTATCACAGAATCACAGAATGGCTCAGGGTGGAAGGGACCTTAAAGATGACACAGTTCCAAACCCCCTGCCATGGGCAGGGACACCTCCCACCAGACCAGGTTGCCCAAAGCCCCATCCAGCCTGGCCTTGAACACCTCCAGGGATGGGGCATCCACAGCTTCTCTGGGCAACCTGTGCCAGTGCCTCACCACCCTCTAAGTGAAGAATTTCCTCCTAACCTCTAATCTAAATCTCCCTTCTTTTAGTTTAAAACCATTCCCCTTTGTCCTATCATTATCTGCCCTAGTAAAAAGTTGCTCTCCATACTTTTTTTTATAAACCCCTTTAAGTACTGAAAGGCCACAATGAGGTCTCCCCAGAACCTTCTCCTCCCCAGGCTGAACACCCCCAGCTCTTTCAGCCTTTCTTCATAGGAGAGGTGCTCCAGCCCTCTAATCATCCTCGTGGTCCTCATCTGGACCCGCTCTAACAGCCCCGCATCCTTCTTTTGCTGGGGGCCCCAGATCTGGATGCAGGACTCCAGGTGGGGCCTCACAAGGGCAGAGCAGAGGGGGACAGTCACCTCCCTCCACCTGCTGGCCACTCCTCTGATGATGCAGCCCAGGATGCAGTTGGCCTTTTGGGCTGCAAGCACACACTGCTGGCTCATGTCAAGATTTTCATCCACCAGACCCCCAAGTCCTTCTCTGCAGGGCTGCTGTCAGTGAGTTCTTCTCCCAGTCTGTGCTCATCTCTGGGATTGCCCCAGCCCAGGTGCAGCACCTTGCTCTTGGCTTTGCTGAACTTCACTAGGTTCACATGGGCCCACTTCTCCAGATTGTCCAAGTCCCCTTGGATGGCATCCCTTCCTTCTGCTGTATCAACTGCACCGCTCAGCTTGGAGTCATCTGCAAACTTGCTGAGGGTGCACTTGATCCCACTGTCTTTGTCATTGATAAAGGCATTAAGCAGCACCAGTCCCAGAATGGACCCCTGAGGGACACCACTCATCACCAGCCAACACCTTTACCTTTACTAGGTGAGGCCTCCACCCTCGCCTTTACTAGGCAAAGCAAAAGCCACACATGCAAGCAAAGCCAAACCAGGAATCCATTCGCTGCTTCCCACCGGCAGGCAGGTGCTCAGCCACTCCCAGCAAAGCAGGGCTCAGCATGCAGAACGCTGTTTTGGGAAGACAAATACCATCACTCCCAATGTCCTGCCTTCTTCCTTCTTTACCCCAGCTGTTATTGCTGACCATGACCCCACACAGTGTGGGACATCCCCTTGGCCAGCCTGGGCCAGCTGCCCTGGCTGTGTCCCCCCCAGCTCCTGGTGCACCCCCAGCCTCCTCGCTGGTGGGGCAGCACAAGGAGCAGAAAGGTCCTTGGTTCTGTGCGAGCACTGCGCTGCAGCAACTGAAACATGCCTGTGTTGTCACCACTATTGTCATCAAAAGTCCAAAACACAGCATCATACAAGCCTCTGTGAAGAAAATTAACTCTATCCCAGACAAACCCATGACACTGAGAAACTATACCTCATTTTGAAAGTACCTGGTACAGTAGAGGAAATAATTCTGTGCTGCTGTTTACAATTCTACCAAACGTGCAGCCAAGTGCCTGAACCAGGTGCCCATGTATATACTTCAGCTTGCATTTATAAAGCTGTTTCTTCAGAAAATTCATGTTTACTAGCTTTTTGTTGCCATAACTTCTCATCTAAAGAGTAGACCCTCTTCACCTGTAGTTCACCTGTCTGTCTCAAAATATTCTTACAAAGTCATTGACAGCCCTGGTGTTACAGTGTATTGAATGAAGACACTCCTTAAAGAGTGAACGTGTGTCCCTAATGAATTGCACAGATGTCCATTTATATCCTCTCAAATTATTTATTTTCTTGCTGTTGGAAAAACCATCAGTATACTATTTTTATCCAGTGTTTGTAAACTTAAATGTTACTGTGTGACTGTTAAGAAGCAACTATTAAAAATTGCCACCCAGTCAGTGCCATTGTCATTCCATGCACTGATCTGAGGTTTGATAAAAAGCTCTTGTAATTGCCCATGATGCAGCAGTTAGGTCATCTTTTCATTACTGAATTTACTAACTTACTAAGGTTGATGTACACAGTAAGAGCCCGTTTTGACAACTTGTTTTGACCAAGTAAAAGTTAACAGAGGGAAGCCTGATAGCTTCTTCAAAGAGGCAGCACTCTTTTCTTTCAGGGAGGAAATGGAAATCACCATTCTGAAGCCCTCATTCTCTTAATTCTCCACTGAAGTCAATTGTAAGGAGCCTTTCTTTTGCAATTTCCTTAAAAAGATACAGCTTTTTAACAATTTGGCTAGATAAGCTAGGAAATGTCAATCTAGTCAAAACATTTGCTCAGTGTCTGATCTTAAATTTGTTATCCTTTGAATCAAATAGTGCATTAAAGAGAAATTGTCGTGTTCTAGTTTATGAAAGAGATATTTGAAATTGTGTGATCACATTTCTTTAGTTTTAGAAAACAATCACAATGCTATAGGTATCTTCAGGTGATTTTGTATAATTAAATACCCATAATGTATGTATTATAGATTACTCATCCTAATTCAGTAGAAAATATACCAACTCTTGTGCCAAAACACTAAGAAATATATAAAAGCTGTTCCACAGCAAATACTGTACTATTTTAGGAGCATTCCTGCTCACTGCATTTTTTTTTCAGTGCAAAAAAAGATTTCAGTGGTTTCTCTAGGCAGATAAGATAACCACATACTCCCATATGTTAACGAGTAGAAGTGATGTCTTGCAAGTTAATATCCTTCTAACCTCTGTTTCTGATTTCTGTTACTGGGGCTTCCTATTCAGACCTGTCTCCTGACCTAGACTGTGGTATGTTACATGCAGAAAAACCCTCCCTCTCAAGTACAATCTCCCAAATCTTGCAGAACTAGCACGGAGAATTCTGGGCTAGCTATATTATTCAATAAACTCATAGAAAAGATATTATTAACCATTAAATTCTTCAGGAGTGCAAAATCATTTTTATGGAACTCATGTTAAATTTTGCAGTGGAGGTACTCCTTTCTTCATTATCAAATGCTGATGTTATTTTTTTTAATAAAGGAAGAGCAGCTTTCCATGCAGCTGTCACAGTTTACATCCTGTCTCTGTAAATAATGATTTGGAGAGTTAATTTTAGCACCGCCACATTTTATCTTAGAAATATCATTATTGTTTGTTATTAAAGAAGTGTGAGAGAGTAGCTTATGGTCTTTTCAATGAGAAAATACCATGCCAGAAAGCCTGTTAGCTCTGTTTCTGGTTTCACTGCTGCCTCTGTGTGACACTTAAGACAGGTCTGTGTATCTCCATAAAACTCAGTATGCCTACTGTATGACATCAATAAAGTAAACTGTAATATCTCAATATATTTGAAGTACTGTGTATTATGAGAGCAGCAGCTATCATTGCTGTTATAATTGCAAATTCCAACTGACTGATATTTTTAGTGCTGTAGTAGTATTTCAGGGTTGTTACCTTCTGAAGAACATCACAGCACCTAGCAACTCATGTTAATGCCTGTAGTGTTCTTGGAATGGGTGACTTCAGCATAGGATGGACTGTGATATTATTTGTAGCTTTAAATCCATTTGCTCAAAAGGAATTTTACCATGTAAGCTGTATTCAGAAGAAGAAGACATCATTCTTTTATGAGGGTAAAAGATGCTAGCATGTCTTTAAAAACATTTTTTTATGTAGTTTGTGATTTGATTTGAGAAAAAGCGCAAGTCATTGATTTTGTCTTCAAATGTGTTTCTGTGCAGTTTTAGGTAGTGTGGTTGTGTGTAAAAATTTTGATTCCTTAGTCTTTGGATTATGCTGCTTTTTGGTGGGAAAACTCTAAGTAAAAATCCCATATTAAATGCAAACATTTATTAAAATTATTTTCAAATGTTATTGTTACTAAAGATGTAACAGCAGCTTTCCTTGACTCTTTTCTTACATTTTTTAATTAGGAAAGCTTTTGTTGTTAATAGGTTCAAGTTTGACAGATTTAGAAATGAAGGGAACTAAATACACGTATTTGAAATATTCTTACCTAAAGCCACCATGGTATGCTGCTTTATCAGCTGCCTTTTCCACTGTGGTATAAAGGGCCCTGAAGTGGATTAATCAACCTTCCTTGCCATACAAGCCTCATATTAACGTCTTTGTAACAAACCATTGAATATAAGACATAAAGCCTCAGCACATGTACCTGCTGAGAGAGAAATAGGGGCTGGACAGCATCATTCGCTGTTTATAAAGGGGGAGGCTGACAGTTTCTCCCAGAAGCCACATTACTGTGCACGGGATAAGGCTGGATTGAGGGTGCAGCTGCATCTTAGAGTGACCAAATAGTGTCAGCCTCACAAGGGCTCAGCTGGACCACTTACTCCTATAGCCACAGCTTTGGATTACCAAGCAGTCCATCTGGCACTGCAGTCCCACTGCCAATTAGATGCAATAGCCATGATTTGGGAGAGCACTTGAATCGTTTACAAGCCCTGTGCTGCTTAAGAACCACTGCTTAGTGCCCTACCTTCCCTTAGTTGGGCACAGAGCCCTATTAAATTAGAGCATGCTAAGAACGTGATGCTCAGGGTATATCTTCATGCATCCCACTAGTTGTTCTACCTGGCTTAAGGGCATATTTCAACGTGGACCAGTTTCAACATTCCCATAGGAAAAAGTGAATTTCTTTCTTACGTGGCTGAATATTGCCTTTTCTGAGTTTTTAGTCAGTGACTTTTGGTGAGACAGATTTCTTTTTGTGGAAAGGAAGGGAAATGTATTCCTATAAAAGGCTGATTAAAACTCTATGCAGTTGGATATTCTGAGTTGCTGAGGTGTATTGAATATTACAAAAGCCTTGAAGGAGGGAAAATGGATTTGGAGAAATAATTGCTTAGAAAAGTGAAAGGTGCGTGATGGAGGTGGAGTGTGGGTAGCACATCAAAAATAATGTGTGATTTTGTGAATGTTCAGTACCAATACTAGCAAATATGTTGTAGAGGGTTTTGTCTGTATTGGGATATAAAGAGGGAGAAAATATTGAATCGAGTGAGGAAGTATAGGACTCTGGTTTGAAAGTCAGAGTGAGCAAGGAACACTGTCTTGCACGGAAGACAATATACCCAGGAACTGCAGAAGTACTACCCACAGCAGGATTTACATCAGAGCTAGGACAGTGTGCTTATCTATTTGCCAGAACATCTGTGCTAATACAATGGAATTTTGCATCAGCAAAAAGCCTTTGGCTGTTTTGTATTCTGTTACTGGTGAGCAGAAGCAATGAGTGAGTCAGATTAGATTAAGCCTATCAAAACCTATGCTTTTGGCTTTGCAGTACACCGCTACATGTATTGGGCATATATTTACATATATGCATGTATGTATACAATATGTACAATATATTTACATATATTTAAATGCCAAACATGCTAAAGGGAATTCCTTAAGAGAATGTTTTGGAGAACTTTAAACAATTTACTTTGACTGTATTTTATGTCCTTATGATAAAGCGAAATGCCTTAGTGTCTGCCCAGTGAGAGAGAGATCAATGCAGAGATCTAAATGCCTCAGGAGAAACATATTTTCTGTATTTAAAACTGTCACAGCTACTACTGCTTTCTATTAACTTGGGCCTATGCAAGCCTAGAAGCAACTAGGTAGATGCCATACAAATCTGTGAATCTGCTTTCTTCACTGGGACTTGGAAGACTAATCCTGTAGTGAAAGTACCAAGTTATTTCACATAGAAAATGCCTGTCCTATACAGATGTCAACCTCAGGTGCACTGTAGGGTTAGTGATTTTCTGTTTGTGGAAGGAACCACTTATGTGGCACATTTACTTGTAAAGATAGGCACTGACCATGTTTAAGGAGCTTGGAATATAGCAAATCTCAAAGAGAGAGTCGGGTGTGCAGTTGGGTGAAAAGATGATGAAATTACCATGTAACAGTCACATCTGCCATATAGCTCTGTAATTCCCCACACTGAAAGTACCTCTGCAAATCTGGTGAAAACTTGGTGTGGAGAAAGTCATCCTGGAACAAGTTTTCATCAGTTTAACACCACCACCTGCTTCAGTTTGTGAAAGCAAAGGGAACATGGACACCTCTGGTGCACACCACCCCTAGGAGCTTGAGGCTTTGCTTAAAACTGACAGCTATGGGATAAGAAGGTGTTTTCTTTCATCATTAGCCAGCCTTTTATAAATGTTAATTAGTTTCAGGAAGAGAATTTCAAAATCTGTCATGGATTTATTTCTGTGAAAAGCTTTCATGTTTGTGTTGTCTGGCACTATACATCACACAGCTACCTCCTCCTGAGTAGGCCTCAGTGTTGTCTGTTTATTTCTTTATTCATATCATATGATAATACTATGGAGAAAAAGAAGAAAAAAGAAAGGCTGTTGAGACAAAAGGGAAGATTCTTGCAGTGTCAAATGCAAAATATATATTTTTTAAGCAGTATGTTAAGATGCAGTATTCTTGTACCCTGTGCAGTCTTTAATACCCATTTACACAATACTATGAAGGAAATAATCTGAAAGCCTGATATGACATACACATCTTTCATTCATCTCAATTGTTTACGTGTTCTCTCTTAAAATGAAAGTATGTATGGATATATTCATTTGCGTACAAAACAATCTAGGTATTCTTGTTAACTCTGTATTATTAAGATGGCATATATGCTAACAAAAGAGAAAGTCCAGATTCTGTGTAAATTTCATTTACTGTTCTTAATAGAGTTAGCTAAGAAAATGAATTTTCTTTCTGTGGGGAAAAAAGTATCCTCAATCAAAAGGAAAGGTCAGGTGCTGAATTTTCCTGTGAACATACCTTTCAGAACAGAATGTCTTCAGAAACTTCAAATACTTCATTTCAATAAAGTTGAAATAGTGTAGTAGAGAAGATGTAAAATAATGTAATGTCTTTTTAGGGATATATACAATTATTATAGCTAAAATTAATACAAGTCAAATACAGTGGAAAATGGAACACTTCAATCTTCATTAAAATGAGAAAGTGTATATTATTAATACTACATTTGAAAATCAAAATATAATTTACCTTTTTGCATGGAAAAGGGTCGCATTCTCATGATGCAGTTGAATGTGAATAAAAGTAGCTCTCTTATGAAAAAACTTTGTGGATAAATATACTTCTGCAAGTTCTTTCTCCTTAAGTTAAAAAGGTGGTTTAGTTCATGCAGCGTAAAAAATGATAATAAATAACTAAATATAAGTATATAAACAAATATCTGAATAAATAGCTAAATAAGTAAATAAAGTAGCCCAAAAAAATCTATATCTTTAATTATTTGACTGTATGTAGTTTTGTTAGTATTACCATAGATTGGTTATGACTGTACAACTCACATGTAGAACATTTCTGAAGGGGCACGGTCTAGGATTGTGTTCAGATCTGTAATCCTTTAAATCCTTGTGGTTTCCTTTTATGAAAAAAGCCCTACAACTAGAACATTTATGGGAATAATAGGATAATTTGCATCAGAAGAGACCTTTAAAGATCATCTTTTCTACCTCCCCGCTCAAAGCAGATTTAAGCTAAATCAAATTGCTCACAACATTGTCTACCAGGGTTTCAAGTATCTCCAAAGATGGGGATCCCGCATCCTCTCTAAGAACCTGCTCCAATGCTCAACTACCTCAATCGTAACAAAATTTTACTGATATCTAGTGGGAATTTCCCAAGTTGCAATGTGTGTCTAGTGTACCTTGTCCTTTCATGACGTGTAGTGTCGAGCTCTGTCTTCTCTGTACTCTCCAATTAGGTAGTTTAAAACAGCAGTAAGATCTCCTGTAAGCCTTCTCTTCTCCAGGCAGAAAGAGAATGGATTCAATTCCCTGCTCAGCCAGGTAGTGTTTAAAAGCCTGTCTCCTTTTCTGTCACAGAGTCCTAATCCCCATGGTTCTTAAGAAGAGAGGGAGAACTCTCTAAAACCTTCAAAAATACACTGCTTTGAAGAGAGTAGTTTGAGATTGACTGGACCAGAGAGTATGACTGGTTTAGTGAACAGGACAGTCAGCTGCAAGACAGAGCTGGGTGCTGGTCTGTTCCTACAACAAAATCTATGGTGATATTTTTTAGTACAGTGAACTTGTTTCAACCCTTACTGCCTACCGTGATTTGGCTGCTCCCAGATGCCTCAGGTCTCTGCCTTCCTCACTATCTGTGTATTTTTCTTATACATTTTTACAGTTCTGTAGGACCTATCAGTCCATTAAGCATTGTATTCACTAGCTTCTTGATTAATTAGGAGATAGTAAGAATCAAAACACAAATCTAAAATTCGTATTTCAAAATAGTCACATTTTGAAAAAAACTCAGAGAATTTGTGGCTTTTCATTTTTCCTCTTAGTTCAGTTAAGTGGAATGGTACATTTTGTTGCCTGATTTATTATTTATAATAAAGTCATGTTCAGAATTAGATAATGATCAATTCTGAAAAATGTCACTGCTCTCATCTCCTTGCTGTTCTATTTTCCTGTTTAGGTAGTTGGTAGTTGGGTTTTATTGTTTTGGGGGTTTTTAGTTTTTTGTTGGTTTTTTTTGATTTTTTTTTAAAGTGTATGGGTAGATTTCTCTGAAGACCAAGACCAGCGACTAACTTGAGCCAGAAATAGTGCAGCCAGGAGCTTTCTAAACACAGTTCTGCAAAAGCTTCTCAAATTCCTTATACTGCTGTAGCCCAGAGCTTTTCCTGAATACCCTGACAATCATACTAAAATTCAGTGAGGTCTTCTTAGGTGGACAAACAAGATATAAACTGTAACCATAAAATTAATTTTTGCTATGAGCTAGGACAAGAATCATCCAATTTCAAATAGAAGTTGTTGCATCAATCTGATATACCATATAGCTACTTTTTTTTTTTCACTGAGCGTTGGTCTGTCACCAGTTCCCTCTGAGCCACTGCATCAGCAAAGAAAATCTGTCAGTGTGATGCCTCTGTGACCTGAAGTGTTAGTGGGTTTAATTCTATAACCTTCCCTTGCAGAAACTCTGATAACCTGATGGAGAAGTTCGTACAAAGCAGAAGAATCAAATAAGCACAGTTTTTAATGATGTCACTACAATTGAACCCCAAAGCATGTGCTGAATACCAGAACTGAGGGAAGAATATTTAGTAGAAAGAGTAGATGATCTGGCTGTGTACCCGTGGCTGAAGCTGCCCTGTATTTTTCCATCAGCTTTTCCTTCTCTTTTCACATTCCCCTCCATGTTTTCTTTTTCTCTTTTCTGATCCACACTGTCTTTAAGTCGTGGCACACTTTACCTGTGACATACTGCTAATATTTTGAAAACGGAATGTAGCTAAATATTTTTTCTTTATGCTTTGTCATCACTTCATGCTAGTGAACCAATCTACTTGCAACAAGTGCAAAAAGACCATTAAAGCTCTGATAGGCAATGAGAAAAAAAATTAAAACTTTTTGTTTATGCTCATATAAAACAAAGTCATTTTCCTTAACTTCCAACTTCACTAAAAAAGTTTGTACTCTTTTTGCACTCAAGCCTTGTAACTCTGTAAAATAAATGACTCCCCCCACCTTTTACTCATTGTCCTTTCTCCTCCCTCTCCTGCCAGTACTGGGAGGCTTTTTTTGTCTCCCAGTACTAATTCTGATGTTATTAAAAGTACTTCTATGTCACTGTGGCAAAATGAAATCCACAGTGAATGAAGGGGGGGAAAATGAAACATGATATCAGGTACACTGTTTTCCAAATTCTAGAAATATCACAGCATTTAAAAAAAAAAATCATTCATTTTTCTTTATCAAAGAACGCAAGAGCATAGTAGAAGTGAAATGAATAATGTTACCACTTGATCTTACACAGGAAATTGATAACAAAAACAAAGAGGAAGCACCTAAAAGACATTGTAATAAGCCACCCATTTGTTAAGTTGGGTAAAAAGACATGTGCACCCTGTGCTATTGTCAAATATTCACAATCTGTGCTACAATCTTCCATACTGTTGCATCTTTGCTTTCTTGTGACGCCAATGGAAAATATATGTTGGATTTCTTAGGGCAAAGACTAATTTTATAACCTAATACAGGCTTACATACTAGGAGAACCTTAGCAAGGAACAACACTATGCAGCAGGATCCTGCCTATCTTTTCTCAGTTTTATTTTCTTGAGAAATACTTTCCCTGTGGTTGTTCCCTAGAAATTCTAGTTCCCTGAAGTGGGGACAACTTGTAAAGCATTTTATTAACTGTTCGCTAGCTCTTGCTGCAAAATTTAGTGCCTTTATAAATACTTCCCCTAACTTTATTTCCTGTCTGATAGAGTGTACACAGTGTAATGGCACTGTGAAATTGCATTTTTGAGCATTCTACATTTCAGTATAAAGCATGTAAATGTGAAATTTAACAACAGAAGTTTGCTATGAGCAGAACTTCACTATCACTGATGCCACACTATTTCTATTTTGCTTCCTCACTTGATTTCAATAGCTTGATATTTATGTCTCCACCTATTCAAGGGAGATGGAAGGAGATCCGTTCAGACTGTTGGTGTTTTGATAAGAACTGTAAAGCAGAATAGAAGGACTTATTACTTCCAATGAAAGTTGTTGAAAAAGGCCTAAAAAAAATTACCATTTTGGTTGAATTGGATTAGATACTCAGGTTTCTAAAACTTGTTTTCTGAGAGGATCAGATAACAATAAGAAGTAACATAAAGAATACAGATGAGGAGTTGGAGACTTGAGGTACGTCCTAAAAGGATATCTTAAATGTAGAAAGTAGTGTTTTTGACTTAGACTTAGGTTAGAATTATACACGGTGTTACAAAATGTGTCCTGTTGAAAAACAGAAGCAATAGGCTAAATATGAATTCCATTTTACACATGTAATTCTCATAAATTTTTGTGATGTGTGTTTTTGTGTCTGCTTTAGAGAACCTGTTTCCTGAAGATGGGAAAACAATCACAGTTATTGACAAGGGTTATTTTGTTGTCGAAGGAAAAAAAAAAGTGCAACATAATATATAAAAATCTATTAAAATACAATAAACAAGAATTAAGTCAGTTACTTTGAATTTCTTATATGCGTTTTGTGGAGAGCTTTTATTAGATGATATTTTCAGACTGAGTGTCCCTGAATCAGTGATGCTCTTTAGATGATTTCAGATTAAAGCATTTTTTCCCAAAATAATTATGAGTCTTCTTTCAGCATATCACAGACAGCCAAAATAGATGGGCAAATTTCAGTTCTGCTTGGGATAACATAAGTAGCCTAAACAGTGTAAAAAGGTGAGGAATTCTAAGTCTTAGGAAGGCAAATAAAGTATTTACATAGTTTTTTGCATAGTCTCCTCAAGGAGTTGCCTTGAGATTGGCAAAACAAGGAGTGTTAATGTAAGCAAAATTCCATCAAATTTTGGATTAAAAGTCTTAAAAAAAGACTTAAAAAAGACTTAACATCACATCTGTGTCAGTGGCCAGTAAAAAATCATTAGAAGAACATACGAACAGAGCAAAGCAATGATAAAGTAATGCATTCTCTGTCTTCCCTTCAGGCCTTAATGAATCTTTCTTTTTAGAAAATTTTTAGTTTTGGTATCTCTAGAGTCCTGTGGTGATGTGCTTCATAATTATTTTTGTGTGTGTGGAAGTATTTACTTTTGTATTTCAAAAAAAAAAAAATCTGTATACCTTCCTTGTATGGTTCTTACATTGTCAAGAAATAGTGTTTGGGTTTTCATTGCATACTTTCTCCAGACTTTTCATGTGTTTTTAGACTTTTAGTGTATTCCCAGTTGAACTACCTCTTTTTTAAACTGAAGACTCCTTATCTATACAAGGACTACCATTCTTCTGGTAGGATCTATTCCTTTTGATCTTCCTATCACCTCTGTCTATATTTTCTAGTTCAAGAAAATCTTTCTTTTTGGATAGGCACATGGCAGAACTGCCTGCAGTTCTGTGTTTTTATTTTATTTTATTCCTTTGCTTGAAAGAAAGAAGACATATAAAAATGGGAGCACCACTCATTCTGAAATCGGAAAGAAGGAAGTGAGTGTTTTGCTTGATTCAAATAAATATGGTTTTCTCACTTTTCCTAAATTAAGATGGAAGGCTCATTTCTTTCAGAGCTTGAGTTGGTTCTGGTTATCAGCCCCAGTCACACACACACACACTTTTTTTTAATTTCTTCTTTTTACTGTTCTTATGTTTATCTAACTATGGGAGTGGCCAATTGTGTCTATTGTTTTGTGCCTAGTGCTTTGCAAACACAGACAAAAGGCAATCTATGTACCAAAGACTTTTTTATTTAAGTCAAGGCAGAAGAGAGAAAATGGATACAGGTAAATAGATGGAAAATGAACCAAACAGAGTACTGATAATGTAGCAGCATCTTAGCAGTTATTGGATTGGTTGTTGGAGGAGGGATTAGGGGAGGCATCACAGAGAAGGAGGATTTTGAGAGAGGAGTAGGGTCAGACTTGCAGACATTTTACAGGGAGACCTCAACAGGAAGGGACAGTACAGGGGAAGATGGAGCATTTGAGAATTTCACAGTGGCTGTTAAAATAGGGACAGATTGTGACAAAGCCTTTAGCTTATTATTCTCCTAGGCTGATTTTATTAATAATTGTTACAGAACAGAATAAATGACACCTAAAATCTCACACAAAGTATTTCTGGGAGTCTGTATGGTTGTTTGCTCTGCATTTTACAGTACTGTTACCATCATACCAGTTTAAAAGTTATCACCATTTCTTATGCCTTAAAAATACCAGTGGTTCCTGGCTAATCTTGAAATTGTTCTGAGTATCAGGTTCCTTTTTTTGAGACTGCTATAGTATATTCTTTTTCTTCATATAGTGATTATAACACTATTTGTGTGAAAACCTAATCATTTTTCATTTCCTTATATAAAGAATTTTGTACTAGGTAATCATCATGGGAGCTTCCATCTGTTTTGTTTTTTCCTTTGGTTGTAGCACTCTTCCTCTAAGAAGGAGGGAACATCAGAGAGTAGCTATGAAGTATCTTTTCCATGAGTCAAGGTGATCAAATATTTAAGTCTTTTTTTCCCCTCATCCCCCCCCCCCCAAAAAAAAAAAAAAAGACTTCAGATCTAAGAGCAAGAATGGAGATGATAATACGAAGTACCATGGTTTTATGTATTTCTGAAATTTTATATAGCTAGAGCTTCCTGGGGATCAAGAGATCCAAGGAATGGATGAGTTGCAGATTGTAGCACTAAGCGATATTGGAAAATTGCAGATGTAAAAAAATGTTATGTTCAGCTAAAGTTTACTTGACTAAGTCCAGTGGGTATTTTTGTTCACAGTGCAAAAGTCTGGCTGGTGTCTCTCTCTTCCTGTACCAGTTGTTTCAGATTTGAACTTTTCCCACAAGACCTATTTCCAGAATTAGATTCAGATTCAGAAGTACTATACAGTTGTTACTGCCATAAAAACAACCTGCTATAGCTTGATTATGGGACCAAAACCAAAAATGAAGGAAATGAGAAAATGTCTGTAATTTCTTAACAAAAATTATCCAATGTTGTAAAATCTGAGCTTCATGTTGTTGGTGTAATAAGCAAAAACTCTGGGTTTCCTTGAGAAGGATACAATTGTCACTGTAAAATAAAGGATGTTCCCTGTAACAGCAGGTTCTTGAGATGTGCACCCTACAAAACATGTAATTTTTTTAGAATCACACTGAGTGGCTTGTGTAATGTATTTCACCATATTGTGAATTTTCAGATAGGGATCAGTATCACTATAATGATGCCCAGGGCAATTATCTTAGTAACTTTTCTTTAAAAAAATGTTAAGGAAGAGTTGTTGCCAGTTCAGTAGTACATTGTTCACATGCAAGAAATTTTGGAGGAAATGCTGAGCTTCTGAACTTGATAGCAAGTAAAAGTTTTGTGAATAGAGATAGCACTCACAGGTTCAGCGATGAACAAGGAAAGCTCAATATACACTGCATTTTGGCTTCTTTATACTGCATAGTGTCTAGATAGCTAATCAGGTTGATAACTGGTCAAAGAGAACCTGCTGACTTTTGCTCTGGTGCTGAATTATCCTAAGTATTTGCCTATGATCTGCACAGCCATGAAATAAAGTAGAGTATGTGGCTTACGTGTGAAGTTTCAGTGACCACACTGTGTATGTTGGCCACAGCTGGCCACTATTCAGGTTTTGGATTCACAACCCAGCTAATGGACTTCCATTAAGTTGTTCATGCATTAGGAGATACGTCTCAAATTAGGCGCACATCACATTCTACTGTATTGCTTATTCATTATGATTAGAGATGAAGGGAGGGGCAGATGCAGGACACGAAGCTACAAGATAGTACTTGAGTGACACTTTGCTGTCTCTGATAAGAAAGAGTTCAAACTACATTATCTAATGGTCCCTCAGAGTTTATGAACTGCGAAGTAATAAGGAACTAGTTCTGCTGTCAATGTAAACTATTGTAGATCAGAAAGAGACTTTTAAATTTCTTCCATTTAAACTCCTTAAATAAATTAAAATTCAGAAATGAAATCTTTGTTTAGTACAAGTCATTTTTTCTGTCTACCACTGATATTCCAAATGAGAAAATCAGGAGTTAAACTTCACCTACAGGAAGGATGTGAATTGTTATTATTTATTATCTTGACAACAGCCTTACACTCCTCCTTAGCTGGACTTTAGGATTATCATTAGTGAAATCCCTAATAATGAGCATTTATGGATGAGTTTTTGTTGCACATCTAAATGTTTAGTGTAGGATAGAGTCTCACAAGTGGCTGCCATTCAACTGACCATAAGGGCTCTCCAGCTCTCCTTTTCAACATCAGTCACAGTCTGAAGTGTGTTCATGGTGGCTCAAGATAATGCAGGTGACTTCTAGGCTGGGATTAGCAAAAAGACTACTCATAATTGTAGTTACTATAGTAGGATTTTAAGGTAGCATACTTTAATCACTTTCGGTCATGGATGCTTGCCCTGATGAATGGAGCTGTAATCCAGCAGCATATTGAGGACCAGATGTGACCCTTAATACTTTTGTATGCAATTACCTAATACTTTTGTATGCAATGACCCTGCGCTTATAATTACTACTATTAACAGTGAGACTTTAGTTTCAAAGCCCTTTAGTTACAGACTAAGATACTGTTGAGCTTGGTACTTTATAGGTACAGAACACAACTGTGGCTCCTGCCCAAAGAGCTTATTATCTAGGTGTGAGGTAAGAGATAGCAGGTAGACAGATGGAGAGCATAGGAAGACTGTGATGCAATATTGATCAGCATAGCGGGCAGTAGTATCAGTACTTTGGCAAGTATGTCTGTAGGCAGGTTTGGAGCAGAATAGTGAGCTTTCAGTAGGGACGTTTATAGAAAGCTCTTCCCATATGCTACTACTGTCAACATGACTGGAAACACACATGCTTGTTTGTAAATCCAGTGGAGGCTGGTATATTTTTTTGTGTGGTGGAAATAGTTTTTTCATACTGAATGAGAGCTAACAAAGAGAAGGGCTTTGAGAGTACAGTTGGTTACGCTTGGTGCAGTAGACCTCAAGAACTGGAAGGAAACATAGACAAGATAATGAGTGTCTGTTAGTTTTGGTTGAAGATATTTAAAAGACCTTTCCAGCAGATGGATATGAGCTAGTTCATTATGTTTTTGACAGAGAAAAAGTTACTGAACTTAGGTATGAGAAAATCAAAGTCTGTGGAGCAGTCATTTCTGTGCAAAACCCATACTTTGAGGATGCTATACCCAAGGGAATTTGGAAAACTGTAATGAAATCTGTAGGTAAGGGCTTGGAGAAAAGCTTAGTCTAAAACAGTCGCAGGCCAGGGAAACAAGCCAAATGGATGTAAGATCCATCCTCAGAATCACAGATGTCCTGCAGAACTTGAAGGAAAAATCAGGAGAGTGGTCTTGGACATGTTATTTTTTGATGGTATCTAAGCACAATTAGATCTGGGGGAGACTGGGTGAGATTTTAATTTAGATGGATCTTAAAGAGATAGGTCTGGAAAAGAGAAGTACATATGTCCGAAGCACTTCTGTAGTTTAATGACTCCCTATTATTTTATCAGAATCAAGATCTTGTCTCTGACAGATCATTCCTGCTCAGAAGCAACTAACTCTTGTGCCTAATCCCACTGAAATCAAGAGAAGAGTGACAGAAAATCATCTTTAGAAATGCAAGTCAGTTTGAAATGTCACTTGCTTGTGCAAAGTATGTAAGGGATCAAACACAGAGTATGATGTACAGCTGTATTATGTGTTGTCTCAATGAAACAGCTCCGGGTGTTTCTACGCATGTGAAGTGGAAATTGTTACTGATTTGTCAGTCCTAGTGAAATCTTGTCTTCTATCATTTTTATTTATGTATTTAAACAGATGTAGTCACTGATACAGTAGCTCACAGCACCTTTGTATCTGAGTATTACATTTTAATTCAATGGTGCTCATCAGGATTAAGGTGCTGTTCCACCATAAGTCAGGGCATTGGCAACTAGCCCTAGATTGTCAGATGCTGTTTAAAGATGCAAGTGTGAAATCAATTATGTTTTCAGAAAACTAGGAATAATTTCAAATATGTTAATAATATGTTTACAAACTATAATACTGGTCTAAACAACATGAAGACTGTGTCTGCTCACTGGATTTTGTTGTGTTTTTTTTTTCTCTTCTCAACGTTCATTTCTTAAGAAAATTGGCTAAAAAGCGGAAAGAGACATTGAGTAGTACACGGCAGGAAATGACAGTGATGGTGAATTCAATGGATAAAAGCTACACTGAGCAAGGCACCAACTGTGATGAAGCTTTCTCTTTCATGGACACGCACAATCTAAATGGGAGATGTAAGTCTTTTCTTTTCTTTTTCTTTTCCTTTTTCTTTTTTTTTTTTTTTGAAGGTGGAAGAAAGGTGCAAATGGTTTTTAAAATATTTCTCATTACTCAGTCATGGAAAATCCATGGAACCCAGACTCTCCCACTGTGCAACACATTACAGTGTGTATTCGAATGAGCAAGACAGTCAGACATCAAGAATAGACTTCTTTAAAAATAATAAGGATAATTGAGCTTTTTTTTGTCCATCCTTTTCTTCTGCAGAAGAGCAAAGACATTACTGAAACAGCTGTAGTTTTACCTTTCTCCAATTTCTATTATGTTAAAAATGTTATATCCCTCATGCTGTCCCATGTCCTTCAATTGCTATCCCTGCTCACTTTTTTTTTTTTGTAGGCAAAATTTATTTTTGAATGCCATAACTTAATAATGGTGATCCAATTGTCTTATTATTTCCAATTCTAGATGATGCTCTTTCTGTTGCTTGTGCAAAGGAAGAACTCAGCTGAATTATCTGCTCTGCAATTTCATAAGAGATTGTTGAAAATTCTGCGTCTTCTTGGATCTACCCTGAAAATAAATAGAATTTGGGATATATTTTTTTCTCTATTAAAATTTTAGTCAAGGACTTACACCTGTCTGGAGGTTAGCAATGACCAAAGACAGGGACTGCATTAGTTTTTTAGAGCTGTTGAAAAGAATAGAAAAAGAATGACTACGTTCAAAAAACATTCTATTTTTTGTAGCACAAAACATTCTATTTTTTGTAGTTCTTAAGGAATCTCTTTTTTTTTCTTGTATACCGATGTTTTTTAACATCTTCAGAATTTATCAAAGATTGAATTTTGTTTCAAGTACTGACATTATGAGGCCCAACTCCCACTCTTTAATAATAAGCTTAAGAACTTATCTTTGACGAGCTCAGTTGTACAAACACTCTGTGAGGTTTATACAGTGAGACTTCTCTCAGCAGCATTAGGCTCAGAATTTGCAATGTTAATTTGCATTTGTGTTACTTTTGAAATTGCTTTGAAAATATCTTTCAAAAATCTGGCTTTCCATTCTGGTGAGACTATTCCATTGCAGTTAATGAGATCTCTTACTTTTGTAAAGAGATCAAGAGGTTTGACTTCATCTTCTGCCCTCATGGTGTAGTCTTTTAATGGTGTTATTGAATGGTCACAATAACCAAAGAGGCTTCAATGAGTTCCTGTGACTACATCCTCTCTTCATGTGAACAAACTTAAATCAATTTGACATTCTTGGCATGTCAAATATTTTACACCAATTGAGGGCTAGAACCTCAAATTCAGACTTTCCATAATAAATGTGGTCACCAGAAGAATTGGCTTGACAGTCTTTAGGAAAAAAAAATTGTGTAAGACCTTGTTCTCAAGAGATTTAAGGCATTCTTGCTTCCTATAAAAGTTTATTAACCTGGCTGCATTCTGTATCTAGACAGTTTTATTAGCTGCAGCAACCCTGACGTCAGCTAGTCTCTACATCCACACCCAAAAGGAATAGCACTCTGTCCTTTCTGTCCAGTGACTCAGGAGACATAATCAAAGGAAAGCAGTCTCAGATTCACTTTTAGGATAAATGATACTGTCTGGCATCATTTAAACCAGTTTCCATATAACTCCATCTTAATAAGGGATGGCAACTGTATGCCCTAGAAGATCAACAGCAAAAAAAAAAAGGCAGATCAAAGCTAGCAGGAGTAATCTCACTGCTTCTCATCCAACAGATTCTGTCTTCCTTAATTCTGCTTGTTTCCCAAATTCCTGTTAGTCTGCTTATATTCCTATCCAGAATAAACTTACATTCATTGATCTGTGTGAATATCATCAAGCAAACCTACCACAACTAAGGTTGAGTTTGAAAAAGCTTTGCTTAAAAGCCTTTAATGAGTTTTTGGGTGAACATTTCACCCAAAGATAAGGTTAATTCTCTCCTATTGAATGTATCTGTGCTTACAATAGTAATTCATGTGATCTATGTATAACAGGGAATTAACTGAATTTAATTTGTTTCATTGTGTTTTGCTTTTATAAATGTTTAAATCATTAAATACCAATGCCAGCATTGGTGTATGTATCACAGCCTGAAAACCATTGTTAAGCAGAGTGATATTCAGGGCATAATAGTATCTGTGTACACATTATCCACCTGTCTGAACAAATTGAAAAACAATAGAGGAAAAAGGAACTACAGTAGAGTATTTGCATACAGTATTTACTGTATTATTAGGTAAACTTACTAATGATCAAAGCTTCTGTCAAAAGCACCTATTGTCACCATGATGTCTTTATTAAAGCACCGGTGTTTAGTCTAATCTTGTGATTCGAGAAGTGTATTTGTCATCCCTGATCAAAATGCTTTATCTGATTACATTTCTTTTTAGGGAATTGATCAAATTCAATGAGCCATTTTATTCACTAGACCTAGCTGCTTTTCCCTAGGTCCTGATTCCAATGCAACAAACACAACAGGACAGACCCTAAACCAAGTCAATCACACATGCCGTGTCACTCAACTTAAATAGCCACATATCATTTTGCTATCTCTAACTCGCTCTGTTTCTTTTTTCAGCTGTATCTTCACCATCTTCATTTACAATGAAAACTAACACATTGAGCACAACGGTGCCTAACTCTTATTACCCAGGTAACCAATTTTTTTTCTTGGTTTCAACTCTATGGAGACTTTTTCATAACAAAAGCATATTTAATTACATTATTATACTCCTTTCCATGGAAATTTAATAAATATTACATGTAACCAGTTGCTTACAGTGGCTTTCTGAAAGAAAACTCAGGAACATTTATCAATCATTTACTGTTCTCTCTCTCTTTTTACCTTTTCTGCATTGACCTGCTTATGATGTATGACAGATCCATTTGTGCCAACTGCAATTTTAGGTGAGAACATTTCCCTTTATCAAAGTTTATTGCTGAAGTAATTTAGAAAGTCACAGTTCTCGGGATACAGACAATAGTACTCAAAAAGCTGTAGTTTCGTGCTCAAGGGAGGGATGGTAGGCTTGTCTACAGTGAGAGTACTCAGTGAAAGACAGTTATCAGGCTTGATTTCTACTGTCATAGTGCAAGTCAGGGGAGAAAAAAGAGAAATAATTTTAACAAGTGGATTTGCGAGGAAATGTTTATGCATGTATTTGGAGTGACACAAAAGAATTTGATTATCGCAGCAATTGAAATACTTTCCCTCATTTTTTTCCATTTTTTCTCAGAACTGAAGATGTAACTTCTTAAAAATAACATTTTGTTTCCTAATTAGGCTATTCATGATATAGAAAATCAGACAAAATACAGTTTTGGCCATCCCACCAGCTCATTTCTTCTCACAATGCCACAGTTTCTGACATGATTGTCAAAGAGAAGTTTCAGAGGAGAAATGGTATTTTGAACAGCTAAATGATAACATGACACTTACAGTAACACAGTTTATTATGCATTAGGTGTCAGGAATGAAATGAAATGGTAGAACTATAGGTTAAAAACATACAGTTAAAGTATACAGCATTTCCACTGGGAATTTAGAAAAACCTGCTGTTGCCGAATATCAGAAAGAAAGGGGTTTCTGCACAGTAATAAAACTGTAAACGTGAAGCACTATTGCATTTTCAGTGCTTAAGTAATTGACCACATTGTGTCTTGTATTTATTTACGCTTCCCATACTAACTTTAAACAAATTAGGGAGACATTTTAAAGTAATAAAGCAAAATACAGCAATGTGCTGTAGCAAGAACTCAAACTCCAGTGTTAAACCTCTCTATTTACTCCTTTTACTATGACTGATGTTTTTACAAGTATTTTTCCCTCTTCTCCTCTTTTTTCAAATTATTGAAAAAATATAAAACTAATAACTAATTCTAAACTAATTCTTTTCTTTAAACCACAAGTTAAACAGGCTTAAGTAAAAGTAGAGTGAAGCATATAAGAGGTAGAAGTTTAGGAAGATGATTTTTGAAAACTTGTCATTGTAAAAGAAGATTTAGCAAAATGCATTTCAGTGTTTTAACTTTGAGAAGGAACCTGTGCATTTTTATACATTATGTAAATCTGGGAGAAGGTAATGGTAGTGACTGTAACAATGTAATAATCTGCATGCAAATGAAATTTGCAGTGCCTTTTAACTGCCTGAGACGTTAGATATTTTTGTGTGCTTTAGCATTCATTCAACGCTTCATCCAGTAGCTGTTCTGACCTTGTGGGTGGGCAGGGTAAAAAGTACTATTATCAGGAGAAAAACTTCTAGATTTCTTGTCTGGATTATTACGTTTTAGTTAATATTTTCTCTGATTTTTTTTGTGTTTTTTTTTTTTTGGTTTGGTTTGGTTTTGGTTTTCAATCCTTTGTCGTGTAGTAATGATGGTAAAAATATTTGTTAGCTTTGTTCCACAAGAAATAATCTCTGAGCAAGCAGTTCAGATAGCAGACAAACACACACTGAAAAATACATATATATGTTTTTACTTGTCCTAAATTTGTAAAATCTTGATTTAGGTTGATATATATTTTATGGTCTAATGCAGCAGCCTGCACTCAGAAAACCTTCCAGTTATTTCACTGTAGAAAATGAATATTTTGGTAACCTTACATGTTAAAAGTTTAGTACCCTTTTATGAGTGATGTCATATTCAGGCATGATTTATCTCCCAAAAGGTGTTTATAACTGTTTGTATGGGGATACTATTTTATCTCAGGTAAATCAAATCAGCTATGATTGAGTCAGTTGAGGAATATAGCTATTAACTAAAGTGATGGGTTTCTACTGCTGCTAATACCTGCTGTTGCTGTTTTTTAGGCTGTAGGGTCAAGCATGTAGTTAGAATTAAATAAACTTTTCAATGTGACCTCCTTGGAAGGGTACAGGTCTGATGAATGGCTGAATTCAGTTTTCAAAGCCAGAAACTGCTAGGAAGTCCACAACACACTTGCCATTTCCAAATTTCTGTATAGCAAGATCTTTGTACTATTCATGCATATTATAAACTTCACCAATTAAAAAAATAAACTGAAAGGTTAATAATTAATGGTAAACTCCTTAACTGGTGCAGAGGGCAACAATCTTACTTCTCAGTTTCAGATATCAGGAAAATTTCATACGCTTGAGGAAAAACTTCCATGCTTATCCTAATAACCTAAGGGAAAGTTTGAGAGCTTAATAAAAGCTTTACATAATAACCATTAAATTTATAGTTGGTGTAGGTCATAAGCGTAGGTCACGTTTGTCAAGTGCCAGTCATATGTATTTCTGAAAATGGAGAAATAAGAGTGCCATCTCAGAGAACATATTGGGTTGAGTTTGCCTTCAATGCCATAAGTTCATACAGCTGGTAAATAAATATAAGTTGTATTAAAAGTTGTACAAGTGTTGTACAACTGTATGGGAATCAGTAAGTGGAAAGTAGACAAACTGCAATTGTAGGTGTAGTTAAGATGGAGACTCTTCCAATTCCATACGAGCACTGCAATCTGGAAGAGCTCACCCTTTGAAAAAGAGTGAAAATGCTGAAAAGCTCATGCTACAGTGCTCAAAAACAAACCAAAAAACTAGGGCTTCATAATGTACCATAAAAAAAAAAAAAGAAGGAAAAAAGGAATAAAAGCACTTATAAAAGCACTTTATTTAAAAAAAAAAAACTTAAAAAGTTGCTCCCAAAGAAAGCAAACAGAATTAATGCAGCTATAAGAGATAAAGAAGTCAAGATAGGAAAATTAGTCTAAACAAAGGAGCTCATGGGAAAGAAATTCATAAGGATTAAACTGCTGCTTTTATAGGACAAGACCCTACTGTCTGGTAACTTTGTCTTAATCATAGTTACTAAAAGTTTGTGTTAGAGCTTCTCTAGTTTGAGGGGACAAAAAAAAAAAAAAGAAAGAAAAAAGAAAAAAGGCAAACTAACTTTCTAGCCCGCTTCTAAAATAGAAATAAGCCACTCAAAAATCATGATCAGCTTATCAACTTCCTACACTCTTTCTGTCTTTTGTGTCTTAGCCACCTTGTAGTTTTCAGGTGCCATTTCAACAGCAACATACTGTACCTACACTTGTATACCACGTTCCATGCCATGCATCCCAAGGTGCTTTGCAGTACAATTTTATCACACATTAGACAAAAGTTGTCAAATTTTATGACTAAATGATGAATCTGTTTTCCTCTGGATTGGATCAGGTTAGCAAACAAGCAGAAAAAGTAGTGAAATACACATACTCATACCCATAAATTGTTCTCTATTATTTTTGGTTTAGATTTAAATGCACAGTTCATACTGACTGTATGCTTACTGAGGACCAGATTTCATACATCTTGGTATAAGTATCAATTGACAGACCCTGAAATCATTCTTGAAATATGAGCTTTGTGGCATTAACATCTATTTCCAGTTGTATAACTAAGACCAGAATCTCACCTTGAATGAGATGTGGTAGTATTTTTGGTATGCATAAGAGAATCTGGAATCTTTTCGTACAGAAAATATGAGGAACCTTCTGTTATAATTTATTTAACTTTTGAATGTGAAAATATTTTTAGTGCTTCCTTTTCATATGTTATTTTTTACATTTTTTAAAAATAAATATATTATTTTTGTAAACCCCTTGTTTTGGTTAGTATGCTGCCATTGAGGAGTAGTTTGGCAAAGTCGAAGCACTACATTTACGATTTCATTTAAAAATCAAAAACTCTTTGAGATATGCAAAACTATTATTTGGGTAAAAAGTTTGATGATAATTTGACCTCAGAATTTGGGTTGTTTTTTTCTCTTGTCAAGTCTGAACTAATCTTAAGAACTCCATCTAAATAGGAAGAAATTGATACTGCTTCCTTAGGTAGCGTGCACTTTCACATCTGTCCATTTATTGCTAAGTATAAGTTTTGATCTCAGTTACATCTGTGTGAATTGACTCACAGTAAGATACCTTGGTATCAGTACAGTTGATTTGTACAGTGAAACGGAGATCAAAATCTGATTCATTTAGGAAATCACACTGTGAAGACTAAATTACAAACATAAAATTACCTGTAATTATTAATGTAGTACTGTTGCTTATGCCCTGTTTCCTTTTTCTCCTCCTCTTTTTTTCTCCTGATATGTATCTTCTTAAAAGTGCCAATCAATGGTAAGTTGCCCACTTGCCCCACGGAAGAGATGTGGAGGGTTGGGAGAGTACGTGTCTCATAAAAATTTTAACCAACCCACTGGGTTCTCTTGTTTGTTGGCCTGCATGTCAGTTGGCATATAACATTTCATGCCTAATGTGATGGCTCATGATATACTGTGGTCCTAAAGCATGTTCAGCAGCCAGTCAAGACATTTTCCCTGATACGATGATCCTTTGCATTTGTCCTCTTGTAGTTTGTCTCCAAATGTTGTATCAGATCTACATTTCCATTGCAGTCCTAGCTTGATGAAACCATAAGCCATTTTGTGCATCTTTTTATTTTGCTCACTCCAAACATTTGCTCTAAATTTGCAGTTTAAAATATTGTAGTTAACTAATCTAAGACTACAAGTCCTCTTCTGTTCTGTAGGACTTGTTGAAGTTTCAGAATGAAACTTCTTCGCAGCTTAGAACCAAATGCCTAATCTAAAACTCATTTATGATCAGCTAGCATTATTTAAAGCAATATTATAGTTCGGACTGCTCTGCAATGCTTCCATTGTAGAATCATGGAATTTGCCTCATTCCAATCAGTCTTGCAATTTCCCTGTGTAAACTGCTCCATGGATTTACTGTTCTTCTGGCATATAGCCTTCACAGACAGAAGCAATGTTGATGGTGTCAGATTTCTGCCATTCCTCTAGAAATCTGTGTAATTTGTATTTTTGTTAATAAGTGAAAATGAGCCAGTACATTATGAGATACTCTTTTCCTAGATGAAACCCATACGATGGTCAGTGACACAAGCAGCCTGGTTCAATCCCATACCTACAAGAAGCGAGATCCTGTGGATGTTCCTTACCAGACTGGACAGCTTCATCCAGCCATCCGTGTAGCTGACTTGCTACAGCACATCACCCAAATGAAGTGTGCAGAAGGCTATGGATTTAAAGAGGAGTATGAAGTAAGTGTCAGGTCTAATGATCTGATTATTATGTCTTCTGCGCTGTCGGCTTTATCTGTCTGGTACCAGTACCACTGAACAGGTGAGAAATAATTGCTCAACCCAGAACAGGAGAACAGGAGAAATAATTACTCAATCCAGTAAGCCAGCTGCTGTGTGAGGGAAGATATTGAATGGAAAGAATCACGTCTATAGTGAGCAAAGTTTCTGATAGAAACAAGGCAGGGTGAGGAGTGAGAAGTAAAACCTTTCTTGGAAATCTCTGCCTAATTCTAATTGCCTTAAGGCATATATTGAAAAAACAGGCCCACTAGTTTTCTCCTGAAACTTGCCATATTTTTTCTTCTGCTACTCTCTAATCACAGTTGCTCTGTGATAGTTTGGATATCAAGTTCTACAAGCAGTATTTCTCACAGTATGTGAGAATGTACATGATATAATGTACATGATGTACATGATGAATGGTATTCATCATGGCGAGGAAGTACGTAAATATTCAGAGAATATTCACAGTGCTATAAAGTGTATTCTGTGCTTCTGTGCTTCCTGAACCTTTTCTCACTGTCTGGAGAACCCGGAATCTCTAATCCTCATTATTTTTCATATGAACTTACGGCTTCTCTTTGTGTAGGTTTTGTTTGGTTGGTTTGGTTTGTGTTTTTTTTTTATTATTTTTTATTCAGCTCCTGTTTCTTCATTTCATGCTACAGTGACCTGTTCCTCCCTGTTACCATCTGTGTTTTAAATGTCATGAACACTACATCCTGGCAAAGACTGTAGGAATACAACATCATCGCACTGCAGATCCTGTCTTGTGAGATGAGTCAGTTTGTATAGGAAAAAGGCAAAACACAAGCAGACCTTGCTGTCCTGCCCAAAACTATGGGTAATAGACCTGCCTTCAAAAGTTTAGTTACGTTGAAGAGTCTCAAGAGCATACCACTCCACATCCAAATCACATAGCAGATTGGGTAGATAATGACAGGACACAGTCTTAAACTCAAAGAGGACAGATTTTGATTAGACATTAGGAAGAAATTCTTCACTCACAGGCTGGTGAGGCACTGGAACAGGCTGCCCAGACAAGTTGTGGATGCCCCATCCCTGGAGGTGTTCAAGGCTGGGTTGGATGGGGCCTTGGCCTGCCTGATCTAGTGGGTGGCATCCCTGCCCATGGCAGGGGAGGTTGGAACCAGGTGATCTTTAAGGTCCCTTCCAACACAAGCCATTCTATACTTCTGTGATCTCAGCCTGGGTTCCTTGTCTAATGTGAGTGTGGTTTTGAGACCCTTTGAAATCTGCCAGGTCTTAATTTTAATTGCTAGAACATAAAAATGAATGTCATTTGTCCACTTTTCTCTGTCTTTTAGCTCAGAGCTTCAGGGTTTTATTCATGTAAATGGTTTTCATATACATGAATAGGATAGAATGGTTATAGTGAGTAGTGTTTCTCCTAAGGTTACAGTTCAGTAGATTTGAACCCAGATAACAAGTAGCATAAAAATATTACTTCACAGAGGAAAAATACATAAGATTGATCCACAGGGTTGGACTACATATCATAAAAATTGTCATAGGAATGTGTGAGAATTTGTGAAACAATTTTTGATTGCTCAGGTACGAAGTTGCACTCCATAAGAACTTGTAGAGTCTGATCTGTAGGCATATTTGAAGCTGTCATCTCAAAACATTCTGATAACTTTTAATACTTTATATGGATTGTGATCTCAGATGATATCATCAGTCTAAAAAATAATGATAACTGTTCCCTGTGCTGTGGTCCAGGAAAGGAATAGTGACCACCAGCAGCCCACCTCCATGTTCAAGTAGTGTTCATTTGTCTATGGAGGGACTTGCCCAAATTGCACTGCATCTCCAGTACACAGTCCTAAATTTTCTTTCCTTGGAAACTAGGATGTGAGAAATCAGAGGAACAGGTGTAAATGGCTCTTGCTGTGATGTGACAATGGCATAGCCAGTGAGAAGTAGAGTGATACAGATGTGATTTTAACTCTGTCTTCTCAAAGGAGAAACCAGGAAAAAAGATCCCTTCTCATTCTTTCATCTGATAGAAAGAGAAGGGAGTAGGACAACCAGTAGAAATCATTTAAATTACTTCCACCCTGCAGGGCAAGCAACATTTTCTGTTTTGGGCATGCACAGATATGCACTGCCCTAGAGACTCAAGATACCATGCTGAAGTTTTGAAGGCAGTTTTGAAGGCATCATTACTAATATATTGCTGAGTTTTTACAAGTATGCATATTGCTTCCTCTTTGCAAGAAATGTTTTTTTGTGGTTTGTTGTGCATTGTCATGCCAACTTCACGTTATAAAAACTGCTTAAATATGTAATCGTTTAAATTGATGTTTGTAGTATTATACTTTCAAAGCCCATGCTTCAGGCCCTTTCCAAAGTCACTTATGACAATTTTTTTCCTCTCAAATGCAGAAAACAATTAATTCCCAGAAGGAGCTAATCACTTGTCAACTTTCATTTGTGCTGCTGACTTAAACAAGTTTGTTCCTTTGAGTTTTTTATGACACTGTTATTTAAAAATGATAGAATTGAAAATTCTTGTCTTTGGAAAAGATTTGCTCATCAGCCAAAGCCTTTTATATCAGCATTAAGCCTAGAGGAAAGCTACAATTAATTTCTTTAAAAAAGAAGACTAAAATGGAATTTATAATGCAACCAATGACATGGCTTTTTAAACTAGTGGATCAAATGATGCTACAGAGAAACAGTTTCCAGGAAAATCACTTAATTTTGAGCTTATCAAGCTGAGGAATGGCATCCCATTACAGACAGTAGGTATAGTCATGACTAATGACAGTAGCTGCAATACATTAGGGTGCAGTGTGTTAGTAGAGGAAGGGGGACTTAAAATATTGCAGCTGCATCTGAAAAAGTCTGCTTTGTATAGGGAAATCATTTATAATGAGTGAACCATAACAAGCTGAATATTTGAGGGTTTTATCCACTGACTACTGCAATATTGCTTTTATTCCTCCATATGCAGTGGAAAACTGCCCAGTATGTTCTAGCACTAAGTTTGAGAATCTCTTTGTTTTTGCTGCTGTCAGACTGATACTGTCCTCTTTACAAGGTTGAACTAGTCAACAGAAGAACTTTTTCCTTATAAATTATCAGAAGGATAACTGTCCAGGTGAAAAGGAAGAAACAGTTAGGCAGGGGATTTGTTTTGAATGAAGTCTCATAGAGGATTTTTGCTCTAACAAGACAGCAGGATTATATAGTCTCAGCAGGGAAAGGGTTTGAATCAGGAGAAATTCATACAGGATTCATTCTGAAAATAAAAATGTTGAACTGATCAGAAAGTGAAGTAGCACACTACCCACTAGCAGCACTTCAGAGGAGTGAAAGGATACGGTGAACTCAGTTATAAGTGCTTTAAAATAAAACTTCATAATTAGGACCACAGTTCACAATAATTAGGGCAATAGTTCACCATCTAAGCACATCTATGTAGTTTTAAGTCCTGTTAGCTTCATACATGAGTTTTTGGAGTAACATAACAGACACAAAGGAAAAAGGTTGAAAATTCATCTTTAGGCGATGGCAGGCTAGTACTTAATCAGTCTCTGCTCAACTCTGCAATATGATTGCCCACTTGAGATGCAGAGTACCCTTAGGTCCCAGTGTACAGAGAGGCTTGAGAGAACACAGCGCTTGGCAGAATGGTGCCCTTTTGTTCTCCTTCTGGAAGGAGCTGAGATACTTTGGCTCTCAGCACTGAAAAGGTTGTGCTTGAATATTAGCAGGGAAGCATCCCGCAGCCCGGTCCTGCTCCTGCTGTGGCATTTGTGGAGATTCCTGTTCCCTAAAGCAGTATCAGGCCCTGAACCTAGGCCTCAGCAGCACATCGGTAACAAGTACACCACCCATTTTCCCATGTGTTTCTCAGGTGTGGAAACAGCATGGACACTTTTCTGTCAGCTGTGGACTCAAATGCAGGCCTTCATTTATGGCCTGGTGGAGTGTGAATGATTGAAAGGGATTGCACAGAAACCCTTAAACTCTGGGAAATTTCCACACAGCTCGTCTACAGTAGATCTTTAAAATCCTTTCTAACCCCTGCCAGACCCTTTAGAAAGGAAAGGTTTTGGCTTAGCTCCAGCAATGTTAGATTGACAGAGTAACATTGTCCTGATTTCAACGCCTCCCCCCACTAATTGTGCATTATTTTAGCTGCTCCCCACTTCTAGAGCATGAAAGCTTTTACTCATCATGGAGTAGACACTTTCCTTATCTCCTTTATGCATTACAGAAACAAAACAAATAGGAAAGGAGGATGGAAGTGGTCTCTACAGCTGATTGCTTTTTTTGTCCTTACACCTGCCGCCTATTTAGACTTTGTAGTTTCACAGGGCTTTACACTGTATCATTTCAGAAAGACAGGTATCTGTCAAAAGGCCTTAAACACATTGCTGCAAGAAGTGAATTCAACTCCTTCCTAAGCAGTTGGAGTAGGCTACTGGAGGCCAGCAGAGCTTAGCACAGCTAGGGTAGAAACAGAGGCATTCATTCAAACTTATTGTTTTAAATAAGATTTATTTTAAAACCTATTTTTGAATCTTTCAATCAGCAAAAAAAAAATTGTGCCTATTCAGTGTAAATTGGTTCTTTGCCAAATTAAGCTCTGTTGACATAAGACAGTCTCAAATCGATTTCGGAGTGTCCACACAAGAGCTTGGACTGGTTTAGCTGAATTGATTTAAAAACACACCTTTAATTAAACCAGTGCAACTTTGTGTAGATAAAGCCTTGCAAAATCAATTCCACATTATGTTCCATGACAGGGACTTCTGAGCTTCCATTATGTCAAAAACAGAGGTTCCTTTGAAAAGCCAGGATTTGCAAAGGGTACCTTCTCAGATCAGCCTCACTTACTGTCACTAACAGCACTGTGTCGATAACAGAGTTTAAAAAAGGCTCCTCCGTGTAGCTTTAACCTTAAAGCCTTTACCCCCACTGTCTCTCTCCTTCCTTCTCTTGCCTTCCTGTCACACGTTTCCTTTCTCAAAGTTTTGTGGCAGTTCAGCTGTTTCAGTCAAGAAACAATTTTATACTGGTATTATTAAACCCATACTGTTCTGAATTTGGTGGAGTTATACACTGTCAAAATACACTGTACTGATCATGCCCCTTTTATGCTGCATAGTCTCCACTCCAAGGGGTTGCATTAATGTAACTATATTAATCTCTAAATCACTGCAGTTAGATAGACGGATACCTATGTGGATACAGGCTCAGAGGGCCTATCAAGGTCAGGAACATGAAATATATAATCTAATGTATGTTAAACAATTCATTTTCTTTTAGCACTTCTTAACACCTATTATAGATTGGTAGCAGTATTTTAAAGCAGGTTACCTGGTAATGGTCACTGTTCAGTTATACCTTGGGGGATTGTGGTCAAAGGTGATCACAAAAAATGGATAATTGAAGAGGATTTGGAAGTGAGTGTTGAGAATAATGGACAGTATGAAAGAAATCCTGTCTTCATAGCAACATATTCATTGAAATGGAACTTCAAAAGATGCACAGGTAGATGTGCTGACTGTCAATAAAAACAAAGAGTTTTTCACTCAGTGTGCTGCTGGTCAGTGAAATATCTGGAATAGTAAAAAAACAGCCTTAAAAACAGGAAACAAAACAAGAAAAAAAATCCTCTAAAAACAGCATAAATCTTGGGGTTCGGGAGCAGAAAATATTGCAGGCAAGTTTTTCATGAACGAAGTTTACCCCATAGTTACCCACTTAAGATTTTGCTTTCTCTAGACCACTGTTAGATAAATGTCTGACATAAGACAGAAACCTGATAGTTTCCTTTTTTTTCTGTCATGCAAATGCACAACAGACTTGAATCCTGTCACCCCAACCCATTGCTCTGCAGCTTTTCTTTCTTTCTTCTTGTTTCCAGCTGAAAGACAAATGCCATGCCACGTGAAACTTATAAGTCCTTTGCTCTGGGGTCCCTGTTCAGAAATCTTGGGAATAGTAGGAGAAATAAGTGTTTTGCTGATGTTAGGTTGATATCGCTACTGAGAGAACCCAGTTGGTGCTGTTTGTTCCACGTTCATTCATTGCGCCTGCAACTGGCCTGTCTTTCCTCCAACCTGTAAATTTTTATCATGCCTTTTCCCTGATTTTATTTGATATTCTGCAGCACCAGCTGAGGCAGTCAATACCAAAATCAGTGCAGGTTATTTTCTATCCCGCAAGACACAAAGTACAAAGAATGCAAAAAGGCTCTGGAACATTGGGTGGGAATGGGGGCATTAGTACACAGTACAAATACATGAAGGACATCATCTGTGTCCTTCAGAACTGGGAGAAAGGTAACTGTTAGTTTCTCTTTCCTTTGTCTTTCTGTTTTTGTAATAACGAGAAAAGTCATCAGAAACTGGAAACCTGATAGAAATCAAAACATAAGTAAAATAGTGGGAATTTGTCCTGTGAAAATGGTGCGGAAAATTGTTGGATATACTCATCTGTAGTGATAATTACTATTATTTTTTGTGAAATCTCATCTGTTTAGATGGGGCTGAGAACAATCACCTGAATGCCCAGTGACATCTTTAATACCAGGAAGCTGCAGTGGTCTGATTATAGGCGATATAAGTAATCTCTCCCATGCACAATGAAGGATAACCAATGGCTTATGGTGATACAAAGGTTTTTATGTAAGATAGCTATTCTTTTATCAAAGGACTGTGTTCAGAACACCCTAGTTTTTTTCAGGTTGTCACAGAATCATCAGCAGCCTTCTATGAATCTCAGGTAACTTGTTCCTGCATGGATTCCAGACTCGTGGACCTTGGAAGCCTTGGCACTGAAGAGATCATATATAGGGATGTCAAAAGCAATAGTAAAACCAAGCAGGCACCATGTCCATAAACCATGTTTTGGTTTGGAAGTACTAAGGTACTTCAGATCAATACCAAACTGTTGAAATAAAGTCATCCCAAACCAGAAGCAACATTTGCTAATAAATAACTCGCATAGTTAGTGACTCAGCTTCCCAGTGCATGCAATATTCCTTTAATTCTTTAATAAATGTCACAGCAGACAAGGTAGCTTCAGTCGTTTATCTGCAGGAATCAACTAATAACAATTTTAGCCAGATGGCAGTTGATAAGAGTTTGTTTGTTTGTTTCAGTTCAGAGACACTTTCATTTTGCTAAATATGTCGGTTTCTAAGCCAGTTTTATGTGATTTTGAATCTATCCTTAATAGCTGTGAATTTCTGCTTTTTAACAGATTTTGAATGTATGAAAAGTGCCCTCACAGTACTTAGTATCATTCACATGGCACTGCCTTCCTACCCTGTGCTGCAGTATGGCTCACTGCACAGTGATCAAGGTGTCCCAGGAGTTTCTAAATCTCTCTTTTCTCCCACTCTTCCTAAATGCCTTCTCCTCCAGTTTAAATAGATGTGCACTTATATGCGGAAGCAGCTTTCTGGTTTGTTTTTGTTTAAGCAGGCTTAATTAGAATTTATTCTTACCACAGATTATAGATTTAGGCAGGTCGTGGCTTCATTACAAAGGCTTTGGGGTTTTATCTGTTTGAATAATAAAATTGCGGAGGAGTATATACTAGAATGCTTCCATATCCTTAGGATTACTTTCAGTGCCATGTAGGCGGCTGTTTGCTCATGCTGTGACATGGCTGGTTTTTGGTACTGATTACTCTGTGAGTTACTTGGGTGTGGACTTCTGGTTTTCCTCTCCTTTGTAGCCCGAACACTGAACTGTACTATATGATCTTAGGCAGCCAAGATGCCTAACAAGAACAAGGATGCCTAATTCATCCCAGTGTTTTTCTCTGTGTGGTTCTACCAGAGTCTTGTATGTAAAGTAAAGTTTAGGATGTGTCCTAAGAAAAGTCTACTAGCTTTTAAGTACATCTTTCGTAACGATTGCATCCCTTTAGGCAATGACAGTTAAAACAAGACACTAATAACTGAACGCAATTTGTTTTTATGTAGGAGCTCTGGCAGCTATTTTAATAGCAGTCTCTGCCCCTGCTGAGTCTAGTGGTCCTGTTGCATGTGGTGGTAATCACATTATGAATGAATACAAACATTATCGATAAAAAACAGGCTGTAACCTGTCAATGTCATGGTCCTGAAGATGTCCTGGGACTCTTGTCCATGTTTGGGTGTTTAGCAGACATTCCTTTCATATGTCAACATAACTGGCCTCGACATCAAAAAGTGATTCAAAGCATGATAAACACCGCTGATGCTATTCCTGATCTATAATGGGTGAGTCTACTTAAGTATTTAAAATGCAACCATTTCAGTTGTTGCATACAGTTTTGTGGATGTTCCTCATGTCCTTTATTATCACACAGCAATAAACTTTAAATGTAGCTTAGAAAGATTTTTTATTGTTTTTGTTTGCTTTTTAGTAGTTTCTTCCGCATCTTCAGTCCAGTTGCCACAGCAGTCTTTCAAAACTTACTTTACTTTTGCACCCCTTTTTCCTGAACTTTGACTCCCTCATTAGGATCCTATATTCTCTGCAGGCATTGCAAGATCTTGCTCAATTTCTTCTGGAAAGATTTGTAGGCATGTGTAATGCCAAATTGGAGCAATAAAAGAAATAGCTTCCAAGTTTCGCTGACTGTTGTCAACTTGGCAGCAAGCAGAACTTTTGAAATCCAGTATCCACATCTGATAACTCCAAGTAATTAACACAGGGGTTGTGCTTTTTTTTTTTTTTAATGGGAAGAATCAACATTTTCCGTTGTGCTGTTTCCTCATGTGTTTTGGATGTATGCAGATGCATATGTTTATTCTTTAATAACCCCAACGCTCTCACATCACTCCACTATTTTAGCATGTGAAATCTGTCACATCGTTGTTCTCCAGCCTGCCCTGTCTTCTTCCCCTTTGGCAGCCACAGGTTGAGAAACTGTCCAGCTATACTAAGCAGACTTCTCAGAATATATTTTACTCTGGTTGTCTGTTAGGCAAGTCATTTTTGCTGCATGATCTTGATACTATGCTTTTGCTAGTATCAAATCTGTGCTGTGTACCTTTTCAAATTAGGGTTCAGTTTCAGATTTAGCCAATGTACGTACCATTATGGGTTATTGAACACCACGGTAGGAAACTAAATGAGGGCACTGAACTTAATTTCACTCACAAGATGAGATTCCAGAGGGAAATCTGCAAGAGCAGCTCTAACTCTCAGAGCTCTAAGGTGATAGGTTAAACTTTCTAAATGCTTGTGACAAGTAGGATTCGAAAGAAAGGTTTTTGAAACTATATGCTGTATATTTGCACCAGACTGTCTTATTAATTATTCAGATAAGACATTGAATATTTGATCAGAATCTGTAATCCCTTCCTCAGTTAACATATTATTTACTTTTGAAAACTGCTGATGTACCATACTTTTCCCCACTGCACCTGCAAAAATGAATTGGTCCAATTTATGTGCACAGAATAATATATTGTGCTTTAGTGTTCAAGATATTATTCATTATTTCCTACTCATATAAGCCTCCTTACCTCCTTCATATTTTATTAGTGCCCTTTAAAAAGACATAAAAAATGAGTCATGTAGTTATTCCATTTTAAATTATGCAAATGATGTTAAATGCAATTATAATCTATTCTTTATTAATTATAAATACACCCTATGTGTTTTCCATGGCTTGTATTTATTTGCTACAAATAATTACGCATTTTAGTCCATTGCTGGTTTCATGACCAGATCATTAGTATTGGCTGTTTGTAGTGAGAATAGCACTTTTCAAATCAAGTTAGCATAATTTAGCTATTAGGAGTTTTAATTTAGCATCAGCTTATCCACAATATACCTAAAATATGCATAATTTTCTACAAGGCATTTGTTTTAAGTAAGTTGAAATAGCCATTATGAATTTTTCAAGAAATGAAAAATTGTATTCTTCTGTAGCCTATGGCTTGGTGTATCTTTTAAAGAAGTTTACTAACTAGAACAGAAGACTTTTTCTTATACTTTTGCTATAGTGCTTTAGCAATTGTCCTGTTAATGGAACAGATGATCCTGCACTTCTCAGCAGGAATGATTTCTTTGTTACAACATACTTGTTGTAGGCCCAGATAGGCCCAGAAAATTCTGTAGGATTCATTAAGTACACTGAAATTGTGGCAGGCTGTAGGTGGGCATGGCACAGTGGGTTAGCAAGCCTCCTTTTTCCCCTCAGGTTTCTTGCCATCATCTCTGTCCAGCTCTTGCATGTCTCCTGAGAGGCTGAGAGGAGCTGGCACGTCAGGCAGCCATGAGAAAGATGAGGTCAGGCAGAGAGAAAGATGAGGAAGGCAACTATGGAATAAAACTGGCCCCTGGGCCAAAGGTGGTGGGGAAACTGGAGAGTCTGTGGAAATAAGGCAGCTCAGGAGGAGGGCAGAAGGAAAAACAGGCTGGCTTTGGGGACTTGCTTAATACTGTCAGTGAGAGAACTCAGTATTTCTGAAATGATATGATGGTAGCATCTACCACGGAGAATTGTTGGAGTTAGTGGGTTTGCAGCTTGGTTCAGGACTGATGGAAATTCCTAATATTGACACTTCTTCACAAGACAGAAGCAGCAGGTTTAGACTTACAGCATGGTTGCAGTCCAAGGCAAGGGAGGACCGTAAGCATGAGCTTAGGTTCATTTAGTTTTAAACAGGTGCAAAGGGCTGTTTAAAAGTTGCCTTTAGTATACATTCCTTCCTTCCTTCCTTATATTCCTTCCTTATATTATACCATTCACTTAAATGGAAGCAACACCAGCGATGTCTTTTGTTTCCACAGGCATTGGGCACATAATCGCTTGGACCCGTTCATGCAATAGTGACAAAGCTTGAATATCTGTCCACCAAGACAGTGCATTTTCTTCCCCTTAAGATCTTAAAAAGATTCACAATTGACAGCGCTGTGCTTCAGTCTATGGAAAAAATATATAGTGTGTGTTTATATAGGGTTACAGTGCATCTACCAGCTGAGCTCATATCTAGCTTCCTAGTGCTTGCCTGTACAATAGTAACTGCTTTTCACATGTAACAGAAAAGAAGCTCTTTTATCTGTGAGAGAGATATTTGAGTCTCCACAAGACAGGCCATCTCCACTCTTACACCACGTGCCAAAGGGAGGCGAAGGAGTAAGGACCTTCCTTGATGCACAGGGTGAGACTGTTCAGAGGCAGGCACAGCCGTGGATGTCTTTGCTAACAGAGGTAGCCTGCAGTGAAAGGGTTATAAAGTGTCCTCTTTTTAGTGAAATTATAGATTTTTTGTCTTTATCTTACCCAAACGCAGACACAGGGTTTCCTTTCTGAATGCCTCCTAGTGCTTGCTCTGGGCTGGTAGAAGCTCAGTAAAGTGTTGGCTCCTGGAGTAAGCATAAAGTTTAAGCGTGTGATTAGTCTGGGTGACAGCAACAGGAATATTTTGCCTTTGATGCTTAAATACATGGCTCTTGTCACAGAGCTTAGAGTTTTGACATGAGAAAATATTACCATTCTGATTGTTTACAGTAAATAACTACACGAGCGATCTTTGTGGTTTTGCTTACCGAGAATGGTGACAAAGCAACAAAATTCCGGTATAGCACAACAAATCTTGAAAAGGTAGGGTCAGATCCTGTGTCTCCTGGTCAGGAAAGAATATTAAAAGCAGCCATCTCCAACCCCTTATGAATAATTAGGAAAGAAACAAGGCGACATAAATGGATGGGGAAGAGCTTGTAGCGCAAAGCTCTTTTTAGATTTGCGGATCTTCCAAGATCCTCTGAATCTAGGTAACACTGTTAAGTTGAGACGTATGCTTTGTAATCTTGAGAAAGACTGCACACAACTGTTACTCAGTCTATTGTGGTACCAGTGTTGGACTACCAAGTGCTGTCTGCCATTTTTCACTGCTAGAAGGGTTTAGTGTGGTGTCTGCATGAAGAGTATTTCAGCACATTATCCCCTGCATTAGGCTGTGATATCAGCTGAGATTTTGTTCACATAGCCTTGGTTTTTATCTGTGCCTGTTTCTGTTTGTCATTGGTGTCTCTGGTCAATTGGGACAAATGACTACAGAAAAACTAAGTATTTCTGGTTTGTAGTTTTTCTCATTCACCCCCCATTCATACTTAAACTCCAGCTTTTATGCTCCGTGTAACACCGCCAGTACGCAGCTTTGTACGGTTGGCATAATAAACCAGGTAAGGGGTCTGTGAGTAAGGAAATCCTTAAAGTGGCACAGAGCCACTTTATCAGCTCCAATACCAAGTCTCTACCTTGTTTCCAGGATAGTGAGATGTCACTCATTCCTGGCTGCTCTAATACCCCCTCGGGATATTCTGAGTTGTGCCAGAGATCAGTGTTACTTCTGCAATGCCAACAGCTATTATTCATTATTCCTTATAATACAGGAAATCAGGAGCACCCAACAAAGCTATTAAGCAGCAGGTTTGAAGTGAACAAAAGGAAATATTTTTCACACAGCACATAATTACATCGTGGAGCTCATTGCCTCAAGATGCTGTGAAGCCAGAATTATAAATGGGTTCAAAAATGGGCTAGACAAATTCATTATTAAACACAATGGCTGTGTGCAGTCTCTGGCTGAGGAAGAGATTGCTCAGGAAAGCCATTGATTGCTAGAAGCTAAGAGGGTATGGTGGAGAAAGACTGACTCTCTATTTGCTCTATTCTTCATACTTTTTTTTAAACATCTGCTACTATTCACAGAAAAAATAATGGCATGTGTGGACCTGTAGTTTGACCTAGTGTGGCTGTTAACACACATAAAGAAGAAGACATAGACACAGAAGAAAGCTTCTGTATAAACAAAGCAAACAATATGTTGTGAAATTGTTATTTATTTATTTTTTAACATACCGGTAGTCAATTTTATATCCCTAACATCACTATAATTTAGAAAGAACATAACAACTTCTCTAAGCTAGCTTGCATGCCCTGTGTTTTTGAGTTCTTCACTTCAGCAGCTGTTCTGACCCACTGTCTTGCTATTGGACTGTGAAATGTAGGATGATGGCACTGTAAAGGAAAAGACGGGGAGAAAAAGAAATTCAGTTGTAAAATGGTTTTTATTTAAAATGCATGTAGCTTCTATGCTAAAGCCTAATCCTTGAGCCTTTATTCTGAGTAGTGCTTTATTTCACAAAGAACTTTGTTTACATTAATTAGGCCCTTTCAGGAAAGTGGTGTTACTTACAGTGCACAGAGGTAGGGGAATTAAACTCCTAGTCTAGGCAGTAAAGCACTTCTTGCCTTTTGGAGAACAAATGGGGGACACTTACATGATTTTTGAAATTTAACAGATTGAGCTTCCAAACCACACAAAAGCATTTGCTTTCATTTTGCACTGGGACAAACATTTCAAATTTAAGCAAATTTGGTATCTTGCTGCTTTCTTCGTCGTTTCATACACATTTCCGTTTTACCACTGAGTTTTTCATTGTCTCTTCTTTTACAACATCACCAGCTTGAATTTTACGTTTTGATGGTTACATTGTGAATCAAGTCTATAGAACCGACAGTAGGTAGAACATACAAAAAGGTTTGAATCAAGGAAAAGTCATATAAATTGCTCATGCTTTTTATATGTTTAATTGTAGATCTTGTTAAAGATTGACATATTTTCCCCCTATTTGTCAGTTCTGTGCACAGCATTTGTGTTTATTTTGCTGATATTTACTATGCACATGTATCTCTGCCACACAAAGAAAGCTAAGAAAGGCCATGTTATCTGCAGCATTTTGGGCTGCTATAAGGTTTAACTGTTTTGTGGATTGCTTTTTGTTTTCTGTAACTGGGGCTATTTATTTGGATTTTTTTTGAGGGGGGGACTTTTTTCAAAACTGTCATTCTGCCATAAATCGGTCTTTTGAGTTGCTGAGGTAGAAGGACAGCCCGGTTGGGGAGAAAATGTTTTTCCTGTTGATATACCTAGGAGTATGTTTTTGTTGAGCTCAACCATGTGGGATTGCCTTGTAAGGGATCTGGTTGTATCATGATAAAATAGCTATGTTCCAGGGGCCAAAAAACGACTGAAACAAGTAAACTTTTGTCTAGCGGCACGCAGACACAGAGATCCACTTGTGCTTGCTCAGTGTTTACCCTCCTTCCCCAGAAGTGTTTCCTCCAATACTAGGAACCTTCCCCACAGATAAAACTTTACCTTCCGCAACATCCCCTCCTATTTGTGGGAACTCCGCTGCTCACCTGCTGACTGCCGTAAGAGGGTAAGGTGAGCACATCTTGTTGTCCCATAGCTATTGCAGGAATATTTGAAAGCACTGAGACAGTTACAGTGATCATTACACAATTACAAAGTACGCCACAATTTTCGTTTTTCCACACTTAGTCCAGCCCAGCCCTGCCCTGCTTCTCTCACCCATGCTCTGCCATTGCCACCTCTTTCTCCTGAGCACAGTGGGCAGGACAGCATGGGGACGGACGTCCTCCCTAACACTGGGAACAGTGAGGAACACGAAGATGACTACGTCTGCTTTACTCCTGTCATCCAGCAGCACTCTTCTCTTTCCCCGAGAACGGCAGAGCTGATGGGGGGGGCAGGGTGTGGAAACTGATGTGCGAAGGAATTTTACTAGGGCAGGAAATTCTGCATCTCTGGGATTGAGGGAGAATAAGGTCATCTGTTGATGTGTCCTATTTTCCCAGTTTTGCAGAATAGCAAGTCCCAGAGTCCCTGGAAGCCTGACTGACTAATCTAGAAGTTTAACAGTAACATGATTTTTTTGGTGTCACAAAAGGTTTGAATGGTGCTACCCACATGACTGCTTTAGAGTGGGGGAGCCATGTGTTGGAGTGCTCAAGGCAAGTAGTACAAGTACTTAAAAATAAGCAAAAAAGATAGCTTTCCTCTGTTATTTCCTTGGAAAAAAAGGGGGGGAAAATACTATAGAAAGTATTGTTTTCAATGCCACTAGTAGACACCATATCTTGAAAAGCTGGAAATACATGTGCATAAAGCAATGAAGTACTCAGTTTGGCCCTACATAAACCATACAGTTCATCCCATGCCTGCAAAAATTTAGGTATCTTCTAAAGGAAAACAGGAAAGTTACCTCACTTTGTGCCAAAACTCATTTCATTTGGTGTCAGATCAAGTATTGATATTTTAACTGATATGGCAAGTTCGGATACCAGCTATCATCACTACGATAAAGTTGCTAAGAATGATAATTTCCATGCCCAATATGAAAAAGGCAAATCATGTTTATTCTGGATGTTGTCTCACATATGCTTTTAAACATATCCTTATGGAACTAAGCCTCAGCTTGCAGAGGTTGACTTGAGGCTAGGTAGGGAGCCAGAATGTGACATAGGACCACCACGTTTACAGATTTGCACTAAATCCAGGCAGCTTGCAGTTGCAGTTTCCCCTGGAACTTTAAATGTTGTTAGCAGTAGGATAATGTAAGTGTGGCAGAAAAAAAGTTTCAGGTTCACTGAGCCTGAATCAGTTTTCATGTTTTTAATATTACTAGCTTTTGCTATCTTCACTATTTTTACCATCCTAGTGCCCCAGGAGCCTATTTTGTTTTCAAAGACAAATCCATTATTGTAACTTATGTTAGGTAATTCTAGGACGTTTCTAGGTTTGATGCAATTTGGGCTGAAACCTGATTTTGAAGAATATCTTGTCCATTGTCCAGCAAATCATTAGTATTGGGAAGGTGTCCTAATCACCAAGCTGTCAGGTAAAATTGTACTACCACAAACTGTGTTCAAATGACTTTCATATCCAGCATTAAAAGAAATTGAGAAATGCAATTCCAGAAGTATCAATTTCAGAGAGTCCTCAGAAGCAACAGATGCTCCCTTACTGCCTAAAGTTTGATTCTGCTGGCCCTAACAGGGATTTTTTTTCAAGACACATCACAGTCACAAAATGGTTGAAGTGGGAAGGGACCTCTGGAGGTCAACTGGTTCAAACCCGCTGCTCAAGCAGGGTCACCCAGAGCAGGTTGCCAAGGACTGTGTCAAAGTGGCTTCTGAAGTTCTCCAAGGACAGAGACTTCACAGCCTCATTGGGCAGCCTGTGGCAATGCTCGGTCACCCACACAGCACAGAAGTGCTTCCTTGTCTTCTTCCTCCTGTGCTCCAGTTTGTGCCCACTGCCTCTTGTCACCGGGTATCACTGAAAAGAGTATGGCTCCATCCTTTTGCACCCTTCCATCAGGTATTTATATACATTAAGATCCCCCCCAAGCCTTCTCTTCTCCAGGCGGAACAGTCCCAGCTCTCTCAGCCTTTCCTCATAGGGGAGGTGCTCCAGGCCCTTCATCATCTTAATGGCCCTTTGCTGGTCTCTCTCCAGAGTGTCCACATCTCTTTTGTACTGGGCAGACCAGAACTGGGACCAGCACTCCAGGAGTGGTCTCGCCAGTGATGAGCAGAGGGGAAGGATCACCTTGCTCCACCTGCTGGCAATGCTTTGCCTGATGGATCCCAGGATGCCGTTAGCCTTCTTTGTGGCAAGGGCACATTGCTGGATCATGTTCAGCTTAGTGTCTGTCAGGTCTTTTTCTGGCAAGCTGCTTTCCAGCTGGGCGACCCCAGCATGTCCTGGTGCGTGGGACTGTTCCTCCCTAGGTGCAGAACCTTGCACTTCCCCTTGCTGAACTTCATGAGGTTCCTGCCAGCCCATTTCTCCAGCCTGTCCAGGTCCCTCTGGATGGCAGCACAACCCACTGGTGTATCAGCCACTCCTACCAGTTTTGTGCCACCTGCAAACTTGGTGAGAGTGCACTCTGACCCATCACCCGTATCATTAATGAAGATGCTGAACAGGTTTGGACCCAGTATTGAACTACCCTAGCGCTCCAGCTGTATACTCCCTAGTATATGTCCTCGTTCATGCTCCAGCTGACAAGTCTAGTCCCTCCTGAGCTGAAGTCTCTGAATCTCACAGCAGTAAGTCTTCCCCTGTTGTCTAAGTGTTTAAATTGTTGGGACTTACACCAGAGGTCAGGACTAGAACGCTTCAGTGCCAAGTCACTCTTGTCAATCTAGTTCAATCCTGGTAGCTTTCTCTGGTTCTCCTAGCAGAATTTGGCTTATGGAGTCTAACAATACTTTTATTAATAAGAAATCTGGATAAATAAGAACTTTATTGGACAACTAGTAATTGGCTTAATGAGAGACAGATGCCTGGAATCTTTGTATTGTCTTATAAGGGAAATATTTATATAGAGACTCAAATTTTAAAAAGTTTTGTTTTATGGAGGGATGCAGAGAATAAAGGCATCTGCTGCTATTCAACAGAGCTTTTATAATGTTGGCTTGCCTCAATTAATCTAGCTTGAGCGCAGTATTCTAATGAAAGAAAATGTAGACTAAAAATGTAGAGCTGCAATGTATATAAATCTTGAAATGTCCACGAAGAGCTGATAAATTGCTGTATTTTGCTCAGTTTATGCAAAAGAGAAAATGAAGAAGCAGATTGCAAGAAACAAAATTATACATCAAGCCATTAAACCTCAATCTTCATTACTGAAGAATTGTTTTGATACTCAGCAAGATCAGGGACTGAACAAAAGACTAGCTAGGTGACATGTTTGCAAGGGTCCTGCACATCAGGAAGAATTCCACATAATAATGCCATAGGTGTGATTTAAGTTCAGAACTATGATTATTCCTTTTCTGTTCTTAGAGCTGTGAATGTAAACAGTATCTTGCACTATTTTTCTCTATGACTAACCCTTTATTTGTTTGTTGAGTTTCTTACTGGTTTTCACAATCCATCTGCATTATTGCATGGACTTCATAACTTTGCAGTTTGCTTCCTTACTCCATACTGGCTTTTATATGTTTTTGGTGAATACTATGTTTGGTTTGTTATTTTTCTAAAACTGTGCTGTTACTTGCACATAGTCTGAAACACCATGAAAGTAGAGATATACATCCTTGTTGCACATCTGTCCTGTAAGTAACTAACAACAACTGTAAGTAACTCAAATTGACATCTCCAGCGTTATTGTTGGCTATTGATCTCTTTCTGTTAGTTAGTCCAATACTTACTTCACTGGCAGAGGATATCGAAAGATTGTATGCTGTGTGAGTGATAAGGAAGGAGAAGGAAGAAGAGAAATTTGCACTGGGACTTTTGGAGATCTCCATTGTATTGCACATGGTCAATACATCTTTTAAATCTTCTAAATCTTCTAAAAGCTCTTTAAAATTTTCTTTCTCAGGCATCAGGAATATTCCATGGAAATCCAGGTGACTGTCAGTAAGCTTTTGCACATACATGCTGAAGTGAAACTGTAGTTTGCGTATTGTATGTTTTTACTGATCCAGTGGCAAAATACTGGCACCACATATGTGATGTTAGATTAATGAGGCAGAAGTGGCAGTCTTTAGGAACAACAACCCCTTTTCCCCTCCTTCATTGTTAACCCTGAGAACTTCCACTTCCCTTTATCCATTAGCTGAGTCTGGGTCATTTCAGTAGCCTGGGATCCTGTGTATTAGATACTTGAAAGAACTGTCTGGTTTTTAAGCCTGGTTGATAAATTTTTTCAGAGATACCTCTCTTGGAATTAGAGATGTGCTGTATATACATTTCAAATATCAAAATAGGAAATTTGAGGTTGGCAAGCTGCTGCTACTCATTAGTGCATCTAACCAGGCACTCTTCCTTCTAACAAGTAGTCTTGGGGCTGTATTGAAATGCTGCTGTCTGTCAGCATGCAGTAAGCATGCTAAAATGATTAGGTTAAAAACTGACAGCAACACTTGTCATCATTGTCAATCCCTTTACTACCATGACTATTTTTATGCTGTTTATCTTTATATGCTTTTAAATACTCTGCATCGTACTTGCAGTATAGTTCCTCAGAGCGATGTGGAATTATCTAGGACCACCAGCATATTTTTTCAAAGTTTTTCCCCCCTCACTCCTTTCCAGTAAGTACGGAGCTGTCCAAATGGAAAATGACTGGCAGGAAGCAGTCACAGAGTGGCAACTTGCGGAGGGATGTTTGGGAAAAAAGAGGCATAGCTTTAAAGCCAGAGCCAGGATTTTCAACTAATGAAGGAACAGGAGTTCCCACCACTGTGGAAACCCTCAGTGGCTCTGCTGTGATCTATTGCTGCACTCCCCTGAGCAGAACAGCATAGCAAGCAATAGGCACAGGGGCTGGATGCCAGCCAGGCAAAGTGGGAAATAGACACATAGATTTACACAGAAAATCTTTTTCTTTAGAACAAGGAAAATGATGGACTAAAATTCGAACTTAGAGGAAGGAAAAAGTATCTTTGTGTTTGATAGCAGAGTGTATTTGCAAACAAGCAAAGCAGACACCAAGGCACCAAAGTTTCCTGTGAAGATCAAAAAATGTAACGAACCAGCACAATCAAGTGCTATCATTTTTTTGAAAGGGCAATGCAAATAGACCCTTATTATTTATTTTAGCCTAGCCTAGTAGTCTTATTTCCCTTGAAAAGTGTTATCTTATCCACTGGGAAAAACAAAAGTTTGTGTTCCATCTGTGCACACCAGTGTACTTGGACTTTTATCTTGTATCTTATGAAGATATAAGGGTTGCCCCTTAGCAGAATTAAAACCTTATTATGTGAGCTTTGTTTCTTTCTTATCTTTTGTCCAAACTATATGAACTGGAGTGGCCTAGATACACTCATGAAAACCCTCGAGGCTCACTTAGTGAGCAGACTCTGAGGGGTGCTTTATCACTTTTGAAAGGTTAGATCAGCTGTGTGTACATTACAGCTTGGCTAAAGATAGGAGGGGTTTTGTTCACTTTTCAAATTCAACATTGATTTGCTTTTGTTTCCTTGCCCCACATGCTGTTTTCTGTTACATTAGGGAATTTTATTACATTCAAGGCTATTCCAAATTGCGTGGTTCTAAATCAGAAACAGCATGTCTATACAGAGGATTTTTAAATGTTGCCAGGTTTTCTTTGCTTGGGTCAGTTGATAATTTAAAGAGTCAGGCATGTCTTGTGAATTCTGAGCTCGGCTCAGCTGCCTCAATTACAGTGACTTATTCAGATAAAAACAGGAAAAAAATACTACTGGTTTTGCTATAAATGTGTCATAAGTCACCTTTCTTATCATTGTTACGTGTCCACCAGTTCAATGTTGATCACCTTTTATTAGAAATAGTATTCAACAAGTGGATGACAGAAGTACGCAGGTATTAAAAGAATAGTACCTACTCAAATAATATAGTTACTCAAAGAGTAGTGTCCTGGCCTACAGTGTTGATCAGGTCCTTTTGCCATGAAAAGTATTTCCCCTTAATCCAGAGAGAGTTCCTTGGAATCCTTAAGACTTATTTTATTCATTACATTTATTCATCCAGTATCTTAAGATACCTCTCCTTTTTGGCCTTATTCATCATAGTGATCAGGCTGAATACTTTCTTTTTGTCCCAGTCATTTGAGGCATTCATGTTACCCTTCCAAAGGTGATATAAAAAGTTTAGAATTTATCATAAAACCCTTATCCACACATTCAGTGCACTCTGTAAGCCTGACTCCTGCCACTTTCTGCGTAAATACCTGCATCTTGGTAAAAAGGAATTCTCATTAAGAAATAAAATAACTCCATGCCATCTTTTAGTCATGTAATGTGCAAGTGACACGTGTAAGTGTATCCTTTTGAACAACATAGAGAGTAGGGAGGGAGATAGCAAAGTTAGTGAATAATGAAGCAGATAATTTTGTTCACAAAAGGGTGGATAGTGCCTTTGTGGTGATCAATGTTCTCTCTGTATTTCCCAGAAGAGGTTTCCCATCAAAGCACAGAAGTAGTTGGTATTCAGTGGAGCCTACATAGGTTCACTTTATTGTTTTACAGATGTTACAGTCATGAATGTTGCTCAAGTTCACTGTCTTCTTGAAAATGTACAAGGTATGATAGTTGTGTACAAAACTTTTAATTACATGATGTTTAAAAAAAGTGGGGTAGTAATAGGGAAATTTACTGATAAAAAAGACATGTTGTACATAAAAACTATTAAATTCACTAAAGCAAGAAATGCATTTTCACAAGAGGAAGTAAGCACTTCTTGAGACCAACTTTAACTTTTTTACACATAAGTTAAAAATAATATATCCTGCACATGAGATACAGTGCAAGTGTGCATATTTTACCCAGAGGGTCCTTTCTATAAAAAAAAAAAAAGGATCATAAAATCCCATCAACATAGGATATTTTTCCGCTGGAGATAAATCAGGAAGATTAATGAGGTTAAGTTATTGCTATCTGGTATGCCAGGGAATAAGCTCTAAATTAGAATTTTAATTGTATGTTCTATTGCAGTCCTTCTACTAATTCACATTTCACCATATTTCTAAAATCTTTCCATATAGGGAAGTCTTAAAGAATTTTAAAGGAATGAAAGTAATGGAGTTTTTAAAACTTAAGTAGGTAAAATAGAAATGGTTCGGAAAGCATATAGAATCTAGGTTATCTATCAAATTTTTAGGTGAATCCACAAAATCTTTAAATATTTATATTCCTGCTCTTTAATTGTGCAAGTGAACTTCAGGTGTAGCAGTGTTAGATACGAAATTACATTGATAGATCTCATAAATAATTTGGTTTTAAAATTGGAAGGAAGGTAATTCGACGTTTGCTTTTACACTATTGTTGTTGTTTGAGACCAAATGACAGTGTGGAGACAAAATGGACTTAGATACCAAAGCTCTTCAATCACAGATACATCCAATTTTACAAATTACACGACTTTCCTGTTCTGCAGGAGAGAGGACACAGTCCAATAGAGAAGTCGGGTGGGTCTGCATGGTCGTTGCAGCCCTGCCATGCACCCTACTGCAGCGTCTTGCAGAAAGCGCCTCCCTTATCCTCTGGGTCCTTGCCCCGAGACATCCTGGCCAATGCCAGATATAGGACCAGGCAGAGAATACCCAGTTCTTAATTATTTTGTTCAAATGTACTTGATGCCTGAAAACTAGCTGTCACCATGGCTGACACTCATGATCTGCAGTTCCTAAAGGTGTTCGACAGCTTCATGACTTCCCCAGTGATTGGGGGTCACTTGCATTTAAGTTACCTTTCTACTCTTATAACTCAGCTACTCTCTTATCCTGTAGCATTAACTAAAATTCATATACATTTGCTAACGCGATAATCAGCTAGGGCTAGCTCATGCTAACAGCCACAAGTATATCTATGTTATTAAAAACAGTATGCCAAAACAGTTTAATCATTTTAATATGTTTTCATTATGCAGCTACAGCTTAACTAGAATGGCCAGCTTTCAAGGGAGTACCACAGCCTGTGACTTCAAAAATACAAATGTGCTAGAAAATACACTAATTGAAAGCATCTTGCCTCTGAAAAATGAGCACAACAATACAGCTTGTACCATATTTTGTCTTACCACATGGTTTTGTTCCTGTTTTTTAAAATCTGAATTGGTAAATCATTCTGCAATTGGAGGAGGAGGTGACAGTTCCCCTTCCATTTCCTCAGCATTTAATGTAGGCAATGACTATGATGTTTAGTGCCTCAGAAGACCAGAAAGTCTTTTGCTTTTCTACTCTTTCTCTCAGGTGTTCTGTAAGCTAACCTAAATGCACCCAAGGAGGAAAAGACTGTTTCCTACTTTAGGCAACTCTTTATGCAGGCATTTATGCATCTGTTAATTCATGAATGTTTTTGTTTGGTTGGTTTGGTTTTGGTTTTTGGTTTTTGTTTTTTTATTATTTTGTTTTGTTTTGTTTGTGGTTTTTTTTTGATTTGTTTTTGTTTGTTTGTTTTTTTCACATTAGTTTAAGAAGTCCTAACAACATAAAGGAGCAGCAATCAGGAATAATATCAGAGAGTCACTGTTGTTAGGATAATAATTGTGTATCTGCTTTAGGACTGGTTTGCACCTTTAATCTCACACTCAGGAAATGTTATGTACACTATCAGCCTAATTTTTCCAGAAAATTCCTAGCAGAACGACTCTAGGAGATAACACCAACATATTCTATTTGCGGCATTCTTTATTGTTTTTTTTTTGTTCTTGTTTCTTCCATGTTCAGACCTAGGTTACAGTAACACACTGATAAATGCTTTATAAATGCTGAAGGCAGTTTACATTGATTAGATAGATTTTTACATTGGCTCCTGCAACAGACAGTTTTCAAGGGCAGGCATAGTAAAATGTTTTTTAAAATTCCATTATTTGAAAACTGGACATAATTCTCAATGATTGAAGCTGACAGAGGAGGAGAATCTGATAGTGAATATATTCTCTGGTGACATGCTGTCATCCACAAATTCTTTCAGTGACCAAAGCAATGATTGAAGTATGAAGAGCTGCTTGCATACAGTGAGTTGCCATCAGTGAAATCATTTACCACTGCTCACAAACACTTGGGGTGAGCTATTACCTCCAGGTGATGCATTTTCAATGATAAAATCTTCCCTCAAAGTGACTAGAAGATTAAAAATGTTATTCCATAGCTTGGACCTCTCTGCAGTTTTCTTTAATGTAATAATCCCATGACTCTTCCTTCTCAGTTCCTTAATAATCCGAATTCTCAGTTATCATCAAAATGAGTATAATGATTTCACTTTCTTGTTTCAAAATCCATTTGACATTTTTAAGTAACAAGAACATCCTCATGTGCCAGATATTTTGCAGGTTCCAAATGAGAATTCAGATGATGAAAAAACAATGAACTGACAGATGTACAGACCTTACAAATCTTGCACTGTTCATTAAATGAGCCTGAAGATCTTTGTCCTCCAAACATTTATGGAACTGCTTAAAATATAGGGTGCATTTATTAGGGTTTGTAAATACAAAGAAGAGCCTAACACAACAATAGGATCTTAACTCAGAGTTTAATGGTTGCATTTTCTCCATCTGTAATCTCCACATATAAACTGGGCACAGCAGCAGTAAAGGGTGATATATATTTAGGTAAAACTAGTAATGTATCTTCACTATCCAATTCAGGGCATTTTAGGGATCTAATTTAGATGCTACTCTAAGGACCTATAGTAGAAATGTGGGTTTCTTATATAGCTAATTCAGTTTAGACAAGGACCTCCATTAGTTGCCTGTTCTGGCCTAAATTAGCGTGCGTAACTCAGCATGTAGCTTGAAAAAAAAACCACCAGAGACATTTAAAACTTAATAGGTCAAATTACTCATTTTGTTAAAGTACATCTCAATCTGATCATCTAGAAATAGAAATGGAAAAATGGACAGTAGCAGTAGAGAAACTTAGGGTCATTCAGGATAATCAAACACCATACTGACAGCATAAGAAGTCAGACATTTAAAAACAAATCCACAGATCAGACTTAAGATTATTACACAGGGATGTATACATTTCTTTGTACCTGTGAATAATATGCTTATTTATTAAGTAGGCAGAGTAAGAGTTTTGATGTCCTTAATTTCTCATTTCTTTGCTGGTGATTTTGTAAATGACATTGTAGGAGACTACACCGTTATCACCTAGCAACTATGAAGTATTTTTTTGAAAAAGTTGTCTTGGCTTTGGATTAATAATAAAAATAGTAATTGCACTCAACATTTTACATTTATAGACCTTAAAATGCTTACAAAGATGCATTATTTTTATTATCCTTAATTTGAAGCATGAAAAACTAGGATGGAAAGCGTGGTGCCAGAAATGACAATCATCAGAGCCACAAATTGTATTTTGAAGATCTCACCCATATTCCAGACTCTTCAAACTGTACTTTTATATAGGTCCCTTTTAATATTTTCTGGTCTTATGAATTTTAAATGAGAAAAGGGAATCATTTTTAAAAATCGGTGTTTGCAATGATTATCTTCCCCTCTTATTTGAGATATTGCAGTTATTTTCTAGTCTGAGGGTCACAGTGAATTAGCCCTTGGCAAATATTTAATTTTTAATGGAAACCGCTGCAGCATTGAGTTAAAGGAAGTAAAAACTTCACATTCATCCTAAGATGATCCTGCTGCTGCATCATTGACCAGTTCTCATGTTGCATGTAGTGCAGTTCTGTACATTTTGGTTGTTTTCAGAAACAGTGTTTTATCTTGATTATTGAAATAGTTTCTAATAACAGAATGACAGTAGACATTGCATACTGAAATGCTTGCTACAACAACAGCTGGTTTGAAAAGTATTTCATCTTTCAAATACATCACAGGGGCTGGGTAGCCAAGGCTTTGTGTGATTTGAGTTAAAGAAATATGTATTTTAAATCATTTGAGAAATGTCCTACACACATTTTCAGTTGTCCATTGCCCTTGCCAGACATTTGGTGGAATGAAGCTGTTTGGGAACGTATTTCTTCCTAATATTGCACATTTTTAAGAAACTTTAAGGGATGAATTAGAATGAATAGCCACTAAGATAATGTGTGGGCTGCTGTGCAGCAGTGTCCCCAGAGAGTGATATGTCAGGAAAGACATTAAAAAAATTCTGCAATGAAACGCATATTTCTCACAAGTAAGGAAAGATCTTGACAGATCATCTGTTACGAGGTATCTGCTCTGTTCTTTACTTCTGGGACAAATGGGATTTCTCCTTATAATTCACTGTGGATTATCGTTCTGTTGCAGTTTGTGTAACAGTAGCACATGGGGAATTTAGGAAATGACACTCCAGCTGTCTTTTACAATAACTGTTTCTTTTTATGCTTTCCTACTGTAATACCTCTCCTTTCAAATTATCCTTTCTGTACACTTCCCACTGAAATACCTGTGTGTATCCCAAAAAGAATTTTTAAAAATGGATCTACTTAAAGTCTATTTTCCCTATGTGACAGATTTTATTTCAGCCACTAATTTATTGATTTATATAGATATATACACACACATACATCTGGAGTTATTTTTCTATAATACATGTTCAATAAAGAAAGTGAAGTCAATATATAGGAGCTGGAAATGTAAATCTGTCTCCTAGTTTTCATTACTGTGTAAGATGTGATACAGATGTATTCTAAAGAACAAAATTATCTACATTGCAGATAAATTATCAGGAGATATTTCATCTGTAGGGCCCATTAAACCTTATAGATTGTTTTCTGAAGTTCCAAACAGGTGGAATAAATTGAACCAATACATTTGCAGATGAGAAACAGATGAACTGCCCAAACCAGTACATTTCCTATCATAGATCTTCCCTGAATTTAACACCATACAAAAGTTTCCTCATTGTCTCTAGAGATTTAGTCTAATCGATTGGTTTAAAGCAATTTTTTGAAAGTTCATTAGTGGGACATGGAGAAGCGGAAAGTCCCTGGGAGTATATTTGGGCCCTCCATATTTCAAGGTGTAGGCTTGGAAGCTGTAGCAGTAGGACTCTTCCTCTGTAACAACACATGTAATGCTTAGTGAGTTAAACCCAAAACCACTTGCTGGCCAGTGTCTTATGGATCCATTCTGTGAACTAGCCTCTAGGAGAAGGACTGTAAGAAAACTAGAATTTTCTGCATTTTAGCTGCCTGAAAGGCAAAATCCTGAATAAGATAGCTGGCCAAGGTCTAGATAGGATGAACGATTAGCTTGTTTGTTGTGCCTTTGGAGCTCTGTTGCTGAACGTTTCCATTTCTATTTTGCCTTAACTGTGTTAATTGCTCATCTTCCAGTGTTGTCTGAGAGTAAGTATGAACTTTGCAAGAAATTGCGACATCGGTCATTGTCTTTGCCCATGGAGAGCAATTCCTTGTTCAGTGTGCCCTGACTTCTTGCAAAACTATTTTCCATCTAGCTTGAGTTGAGGGTGCTCTGGGGTTGAAGGGCTTGCTTAAGACACCGTTGGCCAGTAAATAATCAGATAATCACTGACAATTTTGGCAAACAGCAACGAAGTTGTAAATCATCTTAAGATTTACAGGGTTCCACTTCTCTATCCTGGCAGGTAACTGCATTTCTCAGAGCTATACCCAATAGCGATGTCCCATGATTAAGAAGAAACTTACTAATAATAGTGGGTTTTAGTCATTTCAATTTATAAACCTTAAAATTTGTTCTAAGGAAGTGCAGAGAGATGTAGGGCAAACCAATTGAAGCCATTTGGCAAGGTTTCTGTTTTTCTCAAGTTATTCTTTACAAATATTTTAAAAGCAATCCTTGTATTCCCAGGAGTTTTCAACTCATAAGTTGGAAATGACCACTCTAGTGAACATATTAAAAGAAAACTTACTTTAGACATCAAATGTCCCCATGTTCTATTGACTTCGGCAAGAGATCAAGGGTTTATTTTGACTTTTATTCTCTTTACTAATGGTATCTCTGGGATTTGAGCAACAATGCATTTTAAGTATGAGGGCAAAAGACACTGATACTCTATTCACAGACATTATTTTAAAACACTCAGAAAGTGCTGAGGTCTTGTGAGAGGCACAAGCTTCTGTACATTTTTCCCTGTTTAGCTTGAGAGTTAGCTGTTTCTGACTTCTGATACTGAAAAAGTAAATCATGTGCATTCTTGTTCCTCTTGAATCAAAGATGAAATCTTACTGATCATTCCAGTGGAAATGCCAAAACATGAGTTACAGTCTGCCATTGTCCTGGTAGAATTCCACTGGTTCATTTGGCAAGTAAATATTTTTACCTCAGAATGAATGTTTCGATATGAAAGGATAAAATGCATCTACATTAAATGACTTAAAGATGCAGTGCATAAATTAAGAAATTGTGCAAATGCTGTATGTCACAGGCTTGCTTACTGCCCCTTTGCTAGCTTCTGTGTTTTATGTAAATGTAAATATATATTTTGAGCACCTTCAACTTTCTCATTTTTATTGAATTTGTTAACTGTAGCACAAAGGTTGTGTGAATATGAGATAGATTATATCTTTCACAAAATCATATTTTTATTCTCTGACAAAAAAAATCATCTTGCTGGTATAAATTGTTTTTGTAGAAAAGACACATACATGATAGTTGAATCCAACTTTTTAAAAATATGTTTAGATGCATTAAGTATCTGCCAAGAAGTAACCAAAAATTGCGGATATGACGAAAAATAAAATCTGTACAGTGTGTAATTGTGCACTCAAATACTGGAGCAACTCCAGTACTGATGATGGAGCTATTTCAGCTTCAGCTGTGTGTATAAGAGAACTACACAAAGAATCTGGATAGCACGAGTGAAGGACTGTTAGTGTTGCAAGCACGCAACTTTGGAAAAGTCCACTAGCATTTCACATGCAAATAATTCTTCTTGCTGTTACACAAATAATCTCTTGGCAAATTTTAGATAACATTTGGAGCTATGCGTAAAAACCATTTAAATAGGAGAACTGTATTTTTGCTCAATGAAAGAATCAGTTAAATGACACTTCAACAACAACACCTGGGAGTACTGTTTGCCCTTCTCCTTGGTTTATCCATAAGGCAACTGTCGCTGCATGCATTTCTTAATGTTACTTTCCTTCCTTTTTTTAGAGTTTCTTTGAAGGACAGTCTGCACCGTGGGATTCAGCTAAGAAAGATGAGAACAGAATGAAAAATAGATACGGGAATATCATTGCATGTAAGTGTTGACAACATAATTGTGCACTGTGTTAACTTCCTTTCAGAACTGGATGAGAATGGCCACCAGCCTCTTGCTCACATCAGGCTTATATTGCTTTTCCCTAATTAAGAACATAAAAGTGAGGGAAGGAGTTACATTATTTTGAGAAAACTGTCAGATTTAATGCATTTTCTCCACTAGCCTCCTGAATACCTCCCATCCTGTGATCTACATTTGGCTAATAGAGAATGACATCTTTAACCAATGCTCAACTCTGACAGCTCCCAGACTGCTCCTGGCAGCTTAGCGGAAGAGTACCCATGGTCTCATGGGTTGATCTCTTGACATTGGATGTTTGAATGATTGGATGGTTCTGAATGTTGTAGGAATGGACAATACTGCTGCTTAAGTGTTCCTTGATAACAGAGACAGCCATCCTGACTTACCTTCCTAATGCTAGATGGAATCTAAGGAAAAAAACAGGGTATGTTTGTTTTATTTGAAACTGCTAAGTTTGATGAAGATTCGGTATACTGATAATCAAATAACTTTAGAGGATGAGAGTGTGCTTTGGCAAGTGACCCCTAAATCTAGCATTATGCGATTGCAAAACACTGTGTCAAGAGATGCTGTAAATGAACACCAAGGCAGAAAATACAATGCTACTTACTGAAAAATAAATAAATAAATGAAATCTAGGGAAATGTGAATATCATGATGGGCTGTAGCATATGTAAAGGCATTTACTCTTCATGGTTTACTAGGCATGGTTTTGGTTTCTATGCAATCAAATTTTAGTGTAACTAACTTGTAATTTTGAGAGGATATAGCAATACATTAGATGGCTATCCTCATTTAAGTAAAAATACTGAAGGCGTAAAAAAGAATATTGAAGAGCATTCTCCAGCTTTATGTTTACTCTTCCTTTGTGAACTTTCTATTTCCAGTCCAAGCCTGTGAACAATAGGTCTTCTCTCTTAGTCAGTGTTTAGCTTTGTCAGTCACCTCTTTAATGTCACATAATACATTGCCTTTTGCTGTGACTCCCTCTGGCTGAAGTAAACACAAGACTGATAGTGCTGGATGTCTGAGGAAAGGAAGTGATGAGTAGCAACGGGAAAACAAGTAAAAGATATTAGATACACAAATCAATGGCAATTACAAGTAATACTGAAGGCTCTCTGAGAGGGCAAATGTTACTGTGATCATTTGGATCTCAATTTACTTTTAATGTCATCAGTATTTAGCAAAGGGAAAGAGTTAAATGGAATTATCAATAACATTTCCTATTTATGTGTCTATAATACAAATACAAAATTAAAATTAATTAGAGTAAAGGGCAGTATCTTAAAAGAGAGGCTGAAACTGTCCACAGTTTGTCATCTGTTAAATAGATGAATGCAAATGAAGTAGTTAACTGTCTAATTACTTTGTGTAGTTTTCTGCTGATAAATGATTGCTTGGCTTAGAGTCCAAGAGTACAGTTTTAGCAGTCCACTTTTGAAAATTCATCCCAGATAGTTGTTTAATGTATTGGCTTTAGCTTTTAAAGAATTTTACTAAATTGCCTTTTTATGCTGTGTTTAAAGAATTAAAAATACAGATAGTTTAGATGCCACAGATTATGGGTATATGATTATAGTGAAATGTATATTTTTTTCTGTAAAGAGTTTAATGTAGCTTTTTCTGTCCATTTATCCTCTTTGTTTAAATTTTCCCCAAGATACTGTTGTTACATTATTGCTTGTAGTCATTATTGTTCTCTGAGGGAACTAAAACAAAAGCACCAAGCTACCAGCAATGCATGAACTTGTCAAAATGGCAACATGCTTTACATTACCCAAGTGATGTGCATTTAATTGGCTACAAGCATGCCCTACCTACTGTATGAAAGTAGCTACAACTTGTGAGCCTCTATTCAACAAGCTGAATCATGACCACAGTCCAGTCCAGTCCCCTACACAAAACATATTCCTCCCTTATTGAACACAAAAGGCTTTGTGTTTTCTTATTAACAACTAAAAAAATGGCATGAATCTGCTAAATGAATCTTTTTTTACTCAAGAAAAAATTTGTGTCTGTGTAGGGTTATGCATGGATTTTGGTAAAATCTTTCTTTTTTTTTCCTCAGGAGAGATCTTGAGGTAATTTCAGGATGGAAGGGGTTATGTATTTATTTTTACCTAACTCAACATTGACTAAATGAGAAGAGGATATTGATCACAGCTTTTAAAAGCAGCTAAAGATTTTAGCTGAGACATTTCTGAAAGGCTTGATTTGCAAAGAATCAGCAAGGCACTTCCCAAGAAAGTGTCATTGGCTTGGCATGCTAATCAACTGGATACTCAAGGGGCTTGGTAGAGTTCACAGTCTGCAGACTGGCATACACATGTTGTAGGTAACGCGACGGAAGCAAGATTAAAATGTGCATATTAATTATCTATTATCGCCTTCTATAAAGACAAATGAATTCTAACATAACTCATTTTGAAAGCTTAAGTGATCAGTGCAAAATTAAATTTGATAGAGGGTAACAAAATAACAGTGGAAAAGAGAATATTTAAAAGCTACAAAAATGTTAAAGAGCAAGCTAAAGTATAAAGGAACAAAATAACCTAAAAATCTACACAGTTAACATAGAGGCCATTTAAAATCATTGTACATGTTTGAAGAATATCTGGCTTTGTTACTTCTTACGCTTACTAAGACATAAGCTTACTTGACATAAGCATGGGCGTACACACAGAAAGAATTTTTTGTTGTTGACTAAAGAATTTTTTTCAGGTTAAAATGTGTTGCCACGCACCAAGGAATTAACTGGAGTTTTCAAAGCAATAAAAAAGGGAGTCACTCCAGCTCCACTGCAAGTGAATGGGTATTGAACTGTCCATTATTTGAAGAATTGCCAGAAACTTAAGTGAGAATGCAGGATGTATGTGAAGAAAAAAAAGGGCAAAAAGGTTATATGAAGATACAGTTATGAAGTATCTTACTTAGTTTTGCAAAATCTGAAGCAAAAATAATTGCAAGGAAAGAATAGAGTAAATAATAGAAGTAATAAAATAATAATAATAATAATAATAAAGGATAGTGCTGAGTATTACTCAGTGGTATAAATCAGTCTAAAAGAAATAACAGGAAGTTGTCGTTTTTAAGAAGTTACTCAATGGGAAATTTAAGCTTGGTTTGCCCAATATGGAATTCATTGAAACACAAGTCATTAAAGACAGGATTTAGTTGTCTAAACATAGCAGTGCCATTTCAGGTGACCTAGGACATCTGTGCAGGACCAAAAATGTGACAGTTCCCACAAGAGATTCGTGCCATTCCATATCCCAGGCTGTGTAAAATGGCATGAGTGCTTGTGTTTGGACAATTAAATCTGACCCTAAGTACTCCAAGAAATATGAAAGTGGAGATATTTACTAGCCTGAGTTGTCTTGGTAAGAATGCTTTTAAGGAAATGATGCATGAAATGATGAAAATATGGATGAGCAATGAATCCAATCTAGGTTAACTTCTGGAGTCTGTTGACTTCAGTAGAAGTTGGATCAGGTCCCAAAACCATAAAAACAGCAACCATGTCAGAAGATTAGAAAGTTCCTAATGTAGTATCTTTCTTAAGTAAGATGGGCTTTTAGAATTAAGGGCCTGTGAGCTGAACCTCTGTTCTGAAGAAACTGATAAATAGCTTAATTAAGCAGAGAATAGCACAGCACTTGAATAAGAGTAGCTTGATAAGGTCAGGCAGCCATGGGTTATGTAATGGAGGATCACATCTCTATAAACTTTTTGTCTTTGAAAACTGAATAAAACAGCTGAAAAGGATGACCTGATGAACTTAATTGATTTGAATATCCCAACTTCTTTGGAAAAACTCATTCTCAAAGACTGTTGGCTGAAATAATCACAACAAACTAGCAATATACTAGGTGTGTAGAATCTAGAGCTGCAAAGCTGCAAAAAATATATATTTACTATATTTGGTTTACAGCTATGTATGCCCTTGCTCTCTCCCTGGGGAATCCCACGGAAGCAGACTAGGCTCTGAGATCTGTAGTCAATGAGACTTAGATCATAAAAGAGGTTGAAATCAAGAATTTTCCTCTTCCTTTCCTACTCATCCATTTGAAAATCTTTTGACTTATAATTCTGAAACAATGTTATTCTAAGAACCACTTACCCTTTCCTTCCTCCTCCAGAACATGGGCAAATATTATGCTACTTCTGAAAAAAAAATTGTTTTTTTAAACTCCTTCTTGTTCTTTCATTCTTTTTTTTTATCATTTTGGATTTTTTTGAGGTTGAAAAAAAAATAGCTATTGCGAACATGGGTGGCAAGTTTCTCTTGTGCTCTAATGCTTATTTCCTTTACAAGAAAATAATGACAATCAATAAGGTCTGTAGTCAGTTGTAAGTCAGCTAAAAAGTGCCATTGAAAATAATATATAGGTATCTAATTAGCAGGAGGAACTTGTAAATAAAGCAGCAGTAACGAAACTATTTTCTATGTCTCCATCCTTGAGATCATTGACATCATGCCCTTAAATTTCTTTAAAATATTGTTTTATCAACAGCTTGTGTGGCATTCTAGAGAAGCCATTCTGCTTGGTCACTTTTGAACCAAGAGAAGCATGTTCCAAATTCTCAGAGAAGAAAAAGCCCTACCAGCATACTGAGAAGCTTTTATGAGGTGGATGTAGCCTCTAGCACTTCTTAATCACCGCTGTGGCATCATAAAGTAAATGAGGCAGCTGACAAGAAATAAATTCATGCCCTGGTGTTTTGGTTTGGAATTTGGAAATTAGAGTTGGAAGTGTTTGCTAACAGGTAGGATTCCTGGACAGATACAGATGGCCACCATGGAGCAAAATTCAGCGACAAAGTCATTATCTGACTGCTTGTTTTTCGTCATTACTTCATTTTGCTTTCTCCCTTACTGTAAACATAATGAGTTTTTTCTAGAAGCTGTGAGGTAGCAGTATGTCTTGTAGAATGACTCCAGCTGATTTTGAATACTGGCAGAAACATTTCCAAATGAGTAAAACTTAGACAACTTAATTATTTTGCTGACAAAAGGTATGGGGGGTTATTAAGGCAAAATATAATAATAATAATTGCAAATATAGATTCATTGTCTATACAATTTTTTCATGGCCAACAAAACAATCATGAAGTTGCCAATAATGAGATTTTAGTTTGATTTTAAAGTAAGATTTTGATGTCATATTCATTACTGAATGTCTTTAATTGCTTTTTTTTTCTCTCCCTTGTTCCTGTTTCAGATGACCATTCTCGAGTGAGATTGCAGCCCATTGAAGGCGAAACAAGCTCCGATTACATCAATGGAAATTATATTGATGTGCGTATACTGATGTAGTCAACAAACTTAGCATTGTGTTCAAAGAGTCAGCTCTTATTATTCTCGCATTATTCATAATTTCTATTAGTAGATATCACAGCTAATATCAGCTGCTAAACATTGTCGGAAAGTGCTCTCTTTGAAAGCTAGGTGTTCACTAAAGGAAAAAAAAGGCCTCAAAGGTTTTGTCAATAGGCAAATGAAAGGAGCTATTTCCTCAAACTGCCAATAGACTGAAATCTTGCCAGCAACACTGTATGGCTACTTTGCCTGCTGGTGCTTATCTGGGCTAACAAAATGTTATTTTCACTTTCTGTCAACAACTTGGCATCATTCCACATTTAAAAGAAAGCTGTTTGCATATTAATGTGACAAAACTCTGTAATGCCTAATGCAGGGATTTGCAATCTCTTGTCATCTCTGCACTTTTAAGTTGCCTTCAAAGTATATTCTGCAGCTGTTAACCAGTACTTCTAATGCAAGCAAGACATTTCATTAAATATGTAGGCTGTTTAATTATTGAAGGTGGCTTCTTTGTTCATTCTGCATCGTGTTAACTTAATGTTTTACATTAGAATAAATTCTTTAAGAGACAAGGTGTTTTTGGTTGAAAGAATGAACTCAAAAGTAGAATTGAAAATCATTAGAAAGTCAATACTGTCTAAAGTCAGAAATCTATGGTTAGCAAAGATAATTATTATTCACATGGAATGCTAGATGTTTGGCTAAGTGTTGCTTCATAAGAAACAATGTCTGCTAAAGATTTCTTGTTCAGCAGTGACATCTTTGAAAAATGGTGTCATGGTTCACAGTTAAATTTAGTCACCAGTATGAAACGGGAATGTAAGAGATGTTTTTCGGAGTACTAGAGGAACTTGAGCTGTACAAGAAAGTAGGTTTACTTCAGTTTTAGCAATCTGAAGTTGTAAGTCTGAGGATAACTCCTTCAACTGATGTTTGTTAGTACACTCAGGAACCATTAAGTGAAACTTAGATTTCTGCTCAGCCCCTCTTTGTATGAAAGAACAATACATCCACCAGAAGCTAAAGGCAGATATGGAAATGCATTTAGTAAGACATCTCACTAAAATCTGAAGGGAGTAATCTCTGTCATAAAAAGAGAGAGTTTACATTGAAGGGCTACATTTGAATTAGCTTTCAAACTTCCTTTAACATTAAGGATTGTTCTCATTTTAGGCTACTAGTGTGCTCTTGGGTCAGATTTGTTTCTCATTCTAAAATATTAAAAGATGTGAGGAAGAAGAATTTGCACAATAGCCTATTGTAGATACTGATAAAATAGCAGCATAGCAACCCTTTTTTGCCTATGGAAATAATGAGAGGAATAGAAAAGGAGGAGTATGGAAAGAGTATAGCCCTGAAAGACATAATGGGTGAGAACAAAAAAAATCTCTCCCTCATCCCAGCAGATGGCTTCATTGCAAAGTTTGGAGGTTTGCAGACATCTTCCAAAAGCAACTTGAGCATAAAACACAGCATTTTTCATTTATAATCTTGCTAGTCAGATTTCCATTGGAAATTCTCGTTTACTACTACAGAAGCAGATGCTATTTTTCACTTGCATGGAGTTATTGTTGCTGTGTTGTCAGAATAAACGTGTTAATACTATGAATTTTTTGTGCATAAATGAGAGGGGGGCAATGGCTATACTCTATTTTTCCCAATGCTTTTTTTTTTTTTTTTTCACTGAGAAACTGAATCATTTAATCCAAGCCACTACGGATATTAGATAACACACAGCAGAAAAAAAAAAATCTACTCCGTAGCTATCCGAAGAGATCTCAGTTTGTAGAATTCCAGATTTTGCTTCCATGACATGTAGAAAAATCAGTTCTATAATTTCTGTTATGTTTTCTCTAATATTCATACTATTTTCAATTGCTTTGAGTCTTTCCTACTTTGCTTCACTACAGTCCCTCTTGCTCTTTTACAGAGAAATTGCAATGGCATGAAAGCTTCAGCTTTAAATTCTTGCCTTTGTTGACTGACAATGGTACCTAACCATTACAGAAAGATTAAAAGTGGTATAACTGAATTTATCAACATACTAGTGCATGATCTAAACCTTTGGTGACATTCCCATCACATCATAAACTCAAACACAATAAAAGTGGTATTGTTCCCTGTTGACAACCTATTCAATGTTGTGAAGATCCATGGAGTATTAGTCTTTATTGCACAGCCAGCTTGTGTTTAAGTTGCTCTTGCCATCAGAGAAATAAAGAATTGCTTTGTTTTTCCCATTTAGAGGTGAACAAGTTTATTCATACCAAACCATTTAGTCAAAGAATTTGCCCTCTTTTTTAATGTTCAGGAATAAATCATAAACAAATCGCAGAGGACAGAGTGAACATCCCGGCACCCTTTTCAGGGCTGAATGCAAATCGAGCATTCTTTAGCTGTTAAAAAAGGGACAGACTTTTCAGTAAATAGCAATAGCTTGAAGGTATGTATCAGCCTTCATGAGCATCTCACACTATTAGCTGCAAGTGCTAGAGAGGATTTTGTGCTGTTCGTGTTCAGCAGATCCAACAGGAGACTTAAAGAACGTATTACTTCTGTCCCCTAATGTACAAGGATGCAACTTCAGTATCTCGCAGAAAACACATTTGCTTCTTGTTCCCCTTCTCTCTTGCTCTTCCCCTGCTGGAAAGAAATTCTGAATTTAATATGTCACTCTTACTGTTGTGATTTTTATTAAAAACTACTCTAAATGAAGTTTCACTAGTAGCAACAGACAAGGTGCTTATAATATTTTTTCCAATTTATTTTAGGGTTATCATAGGCCGAATCACTACATTGCTACACAAGGTAAGTGTCTTACCCTTTGGTTTTTGCTATGAGAAGCTAAGAGGTCAGTATTCAAGACAGAATAGGTTCAAACACCTAGGTAAAAGCAAGCAAACTAGATTGTTACTATCTTATTTTCACATATTTCAAGTAAGTAGTCCTTTATGTTTGTATTCAAGTAGGTTTTGTGCAGAAAAGCAAAATTCATCCTTTTTAGCAGAAGTTACTCAATATCTTGTTACTCATGAAAAAAGAAGTAAGTCAAGGGGGAAACACTTAGTAAACTTCAGAGTGACAACAGTGATAACAAAATGTATATTCTTGTATTCAATGATATCTAGGCTTCAGGTCTTTAAACTGGGAAATACTTTATTTGACAAGTTTTAGTAGAGGACCCAAAGACACATTGCTCTTGCAGGGCAATTCTTCAAAAGGATCTAGAGAGAGAATTTTACAGACCATCTTTTAAAAATTTGTTTGTGAACAAGAACCAACAAGATATATTCGCCCATTCTGATGCAGTTCTTACATATTTTTTGGTCAAGTTCAGAGCTGTAACAGGTGGGAAAGATGAGTCTTCTGTGACTGCTTGATCATAGTATTGAACATCATGCCAGACTCTTGCCTATATGCTAAGATAGCATACGTGTGACAATTTGATCGCTCCTCCACTGCTCAGAGGGATTCTCCTCTGCAATAAGTATTCTGTAACAAAGCTTCCTGGATTTTTCAATGGACCTGAAGAAGTTGAGCTACACCCACATACATTATTTCAATATTTGTCCAGCCTTCTAAGAGTTCCAGCTAGAGTACTGAGAATAATATACTCGGAATAATTGTACCATGTGTTGGATTTAGGAGTGATATATACTTTTTAATGACATTTTATCAATGCAGAGAAAAAGCTGGCCTTGTCAAATAAGAGCTCTTATTGTGAATTCATTTGCACCCTAAGGGGGGCAAAAACTCCACTGCAGCCCCCAGTCCCTACTTTTATCAATGGGAGGCTACATATCTCTTCCTTTCTGCACTTCTAGTTCTGTACTGCTAGCTCAGGCTAGTCCCAAATGAGGTGCTATTGCTTCACATGACAGGGGGGCAGGATGCAGAACAGCCTTACCACCATCTTACAATTTTAGACCAGAATTAGAATTGGAGGTCTTAGACCTTGAGCCATTAAATGTGCTTCATCTTTCACTTCTGTTAGCCACCCACCACATCTTTCTACATATAAGCAAGAGAGTAAACTAGGACAAAAATAGAGCATGTGTTTAATTCACTTTAGGCCTTCACAGTCTCCTTTTCTGAGAAGTGGATTGTTCCATTTAACCTTTACTTGATGGTGCTGTTGTTTTTCACCTTTAGCTGAATCCTAAAATGAAAAGATACATAGCTGGCATTTTACTTGCAGTGTGTAATACAGTTGTTTTCATCAGAACGTTCCACAGATCCTTCTGACAGCTTTTTGGTATGTCATTCCTATCTGAAGCAGGTTTAAAGGCAGCATTATCACTCATCACAATACTTGAATAACAAATACCAAGCTTGAGGGTTTTGTACTCTAGGTTTTAAAGACAAGTATTGGATGCAATACTGTACTGAAAGTCTATGTATCAGATCCACTAGCAAGTCACAACAGGTTCTTAGCCACACCTTTTTCCTGTTATGGTGGCAAGGAGAAGTGTCTAGTCAAGAAGGAGAGTAAGAGAAGTAGAAACAAGTCATCTTCCATGATGTAAAGAATATGTGACTGTCTGCAATGTTGTGATAGATGCAGTTGTGTAAAGACTAGTTAGTGTTATTCTCATCATCCCAGCTTCTTGACAAAGCCTTTGCACAGCAGTCTCTGCCTTTTGCAAAGGTGATAAGGTAACTGGGAATAATCTCTAAAACTCCTTTAAGGCTCTGTATTAACTGTGAAAGGAAAGGTATTTGTTTCACATGCCAAAAAGACTTTGCCTCTGTATGTCTTCCATGCTAGTAAGCCTGTCATGTGCCATAGCTCACAGATACAACCAAAGATGTTCATGCTCTGTTTTAGAACACATTTTCACACAGATATGTATAAACACATCAATACAGCACAACAGTTAAGCTACGCGTTTAATTCCCTTGATGTCTACTTTACATCAGTCTTAAAATAGCTTTTCCCATTCTTCCTTTTCTCTTCCACCACATCTTTCACAGGTGCACATGCCTATTGTTCTTTGAAGGAAAACATCATTACATGAGTCAGTTTTAAATCTCTGAGGAGTTAGAATGATTGATATTTAATTTTCCTATGTTCTTCTTAAGCTGCGTTCAACATATCAAGTGTTAATGAGCAAATATAATTGTTTGAAGTGAAAAAGTGGCAAATTTAATCAGTTTGTAATAGATTACCAATCTGCTTTTAACAGAGCTGGGAGTTGCATAATCACCTGTTTATTAAAGTGTTACTGTCTTCCATACTAACCAGAGTTTGACACGCAGACTGGTATCTTCCACCTTGGTATTCATAGCAATCTGCTGCTAATTTGAATAAGGGAGAGAAGCATTTTTTAAAAGACATACCTGATGGAGGCTTTCTCAACTAATAATCAAAAAAGGTTTTGCTTCCATTGTAAAAGTAATGTACACAAAGTGTGCAATTTGGATTGGAAAAGTAACATCATTTTTCTTTTATGTGGTAAGTGTAACGTGGCTGATAGACTGAATTTACAGCTAGTAAAGACTTTTGGTGATCTGCTATAATTGGCATCAACAGATGGGATCCGCACCTCAGACACCATGATTAAAAAGAATCCCTTGTCACAAGCCAGAATATTGGGTCATGCAGAACCAGCCAGCAGGTGCAATTTAAAAATCTGTGCTTTGTTTTATGTATCCCTCGTTCCCATGGATATAATTCTTTAAAATTATTTTATAGCAGAATGTCAAGCTCTTTTATGATCTGTTCAATTTACTGGTAGCTTTTTTTTTTTTTTTCAGGAGTTAGGTAATCAATGAATTTTAACCAGGTCCTTTACTGGGAGCAATATGTTGAATATCTATACTGTACTTAGGTCCACACATACTGCTGGATTTTCTTATTATCGGATGGCAGTTGTTGATCTTGCATGTCTAACCCTGATTAGCAAGCAGGAAAAATCTTTTTTGTTTTATATGTTCTCTGTCTTCTGAAGTTCACCTAGTTAATTCAGCTATGACTTAGCTTCTTCTAGCAAGTCTCTATCAATGGCTTTGTAATGCTTCCTCCACCACTACACCAGCAAATGTAAATTATGAGTGACAAATGAATGTTAATACAGTGCTACAGCATCTCTCATTGTTATTTCTACCAGGGCTAGTTTTCAAGCAGATCAATCATGTGTGAAACAGCAGATACTCACATGCAAGCTGTATGTCTTTATATATGAAGTACATTCATTTCAGCATCTCTGACTTCTGAATAATCCTCATGGGTCAGGCTCACTGAATCTCTCTGCTTGTTGCAGCACACCCAGGAACATGATCTAAGATGTTTTTTGCAAGTATTTCAGAGCATACTTAATGACTGTAAAAAGTTACTTTTTAAAATAAAGAAGCTTTAGATTTAATGCCTCAATTAAGCCTTTCACCGTCTTGTCTGTATTTAATTGTAAAGCAGACACTAAACTGTTTCACTTTGTATATTGCTGGTTATAGAGACAGACATCAAGTCAAGTTTCAGTCAGAAGTTTTTTAAGTACAAGTTATAAACTTCTGAAAATAAATATTTACAATGGAAGTGTTTATACAGTCTTCACTGCAGCAGCATAAACTTGCCACTGTAATAACCCCTTTCATTTTCTTTCTCTTTTCTGCAAAATGCATCTTTCTTCCACACACTACTGTATATGTTGTGTGAACATTTTAATAAGGGTTTTCAGAAACAAAAATACATTTTCTTTCGAACCGAAAGTTCCCTTTCAGGCATCTGAAGCAGAAATATTGCTTTGAATAATGGTACTCAACTTCCTTGGCACATTTTTTGTTTTTATGTAGCAGAAAGTTGTCAGAACTACAGCAGTGTGGAAGCTCCACACTTATCTTTACAGAGAAACTTTTGCTGCCATGGTTTTAGCCTCCAGATGAAAATTAGCATTTGAAATTACTTGAGGGAGAATTGAAAAACAACAGAGCAAGATAATTCTACACAATTTTTCAGCTTTATACATGCTGTCTTTTTTCACGGCGTAGGATAGTCAGACTGATTTTCTGATATATGCACAAAGTGAGTGAATTCTGTACCCCTATATTAATCTTGAAGATTCAACTATGTTTAATGGTGTTCTTCACTTCCTAATCATCAAAACATTAAAAGTGGTTGAAGCCATACATCTTCAGTGAAGGAGATAAACCCATTCTTGAGTGCTGCATTGAATTGGCAAGGCTTTCTGAGACATGTCCTTCAAAGCAGTTACCTTTTTTCACACCCAAATGCATACAGAAGTAATACACCCTTTACATACGGAAGTGATATCTACAGGTTATTCTGTGAAACCATATGGCAAATTCACCAGAGCTGTCTTACTACCATTTCTCAGCTGAGGCTGATGATAACCCCAGATAATCCCAGTTTTTGAAGAGCATTTGAAATTTGATACTTATACTAGTGTTGAGGACAGGAGGAGACAAAGTTCTCCTTTCAGATGAACCTTTCTAGGTTCATCTATCTGGACTTGTGCAAAACATTTGACACTGTCCCATACAACATCCTTTTCTCTGAATTGGAGAGACATGGATTTGATGGATGGACCACCCAATAGAAAAAAAAACGGTTGGATGATTGCACTCAAAGAGTTGCAGTCAATGGCTCAATGTTCAGGTGGAGACCAGTGATGAGTGGTGTTCCTCAGGGGTTGATATTGGGACAAGTATTATTTAACATCTTTGTCAGTGACATGGACAATGAGATTTGAGTGCACAATCAGGAATTTTGCAGATGACACCAAGCTACGTAATGCAGTTGACATGCTAGAGGGAAGGGATGCCATCCAAAGGGACCTTGACAGGTTTGGGAGGTGGTCCATGAACTTCACCAAGGCCAAATGCAATGTCCTGCACCTGGGTCAGGGCAGTTCCAAGCACGAATACAGGCTGGGTGATGAGTGGATTGAGAGCAAGTCTGCAGAGAAGGACTTAGGGATGTTGGTGGATGAAAAACTGAATATGAGCCAGCAATGTGTGCTTGCAGCCCAGAAAGCCAACCGTATCCTGGGATCCCCCAAAAGAAGAATGACCAGCATGCTGAGAGAGGTGATTTTGCCCCTCTACTCCACTCTCATGAGACCCCACCTGGAGTACTGCATTCAGCTCTGGGGTTCCCAACAGAAGGACATGGACCTGTTCGAGTGAGTCCAGAGGAGGGCCACGAGGATGATAAGAGAGCTGGAGCACCTCTCCTATGAAAAGAGACTGAGAGAGTTGTGATTGTTCAGCCTGAAGAAAAGAAGGCTATGAGGAGACCTTATAGTGGCCTTCCAGTGCTTAAGAGGGGCCAACAAGAAAGCTGGAGAGGGATTCTTTATCGGGGGGTGTACTGATAGGACAAGGGGAAATGGTTTTAAACAAAAAGGTTTAGGTGTGATATAAAGAAGAAAATCTTTACTCAGAGGGTGTTGAAGCACTGGAATAGATTGCCCAGAGAAGCTGTGAATGCCCCATCCCTGGAAGTATTTAAGACCAGGCTGGATGGGGCTTTGAGCAACCTGGTGTAGTGGGAGTTGTCCCTACCCATGACAGGTGGGTTGGAACTAGGTGATCTTTAAGGTCCCTTCCAATTCAAACCATTCTGTGATTCAATGATTCTCACAATGTGTAGTAAAAACTGGTAACTATCAAAGTCATCACTTTCCAACAGTTGCCACATTGTGTTACCTGAGAATAGCTGAGTTTCTCCCCGCCTCTTTGTTTATTGTAGGAAATTTAATGATAACTGTGTTAGAACAGTTGGTCTTTCAACATTTTCATGACTCCACATTTTTCTGTCTTTGTATTAATCATCTCTTTAGTAGTTTCGACAGTATAGGGAATGAGTTGCCCCTGTTGCTTTCCATTCAGCATAGAAAGCTCTAAATGCAAAGCTAGCGTGGTTTTCTAACAGATCCAAAGTTGGCTTAGGCTCTCTTGCAGTGTGTTACTTCTCAAAGTTTTTGTGTGGTGACAAAGTGGAACAGGATGATCTCAGGAAAAGTGTTGATGGATCCAATACTAGGCAGAGCCTAGTGCTGATGATTTTTATGTCCACTGTCAAAGCTAGAGAGGAAGAAAAAGGATCTAGAGAAGAAGAGGATCTTTCTATCCTCTCCCACACAAAGATTGAGCAGCCAGAAATCAGATATAAAGGTCTTCAGAGCATTTTTAGAACTCCATCTCAAGGACAAGATACTGGTTTAATTTCTGTGTTGTAAAGTCAGTCCAGAATACCTATGACAGACTTTTGCATAGCTGAATTAAGTAGTAAGAAAAATGAGAGACTACAGTAATTAAGTAGACAAATAGATGAATCGTGTAGGCGAAAAGAAACGTCCCAAGGTCGTATTACAGAAAACAGAAGATTTTGTGAAAAGTAATATATTTGTCTTCTTTTTAAAAATATGATTATAAAATATGTTCTGCAAACAAAAAATTATGATCTTTCTGAAACTCAAGAGCTGAGCAAACTGTTCTTGTGAGCCAGACACACTTTGGACATTCAGGAAGTTGACATTTATTGTTATAGCTGCTGTTCAAACTCTTAATTATTGAGATCATGCACTAGCCGTGCAGCCATTTTTTGTCCAAGGAAGATTTATACAAATGTACCTCATCTGTCCATGCTTTTAGGGGATGCAAATTATGAAAAGCTGACGTTTGATTATAGGGTGTCCATCCTCAATAACAAATCAACCATACATTGGACTTGATGGGGAAGGTATCCGGCACTCTTGATGGAGTACTTTTAACAGGCCTGTCAGTCACAGAGTCTAATGCTAAGGCAGAAGAGGGAGCAGAGAAATGCAGTTTGTCAGGAAAATCACACAGTCAAAGCATCTTTTTGTCTATGAAGTCTATTTTCTAGCCAGTCTTCAGCAGCCTAGAGGAAGCTTAGCAGCAGGTCTGAGAAGGCTTTTGGTCTTCTCATTTGCTGAAAGAAAAGGATGCAGCAAATTCAGAAACAGAATGTTTTTCAGAAACAAATGTATCCAGAAACAAATAAGGTAGTTTATTTTTCCCTTCACTATATCAAAATATTTGAAACCTGTCATCTTTTCTCTATTCTATATCCTTTGGTGGCAACTGAAATCTCTACATTGATAATGCCACCAATGCACATGACAGTCTGGGTGATTTTGAAGCACTGCCTTTCTGAAAAAAAAAAAAAAAGAAAAAAAAAGAAGAAAAAAAAACAGGCTTATTGGATTAATTTCTTTCCCTGTGCATCTGTATTCTTACGTGCAGTTGTACTAAGCATATATCCAGACCACATGTTAGAATTGCTTTCATTGTTTACAGTATACATCACATATTGCAGCCCCCCTTAAAATATAACCAAAAACAGAATTAAAACATTATTATTGCCCTTCCCTACATGAAATGCTGAAAATAACCAGTGTGCTTCTCAAAGTAGTAATAAATAATGGTGCTGAGAGAATTTGTTGTCAGGCAGATTTCATTTTTACCATAATTATCCTGAAATTAAAAGGAAAATTAACCAATACACATTTATTTGTTAATGACCTTCACATGCATCTTGATGTGTCTAAAATCTGTTGGGTTTTGAGTATTTCCCTGACTTCTGAGATATGTTAAAAAATACTAAGCTGACTGAGGAAGAAATTAAATTACCAATGTTCTCCAGACTTAACTAGAAAAATATATCATGAGTGATATATCTCACTCATGAGATACCTATAAGGATAATATTAAAAAAAAAAAAAAAAAAAGGTTTTGCTAGCATTTTTACTAAAGTTTTAATGTAGATTAAATTGTCTTGTTTTTTCATCTGGGTAGAGTGTTCGTGTTAATACACTTAAACTTCCAGCACAAGTTTAAAGAATACAGCATGTGAATATCTTACTCAGAAGCATGAGTAACATTCCTTCACAATAAGTTCCTTGGGGAAAAATAAAAGAAACAAGTAGCCAGAATCAACTTGTATTTTTGAGCTGAACAACAGTGATGATTTTATTACATCCCGATGCTTATGATTGACTCAATATGAAAATAGAAAGTAGAAATGGAAAAGACTAATTAGGTTCTTTTGTCCATCCCCTAAGGAACCTTCTAGTGAAGGGGATAAAATGATCTTAAGTTCTCATCCATCGTCAAAATTGATTCTGCATTACAAGTTGATATGAAGAGCCCAGTCCAACAAATCAATTACCTAAGACTTGCAATCTGGAAAATGTTACAGGGAGCGTATTTTTTTCATAAAATAATTCCGTATTTGTTAGTCATCCCAAGCTCAGATGGACTATTTAGTGATTTATAGGTATTTCTATTTCCATGTTGTAAGTCATCCTTATTGAGAAAAATACACAGATTAGAAACTAAAAGAAGAATACACTAGTCAGAAACTAAAGTTTTCACACTGGAAAGCATTGATTCAGCTAAACTGAAACTTTCTGTTGGACTGCTTTGACAAAGATCAGGTTTTAGGCTTAAGGCTCCTGAAATAATCCTCCAGTCAGAGCTTTGACTTCAGATGGGGAGCCAACATCTCATGTTTTTACTTGATCTGATTCAATTTGAGTCTGTGTCTGTTTCCTAGGAGTCCCCTGTTGTTTTCCTGACATGCTTGACTGTACTTAAGCAATTAAATGTCAAAAGGGCATATGGAGAAAGAGAGTCCATGTGTGAATGAGACCAACTTCTGCTGTGTAGCCAGTATACTCCACTGGAAAGTAGATCAGGGCCTCTAGTTACAAGTACAGTTACTCAAAGTATTCCTGTTTCACAGCAGAAAAAAATGAAACACTTTCTGCAAGTCATTGCCTAGCAGTGCTCCCTTAAAAGCTGTGCAAGGTAAAGCTTTGAGACTCTGGCCTTGTTCATGTAACCCCACAGCCCTCACTAGGGAAAACCTAGCCTCCAGGGGTGCTGTGTGGTCTATCCGTATTGCTGTAGTGCAAAATTTGGAAGATACTGGATTCACTGTAGTCTGAAAAAATGTTAATGAAGAATGGACCATATAACATTCCTATTGTGTAGCAAACAAATCACATGAAAGAAAGAGGTTTTCAATTATACTGGTTTAATATGATTTTTTTTAATTTTTTTTTTAAAGATCAGATCAGAAAAAGATCTGAAAAAGCAACTTTCTTGAATGGTATTATGACACAGACACAGCCAGCAGTACTATGTACACAGCTTTTATTGCATTCAGCTTTGCCTAATCTCAGGCTAACTGGATAAATCTGGACCATTTCTGTGGCCAGCAGTTCCTCTGTTCCTAATCTGCAGTCCTTCTGTGAGTAATCAAAAGGTGTTATGGGAACATGCTATTTATTCTTTGAAAAATCATACGACATTTTCATTTTACTTTGTTGATACAGAACAAACTGAGCTAGTATTGGAAATTTAGCCATGGAGAAATGTCAGTCAATAAGTGTGTAACACTTTATTAGATGGAAAGTTAGCTGGTAGCATTAGCTACCAGCATTACAAAAATGTCTTAAATAGCACCTGACAAAACTGGTCTCAGATTTAAAAGCACGTTTAAGTGCAGCAATGGCTTGTTTCTGAACATGGTGGAAATACTAATGTGGAGAAGGGGCAGTTAGGATTATTCAGAAATGGCAAGGGAGCTGGCATATTGTGACTGCTGTGTATTATACCAAACCTGTCCGATTCATTCTGCCCCTACCATTGTCTCTCCAGGCATGTTTAGACTGCGACTTTGAGAGGCATGAACACCTTGTCTGTATTCACGTGCATTTAATATGCAAGGCAGTTCCCACTACAGTGGAGCTCCAGTCCCAGACTAGGATTTCAAGATGGCACCGTCACACAGACGAAATAATGCATAGAGATGTGTGCTGTTCCAGCCTGGTTAGTTCTGTATCAATAAATAAAACGCTGTGTGATATTCCGGAGAATAAATACCACGTACCCATAAAACTTTCTGACTACTCACAGAAGCACTGCAGAGTAGGATCAGGGGAAATGCCAACAAGAGAAATGATCCAGCTGTAGGCAACGGTTGGTGTGTATACACACATACACATATATATATAGAATATCTATTTTAAAGCTGATTATCTAGATTTTGAATTGAACAATTTCGAAGAAAAAAATCTCTAGAATTATCAGCTTTGTCATTGCTCAAAGGATATTTTTGAAACATCTCCATGTTAAACTGGGAGTTTAGTGGTTTTCTCTAATTTCAGCTGTCTGTGAAACATTTGCATATATTTCATGAAACAATAGTGCTGTGGCTTATGACTACTGTACCTTGTGAAGGTCTTATTACAGGCCAAATGTTCTTATGTTCTTTTTATATTTGGAAAGAGATGGGGAATTTACAGGTACTCCTCTGCTCTTCATGCTGTGGATGATCTATTGCTTACTCCTCTAAATGTAGGAGGCGGTGGTATAGAAGGCCAGTCAGAGCGCTGGTCAGTCTCATGGGAGCTACAGATAAAATTTCTCCGTGCACCTCAGTCACTTCGTAGCCTAAGCCTCATTGGAAGCTAATGGGACTTGAAAGCACTTCAAAAATTCCATTTTGTGAAAGCCAGTTTTCACAGAGAGCGATCTGCAGCCAGCAGTGCTTGCTGACTGGCTGGCTGGAAGCAGGTAGCACTTAGTTTGTGCTTGAAAATCAGCCAATTACTATTCACTGTGCTGTCCCTTAGCTGATAATGAGAGAAGGCTGTATTTTTTTGAAAGAAGGATACAGTAGAAAGCATCTACATTGCCAGTAGCTGTATTGGGCAGCATTTGTCCCAATAAAGTATTTCAGCTTGCTTTATGAGCAGTGTTTTCCTGAAATGTCAAGCTAACAAGATTCAGTCAGATCTGTTTCCTATTGACAATCCATCTAAGGTGAGGAAATCGTGAAAAACACATTTTAAATTCATAGCTCAGTCCTGATTAACCCGCCTGAGTCTAGCAGAGGTGGCTTACTGTGGAATACTGTGTCTGCCTACTGTTCTCTTTCTTTGGATTGTAAGGTAGTATCATTACAAAGGGCCAAAAAAAGACAAAAAAAAAAAAAAAAGAAACAGAGGACTAGCTACGACTCAAATATAGGTAGTGCATGTGATTGATATACACGTTATATTCTGAAGTGTGGGTTTACAGCTGGTGTTAGGAGCAACTAAACATGTTGTTGTTTATTATTAAAGTTCTGGTAAATGTGTTGCTTACCAAGTGGTGTTCTTTGCAACCTAAGTATCAGTAAATTACTGCCTCTGCAAACAAGTGGCTTCTTTCTGCCCCATCTCTGAATTTGCCACCGTGGAGGAGGAATCAGCTAAAATAAGGCCTAAAACGGAGAGGGAGGTTTTTTCCATGTATCACGTAAGAGTAACTGTTGCCTCAGGCTTCCTTGCTTGGGCAGCCTGCTGGCTTAGCATACTTAATGGGTACCAACTTTGTTGAAAGCTCATCTGCAGCTTTGTTTATTTGTATTTTTCCAAGGCAAGAGAGATTTCCAGGAAGGATTTATCAGGAAGGCCAGCATAGCTGTATAATTACAATATAGCCCCTGCTGAAGATTACCTGATAATTAATATTTTTAAGGCTAAAATTAGAAAGTGCATTTCGTATACCGTCACAGTCTGCATCAACACTATAAATCAAATAAAGTCATTAAAGCAAGATTGTGTTTCTTCAGCTCATTACAGGGTTTTGTTTAATTTCATTGAGGTTCTCCAGTGCACAAAATGTCTGGGGCTGGGATATGCAGAAGTGACAAATAAAAATTAATACTGAAGTATGGCGGCTAGAAACTGGCAATTAATAAATAACACTGAAGCATTTATGGCCAAGTTCAGCCAGTACAAATGTCTATTGCCTTTTTCTATGCTAATTTTTACAGTGGCAGGCCTATAGGAGACTTCACTGAAGGTGAATAGATGTGTTGCATTGGGATACTTTTTACCCTCTCCCCTGCTTTGGTTTCTTTAGCAGACTGGCAAGGATATTAATTAAAGCATTAGAAGGTTATATGACCTGATTCTTTTTTGTCATAATTTTATTGGCACCTTAAAATACTAAGCACTGATCTGTATGCCTTTGGTAGCTATTGATGAGTGTTGGACCCACAGGGTTTAGTGATATCTCAACCACCGTTTTATCTCAGACCTTAAAATTATCCAGAGTATTGGTAGAAGCATATGTACTGTGCCTATAAAAACATACTCCTGTAGAAGCATTTAAAAGTAATTAAGTCAACTGAAGTGTATCTCTTATGGTAGAGAACAAACGTCTAAACGTACTTTGAGAAAAGCTATTCCAGAAAGACTGCATGATCACTGCCTGAGTTTTTAAGTTTGGGTAGTAGAGATTTGTTCTGGCCTTCACTGGCCTCCATGGAGGCACTAAGCCCTTAGGAACTCCTGGAAGGGTGAGTAAAAGTTAAATACTTGATAGCATATGTATTTAACAAGCATATGGTAAAGACTGTGCTCGACAAATCAGATTATCAGCAACTGAGTATCTTCCATTCAGAAACTAGCTCATTTGGGGAGGGCACAAATGACCCCAGCATACAGCTGCACAGCAGTGGTTCTGCAATTAAAAAAAAAAAAAAAAAAAAAAAAAAAAAAAGACTGAATGAGCTTTTTATCTCGCTAGTTGGTGTGATTGTTTTGACTAAATCAGCACAACCAGAATGTATAACTTTTCTTTCTGGTATGCTGGCTATTTTAGAAAGACCAAGACTTTTTTTTTTTTTTAATTTATATATATATATATATATATATATATATATATGAAAAAGTGACACCTAATCTAACGCACCTTAGTCTAAACCTGGTCACATAAAAGAGTGTCCGTGTTTTTAGAGCTGCTGACCACTGAAGAATGTCTTACAAGGTAACTGAGAGACTGATAGAGCTGAGTGCTCATGACTACATGATCACATAATAATGTGCCTATAAATTCCTGTTGATAAAATGTTGGGCATGTTGCCTTACTCAGTAGAGAAAAAAAGTATTTCAGGTAAGAGAGATGTACCCTTGCCTGCAGTCAGTGATATTTATAGTGTAAAATAACATTTAACTGCAGTATTTTACATAACTTTTTTTTTTTTCTGAAAGGGAGTTCTGCTCTTAACTCCAAATTCTAGCATGGTTACAAAAGCAAATAGCATGTGCTTACAGATAATCAGATCACTGGACTGGCAGAGCATTAGTAACCCTGTAATTTTGCTTCCTGCTGTGAAATTCTCAGTAAGTTATTATACTAACAGCTAGTTTGTCCCATTTAAATGGGTTCATTAGGAAAAAGAACATTCTTCAACTTTTTAATCTATTAGCTTGCGCTGTGTTTTCCCAGTATTTTTTTTGTTTGTTTATTTGTCTTTTGTTTTACTCTTTCATAAGTATGTTGAGTGAATTCTGCTACATAATGGGCTTGCAGTTTTTTGACAGTGTATTTTCAAAATTAATCATTGCTTTTGGGCTTTTTTTGCCACACAACCATATTTGTTAATAAGAAAAAAAATTATTGCACCCCAAGTTCATTTTGAAGGGACCATAAAAAATGAGGGCTAAAATGCAACTCCCTCTATGCAGGCATATTCACTAGTTGTCCTTGAGTGCCAAGGTTGTAGGCAGTCACAGTGGCAAGGAGCAAGTTATACTTCGGTAAGAAGTGAACACAGTGCTCATTGCTCCTGGAAACTGCAGTAACCACTAGGAGAGGGGTCCATTTTACAACCTCGTACTCACTGGAAGGAGGTTTATTGCACTCTTTGTCAAGGATCAGCTTTTGCTGCTGCAGATAGAAGTCTTGCATCTTGTTAGTCCATTGCCTCTATCATCACATGCTAGTGGCTGCCACTGCCCAGGCACTGCCCTGGGGGAGCCTTTGGAGCTTACAGGTATCTGTTCATTTTCTGCATGTTTCTAGCTCTAACAGCTACTATCAATGAATTTGGTATCAGAAGTACCAACCATTTTGTTGTGGATTTAACATTCTGTGCTGCAAAACGGTTTCAGAACCTATTTGTTCATTAAGTTGCTTGCCTTTGTAGCAAATGAAAAATCGCCCATAGATTTACAAGCCCCAGTCTGAGTAAGTGTTGGGGACATTTCAGGGTCCAGGTTTTACTTCTGTCTTCGTGTGTTAGCTTTTTTTTCCTACATGTTTACACTATTTTTCTGTATTCTAGGGTGGTTTTTAATGTTCAAAGTGATCACATATCCCAGTAGTAATGCCAGTTGTTGGAACTGGGTCTCACAACAACAAGCAGAAGGAGGATCCAGAAAGCTCTGTGTACAGAAGCAGCTTCTTAAGAGTTTAATCCATTCTTAGAAACTGTGTGATTTTCCATTTCCTAATATGTTGACATTCCCACAGCAGCAACTAACAACTACTAGTAATACAGCTAAGGGTTGTGATATATTCCACTGATCATTTCTTTTGAGTTTTTTTCGATAATGCATTTAATTAGCTGGGGGGTTGCAAGGTTTATTTCTTTTTCTTATTTTCCTTTGCTTTTCATCTTCAGGAGGCAGTATGTTGTTGATTTCTTTTTTCACAGCAGCAATCTTTGATACCAACTACTATATTGTGTAGCTAATGGGGTATGCCACAGGCTCACTGTTTAGCAGCGCAGTACCTTCTCCTAAGACCTTTTCCTCCCGCAAGAGGGCAACTGCTGAGAATAACCTTCCTGCCTATTGTGCACATCTGTTAAGCTGATGCTTAGAACAATTATAGGCTCTTTTTCTCCCTACCATGAGTCTCTGGAATCAAATTGTTCAGTTCTTCATGACAATAAATCCTCCAGCCCTACCTAGAGCCTCTAATGCTTTTCAATACTGGCTGGAGACAAGTAATAATTTATTCATATGTCAGAAAATAATTTGAAAAATGTCAAGAAGAAAAGAAAAATGGGGTGGAAAAGAATTACTTTCTGAGACTTTAAGGTAGGTTTTTGGGTATTTTTTTTCCTTTCAGTGTCCTGAATGTCAAAGAAGTTTGGAGGCTAGATACAAGAATTGGAGAGAAAAAGCAAGAAAAACACTCGAAAATACTTGAGGAAAGCGGGAAATCCTGTCAAGCACTTTTAATTATCATTGTCTTATCATTTGGATAGTAAGGTTGAGAAGAGCATACTCAGCACTGCAGAACAGGACATTCTAGAAGAACATTTGGAATCGAACTTGAAAGACTTGTCAGAGCCCAGCTTTTTCTCTGGCCTGAAAAGTGTATTACTTCTTTCTTATGATGTATTTCTCTCATAATTTATTATTATTATTATTTTCTTTCTGAAGAATGACAAACTCAAAATATTTAGGAAGAAAGTACTATTTAGCATCTCTGACCTGTTGTGATTTGTGACTTAAGGATCTGAAATGTAAGAATCTTTAAATCACAAGACAAATTATGTTGATTGTGGAGGAAAAAAATCAGGAATGATTGTTGCCAGTTATCCCAGAGCTGTCAGAAAGAACTGACTTTACGAAGTAGGGCCCAACCATCTCTCTCAAATGAATCAGTAGGGAAGAAAACTGTCTGAAATAATACACAGAGAAACTTGCTACATTGTCCCTTAGTTTCTGAAGGATTCTGGCTTCTTGCATGACGAAAATAACAGGGCTGTGTGGACAGGATTTTTTTTTTTTCACCTTTCTTGTAGCTTTGTGAAAAACATATTCAGATGAACAATCTTTAAACATCACATAATTCTGTGGTGACAGAATGCAGTGGAGCCATTTAGATTTTCTCCATTAAACCAGGCTGTGAATCAGGATTCTTGAAGCCCTTGTGTTGTTATTTTTTGTCCTTAATCAAGCTTAAATAATCTTAGCAATGTGTCATGAACTTGCAGACTCCTTCCAGGACATTACTCTGTGGAAAATTGCCTCTCCCTAATCCTATTTTTAGCTATATTCCTTCAAAGGTGACAGCAATAGTAATTCTGCTGAATATATTTTTTGAGATTTGAGAGGAAGGAAAGAGCTGTACAGAGACAGCATTTTCCTACAGTGAGTAAAATAGGCTCCTTCCTTCTACCTGTAGGAGAGGTTGGTCCAAAACCTTTGTAATGCGGCTGTGACTTGAATTGGCAAGAAAGCTATATTGAATCCTACATTATTGAAACACAAGCAAGCTAAACATTCATTATGATGTATATTAATTATCTTACTGTATCATCCAAAACTGTGCTTGGACAACTTCCGTATTGCACATCCAGGACACTGATGTAGAAGTAAAATACTTATTGTAGATTTCCACATGGTGGAGAGTGACTTAGATCTGTCATATTTGCAAGTGAAATCTCTCAAAAATATCAGCTCTTCTATGGTTTGTTTTGTTTTGTTTAAATAGTCTCAGGTTTTGCAGTCACAACACCAGCTTGAGTCTAGTAATTTCAGAAACTGTATTTTTAGATTCTGCTGTTATTTCTACTCTGTGGCTTCTGACATTTATTCTGTTCCAACAGGCATAGCTTCCTATTGTTTTAACTGGCTTTTTCTCCTGTTATGTGAACTACCAAAACAAACAAAAGACAAGTTGACCGACTTTAGGGAAAACAGTGAAACTAACTATTTATGCAGTGTTTTTAAAAACAGAGGAATTAAGTAAGAGGGAGAATACAGAACATTTTTAAATGGTCAGTGCAAATCGTGGATGATAATATGCTTTGAAATTGCTGAAAATCAAAATGTTTTATAAAAATTCACAAGTTTTAAACTATTACCATCCTTTTTCTTAAACTTGCTCTCTAAGTTACATGACAATTATGTTAATGGCCTGATGAATTGGGTTTTACTTGCTTATAATATTATTACATTGTTCAGTCAATACTTTCAGAGTAAAAGCTGTATTTTCAAATGGAAACCAAAGTAACAAAACTTGGATACCAAACTACCCCGATCTGTCAATGTAAGGTTTTGTAACGCTTTACAAGTGTTGGTTTCTTCACTTGAGGAACATTTATTGCCAGTACATTATCTATTTGTCCTCCAATGAATTGATTTAAGGCATTTCTCTAAATAAGAAGCTAATTGCTTACTGCAATATGGCAGTTCAGTCATGGATTCAACATGGATGTTAACCTTGTAGTACTTGATAGTGTTTTGCTTTTGATTATTTTTATTGGCCCAGTGATTTTAAACCAATGGTTTCAAATCAGGGTGGCACAGTGAACATCACGTAGACATGTAGGGCGTCACATAGACACGTGGGCTAGAAACAGACAGCACCAGGCACATGTGAAAGCTGTGCTTGTTCTCAGTATTTTACATTTCTGTCACTGACATTTCCTGTGCTCCTGTGGGCTGGTGGCCAGTCTCAGCATGATGTTAAAAGAAGCCCTGTGTCTATGGAAGAGCTCAGATTGTTCAGAGACATTTTTCTCTGAGAGTACAGCAGAGGACATCACTGCCATGACACACAAGGGTTCTTTACCACTTTCCCTGCTGCTTTGCAAAGTGATATACAGCAGCAAGAAACTATAACTTCTGTCTCACTTCAGGAAGTACAATTTAGGAGCTGGGGTAATTTGATGAATAGTATATACTAAGAAAAATATTAGAAACCGGGAAAGGCCACATAGTCCATTGTGGCTCATTTCATTCCAAATACACCTTCCCTAGGTTATCATCCAATTGTTAAGAGAGAGAGTAATGTTATCCATTTTTTATAATTCCACTTTGGGGTATTACGGAGATAAATACCTGGATGTTGGAGAACTAACTTTCTTTCAGAGCACTATTTCAGGAGAAAAATACTTAAATGATAGGTGAGATGACAGAAAGGAAATTGACCCTAAATGAAAAATATGATGATAGTGATATGAATATATGTGGATAACCATGATTTCTCAAGCTTCCCCAGAGACAAGCTTCCAACCATGAGACTTTCAGAAAGTAACCTTTCCTTTGATTTATTGTTTCAGGACCAATGCAGGAGACAATATATGACTTTTGGAGAATGGTATGGCATGAGAACACAGCCAGCATAATCATGGTTACTAATCTCGTAGAAGTGGGAAGGGTAAGTGATTTTTGTACTTAAAAAGATGAAAGACTTCCAAGGTGTTTGCTTTTGGAAATTAAATAGCAGACCAACAAGATGCTTATATACTGAGTAAGGCACACAAAATATTTATGACTGCCTCTACTAAGAGGTTCATTATCAATTACTTTTAAGCATGCTTTGGATGCTTGGCTTTGAAAACATTAACACAATGAAAAAGTAACTGATAAAGTTGCACTCTGTACAGCAGAGTCTGCAAAGACTGCCAAAGAGGGACAGTGTCATATCTTTGTGTATATCTCAGACATACTATTTCTGTTAAAGGAAACCAGGGAATTGGTTACGGGGCAAGGTATGGAGTCACCTATTTTTTAAGGGTGGGTATAGAGGGAGAGTAATTCTGGGACAGATTTCTTTAAAAAGTATTTAACCTATGAAATTACATTTCTTTCACAGTATCCTAGTCTAAATCAATCTGGTTTGTTTGGGCATTCACTTACAGACTAAACTGAAGAGATTAGCTTTACTCATTTGTACACAGTACTCAGCGTTCAAGGGGCATTTGGATAATGCCCTCAGTAATATGCTTTATCTTTTGGCTAGCCCTGAAGTGATCGGGCAGTTGGACTATATGGTGTTTGAAGGTCCCTTCCAACTGAGCTATTCTGCTATTCTGTTCTACTAAATCTGTTGACCAGAAGGTCTTCTTCAGGACCTGAGTAGCAAAGGAAAGCTTGAGTTACCTGGTTGATAATGTGTACTTTTCTTACTTTGTTTGATAATGTCTAAAGAAGGTCTCCTACTCAAGTTATTATGGCTAATTTTGTTTTCAACAAGTATTGAATTGAACCATTTTCTTTGTTTTTTTACAACCATCAATAACTAAGCCTTAATTTACTACTTTGTCTATGCGTGATGTCTTAGTTTTCTAAGTCTTAGTCTTCTTTTTTTTGGTGACAAAAAAAAAGTCATTGCTTTTATTGCAACTACTGCATTATTGTAAATCGAAACATTGAAATAAGAAGTCAAGTGCACGTATCTTGGTGTGAGCCACATGGTTTTGAGATGTGTTTTTAATTTCACACTGGCGGAGTGGCTGATATCCCTCTGCCCTGTGGTGTTTGCACCAGGAGAGAGAGCACTCTTTATGTAGTGAGAGACAAAGGGCTGTATCTTGTCTCCTTTTTAACAAGTCCAGTTTTACAAACTCAATTTATTCTTCTTTATGTCCTTGGTTGATTGCTACTATAAACCCTAACATTTAGATATCTGTGTGACCAAGCCTGCCAACAGATCAGGTGCAATTATTATTTTTATGTATTTTTTAAAAAGTAGGATTTGTGACAGCAATTAACACCTGCTGCAGGAACATGTGTACGACTAATTGCAGAGACAAAAAAGGATCATGGAGGCTGCTTTAAACATTCAGTCCCTTGATTGAAAAGGATGGGAGAAATAGTTGGGTGGTCATATATCAGTTCAAAATGGATGAATCTGTACAAATAGAAAACTCTCCAACAAATCTGTTAAAGCTTTATACACATTCATAAATAACTAAGCATGCAAAAAATGATGCTCTTAGGGGATGGATGAACAAACCTTAGAACAAACATAGCATAGTACGTGAAACCACATACTGTTTTCCTGAAGTCCATATCTGAAAGCATCAATTAACATGACCTGTCAGGTGTCACCCAGGGAGGTGCCAGCCTTGGTGCCAGCACTGTGGCCTCCACTCACAACATTTAGTTACGTCGCACATTCCCTTAGCAGCATAGCACATTCCCTTAGCAGCAAGCAACAGTTTGTGCCACCGTGGAGATTTCTTCAGGGTGCAAGAGTCCTAGTGGGATACCGATCTGCAGCTTTCTTGTTTCTGACAGTGGTAGAAATGACTTTGTTCTTGCTTTCTCTGGAGGCCAACATAGGTGAGATAAGACAGCAGAAATTAAAATGAGCTTTTAATGGAAATGAGATCATATGAGCCACAAAACAACACAGTCACTTCCCTCTTGGTGCTTCTGTCCCACTCCCAGCGTGGGAACCATCAGCAACAAGGAGGCATATTACTAACACACCATCTCTCCCTCAGTCCCAAACACAAGCTCTGTGCCACCTTGATTAGTAATGATTTTAATGGGCTTTTTGGTAGCATTCCTGCAGGGCAAATCTTGTAACCTTCCTGACCTTGAGGTTTTCTATTTCAAGTGTTGTTGCTGGTCTAAGATTTATAGGGGCTTATTATTTTATATATTTTTTTAAATTCTTGCCCAGTGTAAGTCAAGGAGGAAAATTCCTTTATGTTTTCAGAAAAGAGGAATATCTATTTAACATGTTTGCCACACAATGTATGTCCTTCATGAATTAATCATTGAGGGGGCGTATGTGTATTTGTTTACCAAGACTGGCTGGGTAGTCATTAAATCAGTGCTAGGAACTTGCTTCTTGCCCTGGAGCATTATGCATCAGGACTGTTTTAATTGCGGATAGAGGAATCACCATGAGGCTGTCCCCTAATGCAAGCACCTGCTGCAAATGACTCAGTCCCTGCATTACCCTCCAGCAGGGTCTGGGTACATCTGCCAATATCTGTCATTATCTGAGGCATACTTGTCAAAACCATGCATCCCTTTAAGCTCTTGTGTGTTCCAGCAAGGGACCCTTGTCAGTGTTTCTGGCACCTGCAGACTGCTGTGCACCTGGTATTTAAATGGCACGGAAATGTGTTTTGATTGTTTTCTCTCTTTAATGAACCCACCTGAGGGACATTTAGCTCTTTATCTAGTAGCCTGTTACCCAGTCACTCACATTTACACTGCTTGTGTGGAAATTCAGAACTCACTTGTGCTGTTATACCAATCCATCTGCCAGAAGTCTTATCACAAAATCTGCAGGGCTCCCTAAGGAGACTTTTGTACTGGTAATTTAAGCTAATGATTTCTAAACATATTTAGTCAGTTTTATGAAGACCTCATTAGAATGTGACTGTTTATTAAAAATCTAAATGAGGTCTCACAGTCATTTAGAAAAATCATTGCTGAGTTGCATGAACAGTTCTTTGATAACAGCTGATGAAGTGGTTTTTAGTTAAGATTGGTCTAAGTTGACTTAAGAACTTTTACAGAAAAATGAATAAGTAGGCAACCCTTGTAAGACAGAGATAAAAAGTCTCTGTCTTCTTCATGCTGGGGTCAACAACTTTTCTCTCTCAATGAAGTGTGCAAGAAGAGCATGACAAGTAATTAGTGGTATAATATACCTATATTTTAATACAAGAATTAACATTTTCCAAACAACAGACTAACAGTTAAAAAGCAAGAACAAGACTCATAAAAATAAATCAATGTGACCATAGGCCATTTAAAAAAAAAAAAAAAAGTTGTGTTTTAGTTTACAATAATGCAAGAGACTTCCGTGCTCCTGCTACTAAGTGATGGAACAACTGAAGATAGGAGTGTAATTTCAGACATCTTTTCCTGAGATGTTCAGCATAGTATGGTGGATTATTGTAGAAGAAATGAAACTTTTTATCCAACCAGCACAGGTATGTTTGGTTTCCCAACAAAAGACACGAGAGAACATCTAGTTTATTCCAAGAGACTGCTCTTATAGCTGGATCCTTCTTTGGGAAGCAATGGGAACTGGATCAAAGTCTTTATGTACTGGCCAAAGTCTCAGGTTGCTGCTTGAAATGTTTCAGTGTTTGTACACGTAGAAATTTTTCTTTCCTCCTTAAAGAGTTACATTGGATTTAGAATATATTCAGTTGTGTCATCTTGCTGTCACTTCCATCTTTGCTCTTCTTAGGTTGGTAGTGATACTTGGTTGGCAGAATCAAACTTGGCATGTCACATCATTTATCATTTGTCAGTAGTCACTTTCTCTCCCACTCCTTGTTTTCGCTTGAGGCAGGAGGAATTTAGTAATATCTGATTAATAAATGGTGAAATGCACTGATGAAATTTAGTGGAGGTGGTTGATACATAAATGCACTGCTAGGACTCATGATTGTCTATCATGCTTTTAATATAACGAAGTATTTACAAAAAATCACTAGAAATGATTATAAAAAATAAAACCTCACCCCAGGAGCATCATAATTACAGTAATTAGAGTTTCACAATTATTATCCAGAATTAGAAAACAGCCAGTGCTAATAGTGTTAATAAGCACACAAAAGACCCTTTTTTTGAAAGGGGGCAAGGTTGACAACTACAGAATGGATGTGAGGCAAACAGGGGAATGAAGGTCAGCCATGGGATGGCAAATAGTCCGTACTCCTGCACACATGGCTTAGCACTACCAAAACAGCCTCTCACCACCATCTTATCTCTGAGGAGTGTTGTGCTTTCCCAATAGCCATCTCACACTCCTCTTGGGTGACTTTCCCTTCCCAGGAGCCATCAGGGCTCTATCTGCACAGGGAAAAAGAAAGAATGCCAAAAGTTGGTGGCTTAGCTGGTTGTTTGCTTGTTTGACTGGACATACATGGCACTTTCATCAGCTTTGCTGCAAAAATGTTGATGGCTCTGATTCTTCATGCTTAAAACATGTGGAGGTCTACATGACAGTGAAAACACCCATAAAGGAGTAAAATGGAGCAGCTGACAGAGAGGGAGCATCTCCTTACTGCTCGCTGGTTTAAAAAAAAGTGTTCTTTTTTGTAAGATAAAATCAGAAGAGTCATTCTTCAAAGGAAAGAATCTGCGTGGGCCCAGTCCTCAGCAGTCATACATGCCTGTGCTTGGGCCTGGAGTACTCAGGATGTGCAACCTTGGTCAGCACTCAAGAGACATTTCTGAAAGAAATACCAATATGTTTCCTCAACAAACAAAATCCAGAACTCTTCATCTTGAACCGAGTCTTCCTCAGATCTTCCTGGTGGTCTATTTCTCAGACATCCAAGAAAATTTGTCAAGTAAAGTCCTGTCCAAAGACTTCTCACTGAAAACATATTGCTATATCCAAACAATAAATTCATAGGAAACTCCATCAACACAAATAGTAGCACTGTATGAAATTTCCCGTGGACTTGCCTCCTGTTCTTAGAATAAAACAGGATTATTTTGAAACAAACCTATTATGAAGCTCACAGTTACGTACTTTAAAGTTTTGAGAATCTTCATGCAGAATAACCATCTAATGAACAAAGGTAAACTCAAACTGTATTTAAGATTCAGATCACCCATTAGAAAGATATCACAGAGGTGAAACAGAGCAGCTCTCTAACACGTCCCACAAACAGCACGTTTGTGTTTAGTGTAAATGGAAGAACACTCCATATAATTGAAACTGAAACTGCCTCTAAATGTGGTAAGCCAAATTACCAACATTGGTGTTACTTCAAGATACTGACATTAGTGCTCCTTAGGAAATGTGCCAAAGAGTTTGTTAGCATACTGGTGACTAAGATTTCATTTAAACTTTTCTCCTGAAAGAAAGAAAACACATTTTGTACATGAGAGGGAGAAAGCTTTCTGCATTAAACCCTTCCCTACCTCTACGTAATGCTAGTGTCAGCTTCAAAAAACAATAAATACTGTCCTTCCCCATATAGAGATATTTTAATTCTTAATCATGTTTATCCAGAAAATCTGGGACCTGTTCTTTTCATACATATATGTTCAGTCATTTTGTTTTACTTTTGCTTTCACTGTAATTCCAGTATCTGTTGTTGGATACAGTAGAGGCTGTAGCATTACAGAGTATGAATGATAAGAAAGTAAACAATTGTAATTTGAAACTATTGTTAATCTTCCAAGTCAGTGAACCCTTCTAGTAGTCAAAAACAGATTTCAGCTTTCTAGACCTCTAACCAGAAATACCAAGTTGGCATTATTCCTTTGTGTGCTGCAGGGGAGGAACCCTTAGGGAAAAATTAATAAATAAATAAAAATTGGCTGTTGTTCTCCAGGAAAGAGAAGGAAGGACTCTATAATCACTTAATAAAGATGTCCCTAGATTAGCAATGTTAATATTATCAAACAGGACATCAACGTACAAGTGTTCAGCACTGTCCCATGTCACTCACAGCAGACATACCTTCTCTTGTTTCCAGTAAAAGCTATACTTCAGAGAATACTCATCAATGAAGATTAATATCTCAGCGCTCCTTAGTTCAATTGAGATGATTCATTTTGCGAAATAAATAAAAGTGGTTTAAGGATACACAAATGCACGGACCCCTTGTTGGGCTAGCTGCTGAAGTACTGCCAAGGTATAGAATGCAAGTAAAAGTACAGTTTACAAAGAGGTCTTAAAGTTCCACTTTGAAACGCCGTGGCTAACAAAATGGCTTCATCACTGCAGGTCTGCTGAACTCAGTAGTCTCATGAAATTGATCTCTTAGTCTCTCTGTGAAGGAAGAAGTATCCTAGAGACGCCAACACGGTTTTACTGTGCTCCATAAAGTAGCACGTAGAGCTTTCTAACTTGACATCAGATGATCAAGTTTTAGAGCCAGAAGGCAACCAGCTAACTCAGTGGTGCTCTGTAGCTCAACTTATGGCATGATTTTGTCCTTGGAACGGAAGCATGATTCAGTGCACGGGCTGTTCTGCTCAATGCAGGCACGTCAGGTCCTTGGAGCACAGGATCTGAGCAATATGCCCATGATTTCACAGTTGTGTAAGGGATTAAGACAAGCTTGAGAAGCTCCAGATAATTCTTCATCTTGGCATGAGACTACATTTCTCACATGCTCTGTGCTCAGCCTTTTTTCCTCTAGGGCTGTACTAAAGTGCACTAATTTACAACCTTTTTTAATAAATAGTCGGAGACAATTGCCTAAACATAAGCAATGAAATAGGGGCAATCATGTTCTTCCATTTTACTAGCTACAAAGGCAGGAACACTACAAACAGCTGTACCTTGGGTCACCTTTACCCTAAAGCAATTCTCCCAGACTATTTCTGTTTGATGGCCAAAGTACGGCCATGCCATCAGCTTGTCATCCTAATTTTACCTAATCCAAGCTGTGAGGCTGATGGTATACTAACAGTACATGTGATTTTTAAGAACAAATGGATTGCATTGATCCCCCCAGGTGGAAAGCACCAAGTGTATTGCTACAGCTGGGCATGTCCCGACAGCCAACTATCCTGGGCAGAAGCTGAATGAGAGTGCATCCACTAGGCAACCTAGGGTTGCACTGCTTGGGTGACACAGTGCAGCAGAAGGTAGAGAATGATATCAGCTCTGAGTCATCACTGGAAGAAATTAGACTGAACTAGTAAAATTCATAGAGATCTCTCACCCTCTGGGAGTCGTGAACCACAGAAAGACTTTTGTCTGCCTTTATACAGACCCATTCATCTGACAGTGCAGAACAGTATCCTAAAGTTTGTATTTCACAATACTCTTCCATACCTCATTTTAGAAAAGTGTAAAATGAGGTATAGATCAATTAACTGACCTGTTCAAAAGCAAACAAAGAAAATGAAAAAAAGGACTGGATTTTATCTTCTGTCAAAGATGGTTTTATAACTAATAAAATGTTCTTAATCACAATACGCTTTTGTTTGAAAAGTATTTAAATAAAAATACTTTCAATTTTTGGATGTTCTTTTATTTCAAGTCAGCCAAATAAAAGTATATGAAGTTATCTTAGTTATATCTGCAAAACCTGTTAAAAGTTTTCAACAGTGAGCTTGGTTGGCTGTTTCATTTTATATCCTAGAGGTTTCACTTCAAAATTTATGTCTGACTTATCATCATTACTTAGTCTGGGATTAATTTTAAATTAGAATATATAATACTGCTCTTCGCTAATGACAATCCATGCAGTGCATAGCCAGTTATACCACCTTTTTGCTAAGAATATTTCAGAATCAAAGGAAATTGGAAACTTTGAATAATCACTGTTATTTAAACCGTTCTGTAGGAACTACAAAGTATATTTCACAGCCAGCTCACATATTAATTCTGTAATATTCCTCCTATTCCAAACCTTTAAGTAAATGAATTACTGTCCTGGCTTTCATACTGCCTCTAGCTAGATGTGTCACATTGCCAAATGGCTAAGTATACAGCTTCGGAAGTCACAATTTGTGTTCATTATCTATCTACTGCCTGCATTGTTTGTTATATTTAGAAGCAGCAAGAACAACTTTCCACCTTCATTTTTAATTCTTATTTTCTCACATTAGACAATTTTGCTGGGGGATTTGGGAGAGGGAGGGCAGGTCAAAGAAGATAATCATATTCTCCAAATTTCTCAAATTATTAGTAAAATAAACATGTTTGGAACAATTGGACAGTGTACCTTGGGATGAATAGATTAAATCCGAGCATTTTCATTATGTCTCTGGCAATCACCCTTTTTATCTCATCTTGTGATGAACATCTGTATTTTTTGGCAACATGTTAGGATGTAAATGTGGGGTGTATCTGAACAAACTCTCAATTATAGTTCTGCTCAGATGAGATTTCAAAATTATGTTTTCTACTTTGTGGCCGGTATTTACTGTTATGATAGCAACTGTGTGGAAAAAAATATCTAATGCATTTAATATTCAGTTTTGGATTCATGTATCAATTATTTAGCTAAACCTTCTGTTAGTAGTTTTTTTGTAAAATATGTACCAAATGTTTATAAAAAGGGAAAGAGATTCATCAAGACACAGTAGCTAAAGCTGTGCTAAAAAGAAAAAATGAACAAACATGTTGCCAGCAATGTTTCTCATACTTGATGAATAAAACCATATTCTATTTTGTTGCAATTGTCTTCCCTTGTACAAACAAAAGCCCTGGTCCAATAAACATTTATAAGTGTGATTTCAGTTTACACTATTTAATCTACGTCTTTCTTTAAGACCCTTCCATATTTATTTGAGAAGCCCTGGAGGGGATAGGAAACTGGTCTTTAAGCATTTACTTAACTTTTGGCTCATCAGGAGTCCATAGAGTTCCCATGTCTAAAGCACAGCACGTGCAGCAGCATTGCAGAACAAGAGCCAAAACCAAAAGTAGGAAAAAAGCTCAATTTTTTTTTTTTAAAAAAAAGGGGGAAGAAAAAAGTTCTTGTTTTTTTCCTCACAGTGAGTGAATCAGTTAGTGTTGGTCTGTGGCTACGACTGCGGCTCTGGCACCTTTCCCACAGCTGTTACAGCCCCTATTCCACTTGGGAGAGTTTTCAGGAAATTGTGTTGTCATGGATCCTTCTGCTCTGCTCCAGTCTGCTCCGTGCCCCAAATCCCCTGTGCTGCAGAGTATAATATCCCCTACGGGCACAAGCTGAACGAGGCTATAACTTCTGTGCAACATCCCCCCAGTGCTTCCCTAATTATTCCATTGGATCATCTTAAATAAAATTTAAAAAAAGGGGAAACAAATCCAGCAGTTGAGGCATAAGAAGGTGGGGACTACTGTGCTTTTCTAAATTGGTCTTTCCAAATGTTCCTGGTTCTTAGTCATAATCCAGACTGTCTAGACTTACCAAGTTAGAAACAGGCATGTTTTCCTTCAAGGCTGAGCAATTTAATTCAGCCAGGGTGTTTTTTCTTTCCCCTGATTGTTTATTTTACTAAACTGGAATTGTTTGAGGATGGCAGGCACCCATCAGAAAGAAACAAGGCTAAAGTTAGCAACAGAAAGACGTGCTGATGAGTAGTGCTGTTACCAGGATCACCGCAGCAGCTGTTTCCTCCGTACGTGTGTTGGCCGTGTTTGCGTGGTTCATGTTCCACCTATGGAAAGGATAATTGAGCAGGCAGGAATAGGAAATTGGCTCCAGAGATGGGGTGCTCGGTGGGCTGCTCCAGGCCAGAGGCAGTATGAGTGGCCTTATTCTGCATGCAGAGTAAAAAAACTCACCTTTAGTCGTAGGTGGGAAAGCCCCATTTCAGAGAGTTCCCGACAGTGACGGTAAAGGCTCAGTTTGCTGGCCTAAGGGATTTGAACAATGCCAATTGTCTGGATTCTTTTAACAATACAAACAAAACAATAGCATTCAATGTGTTTCACTTAGCTTCTATCGGAGAGTTTTTGGAAATACGTCTAAACAGGATAAGATCTGAATAAATACCAAGTAGATGCAACAATAGATAGCAGTAGCAGCTACGAAACTGCTTGCAGCAACATTTAATGCTTTTAAAATGGTTATTCATTGCTTATCGCTGGTAGATGTGCTTTGGAGGTGAACACACATTTGCCAGCAATCCTGAGGTTTAGGGATTGTCCCTCAGTGTGCCAAGGGGCCTTGGCTGATGGAAACCATCTTCTGCAAACTGATGCCTTGCCTGGTTTTGTGCCGGTGAGCGTGGTGGAGGGAGCAACTTGCCCTTGGTACAGAAGTGCTGAGCACCGTGAAGACTTTTCCAGTGTCCCACCTTCAAGCCTCTCCCTATGGAAGGCAGTTGTATAACCTGGTGTTTGCAAATTGTCCTGCAACTGTGCTGAATACCAGATGAAATGTGAAGAAAAAACATTTATTTATTTATTTATTGTAGCCAATACTAATGTGGTTACTGGGTCTGAAGACAAACATAGAGAAATAAATAAAAACCTGCTCATAGCTGCCTGAACTTCAGATCTGCTCTCAAGGAGCTTTCCGTCAGCTCTGTAAGCAGGAATAAGCTGTTAGGATGCTTGTGCAGTTCTGTGGCTGAGAGCCAGGCCTCACAACCAGAGCGTTGTGCTGAACTCTTTTTACCTGGGAAGGATCCTGATGTGGGGTTGTGTTCTTCTATCCCTTCACACAGTTTTATTTGGATTTAAATTTTATCCTGCTAACGAGTCAGAAAAAGGGTCAGAACTACTTTGCCCTGACAGACTTCTGAGGTTATCAGCTGATGTTGCCTGTTTGCTGTCCAGACACTAAAGAAGGGTTATAGGTGATGATCAGCTATGTCACTAGAAACTATTTGTGATAAAGCACTTTCCTCTGCCCGATAGGACAAGGTTCGGCTGCATAATCCTTTATATACTGAACCTGGATTTGGTATAAATAAATCATTTGAATCATGGTTTACAATTTTCACTATGCTTATATGTACATACTTCAGTTTTACCTTCTACTCATGACTAAGCATGATAATAATCTGAATATTTTGGCATGAAAAGGGGTTTGAGAAATGTTCTAACAGTTGTGAAGTTTAATTTTTTGTTTTCTTGTGCCAGTTTTCCATTCAAAATTTGAAGTTTGTGTTTTGACCCAACAAATTTAAGTGTATATTTAAGCAAACCTGTGGATTTACATGTATTGAAAGATCAGTTTTAAACTTTCCCTTCGGTGAGAAAGAGAGAGAAAACGCTGCATGCAGCAGATGTGTAACAGATGCTACTCCTAGCCCATACTGCACTACTGGACAATGGCCAGGTGCAGTGATGATAACATATCTATTACCGTGATACAGCAGAATAAAACAGATAAGAAAGCAATGTGTTAGCTTCCCCACCCACCACCTTGTCCACCCAAATGAGAAGGAGAAGAATATTCTTAACTGTGTCAGCTAACTGCATTGAAATACACAATCCCCACAACTACCCACTTTAGACAATAACACAATCCATGCTTCCTTTTTGAATATGCTAAATATTGTGAAGTTCATCTCATCTAGACCACACCAGGGCACAGAAAATCTTAAATACATTTTGTAAAAGCCACCTTCTTTCCATCTGTGACATGGAGTTGCAGGTATTGGTGGATGAAAAACTGAATATGAGACAGCAGTGTGCGTTTGCAGCCCAGAAAGCCAACCATATCCTAGGCTGCATCAAAAGAAACATGGCCAGCAGCTCAAGGGAGGTGATTCTCCCTCTGCTCTGCTCTTGTAAGACCCCACCTGGAGCACTGCATTCAGCTCTAGGGCCCCCAGCACAAGGAGGACATGGACCTATTAGACCGAGTCCAGAGGAGGGCCATGAAGATGATCAAAGGGCTGGAGCACCTCTCTTACAAAGACAGGCTGAGGGAGCTGGGATTGTTCAGCCTGGAGAGGAGAAGGCTCCAGGGAGACCTTATAGCAGCCTTCCAGTACTTACAGGGGGCCTACAGGAAAGCTGGAGAGGGACTTTTTGTCAGGGAGTGGAGTGATAGGATGAGGGGCAATGATTTTAAACTAAAAAAAGGTAGTTTTAGATTAGATACAAAGAAGAAATTCCTTACTCAGAGGGTGTTGAAGCGCTGGCACAGGCTGCCCAGAGAAGCTGTGGATGCCCCATCCCTGGAGGTGCTCAAGGCCAGGCTGGATGGGGCTTTGGGCAACCTGGTCTAGTGGGAGGTGTCCCTACCCATGACAGGGGCATTGGAATTAGATGATCTTTAAGGTCCCTTCCAACCCAAACCATTCTGTGATTCTGTGATTCTGTGATCTCCATATCCCAGGATAAGAGTGCCAAGAGCACACAGCTCCAGAAGCCAACTGAAATCAGTATGTGGGAAAGGGGGTCATCTCACCTAATATTAGCCATCAAGCCAAACACCTAGACTAAGGCAGTTGACTAGACTCTTCTCATAGTTAACAAAAATAAAGGCACCTCTAGAAGGCATTCATCCTACTCCTTCTAATTTGAGCTAAGTGAGATGAATCCCACCAACAGTGTTTGGGGTCATCTAGCAAATTGGTTTTAAAACCCAGACATAAAACTCATCTCTTGACATCATGTGTTGAGTTTTGCCATTTGACCTCTCAACAGGTCCTTCGGAAATTTAAGCTGAGCAAACAGATACTTCTCTGATGGTAGAGGAGATCCTTCCTTTCTTAAAAACACATTTTCATTTTAGAAGGCATGAGGTATTTTTGAAACAAATCAAAAACCAGAGACGGGGAAAAATGCTTCTTCTGGTAGTCGTCCCTCTACATGTGCACCCTCGACACACCCTCAGTTGGAAAGCATGGGAAATTAACAGTTTCTGTATCTGAGTTATGCACAGTATAAGTATTTCTTGTGCGCAGTACAAATTCACCGTACTTTAATAATCGCAGCACAAATCTCACCTGCAACACAAAAATGCTGTCTTAAAAAATGAGCTAATGTCCCTTAAACATGAATCATTTCCACATGTAGAAAGTGTGACTGTTTTGCATATGATTGTATTTTAAAACATAAATCACTGCAAAGAATACAGAACAGATTCAGTATGAACCTTCTAAAATAAATGATCCTTAATTATTTTATTTGTATTTTTTTAAAGGTTAAATGCTGCAAATACTGGCCAGATGACACAGAGATATATAAAGACATTAAAGTTACCCTAATAGAAACAGAACTCCTCGCTGAATATGTGATTCGAACATTTGCAGTAGAAAAGGTAAGTTTCGAAATTCATTTTTCTTAAATACTGTGGTATCTGCCTAAGTAACTTAGATACATATTCAACATGGGAAAGTTCTATTTGTTACCTGACATCCCTGTTTCCGTAGCTATTTTTTGGGTAAACCCCTAGCGCCCTCTTATGGTAGACTGTTTTTTTCGTTAAATGCAGCCACTTCTCTGCGTTTTTCCATCACTCTTGGCCCCTGCCTGAGTTACAAAAGTGATGTTCCTTGTGTAGGAAAAATCGAAGCCTCCCTTCCAGCAATCAATTTTAAAACACATTCGTGCTGTTTTCCCATCTTATGTTCACCACAATCATTTTCTGTCTGTACCAGAGGCTACATGCACCATTATTCAGAAGTCCATGGTTGTGAATACGGTGATCTGTTGGACCAGAGTGTTCCTGGCCAACAGTGAGACGTTTCTGAAACAAAGTAATATGTCCTCGAGGCAAATTCATTTGTAATGCAGAATCCATCTTTATGTACAGTTCCAATCAGCATTTGGTATTGCTATTTATTAGAATAATGTCATGTATTTGTTTGACGCTTCATAGATCTTACAGCTCTCTCAAACAGCTTATAATATATGGACAATATACAATTAACAAATAGGGTACCTGCTGAAAGTGAAAACAAGCCGGGTTACTTCATGTGGAAGAGTATTTTGCATTTTGTGTCAATTCAGCCTTTTTATTTACAAGTTTCATTAAAGAACAGAAGTGTTTTGATTGTATGTATCAAGACATATCTGAGTTGCAGAACAAGGCGGAAATGGCCTCTTTAGAAGACTTGATATTCCAGATGGCATACTGAAGTAGTGTTGCCTCAGTGTCTACATGAGTAAACTTTCAAGTAACTATATTAGAAAACTCCCTTTGATTTCATTGCAGTACCTGGGATATACTGCTTCTCTCTAATGATGAAATAATATTCAGTTGTGGTGCTGAAGAACTTAATCTTTAGCATCAAAGAATCCTGCAGCCAGGTAGATGAAACTGCCAACAAGATGGCCCAACAGGGTCTCTGTACATACATACATTCACAGTAACAAAGGAATTAGGTTTTTGTCCTGTTTTATTCTTCAATCTAATACTTAAATATGCATCAGTACAGCAACCCAAGGGTAATGATAATAGAATTATGGAGTTTGAATGAGCTGAAATATTGTATCATGTTTACCACTATACATATTGTACATTGAATTCACTCAAGTCTGTTGTTTCCTTGCATTTAGATATTTTTAATAAATAGATGAGAAAGGGTGGCTATACTTTGAAGTAGATGAGGCACTCGTTGATTTCTATTCTGCAAATTTTAAGCCATGCTTTGATGTTAGCTTTTCACTTCTTAACTAGGACTGGGAAAAAAGACCTAAAGGATTTTACAGTTGATCGTAACCAAACTGTCTTGAATAAATGCATTAAAACAGATAGAGATAAAAGACGCTAAACATTTTATTTCTTTAAAAAAAAAATCTCTATCTGAAAAGATTTCACTAAGACACTGCTTTTTAATAGTTGGTAGTTTTTTAGCAAGCCTCAGAAAGCAGTGTTAGTGTGGTTTGAGTAAAGTACATTTGTTTTTATTTTGCTTTCCATATTTTTTTCACACTTTTTAACCTCAGGAGGAGGGTAATGCAGTGCAAATTACCCAGAAATGTTTTGGAATCATCATTCTTGTATGTCTTCAGAGCTCAGCTAGACAGAGCCACTGGTGGCCTGTTCTAATGTTGGCCAAAGACCCATTTTGAGCAGGAAGTTGGACTGGAGACCTCCAGAGGTCCCTTCTGACCACCTTTCATATTTTTGGATTGACATTCTTATACCTGCTTCTAAAATACAATTTCAGTTGATTAGTTTGGAGATAAATTGATTGGTTTTCTTATTTTTATTTTTCAACTAGCTATTTGGTAATTATAGAGGAGTAGGGGGATAATACTAAGAAAACTGAACATGAGTTTATACTCCGATTCTGGGGAACACTTCCTAGATGTTCTTTACATTGTGCGCATAAGCAGTTCATTTGGAATTACAGCACAACAGTTAATTCAGATGAATTACCCAAATAGTAACATACAACAGCACCATAAGTATTTGTTGGATTAAGATCTACATTTTTTAACATCCTAGGGTTTGTTAGCAATGTACACCATTTTCTGTTTGTTTCAGCTGAAGGAAAAAGTGAAAAATATGATCTTTCCTAGCAGAGCATATGCTTTTATGATTCATGCAGTTGTGCTGCTATTTTGGGTATTGAAACCAGCAGGGAAGCTACAGACATGAAAATCATTCTTTTGTAGGTATAATAAGCAAACTCATTATAAAAGTACCCTATATGCAAAATCTTTTCTAAGTAGCTGAGCGTTACCAACAATGATAGACAAAAATGCAGTCAACATGACAGACAGCATTTTCAAAACTAATGCACAAGACACACAGGACATATTCTGATCTGTGCAACAGCTGTGCACATTATTTTGGATGGGCATTTTGTATTTTGTGAATTGCTTGAAAATCAAGACTGTCTACAGCATGAAGATTTTTGTAGTAGGGTATTCTTTTCAGTCCTTGATTTATACAGCCATGTCATGGCTTTTTTTGTTTTGTTTTTTTTTGTTTGTTTGTTTGTTTTTTGTATGGGATCTTTGTTTCTTGGGGGACTGTGGGCAGTTGTTGTGGGCAATATAAAAGTGTTTGGGACATGGATAGCTCACCTATGCACAGGTATTTACAGACTTGGAGGCCATACTTACATCAGCAAAAAAAATTTGTTAAATAACACACACTAAAATCCCCAGAATACAGAGACCAAATTGTATTTGAATGTGTTTGTTAACCAATCCTAAAATACAAATTACTTTGTCTGTTCCTGAGCTTTCATATGTTTTAAAATCGTTCTTTAAGATATAAGGCCATTTCTGTTCCAAGGACATGATCTCTTCATTCTACACCGGTGTTGCACATTCTCTTTGTCTTCTCCCTTGCTGGCTTTTCTGTGCCACTGTTACCATGAGACATGAGAATGAGCAGACCCCTACTCTGACCAGATGCCCAGTCTGAGCTGTCAAGGCTCCAAAATACACCACAGCTAACTCCACTCAAGTAGCACTGGCATGGCCAAAATTTCTCAGCCATTGAAAATCCCCGACTCTTTCAGCTTGCATACTAGCAATAAATTAGGGAGTTTATATTACTTTATTACACAAAGAAAATTAGACCTTTTATATGCAAACCAGATCAAGACAGGAAATAGATCTTTAAGAAGAAAAAGTATAAGCCACTGGTTATTAATATCATTGACATTTAGTCCAGCCTAGAGATGATATGTCATAATTTTGCTGTTTGCTTATGAAATATGTATGATGGCCTCTGGTCTGTAGATTTCTAATGAGAATGAAATACCGGCAGCTACATTTTTAGAGGGGGAAGGGGAAATGCAAGCACTAAGAAAATCATACTTAGCATACACACCTTTAATATCCAGACTGCTCCAGAAATTCACATGGGAAATCACTTATACGATCGGCTCCTCATTCATACCTGTCTCACCATATCCATATCCTTGTAAACTGTGGTAAATCACTTGCAGAGTGAGCATGTGGAGGTCTACAAATGCAGCCCCTATGACTGGAGGTGCAAAAAGGTTTTCTTTACTATTCAACTGTTTCTTTCAGAACAATGAAGGAGACAAAAGATAAGGAAAATTATGCTGAAATTCTGGTTCCCTGAAGTCAGCAGCAAAACTCCCGTGGAGTGCAGTGGGGAAAAAAATTCATCTGTGCTAAATGTTCATGGCCTTGCTGTTGACCTGTTTGTTGATCATGGCGTGCATCTTAAGGTTACAGTTTTCAAAGCAAGCTAGTGCTTAAATATAGAGATGAGCCTCAATCTCATTGTTAGAATTTTCTAAACAAGTGATAAATCACTCCATTTTCTTGTAAGGCTTTGAAACCAGTTGATATGTAGCCTTTGAACTTGCTTTCCAGCTATCAGAAAGCTCTCCAACAGTCTTGTACAGATATGGGTATTGGTGGGGGGTGGATGTTTCTCAGCAAGGCTCAAGCTTTAAAAGTTACATTCTTATGATGTCTCTTGTCCAATTTCTTACACATTCCAGCTTGTTTTTCTTTTTCAACCCTTGCCTTTTCAACAGAGAGGTGCTCATGAGATTCGAGAAATTCGGCAATTTCACTTCACTGGCTGGCCAGACCACGGTGTACCGTACCATGCAACAGGCCTGCTGGGATTTGTACGGCAGGTCAAATCCAAGAGCCCACCAAACGCTGGACCTCTGGTTGTTCACTGCAGGTAGGCACAGCAGAAATCCCTCCAATGTGTTGTCTCAGAACATACTTCTGCTTCTCTTGTGCTATGCGATCCCCACACAGGTTGCTGAAGCCACTCTACTCAAAATAACTTAATGCCTGAAGTATAAAACAATGGTAAAACTGATTCTGAAACCCTGCAAGTGTCTGAATGCAAGGCCTGATTTCAGCAGTAATCCCACTGGTCAAATACCTGCAAGGTGAACCCTGACACTTAACGTTTTCCAATAGACAGCTGAACATTAACTGTACTCTTCTTTTACTTAGTGCTGGTGCTGGCAGAACTGGATGCTTCATTGTTATTGACATCATGCTAGATATGGCAGAAAGAGAAGGTGTTGTAGACATATACAATTGTGTGAGAGAGCTTCGATCTCGGAGAGTCAACATGGTGCAAACAGAGGTATTGTTAATCTAGAATATTGCCTTACATTTTGCAATAAAAATTATTATTCTAGGCCATAAAACTAGAGCCTGTTTGTGGTAAGCACTATCTAGAAGGTAGTTTATTCAATCACATAAAGGAAAATAGTTCACACATAAATCTGAAGAATTTCTGTCCAAACCAGGGCACAGTTATGCTGCATTCAAGGTGTTTAAAAAAAAAAGTTTTAAAAATGTTTTAAAAAATAGATGGTTCTAAAAAACAGGTTTTAATTATTATATTATAATAAAAAAAGGAAACTCTAGAGGGTTTCTCTCCAGAGAGGATTCATTCTGGAGTACATTTTGTTGAGGCTCAGTTATGTAATAGTACTTACAGAACTGTGCAACAGAGTGAGGAAACCAGAAACAGTCCAAGTTCATTACATTACTGCACTTCTGTTTGTAATTGTAAAGGGTTTCAGTCAATCCTTCTCTATTCATTTCTAAATGAGTGCGATAAAGTTTTATGAATTGCTGTTGTTCTTTCTGGTCTTGCTTCAGCGCCTGTAAAGTCAGTAAGAATTAATGGGCCAACCATATTAGTCGTTACTTTTTATTTACCGAATTACTAATAGCATATTCTCTCTTTGTCAGTAATTATTTTAATTGCTTTACCAGGAACAATATGTATTTATCCATGATGCTATCCTGGAAGCCTGTCTTTGTGGGGACACATCTATTCCAGCTTCTCAAGTTAGGTCTGTTTATTATGAAATGAATAAACTGGATCCTCAGACTAACTCCAGCCAGATCAAAGAGGAATTTAGGGTAAGTTGTGGCTAGCAGTGCATAGAAGCTATACTTTTCAGCTATACTAAAGACTTAAGTGCTGACTTATAACCAAGTGAATTTGAGACCAACCCTGGGGGGAAAAGACCACAAAAAAGGAAAGATAACTTGTCACTAATTGCTATTGAACTATGCTAAATCATAAAAAAAATGCAATGAGGTAGTAGTAAAATCTTCATTTTACTCACAGGAATTATGTCAATTCCTTCTGCTGTCCTTTCTCCAGAAAGCAGGTTACTCTGCAGTTATCTTTGAGGTTGTTTTTCAAATATGTTTGCTTCCAGGATTCTTGCTTCCAAACCCTGCTGACTGTGATGTGTTTTCATTTCTCTGCATATTGATTCCCACTGAAACTGAATGCTGACTTGATCTGTTCTTAAATACTTGGGGATGCTTTCACTGCTGTGTTAATTTTTCTGTTGTATTGTTTACTCTTTTTGAAAGACTTTAAATATGGTGACTCCAACGCTGCGTGTGGAAGACTGTAGCATAGCACTTTTGCCACGAAATCACGAAAAGAATCGCTGTATGGATGTTCTGCCTCCAGACAGATGCCTGCCTTTCCTCATAACGATAGATGGGGAGAGCAGTAACTACATTAATGCTGCACTGATGGATGTAAGTCTCCACTACATCATTAATAACTAAAAGGGGATAAGGAGCCCTCCAAACTGAGCAATGCCAGAAAGTGGAGTCAGCACAAGGCTGAAATCCTTCTAGCTCATCTTCCAAAAACATGGCACAAAATCTTTAAGCTCCCAAGCACATTTAGGATCCCACATGCGTTATGTCAAAGCCAAGGTTCCAAAGCCATGCTCAGGGAGCAAGTCAGGGTATTTTGATGAATTAGATGTATCTAGATTTCTCCCTAGTGCTTGAATTTTTAACCATCTGGCTTAGGAAAAAAAGAGTTACCTATTAAGACTCTAAGGCACTTAAATGGGATAATAAGGTTTGCAGCAATATTTCAGTTCCCTTTGTTTCTAATTTAAACAGTAATTAACAAAAAAAAAATTGTCTGTCAGCACAAGATAGTACACAAGCCATTACTTCAGTCTTTCTGTTTATTTCTGTTTGAATGAATGGTTCCTCTTCATGTGTGTGTGGATTTTTTTCTTAATGCATCTAGAGTAATTCTAATCCTGCTAATAGAATATCAGTAAAAAGACACTTAAACTTCCTTCAGAGTCTGTAGATATTTATAGCCTATCTTTGACAATTTAGAGCTATAGTAATTATGGTTGTCACACACACATAAACAACAAGAAAGCAGAGGTTAGAAAAGAATGAGCACATTGTAAATGGCCTTTTTGAAAAGTGAAGCTAGAGTAATAACAGTTTATATCATTTTTTGCATTTCTTTCCTTCCAAGTTCTCAAAGCATTTTCCTAAAATAAGCCTAAGTTCAAAACACTCCTGTGAAAAGGTAAATGTATTATCTTTATGTTTACCTACTTAGAGAAACTAAGAACAGAAGTTTAAGTGACTTCCCTGGGTTCTCATCATAGGTCAGTGGTATCTTCGTATTAGAATGGTGCTTCCTTGATCTGAAATTTACAGTCTTGCCGTTAAAGTGTCTTCTTTCCCAGAGAGTTTGTTCTGCAAATTAAGTACTGCTCAGGGAGAGCAGTGCCTCCGTATTTGCTTTGAAAACACTTGCCTTCTTTACTCTTGAAACAAGGAAGGGTCGCTTTCTACCCAAAGTGCCCTGGTCAGGCTCCTGAAATATACCTGCACTAAAGGACAAGAGCAGACATTTGTCCCTCTCTCTAAACTCTCACTCTCCATCAGGCACGATGCTGCATTTAGCCCGCTAGGTGAAACCTGCACCTCTGGCTGAGGTGCAGTTGGATCACCTCATTTATGAGCCTTTAAATAAGCTCACTTCAAGTAAAAGGGGCAGCAAGTGTGGTTTTCATTATCCGGGATCTGAATGTTTGAAAACATTGCAGGACTCTGAAAGATGCAAATAGCTGATCAGTTTGCACCTGTGTTGCAGTACAACTTCAGTTCAATGCATGTAGAGGCTTCCCTGCCCTCTTTGAAGGCAATGACAACCCCTCCCAACAATTGCCCCAGATGGTCACGGTGGCCTTTAACACTTAGAAGGACATTCCCAAAAATGCTAGTATGAGAATCACAATTTAACAGTTCCACCAACAGCTTAGTCAATGACATACTCTGGTACTAAAAAAAAAACAAAGAGCACAGAAATGTATCCCCTGGGTATCTTCACTGCTGTTGCACAGACCAGAATTTGAACAATGTTTCTGAAAAATAACTAGATATTTCCTTTCATAGGAATCATTCAAATTAACAGCTCTGTGCAGATGGCCAAGATTAATCTGTCCATTAATAGCTCAAACCAAAACTGTAGCTCAAAATGTTGTAGGGGTTGCATTGGAGGCAAAATCCTCTGGCGATTTTACTCTATGCCTGTGGCATAAAATAAGTTTCAGAAATATAACATCTGCACAAGTTATGTTTTGCCCAGATACAGTTTATTAATTTTCAAGTATGTAAGATCTCTGGAAAGAATTGAAAATAATGTATGAATTACATAGAAAATATAAATAATGCTTTCAGTCCTAAAATTTTGGGGCTCTTAAGGGCATTCTGCTAAACAGTGGGTTTTTTTCTTTCTCTTTCCATTCTTCTCTTACCATCTCTTGTTATTTCTTTGCAGAGCTACAAACAACCATCAGCCTTTATAGTTACACAGCATCCCTTACCAAATACTGTCAAAGATTTCTGGAGACTGGTCCTAGATTATCACTGCACTTCAATAGTTATGCTGAATGATGTGGATCCAGCACAAGTAAGTCCAAAAACGGCTCTGCTCAACAGAGAAGTGCCAGTGCCTCAGCATTGCAGCACATGTGCGCTTCAGAACAGCTTTAGGATGTAATTAGTTTTATAAAATAACATTAAATACTAACATACTAAAAAATTGATTTGTAGCTTACGGGTACACATTGGGAAGGAGGAATAAATCTGAGCATCACACCTTCTCCACCAAAATGTTAATGCACATACACATAAGTGCATGCACCCGTAATTTATTCTGATAGGAAAACATGCTTTGGGAAGAGCTGTTAAAAAAACAAAAACCATGTGGTTGTAGATTTCTGGCTCAAGCCTGAAACACACTCATAACCAAAAGTCATAAACAGAAACCAACAGCTACTCATTAGCTTGCCTGTAACAGGTCAATGACCTTGGTGTGCTTACCAGGGATTGGTGTTCCCAGCTTGAAAATCTGTGTTATGTTTGACACAAAATTACACTGTTAGCAAGAAGATAAGAACTGAACAAGATTGGAGACTACGCATCCTTCGGAAGAGGAAACGGGACAAAGAAATGCATGCTGGAATGTAATTACTTTACAACAGAGTTGTGCATGCTGTACATGTTCTTTAGAAAATTGGAAAACCGTACCTACTGGATTGGCAATTTAATCACTAACATTAATCACTAAGCATCCTAGAGTCTGAATGCAACTGTGCAATTCCAAGTTTTTATATAGATATAATTGCCTTGGTTTCGAAGAACTGCACTAGCCCTCTGCCGGATTAAGGTGGCAGTAATCTAGACCCTTAATATGTAAATACTTGCTAATTTTTGGTTAAAATAAGAGCAATTTTTTTAATAGCAGACCCCATGTCATTTTTGTTCTTGATATTATCCAGAATCTTTTTAGATTGGTTGAGTACTGTTCATACCTTGAAAACTGCTTCCTTTATTTCTTTTTAACATGAAGAATTTGTTTTAAAAACATACTAATCTCCAGTTTTGTCTTTCAAAGGAATGTGTAGGAATTCCAGACACCATTTTAAAGACTGAATTTCTGATTTTAAGCCTTTAACTGTCTACAGGGAGAAAAATAGAAATGAAAGACAAAACTTTTATTCATGAGTCTAAGATTATTTTCTGAGTGAATAAGGAAAGACTCAAGGGAGTCAGACTGCTAGGGACTGCTGAACAGAGTTCTTTTAATTTGTGGGCTGTGTTTTGAATTTACAATAGTGCACGGCAATTTCAAGCATTTATTAGCCTCACAGGCTTTTAAAAGCTATTGGGATATGCAGTTAATACACCTGCCTCTGCAGTATGTTAAACCTTTTCCTTCTAATGTGAGTAACAATCTTTTCATTAGGAATAAATCTCAAAGCCCTCAGAGCAAACAGAAGTGGAAAGAGGGCAGAGTTTATTAAAAACACACATTCAGATTTATTAATAATTACTGTTATCATTATTATTTATGTATATATGAAGTGTTTACATTTCTGTTTAGATATTACAATTTATGTGGATTGTTATGCTCTATTGGGAAATGAAATTCAACCCTTCACAGTGACTCTGACTTAAAGAGAGTCGCTAGCATCACATGCATGCAAAATGCTCAGACCTAAATGCTTTTGGATTTCTTTAGAACTTGAAAATCTTGGCTTTCTAAAACATCACTGGCAAACAGCTCTGCTTATTATCATTTAAGCATTTTTCAAAGATCTGTTTGAACAGTATTCCTATGTATCTGAAAGATGCGTACGAAATTGTGCATATGTTAAATGATGTGAGCACTGGCATTTGCATTAGCTGTATGCATGTCAGTATTGTATTCTGCTATCCTGTACACTAGTGTATTTCATAATAAAAAATTGTGGAAGGTTTAGGCAATATTTGGAAAGTAATTTGCTCAGCAGACTGAATCAAGTGGGGGTTTTAAAATAAATGAAAATAGATTTTCCTACTAGAAAATTCTGTTTTTAACTTGTTAAAGTGAACTCCTGCAAATCAGATTCTGTTCTCTTTTTAATTGATGTAGTAAATGATTATGTTTTCCTAAAATGTAGTCATTTCGAAACGGCTTTGTTGAGGAATAAGTGTTATAAGAAATGCAAAACAACATCTGGAGGAGATATGATTTGTCAGCTCAGCTCTGGATCACCAACAGCAATGCAGCAGAATGAAGACCACAGCTGTTTTACCGAATGAAATAAAGTTCAAAATATGAGATCAATGCTTCTGCAAGCAAACAAAATTTCATGAGTTCATACTTAATTTTGGAGAATGCTTGCAAAAGCTATATGCTTGAACTGCTCTAGATATCCCTGGAAATAAATCATCAGGGTTTTTATGGAAAAAATTGGAAAACAGAGTCTAGCTTCAAGTAATTCCAAGCAAAGTGTTGTTTTAATCTTTAAATTATTAAGAGAGAGGATAATTGGTTCCAGGATGGAGGCATCGTAGTTTTATTAGACACTAAAACTGTGCAAGATAAGGCTAATGTTAATTTGCGATCTTTAGATAACTAGAAGTAATGTTTCCTGAGCACTAAGGAAAGCATAATTACTATTTTCAGGTGGTGTTTGTAAGATGAAATTAAGCAGTTGCTGAAAATTCAAAGCAAAGCTGATATTATATATATAAATGCCAATATCCTCAGTCACTTATGAAATAGGTGTGTAAGTTATATCCTGAATTTTGAGAACTGATGTAGCCTTTAACCACATTCCAATGTAGTTTGACTTATTATCAACTTTGGGAGATAGTTGGAGATACCAGGCCTTTGGTGTTAGGCTTTACGCTGTCTCCAAGATACGGTAATATTTGACAGCATTCCCCTGTCCTGTCGTGCAGTATTGAAGAACTGATGTTGAGTGTCAGAAATGTGCTACTCCAAATACCAGAGAATGGCAAGTAGAACAGCAAGCAATTGCATGGTCAGTTAAGTGAAAAGACATTTGTTTAAGCTTTTTCTGCACACGTAAAATTAGAGTGCTTGAAACTAGTGGAGAATGGTGCACTGTGTATTTTATAAAGATAATGTGTAAGAATTTCTGCAATTAATGTGGCACAAAAAATATCTAGAAAAGTATATTTGAGGCATTGTTAAATTAAAAGTAATTATCTCTGTTCTTTTGTGTTTGTGGTCTTCTGTAGTTGTGTCCTCAGTACTGGCCAGAAAATGGAGTACACCGACATGGTCCTATTCAGGTGGAGTTTGTATCAGCTGATTTAGAAGAAGACATCATCAGCCGGATATTCCGAATTTATAATGCAGCCAGAGTAAGGATGTTACTTTACTTGCAAGTCAGTTGTGCATCAGTAGTTGAGTTGGCTGTACTCAAGTCAAAAAAAAAAGAAAAAAAGAAAAAAAAAAGTTAAACTCACATAAAACCATTCTCATTTTTCAGCCTACTTATTTGAGAGCATTGATGGGATAATGGGTCACACCATTATCATTGAGAAAAAGGCCTTGTGTGTGTAATTACAAAATATTTTAATGAATATCTCAAGTGCGTTAAATGCAAATGGAATAAATGCAGATTATGTGGTAGCCAAGAAGCAATGCAATCAGTGCTGTTTTAAAAATTTTAAATAAGTCATCTTGCATATTTGCATCCTGTGTCATGCAAAGGCCGTGCACCAGTACCAGGCATGTTTTTCAACACCAGTCCCAGGCTTTTAGTGAACATCTTATCCCACTAATCACATTTTATAATAGATGTAAGCACTTCACAGGGACAAGTAAGTTCTCATATCCAGCTTTTATGCTACTATAAAGTTGACAGAAGACTCATCTCTTTAAGCTGAGTGGGGAAAAAAGATTCAGCCACAGACCAGATATCTCTTCCCATCCAGTTGGAGAGAGCTTTTGCAATGGTCTGATACTGGTCACTGAAGAACTATAGCCAGGAGTAAGCAGCACTCTACTCAGAAACATCAGGAATTGCCCTGCAATCCGGTAGCTGTCAAGACAGTGAGAGAAAGGCCCCCAGAAACACTCCCTGTGATACTAATGTCCAAACAGGGGAGCAGACTGTAAGCTTCAAGATACATCTTTTGTATTGTGAAGGCCTTGCATTGCCAGTAAATGTGGCAACATAAAGCCAGAGACTCCAACAGTGTTAATGGGAGCTTTAGCAGGTGCTGGGGCTGGCTGATGTCATCTGGGGAGAAGGGGCAGTCAGCTGAAAGAAACTGGCCAGGAAACCAGTAGAGTCCAAATTTTGACATAAAACAGACAAAACCCATTGAAGAATACGTCTAATGCTGCATCCACTTTGGTTTATTCCTTTATTGTGTTAATATTACATTCTCTCTATTACCTCTTACTCTAGAGGAAAAACTGTTATGTCAAAATTTCTGTGCATTGCTCATTTTAAAAGTGGCACTAAAATACACTCACGTTGCACAGAAGTGAAAGTAGCAAATCCTAGGCTACAAAAACAGTTTTCATGTGTGTGTTTATTATGCCCTTTTCAAAGGACTGTAATTTTCTGCCACTAACACTTGTTCTATGCTCCTTTTTTATTTTAAATCACCATAAAGCAACTGTTCAGTAACATCTCACCAGAGGGGTTCTGACTATTTCAGTAGCACACAATAAAGTAAAATGTAGTTAGGTTTTTATAAGCAGGAAAAAATCTGAGGGTTTCATTTGGTTTTTAAAATATTTCCTACTTCAAAATAATCTTGAGAGGTTTTGACCTTTCTTGTAAAAAAAGACAGAAGCACGCAAACATTCTTCAAAATGCTGAAGCATATGAAAAAAAAGAGGTCATATAATTGTATTGCAGCGCTCTTTCCTGCTATGATATTAATTAATTATTTGTTTGATCCTGCAGCTGTACTGTTGCTCTCTTCTAGACTATTTGTATAGCCCTCTGTTTAAAACCTCTCATTCTAATAGTTCAGCTGGAAATTAAAAGTCATAACTCCTCAAGGGCAGTTGAAATTGCATTAGTAGTTTGTCAGCGGTGATCTGCTGAACAACTTTCCTCACTGATACAAACACCTAAATTACACACCATTTGAATAGACCATAAGTAATGCTGTTCCTTCTTGTTCCTTCTCATTCCCTGAATCCCTACAGCCCCAAGACGGCTATCGGATGGTGCAGCAGTTCCAGTTCCTGGGATGGCCCATGTACAGAGACACGCCAGTTTCCAAGCGCTCATTCTTGAAGCTCATCCGCCAGGTGGAGAAGTGGCAGGAGGAGTACAACGGGGGAGAAGGACGCACAGTTGTACATTGTTTGTAAGTACTGGGAACAGATGAGAGGAAGTGAGGGAATGCTATTATCATAGCATTTGTTCTAGGTTTTAAAGGATGTGTGAAAAGGTGAAGAGGTATCCATCACGAACTGAATAAATAATACAGCTGCTCATTTAAAAGTTTTGAAGACACAAGGAATTGTACAGTTCTTAATATAGATTCATGAGTTCCCCTCTCTGTCCCTTGGTAGACCCCTGTGTGAAAAGAGAATGGGTACAAGTTAACCCTATTTTATATAAAGATGTCCAGTGACTTTTGCAAATGAAAAAGATGTGTATTTATTCCAGGTAAATCAAAACTGTACCTTCAGAACAATATAATTTTATTTCTACTGGTGAGGACTGTATGCCAGCTACAGTTCCTTGGTGGAAGACGTAAGTAGTATAGGAGGGAGTGATTCCTCTTCCAGAAATAAGTCACAGAAGTAAAAGTGTTGTGATAGACCAGTTATGATGATCCTTTAATTGCCTTACCATTCTCTAATAATGGTATATATTTTGTCCTCCTGGGACCTGTGTGCTCCACTGGTACAGGTTCTCATCCACCATCCTGCCTTGTGATATGGCTTAATACATGTAAATGCTGTTTGCTCTCAGCAGTACGTAATCTTTTTAGACTGATTCTTCAGTGCTTGAAGTTATATCCCTCTCCCCTCGAATCATAGAATCCTTTGGGTTGGAAAAAACCTCTAAGATCATCGAATCCAACCACTAACCTAGCACAGCCAAGTCCACCGTTAAACCATGTCCTCAACCACCATAGCTATGCATCTTTTGAAAACCTCTTGGGAGGGTGTCTCAACTACTTCCCTGGGCAGCCCATTTCAATGCCTCACAACCCTTTCAGTAAAGAAAATCTACTTAAAAGATGCTGCCATGATGGAGAAGAGACATGTTAATGGGAAAAGCACATGCTATCGTGCTTTCAAAAGTTAGAACCCAAGAGTAGGCAATAACTTCCTGAGTTTTGGTTTGCACTTAGACAATGTTACAACTGTGGAGGAAAGTGTATTAGTAATTCCCACTATCGCTGACCTTGAACAAGTCATTGCTCTTTAGTTTCCCCATCTGTAGAATGGGGATAATAATACTTTCATCAAAGGAGCATTGTGCAGTGTGATTAATTAATGTTTTGAGATCTTTAGCTGAAAAGACCCTTTTGAAGTGCAAATTACTGTTATCTCTGAGGTGGCTGATGATATTAAATAGTTGTACAACATCACACATGCGTCACTTCCAGGCAGTAAAGAAAGAAAAAGCTCTAATATAATCCTTTTAAATGACTTTATTTTAATTAAAATTCTCAAAGAGTCCCATAATATCAGGCAATGTTTTGGCAGCAGAGAGCATTCTTTTCATACTGCCTGGATGTGACAGATGTGCGACGTTGTAGCTTCCTTTGAAAATCAGCCATTTGCGAAGCTGGTTTGAAAGACCTGCTACCTAACCAGGCTGCACTCTGGTAATTATTAAGGTTTATTATTTTCGGTGAAGTGCAGCCTAAAGATTCTGATTAGAATAGCTGTAGAAATAATAGGGTTTCCAGAAAGAAAGAGATTATCTCAAAGATTAAATATAACTGGGGATAAAGTATTATTAAATGCTGTATTTGATCATGCATATGAACATTTGTGCCTGGCTTCTTTGTTAGCAAGTCACTTTGGGTTCTTATCCTCTGATACTGTGGGTGGAGAAGGAACACAATCACTTTCAGAAGCAGTCATTTCCATGCAGCCAGTCCCTCTGCCTGCTGCTACGGGGTGAGCGCATCAGCCACCGGGACATCGCAGCACCGCCTTGTGCCATGCTGAAAGCACAGCCACCAGAATGGCTCATAGACAAATTGGACACCGCTTTTGCTCTTCCTCTGAAACACCTTTGGGTCCAGGAAGAAGGCACTAGGGTCGGAAATAAAAGAACTTGAAAGATCCGCTTTCCCTATAATATTTCTAGCCCGATACTCATTACAACCTTGTGCATTAACAGTGCAAAGGGGTGTTGAATTGAATCTAAAAGTACCTTGTCCTTATTTTAGCAGTCTTTTCGTGCTGCTTCAGAAGTTCACTAAAGAGAGTGGCACAAAATTCGTCCATTCAATTACCTTCAGGCTTTCAGCCTCCCGGATGCTGAATGATAGGTTGGAGATCATTCAGCCCATTAATTCCAATTAAAAACAGTGCTCTGCTTAGAGTTCAGCCGCCTTTAGGGGCATTAATGTTCAGTGGCTTCTCCCTGGTGGAACTCATACCTTCTGTAGCCATTCCTGGTGTTGTAAGAACTTGTAATATGAAGTCAGTTGTAACTGAGCTATTTTATCACTTTTATTTTAGGAATGGAGGTGGCCGCAGTGGGACATTTTGTGCAATCAGTATTGTTTGTGAAATGCTTCAACATCAGAGGGCTGTTGACGTATTCCATGCTGTGAAGACACTGAGGAATAATAAGCCTAACATGGTGGACCTTCTGGTATGAGCTTTTTAACTGCACCACTAAATAGAAAATGTTCCTTTTTCTCAGAAGACTCAGTAAGATTTCCAAGATTTGCAGTGGGAGTTGTTCACAAAGCAAGCAAGTCATTTTCAAAGGGGATAATGAAGTCACTTCACTTGTAAGAGTATTTTTACACTACTTTCTTCCCAAGGAGACTTTGTCTCTGTTCATTTGAATTTTTTAAGAGTTTTAAACTTTCAGCCGAACATCCTTATTAATTTTCTTTTCTAGCAGGCTGAGCCAAGTGGAGAGCAGCCCTTGCAAGGGGTAGGAATAATAGTTATGTAAAATGAAATGCCAGATTTTCAAATTATATATTTTATAAATAGCTTAATCGCCTAATATTTATCAAAGCCATGAATTTCAGTTTGACATCCAGAATATTGCATTTAATTATGGTTGCTCTATCTCATAGAAAGATTAAAGAAGTTCAGAAACAAGAGGCCATGTGCAATTATTTTCTTAGAGAGTATTTTATGGGCTTTTTTCAAAAATGGAGAATTGCTGAAGTGCCAGCTGCTACGCTACAAGAGCTGCAGAACAGCTTAAAGCAGCAGGTTCTTACGCTCCAGTGTGTAGTTCTGTACTCGGAGACGGCTGAAGCATAACACCATATGCTGATGCCTGGACCATAAAGACACCGTTTTGCGACATCTTCTTATAGACATGGCTGCTTGAGAGGCAGTTGTATTCGAGTTAGCATCATAGGCAGGAGGAAGCAACATCTGGGCTGCTTCGGGGATGCTAAACTCATCTGAACTAATGTTGCAAGCTTTGATTAAACAAGTTTGGGTCATCAGGACTACTATATTTCAACATCTTTTCTACAGAGTCCCTAGGAAGGATGCAGGTAGCATCTCACAAAGCTGGTCCAACCTCTTGGAATTTTAGGAGAGATCCCTCCTTCTCAGATGGGTTGCTGAGATCTGGGTGTGAAATACAGGGCAAAAGGAATTTATCTTGGGAAGTGCGAGACTTCCAGGCTCATGTGTAGATGGGTAGGACCATCCTCTTCCCCACATCTCACTGTACCTCATGTGTCCCATGGAAGAATGGCTACTACCTCATCCTCCTTCGCAGTGCTCTCATCTAGGCTACCTGTGAAGTCAGACGTTCCCTCAGGCATTTTTCTAGCTAGGCTTAGGGCAAAAAGCCAGATGCTGCCAGCTGTGCAAAGTGAGGAAGGAATTTACAACAAGCACCACAGGACCATAAATAAGCAAGGAACGTGAAACTGTGAATCTTGTATCAGTGAGAAACTATCAAGCTTTCACAATGGTGGGAGGGAGAAGTTTATTTGGCTCCTTTTCCTCTGCTTTGTATTCTCAGGAGGAGAATCATCATGCTGAGAACCATACATTTTTATTTCCTAAATATTAAGAAAAATGTCCTACTTCTTCATTCAGATAGCAGAGTTTTGGATAGAGACTTGGCAGGCCTGCTGTTCTCAGTTCTCCCAGAGCTTAAGTCCACAGAACTCACTGATCTCTTATACATTTGTTTTATAGAAATAAAAAGAAAATTACTAGTGTGAAGATGTACAGTTGAAGAAAATGCTGTCTATAAATTCCCGTTTTTGACAGTTCTCCACATATAGATTTGTCAGGCAGCTGTCTCCATTCTTCAGCAAAGATTTTTTTTTTTAATCAAAAGCTAGATATATTATTTTAGAATATAAAAATAACCTTTAATAAATTGGGGGTGGTACTGAGAATATCTGGATGGTATTGAGAAGCCTTGTAAGGTTTTTTTACTAGGAGATTTCAAAGCTCTTAGGAAGAAGAGCAGTATCATTTTCCTTGTTTTACCAGTAGAGGAACTGAGTCGGGGCAATCAGGATTTTTCCCATTATCACTTAATCCACTGACAAAGCAGAGTCAGAACAACATCTCTTCAGACTTACTATTTGTAGGAACAAGTACTTGAATTAGCAAGGGTTCAAAGGAATTTTCACATAGATTGTTTCATGGTAAAAAGGGAACTAGGACACTTCAGTTCTTTTCCTGGTCCTGTTACTGACTTTATCCTTTTTGACCTTTATTATATAAATGTTTCTTTGCCTCAGTTTCCACATCTGAAAAAAAAAAAAAAAGAGAGAACAAGAATATTCATTTACCTTTGTAAAATGCTGTGATAAGAGATGAAATGCTCAGAGTTATAACGGTATTTGACAAGAATAGTTTCAAGACTGCTTTATGAGAACCTATTATACATTTTCTGACCAGATGAAGGGCAACCTTGGCCATCCATATTTAGAGATTCATCTCTTACTTTCATTGAAACCATTGGTTTTCCTGCAAGTGTAAAAATGTGAATGACACATCCATTCAGTATGGAAAATCCATGAAATTCTTCAGCCATCATACAAAAGTAACATATGGTATTACAAAATGTCCATTACAGCATGTCCAAAGCATTTTGTAGTACATGTTTTTGGACCTACCAATGATGTCCTAGAAAAATATATATAAATATATGTAAATATTCCTCTCTAAAGCTAGCTAACATAAAGAAACTTTTCATATTCAACATCAAGTGAATAATAAAAATGTACAAAGGACACACATGAGTGAACACAGTGGGAAATAATAAAATGTCTGCTATTTAGTGCAGGTATTGGGTTTACTAAAAATGACAGTTCTTCTGCTGGATCAGTAAATCAGCATAAAATGAGCATGGAAAAATGGATGAGTGGCTGATCTCTTGTTTTGATCTCTGTTATGTAGTTATAGAATAATTGCCATTTATTTAGAAACATACACAAGAAAAGCAGAAAAGGAATAATTTACATAATACTTATTTCTTTCCTTTCTTCTTTTCTATCTTTTCTCATCCTGAAAAAGACACAAGCAGTTTATGGAACCCTCAGGATCTTAAAGCCTAACATACATCTCATTCATAACTTAGGCAATATAAGCGCCTAGGATTTGTTTTCTTCTAAAGTGACAGCTCTAACAAAAGAACTCATAAATAGTCTGTGCTTGTTTCTGGCTTTTTGATTGCTGTAATATTGTTTGGTCTCTTGCATTTTAAGGTAGACTCTCTTTTCAACTAAAATGTGACTCAAAATCTCAAGTACAGGCCAACACACTCCTTTATAATGTCTTCATCAAAGAAAAGGAGAATATATGTAGGGTGTAATTGTAATCTACCTACTTGGGATGCTCAGAAGGTGAAGACTGAGTGCTGTCCACTCGTTAAGTTGTGGTTGTTACTGTGTAATATTGCATGCTCAACTATCATTAATTGATTAAATTTTATAAGAGAAAGAGGCACTTCAGTGGCAGAAATAGTCATAAAACTTGGGGGGGGGGGGGGGGGGGAAGGGGAGGATATTTCCAAGTTGAATTGTTAGAATCCAGAGCACTTTCATTCAGGCAACCCACACCTACTATTTCTTCCAGCATTTTTGTTTAATTTAAATGCTTGTAGCATTGCTAATGCAAGTAATAAGAATGAAAATAAAAGAGGGCTATGTCTGTGCACACAAAGTTGTTAAGTCCCCAGGTACCGCAACCCTTGAAGCTGCACAGTGGACAAGGGTCAGTCAGAAACATTGGCCTCTGCGTTCTGCTTAAGATGTGAAGGGCATGAAGTCACGACTCTTCATCTCAGAAGGGTGCAGATGGAGCTTGAATGCTGAGGAAAGAGAATTTCCCTGGGACTGGCCCAGTTTCCAAGCCTTTGCAAATAAAAACAGCAGTTCTGTGCTTGAAGCACAGGACTGGTACCTGGAAACACAGACTGGCCAACAGAAGAGCTGTTAAGAGCCTAGCATGTGCATCAACATTAATTGCTCAAAAATTAATTGGAATGAATCCAATTAATTTAGCTCTGGCCCGGTCTCCCTGCCCTACTGCACTGAGAGAGCACAGTATTTCAGTGCAGGTTTGAGCTGCACCTAGAGGAGGAACAGTAAACAGCCTTCATGCTGACATGTAGCAAGAGTATGAACATCAAAATAAGAGTTATGATCTGGAAAGCACTAGACACTGAGTCTGTTTTAAGATAAACATTTCCAGGGAGGAACTTCAATAACTCCAATTCCGGTAAAGTGCTATGTGAGCATTTTGACAGATGACTGAAGGGTTGCAAGTCAATCTGCTTATGTGTAGTCAATTTTTCTCATACAAGTGTATTAGAGCAGCTAACTACACATCTAATATGAGCAGTACTGTAAGTTACCGTGTGTGTAGTGTCTATTGTCTGGTTAATTTAAAGATTTTCTTATCTGAATACAAATTGGATTTGCAAACTGGTTCCCATTGACCATAGCTGATAGTAACTAATTTAAACAGAAGAGAAATATTGATCCCCTTAATTAAGTTCCTTCAATAACTGACTTCGTGGTTTTCTTTTGATTTTTCAGGATCAATACAAATTCTGCTATGAAGTGGCTTTGGAATACTTGAATTCTGGCTGATGGCATAAACAGCACAGACACCGTTCCTCCTTTCACCACCACAAACAAAGCAAGTCGTTTCATGATATCTGTGTAAATGAGATGAAGACTTCTCAATGTTATGCTTCTACTGCTTTGTATAATTGGCTCTTATTAAGAGCCCAAAGAGATGTTTATAAAACTGCTTGCACTGCCCATTTTCCACTATTAATGCCGCTGCTTGACACCCATATGAGCGTACACCAAACCACATGGCAGTTGTTGAACACTGTATTCATACGTAGCCATCGATGTGGTGAAGCAGCATAGTCCTCTGGTAAATAAGAGAGCACAATTATATTCTTATGAAGGAATTTGTACTTTTCTGTTATATTTCATTGCCTGTGATTCTCAGTTATTGTCACGGCCCAGTGTACATTTCTGTTCTGTGGAGAATGCTGTCTGGCATTTTGATAATATATGATTTTACTTATATTTGTATTCTAACACGTGCATAATAAATGAATCATATGTAGCTTATCTGAACTAATGGAAAGACATGTACCAAATCATGTTAACTTTGTTGACTTGTAATTTCTATCCACTTTGTACCATTTCAGAGAGAGAATCTTGATAGAAAAAACGTTAGAAAATGCAAAATACAGGATGCTCAGATTAATATATCCAAAGCTTTTTCATTTGTTTATATTGTAAATATTTTTCGATTTCATCAAATTATTTATTCATTAAAATGATTTTTTTTGTGAAGCACAGTGAGTGACAATCATTTTTATTAAGCCCTGGAAATGCTTACTGTATGATAATGTAAACATTTGTTTACCTTGTATGGATTCTCAGCTCAATAAATGATTACATACATGATAAAATCTCGTTTAATTTAATAGCACTTGCCATCTGAGTGCCTTCCAGTAAACCTCTTTTCAGATTAATTCCTCTAAATACTGATCTACCTCCAAAGCATGCTTATTGTGTGATCTAATGTTGATCCAGCCAATGGCAAGATGTGCCATGCCAATAAATAAAAAGAAGAGGTGAATTGTATGTGTAAAGCTACTCATGCACAAATGGAGAACCTGAAAGTTGTTCTCCTCAGTGAAGAAGAGATGATGTTGGGCTTGCAGTACTCAGCCTGGTCACAGCATGTTCGTGCTTTGTGCTCATGGACACAGTGTGGGAAGTGCAGCAGTGGAGCAGCAAGAAAGGGGACTGAAGCAGCAATGGCTTGCTGTACTGTCCTTTGGATTGCAGATCTTTCTCACCCAGCAGCATCAAGGAGAGATTGCTGAAGCTTTCCAGAGCTATATGGAAACCCAATGCAAGGAAGTTGCAGACCGCAGTAATTTCAGCTCTTAAAAAGATCATTTTAAGATGCCGTCTGGGATGGGGGCAACATCTATATAAATGTATCAAAGTCAAAATGTTTTGAGAGCCTGTAAATCTAAGAGATCCAGCCTGGACAGAATGACTCACAGCTTGTCAAGTGCCAGTTCAAAACCACTGCAAAATTCAGATCTGAAGACACGAGGATTGGCTTCCTCTGCAGCTGGAAAGCCTCTCTTTTAAAAGAAAATTGCTTTTAAAATGTAGCTGACAGCTACAGGCCATTGCTATGAATTGCACAGAGGTATTGAGGACCTTGGGAAAAACAACCCCAGCCCTGAGAAGAATAATGGTCCTTGGGTAAGCCCTGTGGCTCTTCAGCCTGTTGCAGAATATGCTCTGATTAGTGTGGAAACTTCAGTGTTAGGTAAACAAAACCAAACCTCTAATATATTCCTCACAACCATCTTGACAGACCAGGTAAGCTAGCTGAACATGTTTCTTCATAATAATTGCAGGATGTGAAAAATTCGATGTCCACCATATATTCATTGAAATGTCCAGTATTTCCTGATGGTTTCAAGGCTTGTAAGACAGTTAAGCACACTGAGGGAGCGTAGGACAGAAGGTGACATAGGCAACATGATCCCAGCTGAGAAGATGATTTATTGAAATGCAGCAAGAATTATGGCAATCTCTCCCAAGGACAGAGAATGCCAGACATTATTTAAGATACAGGACTCCTCAAGACATGCTTTGCACAGGTAGGTCTTGGGGGATGAGGGGTGAAAAGAGAAGAGGAGAGAGTTCTGCAACGCTGCTTATTTCATTACTGTTGATATGACTAATTTTTTGTTGTTCTTCTTCTGACATAGGCATAGTCAAACCCATGTTGTAGAGTCTGTAATGTCGTCCCAAAAGGCATTCTGTGTACTGCAATGCCTTAAAATTGGAGCCAGCTCAAGAAAACACAGTAAGCTGCTTTGTGTCCTCACTCATACTACAGCTATCAATCAATACAAATGATAAAAAATCCAGGCTTAGGTAAGATATTTTAGCAAGAAAGGAAAAAAAAAAAAAAGACACATAAGGACTTCAGGAGCTGGGGACAGAGAAAAAGTAAAGAATCAGAACAGAGCAGAAAGAAGAGACAAACGTGGAGGGCAGGTATTCAAAAAGCAGTATGGAGCTTATGAAGGTTACCTGGAGGGTGCTATTGCAAATGAGGCAACAGAAAGAAAGCTGCAGTGACAGCCATTTTAGGTGTTCATAAACCACTTTTTAGGAGAACTTTGTAATATCACAAGCCCAGTGCGGCTGCAGAACTTACAGAGACATCAGTCCTAGTTTGGGAGGAATGGAGGAAGGATGTTTTCTTCAATCCCCAGTATATAAGTGATACATAAATGAATAAAGAGTCTCTTTAAATGGTTAGCCATATGTATTGCCCAATTCATCATCTCTCCAGGACTTGAGGTGGATGATTTTTGCTAAGCTCTTCCAAAAGAGCAGCAGAGCTGATGATGGTGAGAGAGGTTATCACATTCTCTATCTTTTTAACAGCAATGCTCCCAGCAATCCTTCCTGGGCTTCTTTATCAGCAAAATGAGTCTATCACTGGCTGGGTAGCTTCACAGAGCACTAACACAAAGCTTAAGAACTATGTATAGTAAGACTTAAAAATAAGTAATGGAAAATACAGTTCATACTGAAATAAAAAAACTTCCCACCTAGCTGTACACACTGAGACTCAAAAGGTGTCTGTGCCACAATGTCTTGGTCTTTTCTGATGGCACTGTGCAGCATCAATACCACCTTCATTCTGGATTTCTCCTTCAGCTGGTTGGGACTCATCTTTAATATATCTGAAATGATCATTTCTTGTTTCACTGTCTGTGGACACCCCCCCAGGTCTAACAGTTTACTGTATATGTCCATCCTGAGTCAACACTGTTGCTTTGATAACACATAGCAAGTGACAAACAGATTTTTCCTCTTTGATGTGTGGCAGTGAGGATAAATGGAGACTTCCAGACGAAGCTATTCCAGGCAGCATCCTTTCATGGGGCCTGGAGAGGCCGTACTAGTAGCAACCTAAAGTCACTTGGCATTAGCCACTCTAAAACTCACCAGTGTCAGCTGCTGACATTGAATTATAGGGTACAGTTGGGTGGTTGTGGCTGTCTTATGTTTCCACCCCCCCCCCCCCCCAATTGAAGGATGACTAAAGGAAGCCAATGACTGTTGCCGTGTTTGGGGCAGAGCACCAGTGACAAGAATTTAAAACCTGACAGACCATGTGAAAAATAACACGGTTTCTGTTGGAGCTCATTTTCTGTTGTTTGCTTGTTCGTTTTTCATAGCCTAGGCCTTATCTAGGTTAGGGTTATATGGTGAAATCCCATGCTCATGTGTGAATTTGCACTGCCTCGGTCACCCCCACGCTGTCTGCAGGAGACGTAGCCACAAGCTGCAAGCAGACCTCTGCTCACCTTTCATGTCCTCACCTCCAGGGCACCTCTCCAGCTCCTCACCTGCCCTCAGGGCAAGGCTGTTGCATCTCCCAGGCCGGGCAGAGCAGGAGAGGTGCTGCAATGCCCTGCACTGCTTTCAAGTCTGTATCTTGCAGAAGAGAGTGGCACTACAATGGCCCTCCTGGAAGATGCATTGCCCTCTGGTGTCATGGTCCCACCTCTCACCCCAGGATCATGTATAACCTCCACCGTGAGCCTCCAGCCCGCATCCCTCCCAGTCTTGTCACCAAGGGACGTGATGGTCTCTCTGGGTAATAGGCATTTAGACAGGTAGAAAGGAGATGCAAGGCTGGAAGAGGTTGGACAGAGCCTGACGTGATTTTTTTTTTTAAGATTGTTGATAGTACTCGATGCACAAAAGCACAGAAGAGGTATGCTTTGACAATGAAGAGTGAGAGCTGCTTGCTGTAGCTTGTCTAAGGGAAGGTGTCAGGGGAGATGAATATCTCATGTTCACTGACAGGCTTTCCAAGCAATAACATTTTTACTCCTGAAAATCTCCTACTGTTGTATTTTCAGTAGCAGCTAGAAGGCTTTTAATTTTATCTCTACAGTCCTGCTATTTCCGGTAATTGTTTTTGTTGTTGTTGTTACTGTTGTTTGTTTGGGGGGATTTTTTTTTTGGTGAAGTTATGCTCAGAGGCCACATTAAGACTACTGCCAGGCCAGAGTACATGCAGTCAAAACTCCCAGTCGTACAAACGCTTACATTAATATCCCCTTGTCTAATCCCACTTGTGCACAAAAATCAATCTGATAGTCACATACATTTTGCATTTGAGCTCATCCATCCTTGTACATGTCATGTCCTGATGGCGTACCGGGCCTGGCTGGTATCAAGTTAATTTTCTTCATAGCTGGGCGTAGGCTGCTGTGTTTTGGATTTGTGACCAAAACAGTGCTAGTAACACACCAAGGTTTTAGGTATGGCTGATATGGCAAACTGCTGTGTGAGGCTTAGCTGCTGGACAGGGTCACCCCACCATGGATGGCACAGGAATGTTTGTAGGACTAAGCTCCACAGCCATCAGTCAACAGTATGCCTAAACAGTTCTAAATATGGCCTTGTCTTAAAATGAATAGGGTTGCTTACTTGCATAAAATTAAGCACATGATCTAAGCATGTCATTAAAATAAAGCTAAATAAACACCAACGTCAAGAGTCTAGACTGAGAGCATCAGCAAGGCATTCATTTATAACCAGGCCTGGAGGCAGGCTGACCCGTTCACTTAAAATGAGAAAGAATTGAATTGAGTGTGGCAGAAAATTTGGGGATGATACTTGGCCTTCTTTCTATCCACACAGTATTCAGCAGCTTTCAAGTGTTATCTATAACCAGCAGTTACTACAACAAAAGCTCTGCTTGTATTTCTGCTCTGCCATGAATGAATGGTACAGATGCACAAGAGCCCTGCCTGTGATCTCCCAGACCTGCACGAGTGTAGATGTTGTACAAGGAGGTGGCATTTGACCCTGACGAGCTGCTTCCCCAGAAACTATTAACTTCAGATAACTCAGAAGACAGAGCACCATGCCGTATCACGTATTTAATCCTCGCATTACACATGGGGTTAGTAATTACAGCCTCCAAAGGGACACTAGGACGTATCCAACCTCGAGTTACTCTCTGTGCTTGTAACTTTTAGAGGTTCACTTGAACTCACAGAGAACCAGCCTGCTGTTGTTCCCCCTTGAAATTCTGATTTATATGGCATATAACAATCAGCCTATAACATAAAGCCTTCTGGGGATGAGAAGTCTTGGGAGTGAAATATAGTTACTGCCTTGCCACATGCGAAGTGGGATTAAATTTGATGCTGGTCCTTGAAGGCTTCATTATCCCCAGGTCTTTGTGCTCTTTATTCCGTGCAGGTCGGTGCGAATGCCTGTGAAATTCTCGCAGACCCAGGCATAAGGAGAATGACCTTTGTTGGCCATGTATACAGGAATTTCATCGGCATTACACGCTACATAAACTGCAGTGTAGCTTGGACGTTACTTCATACGGCCCGGTGATACTGGAGGTAGGGGAGGGGAGCGGCACAGATGCGGCTACGTTGGTGGATTGCAGCCTTGTGTTTGGGAATGGTTACAGTCTCCATCTGAAAGCAATCAGTTCTTGAGCAAATCCTCAGGGACAGCACCACTAAAAACATCTGCCAAAGGATTGCAACTCTTTTGCTTCATTATTTTCAATTTGTGTATACATTGGCCTTCTCCTGGTGAAATATGAGCAAGGTACAAGCCATTCCCCAAACAAGCTATACTTCACATCCTGGTACTGCTAACTCTCCTGTAACAACCTCTGTCGTGATCTGGCAAGAGGATAGCACGTGCCCAAATCCCTAGCTCTTTCAGTAACAATAAATGAATGACCAATTTGCCTTCTGCCTTCTCCAGGCAGCCTCATATGGAGCTATACCACTGTCTGACAGCCAAAAGGGGCAGCAAGTGAGTGCTGTTGTAATTGATTTGAGTAAAAACTTCTGGTATGTTACACTCTGCTGCTTTCCTACCAGACGATAGAGCTTGCTGGTCACACTGTGCTTCCCCCCCCTTCTGTTTGTATTCCTTCCTTCCTCACCCTTGCCAACGTCCTCTCTTGCCAAATTGCTCTGACCCACATTCTGAATCTCTGAGTACGCTTCAAGGACCAGTTTGTGGTCATCGCGCGTCTGTTTCAACAGACAGCTTTGCCAAATGTTTCTTCTCCAGCTAGGGCCCTCGTTCACGCTGACAGCACCGCTCTTCCTCCCACTGTCCCACCGCACTTGTCAGCAGGGCAGCGCATCGGCTGCTGGAGATGGACAGGGTTTGGCTGGCTCGGGTGGCGTTTACCTTCCCTACCCTTAGACACAACGTTCCCTCCCCTCCCAAAATCTCCTCTGTGAATACCCTCTTTCAACATTCATGCTTGCTGCGTGAGGTTTATGTTTAGTTGCAATGCTTGTGAAGAATTAGACGCCCTCTTCCAACTGGTGCTGCTACGACAACTGTATATTTATTTGTTACACTTCATCTCAGCTACCCAGATATAATTTAGTCCAACCTTGCACATAAAGCTACTAAATACTTTTTGTAACCAAGCAGTCAGAACAATATTGCGATGTAATTTTCCACAATCAGCTGTGTCAATGTGCTGAGGTTATGCTGGTTACCTCTAAAGGCATCCAGACAAGAGCAGCATCTTCCCATTACAACTGATAAATGGCTACATGATTTGGCACCAGATTATTCAGGCAGACAAATTAACTTCAAATATTAATACATTCAGCAGCCAGGCAGATAAATTGCTTGTTCTGCTCGTGTCAGAGTGGTCATGGGAAGGGGTTGCTTCTGCTTTCAGGAAACCTAACCTTCAGAGCAGCGCTCAGCCGGGCCAGCAAGGCCATCAATCAGATAACGAAGTTGGCAGCCATTAAATGGATCTTCGTTTCTCTCTGGAAAAAGAAAAAAGAAAAAAAAAAAAAGACTCAGCCAACGTGGCTGATGTGTACCAGGACTGTCAGAAAGCTGTATTTCAAATGAAACACGTGCCAAGGCTCTGCCCAAGGAGCTTGCAAGGATCTGCCTACCAGGAGGTAGGCCTACCTATCTGCCTACCTACCAATCTGCCTGTATTTTACACCTAACTTCTCTCAGAAAGGGTGAATCAAGGCTCAGTGAATAGATTTAAAGCATTTCTGTTTATGATGATATGATTTAAACAATTAGGAAATGGAATAATTGACTATATATATATATATATAATTATGTAGAGTTCAAATTTGAAATGCTGTGCTCAGCTGATGAGATTGGAAAATCCCTGGATAACTTTAACTCTTTGCAATTTTCAAACTTTGGCACACTTATATATTTTTTATCTAACAAAAATGCTCTCTTAAAGCTGCCAGCAACTGAGTCGAATATAGAATTGGAAGCCAGTCTATCAGTGTAGCATATCGCTAGATCAAATAAACTAAAAGGAAGAAAGACATTAGCACACATGACATGATACTGGCTGTGTTAAGTAATTATTGTGCTCTTTGTACTCATTTAATTGTCTGGTTGTAGAGCTTCAAAAAATACTTCTAGTGAGGGAATATTTGAAGAAAGCCTTTAGGGGCGAATGTAGAAGCCAAGTTGACTGTTGTAACACAACCAAGATAAGATTACAGATATAAATTCTGTGTTCAACAGGCGGAAAATGTGTTTATAATTTTATCATTGTACTCAAGGCTTCCTTACAATTTATATCTTGGTTGAGTATAAATACATTTTATATACAACATATGGCACTGAATTTAGCCAATCAGGAGGCATCATTTGTGCTGTGAGTGCTAAAGCAATTTCATAAATTATGCAATATATTTTGTCAGTAAATGTATAGATGGGAAAGTCATTAACATCACAAATCACCCCTTATTGCTGTATATGTTAGCATATTTCTTATTACAACTCACAGGTGCAAAGCTCCAAATACATTTTGCATGGCGATGAGGTATTTCAGTCGGATTCCGGAAGACTTTTAACGGGACCGACCTACTGGCACGGGCTTGTTCCACCACCGGACCTGGAATTACTTGCACTGCTCCTCCAGAGCCAGAGGTAAGCCAAAGCACACCATGCTCTGCAACCACAGGGTGCATCCACATCACTGACTGCTGCCACCCACTCCATGCCGCCTCCTGGGGTGCCACGCAGGACCCTCGGGGAAGCCCCTTGGCCAACCGCTGGGTTCCAGCTGGGGTGGTGGGATGGGCCCTGGCTGCCAGAACCTGCCCTAACGGGCCCACGGGGACACACAGGTCGGCCCAGAGCTGAAATCAAGATTTCTGTCTCCAAACTCTTCCATACAAGGTCCTTCCATACAAGGACAAGACAATTCTGCAGGTGAATGTATCATGCTTTTACCTGCTTCTGCTCTGGGGTGGTGGCAACAGAAGCTGTTGGCAGGAGCAAATGGACAAAATGGACATCGCTGGAGCTTCAGAGGACAAGTGCAAGGGCTCAGTGGCATAACCAAGCATATCCAAGGCATGAATACACTTGCAGACCTTGACCTTCCCGTGTCCAGTGCTATAGCAGATAAATATGACCGAGACTAGGTGTATATCTTCTCCAACCTTGGTCCCCACACTATGGCTTTCTTTAATTTAGGAGATGTAAAGAGCAATGATGCAGAGTTACTTTAAACAAAGAGTTTTTATGTCTCTAACAGCAGGGATATAGTATAGAAGATCCATTTTTCGAAAAACAAATGGGCAATGTGCATATTTAATTTGATTAAGAGATTGCCTTCCCTCAGAATAGATTGCAACAAGGCAAAACCTGAACTGTCCTGATTGCTTGAGATCAGAAGTGCAGTTTGGTGCCTCAGGAACATGGATGCGATGTAGTGCAGGGTGTGGTGACGAGCTCTGAATCTTCACGGCCCCTTTGCTCTCTCCTTGGCCCAGGATCCCACTTGGAGAAAGCTAGCCAGAAAAAAACAAAGGCAAGACACTGCAAATACCTCCCATCTTGCTGAAGTTAGTGCTCGGACTGTTAGGACATAGCCTATTCAGGATGCTGTTGCAGACAGATCTGGCTGCAGGTTGCAGGGCAGGCCCTGCAGGCCCAAGATGCAGCACACGAGGCACAGGCCCATGGCACTGGCACATCTCCTGTAACAACAGTGGGCAACAAGGGGACCATGGGGAGCTGCAGGTCCCCTGAGGGCTCCTGGTGATTCCCGGGGGCAGGGTCCTGGCAGCAAGGCCAGGACATGGAAAACCATCTTCTGCCGCTGACCCCAGGAGTGCTGGCAGCTCGTCGTAAAGCAGAGAGTGGGCAGGAAATGCTGCGTTGCACTGCACACAGCATGTGGACTTTGTTTTCCCTTTGTGGGGTTCATGCCACTCGCTGCTGTTCTTCTTGGCTCCTTCCCGATGTATTTCGCCAGAAGCTATGCAGATGCTTTGTGGAAAGAAGGGGTAGCATCCAAATTAAACTCTCTCTCTGCAAGGTACCATAAATTGCCCTCATCCTCTTGCTGGCATCGGATTGTGTAGTGCTGCCATTTTGGGGTTCTTTAAATGCAGCTCACTTACCCTAAGCACATCCACATATATCTACATCTATTTTGACATAGATTTTTTGCTTACGGAAAAGGGCAAGTGCATATGACTAGTTTAACTCATTTGTATTACTTGCTGCCCAGACAATTCTTCATAGATTTGTTTAAAAAAAATGTTGTGGCTTCTAATATTTATTTCACAGGAAATTATTTTTTCTATATATGGAAAATATATCATTATATATTATTTTTTCTATATACAACTAGAGTTTCCACTGCACGCACCCCTACCTCATCTATTCTAGTCCACAAACAAGTTTTATTTCTTGTTCGGAAGGAGAACCCCACCACCACCTCCACCATTCTTGAAACCATGAGCAGTGTTCAGAGTTTGATTTTAAACGAAAGGCAGTGGGGGAAAAAAAATTTTAAATTTTTCACTGGAAAAAGCGTTGCAAGCACCCCCTTGTGGTCCAGAATTACCAGACCTGAGACAAGCTCACATTTCTGACTTTGTTTCTGGGAAGCACCAACACAGCCTTGCTCTTGTACATAAAACCTGGAGTTGTCAATATTTTTTCCGACAGATATTCACAGTATTAAAGAGTTTTAGAGAGATATCAATCTTCAAAGCCTGGCCTTCATCAGTGAAATGCATTTACAGAAATAGCCACTTCTCTGATTCCCCATCTCCCGGGTTAAGTAGCTTTGAGCCTTGAGTCGAGGCAAGAGGGAGGTCAAAACCACCCAGCTTCATAAGGACACTTTATCTCACTGTATTGCACAGTGTTTGTAGCTGATGCCAGCCTGTTCAGCTGGAACAGCACCACTGATGTGAGCATCATGCTCCTGTTTGTAAGGACTTCTCTGAGCATCTGACAGCAGCGAGGCAGCTCGCTCCTCAGTGCGTCCCCCCTGCCCGAAGGCTGCAGTGGGCTTCACTTGGTGTTGCGGTGACCCAAAGAGAGGACATCGCCATTTGCTCAGCCTGAAGCAGCTGCAGTGGTTTTGTGGTGCAAAGCACAGCATCATGTCCTGGGCTTACCAACCCCACTGATGAGTCTGATGAGAGACTCCTGGTGCCAGCACTCGGCCTGCCAGCACCCGCACCCTTGTCCTGTGCAGCAGGGCAAAGGGAGAAGATTCCCCTCTCGTACACAGCAGCGCAGGAAACACTTCTGCTGCTCTGAAGGATGGCTTTGAATGATAAATGACATAAGCCAGAAATGTTGGCAAATTAAAAAGTTTAATTTATGATGATGCATAATTCTAGCTGCTTAGCAGGTGTAACACTGCTGGCTTATTTGCAAACCGGGCAAGGTAAACTAGATGGAAACATGCTTTTCAGTGAGGTGTTAGTCAGGGCAGACCCCTGGCTTCTGCCGAACCCCATGTTCGCACCCAGCATGCTGTGCCACCAGCGGAGCTCACCACCGACCCCACAGGCTCACGGCCGCCCACAAGGGCTGCTCGCCTTGTTGGCTTTGGCAGCGGCCAGCAGGTCTTCAGCTAGCCAGCTTTCCGTTGGAAGGGCTCAGCTCCTACAGCATTTTCCCCCAGCACAAGAGCTGATGGCTGATTCTCAGCAGGAACTGGCACAGCTCCTTGGCTTATTCAGTATCCTACAAATAGCTACTGAGTGAAGCGATTCTGGAGAAAGACAGAAAATAACCATTTGGAGCCATTCCCTCCCAGTGTCACAGTAAAGTTCATCAGCCAAGAGATTTCTTTTGTATTCATAAAGAATAACATTAATCTCTGTAACAGAAGAAAATTAGTCTCTCTGTGCAGCAAGGTTTTACTGTCACTCCTGGTTGCTTCTGTACTTGCTCACAAATCTAAAAACACCTGAAAAAATGAGTCACGAGAGGTCCAGGACCTTCAGAATAGAAATTGCTACACCACTTATGAGGAAATAAAAGGCACTTTTCAGGTCTACAAGTGCCTGTAGCCAACCACACTCCAGATTAAGTGTTAATATTGGGAGGGGGGAGGGAAATAAGTGCTTATAAGAAGCTAGAAGACACTGGCATTGACAGCTCATGTGGGGCATCAAGGGCTCAGGGCCGTGCTACAGACCCAATCTGGTCCTTCAGTTTGGTTATTTCACCTCTTTTCTCCAGCTGTAGGACACAAAGAAAGAAAAAAATACCTACCCTATTTAGTAATTGCTTGGGAGAAGCAGGTAGTGCAGAGGGCATGTGCGCAGCCACGAGATATCTTTAATTCAGCAGCAGTGACTGCAGGAAAGAGCAAAGCAAAGCGACCACTCGTGGCATGGTGGCTTCCCCTGGCTGGGAGCAGGTCAGGCACTGCCACCCTGCCTGGGCTAGCTGAGGATGTGGGACACCTGAATGCTGATTCACAACAAGTGCTCTTTTTAAAAGATGCAGCTTACCTGAGAAGTGGGTGGGAAGAGGATGCCGTTCATTATTGAAGAGACAGAGAAATAAGAGCAAAAATGAGTACAGTAAAAGCTGCATTTGAAGTTGGGTTTCATCAGCACTCTGCAGGCAGGACCTTCCTGTGACATGGTATGAAACATCCCTGCATACTCCTTAAAATACCCTTTTTGGGTGCTGCGAGAGTTGCGTTGCATTTTCCTTCTCTTTGGTTCCCATCTCTGCAGGTCTCTGCTGGCTCATCAGCCTTATAGGCAGAGCACCACTGTCAGATGAAGAAAGCATTGAAAGAAAACCAAAACCTGCCGCCTGGAGGGGGCCCAGTTAAAGGATAAGATGGGTCGAATGGGTGGTCAGCCAGTCAGGAGCTCTCCTCTCATCCTCTGCACAAGGCCTGCCACACTGCTCCTTCCAGGCACACCACTGAACGCTTCAGTCAGGTGCTCTTCCTTCCCCTGCTGCCTATGTTTGCTTTGGTTTTGGTGGGTGCTGTCACTGAGCGAAGCTGAGGCTGAAGGGCAACTCGTCTTCCTACCAAGTCCTGCTCACATTTCTAACTCAGCTGAATCTCCTAATTACTGTCTCCTCCACCTCCCATTAGCAGCACCCTAATAGGGCATGAAATAGGAGTGAAACGAGCACTGGATTTTGGAGAGCTCAGAGTAAATTCCTCCTTCTGGTTTGTCATTGTCATTTATTTTTGAACTTTCTTTCCCTCTGCTTAAGTCCTTGATTCAATCCTCAGCTCCCATGACACTTTGCAGCCCAGATGGATATTCATTTTTCACAGAAGATTTTGTGACACAATATATCAAATACCTTACTGAGAGCTCAGAACTGTTTAATCGATTTCATTCCAACCATCCATTAATTTAGTAATTCTATCAAAAAACAATCCAGCTTGGGTGGTACAATTTGTTCTCTCTAAACCTGCACAGATTATTTCTTGGGGTTTTATATCTCCCAGACATTTATGGAGCTCTTTTCCCCTTAGTATTCCATTATTTAATGTCAGACCAGTCCTAGACTCACCAAAAGGTACACTCTGACAGCTCTGGCAGGTAAGGAGAGGTTGCAATATCCTTCCCATCATTTTACTGCAGTATGGTGGGAATCAGCAGACTCCTGACTTCAAGACAAATGGTGTCCTACAGCACATGGGGAATCCGATGGTTTCAGTCCTGTCATCGCAAGAATCCCGATTACTGTTTTTTCTCCCAACAGTTTTATATCTAAGTCTCCCCTGATTTTTTCACCATCTCCTGAAATCCAAGCATCTATTTCATAACACACTACAGAGACCTTGCTTGTAATCCCATAGAGTGACACTCAGTGTTCCCAAACAGCAAAGCCTTCTGGTATTTTCATCAGACTATCAACAGATAGCAGTTTCTAAGAGGAGCATTTTTAAGAGGAAGTATTTTTGTTTCCTTACACTGAGAACTGGAGCGTACCAAGACAGGATAAACACAGTAAGCTTGCAGACATATTTGATACTCTTGTACACGTTAGTCAAGCAGCTTCAGTTTTATCTTCTAGGGGAGTAAAGCACCATAAAGCCCAATGGTGCAGCTGAGCAACGAACTGGGAACAAGCAGTCCAGCAGTCCTCTTCACTTCATCAGACTGCAATATTTGGACTCTGTTGTGGTATGGGCTCTTCATTTCTCAGCCAGGGTATTGAGCAGCCAGGGTGTTTCACAACCAGGCTCTCAATGGTGCTCACCTGTGATTGCACGCACTGTCGCGCAGTGTTGACCGCTGAGCAACTTAACCTGCAGTGGGTCATGTCTGAGCTATTTTCTTCTGGCAGCCCGTAGAGAACCCACAAGGTGGGATTAACAATTTTCAAGCCCAATTATTCAGGTGGCAGGTCTGAAATACAATTGTTGGAGGGTGAGGGCTGTGTTTTACGCTCCCATTAAAGAACAGGAGCTGATCGCCACATTGACACGTGTGGGAACAGATAAGCCTGGGGCTTGGATCTTGCTCTGAACTCTGCTGGGTAAGGAATTACAAAGCTGAGCGCCCTCTGTGAGGTTCGTAGTTTTGTCAGTAAGAAGACTAGAATGACTCCGTGCCAGGTGCCTGGTTTATCCACCAGCTAGAGGAGCACAAAAAGGGCTCTTTGCTGAACACAGTCCAAAGAGGACAGATTTGAGGGGCCTGTGATCACTGCTCCTCCTGAAGAGCAGGAAGAAAGGAGGTCCTGCATCTTGTTTGTTGGCACTGCCTTTGGGCTGGTTTAGGGCAGGCTGGCTGAGGTGCAGATAAACTCACTCTTAGAGAGTGGTTCCTACAGCTCCTCCTGATCCAGAAGCAGGTGGCACAGGTTAGTGTGGGCTTAACAGCTCAAGTCAGAGTCAGCTTAGGAACCATCGTGCTCCAGTTTTATTGGCTTTATTTCCTTTCCCCATTTTATTTTTTTTATTTATTTTTAATGAATGTTCTGATAGCTTAACAGCCATATGGTTTGCATTAGCTACATTTTTGCTTCACACGGGACATCCTACATCTCTGTTAGTATGGGTAATCAAGAACTGCTTGCATGATGCCGTGGGGGACAGAAAAAGTTGAGAACAAATGGTCTATAAAGCATGCCTTATCCCCCCATTTCCCTTTGCTGTTTTCTGGTCCCAGTCCAGATTTTTCTTCCCCCTAGCTAGATATTTTTGAGAACCAGTCAGCTTGAAAAGCACCTCCAGCACAGTGACTTAAGCCTGGCAGAGTTTGAGGAGTATAGAGAGCTGAAAGACAGAGCAGGGGGGAAAGCAAGTGCATGTATTTCTCAGCTCTTACAATAACTGGAGGAAAAAAAAAAAAAAAGAAAAAAAAAAGAAAAAGATGGGCAAAAGGGTGGAAACTGCACTTGAAAAGATCTGTTAACATTTTATTTCCAAAGTAAATTTTCCCCCACATCTTCTTTTGACAAGACCAGAGATGGTTCATGTGTACTGCAGAATCTGATGTAACAAATCACATTCATGCTGAACAACCATTTTGATTTCTGTATGCTGTCTCCTTGTCATACAGCGACACTATCAACACCCGCGTACAGACCATGGACCTCAGCCCAGCAGGAAATCCAGAGGCGTTAACAAATCTCATTTAGCCTCCCCAGAGTTTGGTAGGAAGCTGTGATTTTCAGTGTAAATAACAAAATGGCCTATGCACGCTATTTCTGAAATGTGAGGACGGCGAGACCTCGGAACTGGCTGATGCCCGGCCTGATGTTTGCTATGACTTTCTGTAAAAGATCCCCATTGGGAAAGAGATTGAGAGCCCTCTTCCTGGGAGCGAGCCATCACAAACAGCAAACTCGCTCCTTCCTGTCAGCCAGCTTCGCAGAACTTGCCTTCTGAAGCTCTCGAATAGTTCTGCTCTGCTTATTTGCACAGCCCATCACACAGCATGGTGGGAGGCATTAACTATCATTTATCCTCCTGCTTCCCCTGTGCCTCCGCAGCTAGGTTAACGCGTGTCTGAAGGGCAGCAGAACCATCCCCCTGAGCCTCGGAAGGGTCCCCACAATGACAAGAGGCATTTCCAGGCTGGGCTGAATTTATTTTATCATTCCCTCTGGCCCCTCTTTCCTAGGCCATGGCCTTTGCTGGGCTGTGCGCCCAGAGACGGAGGTTTTTCTCAGGAAGGTGCAGACAGCAATGCCTGGATTTTCCCTTTTCATGTCAGAATGGCTCCAGGCTTGAAATGATTAAAGGTGATTATTCCGACCACTAAGGCATTCGCTGCAAGCTTGCCAACTGGATCCCATCTGATTTTCGTCAAGGAAAACAAAGCAAACCACCATTTCAGTGGCTTAGACTGAGGTGCTGATTTATATTTATTTCAGTAGAAAATTTAAACCTTCATGAAGAGGATAAACTTCCGCTGAGACTGAGTGACAGATCCAAACATAAGAAGCTTTAGCATTTTATTCATTTATAAAGAGTATTTGTATTCACTGTAATGTGCAACAATTCCAAATAACCATCTTTTTTTTAATGCGTATTTACTGAAATAGAAAAAAAATATGTTAACAGAAGCCTGTGTTCAGAAATCCACTATTTGCAACATATCTTATGCAAATAGCTATCTTCAAGGCTACTGTCTGGGCCGTCGCTCTTCAAAGGAGGGGAGAGAGCTGTTGCCAGAGCGAGAGGCCAAACCTGCCACCAGCAGAAGTGGGGCCAAGTCCTGATTTCACCTTGGTGCAGCTGATGCAATGCACTGACACGAGTGCTGACAACCTAAAGCAGGTTTAAATAGGTTCGCAACATTAAGAAGTTTCCCTTGCAATTGTATTACTACTACCTCACACTGTGTCTCTGCTCCAGTTCTGGCCTGCGTTTCCTCCTGCTTTTTGTTTCCTCCTGTACTGTGGTTTATGACTAAACAAATAAAATGGGCAAATATGAAAGGCTAAAATCTTTCATCCAGTTCTTCAGAGGTGAGGAGCCAATGTCCTAACCAGCATCACCACACAGTAGTCATCTTGAGAAAAATGAACAGAAAATAGGAGGAAACCAACGTTTTGAAAAATAACCCATAACTTCAAAAGAACATCAGTCTCCCTACAGATAAAAGTACTGAGGTTAGAGAAAACTGGGGATGTTTAGTGATTCAGTGGGAGAGCTTTTCAAAGCCAAAATTGGAGCAATTGCCTCCTTGACATTCATATTTATTATTATTTTTTTTTATTATTGAGTATTTGTGCTTCAAAATTTCCTCTGCAGTACCTAAAAGAGATGATGACAGACACTAAAGGAAACCCTAAGATAGATATTTTAACTAAAAGGATGTGAAAAAATAGAAGCTGATTGCAGAAAATCAGCTACATCATCTTTTTTTCTGTGTGTGTGTGTCTTAGATGCTGAGTTACATCTCCAAACTAAATGTCTCCAAAAGTTGACCGCAGGTTGACACGTCTGTTTTGTGGCAGCAGTTCTTCAGGTTGTGACATTTATTGTTGCTGCTGATTTTTTATTCTGTACTAGGATAAAAACAAGCTGTTTCTTCTGTTGTTTGCACAAAATGGAAGTGTGTTAAAGTGCCTGGTTTGAAAAGCAAAGTTTCTGGCTTGGCGCATGTGTGCAGCTGTGATTCCTGGCGAACACAGCGCTGTCCTGGGACATGGGCTCTCCCTCTTGTCTTTCAAACCTTCAGAAAACCTCTCACCAAAACCAACACCTTTCTGTAAAACGTCTGGCTGTTGAAGCAGCCTGTTTCCCGTATGATAAATGAATAGCGTGTCCTAACCAGCCCTAATGTGCAGGATATGGGTGAGTGGCTTGAAATTGGTATAAGAATAGGAACAAATGGAATGGACTGAGGGATAGGAAAAATGCCCATTTACAGTGCATTTCTTGTCACAAGAATAGAGATGGATTTCTCTAAGCACAGTGATATCTCTTCTTGCCCCAGTGATAGCATTTTTTAAGAGGGTGTTGCCACTGCAGTCCCTGATTCAATGGGAACTGAACGAAAATGACACCGAGCATATTTAAAATTCACATCCCAAATATTTTTCCTTTGCATATTTACACTCTTGATTGGCATTAGCATGCAGTCTGGTACCAGATGAAAGCACAGACTAAGTTCATCAAAGATAACAAGTAATTCTGACTAATGACTAAATGGCACTCCCAGGTATCTACTTTTAAAAAATGAAATGAATAGTTCTGGTGCTAATTACCAACTGGGGCTCCATATACAAAGATAGCATTTATGAATATAGAACTAGGCTCTATTTAGCTATGCTAGGTATGTGTCAGTTTACTTTCCTAATGCAAAAAATTTAGTCATTATCACTAGAACTGTTTGTTAAAGTTGAAAGTAGATAAATCATTAATAGAGATGTCATTTATTCATTACAGTTAAAATATATATATCCACTTGTCACTTTGATGAATCTAGTTTCTTGCCTCAGCTTATTGACATCACAGATGAAAAGAGCTTCCTTACTGCATTCCTGTTGGAGCTTAAAGCCTTTACAATGGTTTATTGATGAACTACTATTTTGAAAATCAAGACTGCTGAGGCTTAAGATTGTAGTGACAATTACATGGTGTTTTGTTGCTAAGCTAACAATTTGCATGGGACTGATGATAGCTTGACATTAAGCAAATAAAGTATTATTATTGTAATTTAGTACAGAATTTTGCAGAAAACACTCTCTTGGACCAATGCACAGACGTCAACTACAGTGCTATGGTATCTCTTTCCTGTGAGAATTTAACCACTTAGACACCATTACACTTGGCATTTGTAACTGCATGATGCAAATAGAGAACTGCTGAGTCCTGTAAGCACTGAGGCATGCAAGCAACTACTTCCAGGAGATTAGTTCTGCTGCAGGTTATTTATCTGTATAAAGCAACTTGTGCACCTCCATGTTTAGAGGCTGGCCCTGGAAGACCTGGTAGGAGGGTATTTGGCAGCATACGAGCCTGAAAGATATTGTTCCTAGAGTAAGAGATTTTTCATATTTTTTTTAGTCCATTTACTGCTGCCTCTGCTAATAGCTATATCCTCACTAGAAAACCCCTCCAATACATTAATTATACTGAATATACTTTGATAGAGCACTGGTTTTAAAAGTACATCTGATAATCTAGGCACAACAACAGAGAACCAGGCAAGACCTGATACCACCCAACATACCCCGTATAAGGTGTCAGGAATGGCTTTAAGACACTCAAGGTAAGTCTAAAATATGTCTGTCTTTATACCTAATGATAAGAAAACAGAGGTACTCAATGCACAAAATATTGTGCACTAAAGCAGGATAAAGCCTAGGATATTTGAACCTTATCTCTTACCCCTGCAGTTCTTTCACTGATGAGGAATTCATGTTGCAGAACAGAAAACATTTGCTCTTTCTCAGGAAATTCAGTTTGGGATTTGGTGCCACAGCCTCTTGGCTTTTGATACATAACCTTCATGAGTGATATAGGCAGTCCCATTCAATGCCAATACTTTTTATTTCTCCTAGCTGGATAAGTGAGAGAGAAAACCAGAAGAGCACTGACCACGCAAGTGCTACTTACTCAAGACCAGTCTGATGGCGATGTGCACCTTCATGGAATGCATTTTGATGGCTCAGTGGTGAGTTGGCAGTCCAGCCTTTAGTATTTCATCTCCTTACTGAAAATTAGCAGCTCTGATGCCTGATCAGACTTAATCGTATGAGGAGGTATAGGCATCCCAGGTCCCAGTATTGGTCACAGGGAAACTGTCCATTCCATGTATCCCTTGAGTGAACATCTTCATCGATATCAGCTTTGAATTATATCTTTTAATTAAATTTGGGCATGTGCTTGTGACACTCCTAAGCCGTAACGATGAACAAAGAAGGGTCTCTGGTGCCCCGTCAGCTGTCTAGGAGCATAAGCGCCCCATGAAGAGCAGGGAAAAAACGTTGCCTCTTCTAATTCTTATTAGTGGTGTGACAGCGTCCTGGAGACTGCCAGATCTAACAAAATACACTTTGATAAACCACATGCATCTACGTAACCTAGTGTGGCACTGGGGGCATGTATAGATATACAAATCTCGCAGGATGAAACACATCAAGTAATGCTTTAATACCCTGAAAATATTATTCACCCCTATGTAAATAGATTTTGTTTTTTTTTTTAAGAAGGAAATATTTTTCTCAAGCAGGTGTCTGCACCTCTGATCCCCACACCATCTCTAAAGGCAATGAGGACATCTCCATAGTTTTGTTTCCTCTTGTTCCCTACTCTTTCCTTATGTGTTGATGCTATTTCTATGTTCTGCACAAAACCAGACATTGTTTTGTGCTTTATCACTAAAGACTTTCAAGTATCGTTACCTGAGTCACAGAATGTAAATTTCACAATAGAGGGGTGATACCTTTGAACCTCATTGATGAGATTTAGTGTTTTACTTTCATTTATAGTTAATTCACCCAAATAGCTGATTTGTGAGCATGCAAAGAGTGTATTGCTACACTTTATTTACAAGGCATTGTTACTGTTTTCATTATTAATATTCTATTATGCAATCATAATTTTAAAAGACATTTTTCCTTCATTTAAATCTGGAAAGATTTCTGAATTTTAACCTATTACAGGATTGTGAGATTTCTACCGTATCGTACATTTTTCCAGTCATCTCAATGACACACCAGCTGTAATGACAATTTGTCATGTGCACTCCAAAGCATTGCTTGACAAAGAGCAATGCACCATGTTCCAATTGTCCAAGCTACCACTGTCATTTTAATTTCCAATATAAAATTGCTCAAAAGAAATAAATGGAACAACAATGTAACGTATTTATCACGTCCTTTATCCTTATCCTTTAGATATCAAAAAAATCCATTGTTCTTGTAAATTTATGGCAATAGATGGGAAAAGTCCATTTGGATTTACCAAAACTAAACACAGGAGAGGGCTGTCACATCTTAAAGACAGCAAGTTTGCTTCGGATCACAACACAGTGCTGCAGCTACTGTGCTTCCTTCTGTTCCCATTGCAGCGACATCTGGGCCTGGAAGCCCTTATGCAGTCTGTACTGCATATTGTGCAGATGATCCAGCTGGTTACAAAGTGCTCTGCTGGGTTTTTGCTGAAGTACTTTCAGGAGGTATGACAGACAGGTGTACAAGTGGATGCAGGGTCAGGTGTCCAGGAGGAATAAACAGTCTGATCTTGCAGGGAATAGGGTTAGAAAAGCCAAGGCTGACCTGGAATTGAACCTGACGAGGGATGTGAAGGGCAAACTTGATGCCTTCTAAGCCTCAGTCTTTACTAGGGAAACCATTCTTCAGGGATCCCTGGCCCCTGAAAACAGAGGAAAAGTTTGGAAAAAGGAAGACTTACCCTAGTGTAGGACCAGCTTAAGGATTAGTTAAGCAGACTGGATGTACATTAGTCCAGGGTGCTTGACAGGTGGCACCCATGAGTGCTGAGGGAGCTAGCTGATGTCATTTCAAGGATGCTCTCGATTATTTTTGAATAATCTCTGAATTGTTCATAGCATTTGGGATAAGTTTCTGAAGACTGGAAGAGAGCAAATACCACTCCCATCTTCAAGAAGGGCAAGAAGGACGATCTGGAAAACTAAAGGCCAGTCAGTTTCACCTTGGGCCCTGGGAAAGTGATGAAGAAAACCATACAGGAAAGCATTTCCAAACACATGAGCACAAGAAGGTGATGGGGAGTAGCCAGAATGGATTTATAAAGAGGAAATGATGCTTGACCAATGTGACTGCCTTCTACAGTGACATAACTGGCTTGGTGGACAAGCTGAGAGTAGTGGACAGTTTATCTCAAATTTAAGAAAGCCTTTGACACCGTCTCCCATAGCATCATCATACACAAGACAACAAAGTATGGGTTAGATAAGTGAACAGTGAGGTGGGTTGAAAACTGGCTAAAAAACAGTCCCAGAGAGTTGTGATCTGTGGCATGAGGTCTAGTTAGAAGCAAGTCAATAGTGGGGTACCCCAGAGATCAATACTGGGGCCAATACTGTTTAACACTTTATGAGCTGGACAATAGGAGAGAGTGCATCTGCAGTGAGTTCACAGGTAATCCAAACCAAGGAGGAGGGGCTCCTACACCAGATGTTTGTGCCACTGTTCAGGGAGGCCTTGACAGGCTGGAGAACTGGGCATAGAGGAATCTCATGAAGTTCAACAAGGCAAAACGCAGAGTCTTCCACATAAGGAGGAATAATCCCAGGCACCAGAACACACTGGAGAGCAACTGGCTGGAAATCAGTTTTGCTACGGAAGACCTTGGTGTCCTGGGAGACAACAAGCTGACCGTGAGCCAGCCACCCTTGTGGCAAAAAAAACAATAGTATCCTGAGCTGCATTAGGCAAGGTGTTGCCAGCAGGTAAGGTGATCCTCACTCTACACAGCACTGGTAAGGCCATGCCTGGAGTACCATGTCCAGTTCTGGGCTCCATAGTACAAGAAAGATACGGACTTATTGGAGCAAGACCAGGCTATTTAGATGGTGAAAGGACTGTAGTGCCTCTCCTGTGTGGAAAGGCTGAGAGAGCTGGGACTGATCAGCCTGGAGAAGAGAAGGTTCAGAGGGATCTATCAATTTATACAAATAACTTACAGGAAGGAATGAAGATGAGCAAATCAGGCTCCTCTCAGTAGTGCCCTGGGACAGGATGAGAGAGGAAGGACACACGTTAAAAAACATGAAATTCCACCTGAAAACAATAAAACATTTTTTTCTGTGAGGATGGTCAAACGCTGGAGCAGGTTGCCCAAAGAGGTTGTGAAGCCTCCATCTGTGGAGCTATTCAAAGCATGACTGCAGATAGCCCTGGGCAACCAGCTCTGGGTGGCCCTGCCTGAGCAGGGCACCTGGACCAGATGGCCTCCAGAGGTCTCTTCCCACCTCAACCATCCTGTGATTCTGTAACAACATATATAATCTGCCTCTTCCACCCCACAAATCGAGGGACTCTTTATGCTGCTGTACCACCAGAAATGGCCATTTTCATCAGACCAAGTTCACAACAGATTGTAAATAGATGCTATCCTTTCAGTGAAGAGAGCGATCAGGGTGTTACACGAGTAGTAGGGCAGGAATATTGTGTGGAAAATACAGCTGTGACTTCCAGTTTAATCCAGCCATTTCAGGGTCTCCATTGGTGTCAGCCAACAGACATAGTCTATCCCATGATTTCCCTTGGGCAACCAAACAATGCTCACATTATAACAACGTAGGAGAACTCTCCTAGCCTTGCCTGTAACCTTAGTTCAAGACAGAGCAGGTACCCCCATGAAAAGATGATTTATCTGAAGGGCAGTAACAACAGAGGCCATCTCGGCAGCAGGAACCCCTTATGAGAAACCCGGACAGGGTTGGGGTTGAGGAACTGCAAGGCAGAGCTTTTATCACAGTAATTTTGCCGGACTGCTCCACGGGGAGTAGTGCAGACTGCCAAGGAGTCTCAGAGAGTTTCAGTTCTGTGGATCTGTTGATGTTTATAAACATTTTGCCTGAACCAGAGTCTCCATTCAGAACACTGCTAAACTTTAGGAAAGTCTGGATCCCATTTTATGTGGCTTAGGACCATTTCTTATTAGAGCTGGGAAGACTAGATATAAATCTCTGTCCAAAGCAGTAATCCTCTTATATTTCATTACTAGCACCACAAGCCTCTGTGAAATGGTCTCTATCAGAACCATAATAACAATGGGTTGCGGCTAAGCTCTCTATCCCAAGTTCAGTCACAGCAAACACACTAACACATTGAATCTGTGCCTGCCTTTGATTTATTAGCACCCACTAAGCCTTTCCACACAGCTGCAGTCAGGTAGCAGACCTGAGGCAGCAGCTAGCAGCTGAGAGAGAAGAAAAACTAGATTCTACATCACATCTCTGCTACGCCTGACTATGGGAGCACTTCATTTCAGGACATGTTATCTTACCAAGCTGCTGAAGATAGTTCAAACTAATCTGTTATTTTGCTTTGCTATGAATTGGATGGGTATAACTCTTAGCTGAGAGCTGTTAACTGACTACAAGGGCTCTTCTGCTCCATCTAGGGGAAAATTCAAACAGGTGAATTTAATCCATTTGATTTTTGTCCTCACATGGAACAGAATTGCTCACGTGGGCAATTACTGAATTACAGCCAGCAGCCATGACGAACAGATGAGAAGCAGATAAGGACAATTTCTGGTTTTATCCTCTTGGTTCTGTGTATCCTGACCAGGATACACAAACAAGAAGGGGAAAATCAGCCTTAGATGTTGAACCTGTTTCTTCCACTGCCCTGTTAATTTTGCATGTAAACTCCAAGGTGAGTTCAGATAGATTAGACTAGCCAAGTCAGCCTAGACTCTTTGCCTTTTGCGTGTCCAGCGCTTGGCACCACGTAGACCTGAAAATGTCGACTCCCTTAAAAGAGCTGAAGTTTGCTTTAGCCGTTGCTACAGCCAGGCAAGTTCTGCTTTTTGGCAGTAACCTATGAGATGAGGGATAAAAATAGAAAAGTTTCTCATGTCTAGCAAAATCAGCGTATGCTTTTGGGACATGGCCTTTTCTAGCAGCTACTTTGGATCATATGCACCTAAGACTACTACTGCACGCAGCTGTGGTCGATACTTTTACTGGGTATTTTCAACATGCATATTCTCTCTCCACACCTTTGCACATATGTACGTCTTCTTTTCCAGCAAGTAAATCTGGACATTGGTCAACTAATAACTACGTATGTAATTTCAATAAATAAATGGAAGCTTGGAACATGCTTATCTTCCTTTCAAAACCATAGTAGAGAACAAAATTGTATAATTTAAGAACAAATGCTTCATTTTTTTCACTCTACATTGGGCATAAATTATTTTGAAATTATTCTTCAGCTAATAATGCCAATGAGTTCTTGTGCTGTTGCACTCAGCATCCACATAACAAATACGCTCTTAACTTGTCACAGGTAGGCATGGCTATTTACCGCTGAACCTCTGAGTGCTATTATATCCTAACTGCTTCCCGTAAGCAAATAACATCATGCAGGATTGGGGGGGTACAACAAAAACAATGACGCATTTGATATTGTAGGGGTAGCTAAGCTGTTTTTCCTGAGCTCCAACAGCACCACGCACAGGTCTGTGCCCATGAACTTACTCCCAGTCAGAGCTCAACAACTATTTTTAAAACTAGCTTTGGATTTAATTTTTTTTTACTATTTTTGTTGTTAGAGAGCCATCTTGTGGTGCATCTTATTAACAATAAATAAAATAAAAGTCTATTATGGTTCAGAAATTGTGGTCTACAAAGACTCTGGTGGTTTTGCATCTTCCACATATCCACTCTTCTCAAAGCTCCTTTTGAAATGGAAATAACCTAATCTCAAATTGCATTTCTGAGTCATAGTAATATTTGTTAGGGACTGGGGAGGTTGACATATTTCTCTTTGCTTTTTTAAAAAGCTGATTTGAAAAGATTTGGAGTGCAAACAAATAGCTACAATTTACAGTACAGATTTATCCCTTCCCTAACAACTAATGTATTGATCAAGGAAGGAGGCAGATGGTCTAGGTTTATTAATGCAATATGTAGAGCGTTTTTTGCAGCCAAAAGACTTATTAAATATTCCAGAAACTGCTTAAATTCAAATACTATCTGTTGTTACTGGAGTTATATGAAAATTTGATCTTTTAAAATAGCAAAAATGCATATTGAAATGTTATTTGGGATGCATGCAGATTGCAAGAGTTTTCTAGCAGCAATAAAATTTTATATCATTCTTTAAATTCCTGTATTTCAAGTCTGTGGTTAAGCAAAAAGGATAGATCCACCTGAATTAGAGCCAATAAAACAATTCCAAAAGTGCTTTGAATGTTGGCAGTTTTCTCCTTCTATAAGATGGAAATCCACACATGACACTAAATAACACAATAATGCAGTGTGCAAAATGTTACTGAGCCTCTGAAAAAAACAATGTTCAGAGGAAAAACAAAAACCAAGTCTGTCCATAAAACAGAATGCATCTACACATTGAATGTTTTCCCTCTGAAGCTTTGAATAAGATGCTAATGATTTTTTTTTCTGTATGTATATAACAGTTCTCTTGTCCATTAATAAGCTGTAATTATCTTTTGTCCTTTCATTGAAAAGAAAAAAAGCACTGTGTAGCCAAAGATCATTACTGGTCCACCCTCTGCTATCAGTTAAGTCACTGAAAATGAAAACGTAATTACAGAGTGTCCTTAAACTAGTATACAATAATTAACACCTTCTCTTAGAAATTCAGGTTTAAATTTTAAAAAGCATAATATTATGCAGGTGCCTCTGCAGGACTTACTTAGTTAATCTCCTTTGCTCATCTTTTCTGATGTTTGTTCTAGGTAGAAAATAAGGCTTTCATAAAGAAAAAAAAAAGTCACAAGATGAAGACCATTTAAGAATCAAATAAAGAAGGGAAAGCACAAGGAAAAGGAGCAACTGTGAGGTGAACTCCAAAAAGTTGCTTTGGGACACAAATTGGGGACTGGACAGATGTGATGCTCAGAAAAATGCTGAAAACTTTTAGCTCAGACTTTTTTCTAACCAAGTAATGAACAGTCCACTCAAGTGAAGCTGTGAGATGAAGGCCACTGGTAGAAAGGCATTCTGCTTTCTTTCAACTCCCTACAAGTTACAAGTCAATAATCCAAGCATGGATAGCCACAGACCTCATCACAACATTTCCAGGTGGCAGAGGCAACCAAAACCCACCTAAAGACAACAGAAAGAAAAATAAAGCTTTCCAAGATAGACCTCTGAGCTGAAAGGAAGACCTTGAAATGCTGGAAGGAAGACCCTTAAGTTTTCTTGTTGCTTAAGGAACTGAAGTCCAGCAGAACTGTCTTGCCTTCATGGCAATGGCTAAGTGAAGAGCCGGGGAAATATAGATATGGTGGAAATGCAGCAGTCCTTCAGGATGTATATTTGTGGTTCTGAATAACCAAGAATATGATAATCTCTATCTGAATGATCTCTGCTGTCTTAGGGGATTCTTTGAACAAAGAAAGAATGTTCTACTTAAGACTTGGCTTTCTATATAAAGTGTAATAAATTACCTTTCTAGTGTGTAAAATTACAAAGCTAAGCCATTTCATTTAGGAAGTATAAATGATGAGAAGCTGAGACACCTTAGCTCCTGCTAAGGAGCTGTTGTAGGGCATTCCATCTGTGTATGAAGTACTGGAGGGGAGAGAATCCTGTTGGTGCCATCACTGTAAATTGGCTACAGTTTTAGTTTATTCAGTTGTTCAAACCCATCCTTTCTGAGTTAAGCGGAACTCAGGGTAAATTCATATGAAAGCACACATAACAAAGATAATCCTGTTATATGATCCATAGTTCTACACAGGTTTGAGAGGCTTGGCTCCAAAGTTTTGAATGTAGTGTTTGCTCCATTGTGAAGAATCTGAAAACAGACTCCTAGATTTTTTCACCTCCTAGATATTCTAAGCATTGAGTATTACCTAATATTTTGTTGGAGCAAGTAATCTTTGAGGGTACAAAATGCTTCTAGTTTCACAAGAAGGTAAGAAGGAATGTGCACTTGGGTGCAGGAGGTAGACGTGCAGTGCTGATCCTCAGCCAGCAGAATGGCCTCCGCAGACTGTGGCAGTAGGGGTAGGTAATATCTGGAGATATACATGAGACATTTCCTTCCCTTACGGCCCAAAGATTCTCATGCCCAGTCACCCAGCTGTACTGCATGTTGAATTCATGTATGCAGTCTTAACCATGCACAGGAACTGTGTTTGGTCTATGGACAGAGTGCTAGTTTTTCCATGTGTAAATAACAGTATTCAGTGATTGAATTTCTCTCTAATAAATTGAATACCTTGAACATCTGAATTCTTACATCACAAAGCTGTTTCCCAGAGCCTATACTCTCATTATGCTCTGTACTCTTCCGTATCCTTTAACAGATTACCTTATCCTTCTAGAAAAATAGCTATGAAAAATGGAGACAGTACTCTAGTAATGCTGTTACAATTGATATACATACTGTCAAAGTCACTTCCCCATCTCTTTTTGCTCCTTCTTCCTAAAATCTAGCATTAAGACTTGATTTTCAGATGATCACCTACAGTGAATTTCAACTCTTTCGAGTCACTTGTCTACCAACAGAGAGAGTACGCAAGCCTACAGAACATACCACAGACATAGCTGAGGTGGCCCCTGAAGAGTTAATTTGAACACTAGAGACAGCATAGCTGAAAGCACAGGGCATCTAGCCAAGACCAAGTAGCCCTCCTGAAGAGTAATCAAAACTGGCTCCAATTTTGCTGTGCCCTGTCGTGACTTCTATTTGCAGATGTGGCTCTTCTGAAACACAGTTCTTTGTCCTGGGTAACTGCATTTAATTAGGTAACTGAATTCTCTTTTTATAGCCTCTTATATTCCTTATCTACTTCCTGGACAATCCCTGTCATCTTTAAACCATTCAGGTGAAGGTTCTGCATCATCATCTACACAATCGATTTATTTATTTTTTAATCTATAGAAAAGAGTTGTTTTGATGACCTCTTCAAAACCTGCTGGAGACACACAGCTATGTCAGCTTACTACCAGTTGCACTTCAGTAATCTAGTTTTAAATGTATATACTGTGCACGCTGGTTGTCCAATATGGAGCACATCTTTTATTCAGAAGGTTTGGTGTTATATCAAACACACCGGAGAAATCAACACTACTGCATCAATACTCATCAGATGCACAGTTCACCTTAAAATAAGCACAACAAGTTTGCCTGGAAAGAAAGATCTATCTTCCCTGAAAATATGTTTATTGACAGTTTAAGTTTATAATGTTAATAAATCAACTGTCTTGCTACCTTGCATGGGATTTAATCAGATAAGTAGATCCTGAGTTTCCTTCACTTTCTCTAGAGCAATGCTGGAAATCCTCACTAAAATGTCTTCAGAATTCTAAGATAATTTGAAACTTGGTGTTATTTAATAACATTTCAAGAAGATTTTTATCAATGCATGAATTATTGGTAGAAATATGTTTAATTTTAGAAGATGCTTTCAGTTTGTTACAGTGATCTTACCATCGCTGTCATAAAGAAGCCAGCTTCACTACAAAGAAAGGTCTAAACCTTGTAACTCGGGCAACAGTGTGATCAGACACAAGCCTGGCATTTAAACGTTAATCTCTGAACAGTGACATGTACTAAGCAGGTCCTTTGGTCAAGCTTGTCATGTGTAACTGAAAAATAACCCACTTAGATAGCTGATGGGTTTTCAGGAGCTTGGAATTTAAAGCTCTGACACCATACAACTGGTCGTCGTTGTTCTTCGGGGCAGGCTGTGCCACCAGTACCTCTTCAGTACTCCAAACATGATGTAAAGCTGTTTTTTTCTGGCAAATACCCTAGAGAAATGAATGACGTGGACAATTAGAGTCTTCTCCAAATCATGCTCATCTTTAGAGCTGAGAAAGAGAACGTGCACTACAACAAAGTAGTGACATGGAACAGATGAGCTTGACTGCTCCCACCTCCAGTATATAACATTTTTCTTTTGTCCACATTTGTATAAATGTCACGCAAAGCTGCCAGTATGAATAGCTGATGCCAAGTCTTTTGCTCTGCAAAAGGAGAGAACATCTGTGGCAGAGAATACTGTGACTGCGTGGCCCCAAACCTGTCTGTAGCTTTGAAAAATGTGAAGTGTGGTTGGGAATGTCATGCCTGCTCCACACAACCAGTAGCAGCCCACACTTCTTATCCAGTGCTTCAAGTGAAAGAAAAGCCAAAGCAGTGATGGATGAGACCTCGCTTGACTGAAATCAGAGGTGAAATCCAATTAGCTTAAATGGAGTTGGGATTTCTAGCAGATAAATATAACATGGTGTGTGTTTTGATTCACATTCCGGATCATAGCATCATTCTGGGATGTATGATCTCCACAACACTATTAAAGAGAGGGGAAACTGGAAGCTGAACATGCAGGATTTTATGGGTTCTAAACCAAAAATTCTTTCTTCAGAATCTTACCTATTAACCTTACCTTATTGCTAGCCTGCTCTCCTGAGTGTTCAGTCACTTGATTACTTATTCCCTTCAGACAATCTTTACATGAGGCATTAATAGACAGATTTTTTACAGAGGTGATAAATCTCTTTACCCTGGCTACTAATTTACTGTATTTATTGTTTACTCAAGCATTTCTTTTCCAAACCTTGCAAGCAATATGGGTACAGCTTCAATCTTAGCATCATTCTACTGACATTGAGAAAACGAGTCTTGCAAATTTTTATCTGAATCTTTTCATAAACTTTTGATAATGCTTGGTCTGTCTTTCAACATCAGTATCACATTTCAGTTATTCTTGCTACCAAAAAAATGGTCCGTTTGAGTCAAAGGAACGATGAAATGTCATCTCTTCTACACTAAAAAAGAGAACAGTGATATCAAACACACAAAACAGCAATAACTCTGCTTTCTTCTTACTGCATGTTTTACTTCAGTAGCAGTTTCATTTATCATAATATGCTAATATGGACACACTATCCATGCACTTATTTCTATTTCTTGTCCCATGTTTATTCTCAACACAGTCCATCTTCTAGAAGATAGGAATATAGGTTTGTTAAGAACAGCAAAACCACAAAATTTTCCAAGCTGTTTCATGCAGCCATGAGCTTCCATTTGTCTGTGGATTGGTTACTCACATGTTATGACTGCTATTGGCATTTAATTCTTAAGCATATTTACAACTAATATAGGCAGGCTTCTTTAAAGCTAGAGATTTGTACTACTTCTTTCTGTTATAACCATGCAGAAAAACTTCCTTCTTCTATTGCTGCCTGTCCTTAATCTGCAGTTGCATGTACAGAATTAGCAGGTAATGAAATATATTAGGAAGGATTGAGCGTTAACTGTAAGAACCCAGCTCTTTGCTTGTTATTTAAGAAACAATGGATGTCACATTTAAGATGATAATGAGCGTCAGAGCTGAAGTTAGATTAGAAACTTTTAAGTGAACCTTAATTACATTTTTCAATTTTCAGTAATCGCCTGACAGCAAATCCCTACTATGCCAGTCAGACCAGAATACGAGAGGGCTTTTTGTGTTTTCCTTTCTTAAAACATTGGAAGGGCTTTCTGCAGGATTTTCTTGATAACTTTTATTCACCATGTCACTAATTAAGGGTTCAAAACTAAACGGCTGAGAAAATGCCTCCACTAATTACACATCATAAGCCCTCTGCTGTATTTTTAGCTTTATTCTCAGTTTTTCAGACTACATTTGGAAGCAAAAGGTCTCAAATTCAGTTTGGTACTGTGAATAATTCACATACTTCCTCTTACTGTAAGAGACTACTTAGGTTTGATATACTGCAGTGAATAGGCAGCACCTAGTGGTCTTGAAATGCATAAACATTGCAAGTTTTTAACAGTTCAAGATCTTGAAATACTGATTATCAAACCTGAGAGATCATTTCTGTTAAAATGAATTAAAAAAAAGAAAAAAAAGCTGTCTAACAAATAGCTCTCTGGAACTGCTGGGAGAAGAATAGAAGAATATAATTAAAAGGAGGAAACTTGGTCAGTTAAGCTTATTATAAAAACCTGAACTCCATAAGATTACATACCTCGAAGGTATGTTCCTTGTTTTATCACATTACAGTAGTCACAACGTTAACTTCAATTTTATTCCAAGAATTTGCTTGGAAATCCATTTATCCGTATGACTTTTTTTTTTCTCTCTACTTAGTTTCTCACTTCAATAGCAAGTGTATTATATCTGAGTCTATTTGAAGCATTGCTGGAAGCAGGACTGAAGTAAATAGGCTTGCATCTGCAAAACCATTCTTTACATTTTTCAGTGCTCTTCTGCAGCTTATTGCAAACTTTGATTCAGAAAAAATAAAGCATGCACCAGTATAAATCCAGTCTGATTCCGCAGAGGTCAATGAATACAGTTTCTGTTTCCATTTTTGGGTACCATGGAGTGACCAAGAGAAGAGTGGTAAAGCCAGCTTGACGTGGATAGATGGATGAATGGATGGAGTTTCACATTTCTTTGACATATACTGAAGCTTTCAAAACCGCTGTCTTCTTTTAAAATGAAACTTGTTACATTTAAAATAAATATAAAACTGGAAAACTGAAAGTACAGCATGACTACAGAATAAAGGCCAAATCTGAAGCCACTGTGTAATTATGAAGTCATTCCACTGAAACCAATGAAAAGAAAGATGTTGCTCCTTTATGACTGTAATTCTCTGTGAACCAAGGAATTCAGCAAAATACCTTTCTAAGATGCCTTTTCATTGGGGTTGGGAGCTGCTTGCCTTTACAAAACAGTCCACAGTTCTTGTGGCAGACCACACAAATCTATAGCAAAAGCTAAAGTGTATTAGGTGTTCTGCCTTCCCATATTCATTAAATACAGGTACTAAGTACCTGTTTCTCCTATCCCTTATCTAAGTATGACAGAATCATAAAATCACAGAATATCCCAAGTTGGAAGGGATCCACAGGGATCATCAAGTCCAACTCCTGGACTCAAGTCCAACAGGACTACCTAAAAATCAAACCGTATGTCAGAGGGCATTGTCCAGATGCTTCTTGAACTCTGGCAGGCTCAAGTTGAGACCATGCCAGTGCAGAGCAAAGTGGGACAATCCCTTCCCTCGACCGGCTAGCAATGCCATGCCTGATGCACCCCAGGACACGGTTGGCCCTCCTGGCTGCCAGTGCACACTGCTGGCTCATATTCAGCTTGCTGTCGATCAAAACCCCCAAATCACTTTCTGTGGGGCTGCTCTCCAGCCTCTTGTCCTCCAGTCTGTACACACAGCCAGAGTTACCCCATCCCAGGTGCAGAATCCAGCACTTTTTCTTGCTGAACTTCATATTGTTGGTGATTGCCCAGCCTCGAATTTGTCAAGATCTCTCTGCAAGGCCTCTCTGCCCTTGAGGGAGTCAACAGCTCCTCCTAACTTAGTGTTGTCTGCAAACTTAGTATGCATTCGAGTCTTGCATCCAGATCATTTATAAACACATTAAAGAGACTCATTTCCTTCCAGCTCTCCTAAGGGTCCCCACATATATAGAAATCAATCCTGATCCCTGGATGATGTGGAAATCTGTGGCGTTGCCTGTTCACTCCTGCATAAAGAAAGGTATGAATTATACGTGTACGGCCTGTTCTCTCTCTGCATGAGATGCACCATCTGTTAAAGCAAAACTCGTTCAGAAGTGAGTGATCAGAATATAACCCACTGACTCTCACACTAATGGTAGTAGTGAAAAGGCCCTCCCTCACATAAAATCCCCTTATTGTCTTTGTACAAATTTTGAGGTGCAATCAAGAGGCCATCTCATACTATTGATTTTTAACCAAACTCCCTACTGAAATCAATGAGAAGACCTGCTTAAAATCAATAGTGCAATAAAGACTGTGCAGAGCTGTTTGCAGCAAGACTTTTTCTAATTTTTGTTTGGTTTCTACTTTGATTTAATCATATTTAATTTGACATGCTGATACTGGATGATAAATATCCCGTGTGTGTATGGAATCTGTCTAAAATGAGAACAATATGGATGCAATAATACTAACATTGAATTTTCAGAGAAAAAAATATATTAAGGAACTGAAATACAGTGTGATATCCCTCAAAACCGCTAACCTTTCCAATCCAAGAATGGGTTCTGATAGCCTAGGAAACAGATTCTTCCAGTTCACTCAAACAGTAAGTAAAATATTCAAGTCTGGAGAGAAACAAACATATTAAAAAGGGGTTTTATTGCTCAGAATAAAAATCATTCATAAAGTGTATCTCAAATTCACAAGAGAATAACATCCTTGTAAAAGGATGGAAAACTATTCAGAGTAGATGAAGTTTCTGAATGCAGGAAAAAGGTAATCGCTTATTTCTAGCCGTCTTCCCCCCACCCCCCCCCCACCCCCCCAAATTAAAAAAAAAAAGGAAAAAAAAATGTTGCTGAAAGACACAGACTGTTGATATCTTTTCACAAATTTACAGAGCAGAATAAAAGCAATGAAGTTAACAGAAGATAAGATTCAAGCTTGCAATATAGAAGTCACTGACTTCAGTACATGTGAGAAAAAAATTGTCTATTAAACACTCATTTGTCTGTTAAGAACACTTTTTTTTCCTTTATTTTTCCAAGCAGAACACTTAGGGTATTAATCTAGGAGGGAGGATCTGGATTCTGCCTTGGACCTCGAAAAAGCTGTCTAAAATTTCATGTATGGAAGAGATGCTAAGTATACTTCTGTGCTCAGTCTTTCCTCTGAGATGCTCAAGACAACTTTTTCTTGGATTGCTCTTCTGAGATGCTGTAACTTTTACCACATACTACACTATAAGCCTTAAAATCCTGGTTTTAAACTCCACTCTGGTGGCATGTGCAACTAAGCTTGCGGCCCCTCTCTTGTATTCATTTTGACTGCCATAGTCTTAAAAAGCATTTTGCCGCCCATTCCAAAACAGCAAGTTCCAACCAGTTTACAATGGAAACCCTCAAGACTTGGCACATAAAATAATCACCTAAAATTTTTCAAGTCAGTGTAAAATGGTCCACAGCCAAAACACCAGTGCCTCAGTCTCCCATCTATAAAATAGGCATGATGATACCTTAAATAGGTATTGAAAAGATAAATGAATTATAATAGTAACATAGTTCCCACCAGTATTGCAGAACAGACTATATAAATTAACTGTACTACTGTCCTCAATTGAGTAGCAAGAGTTCCTTCCACTGGAAAGACGACCGGTCTGTCAATAGTCCATCAATATCCTCCAGGCTGAGCGAGGCTGGTTTTAACATCCATTTAGGCTGCTCTAGCTAATCAGCCCTGTTCACCCCCACTTCCCAAAAGAATCCTTCTTTGTATATTTTCTTTCAAATATTTCTCTTGAAATAAATTCAACCTGGGTCAAACCTGAAAAAGCACAAGACATGGTGGATGGTGAAAAAATCTGCATGAAAAAAAGAAAAAATAGTCAAAATATCTGAGGCCTAAAGGGTTATAGATAATATATGGGGGACATACGCTAAAGGCTGCACAGTGGAAACTATCTGCATAGATACAAAATGGTATCTCCAAACACCTCATCACATTGCAGCCCTTCATCTGTCACGTCTAAAAACATAAACACATGTACTAGCTGCACTATGGGTGTCTGGGATGTAGAAGAGAGATGGGACTATAAAATAAAATTTGTCCTACGAACACAGCTCAAAAATACATTAAAACAGCCTTTTTTTTTCCATACATCTACTTATTAAGATTTTTGTTTTGTTTTGTTTTGCATTTTTTTTTCTTTTGATTCTTTGCTTTTTAAGAGGTTGGAAGCTCTTGTTCTCTGTCAGCCATGTTGCTGTGGCAATCCTGTGAGCTTTGCCCCAAGCTTTTTTCTGCTGGCCAATACCAATTTCATTTGTAATGAAAACATTGCAACTCCGACTGCACTGCCTACTAGCATATTGATTGTTTTTCACCAAACAATTATGAGGAAATCAAAATTCCATCTCTTTCTCTGCCTTTTGAGCTAGTTTTTGATTGTTTTCTTTTTCCATGTTGATATTTTACTTACATGCATAAATGAGTCGAAGTGTAGGCCAAGGTATCCATAAAAGTTGCTCATCTTTACCAAAAATTATCTCTAAAGTAATATTAGTACATTCTTCTGGTATAGATAAGATTCTACTCATGCACATATGCTTAGTACATCGTACATACATGCTCCCATTTAGGGAAAATATACAAACTGTACCAATACAAAGCTCAGTAGCAGTAAAGCAGTATTCACAGTGTGAATGGTAACAGTATTTAGTTTTTTAAAAAATTATACCCTCAGTCAAATCGATCCACGTTATAACAGTGTGCAACTCAGATCCTAGCCTTTTTTTTTCTCTGAAATGAAATAAATTTTTAAAACTTGGAAAAGTTAAAGAATCTCGCCTATGATAAGCTGAACTAATTAAAACTCTATTTAATCCTAATTCAGAATAATCTCTTTATGCCATAGAGCACACTTTACAGTTCCTAAGTGTCATCTACAGTTCCTAATTACCATCCCTTTTCGGCTCAGCCAACAAAACCATTCTTTGTGTTTTCGATAATGATTTCCACTAATGATTGCTTTCTGGTGTGGGTAGGAGAGAAAGGGATCTAGATGAAGGCATGAGCCTCAGCTCTCGCAGCCAGAGAGATCAAAGTGCTGATCAGGTCATCCAAAGATGTCAAGCAACACCAAAAAACTAATACTGTGGAATATCTGATTCCTTGGATAAGGAATTACATTGCGCGCAATGAATGACGTTGTCTGACATACAGCAGCAAAATTCAGACCATCTTGAAAATCTGTCCAAAAATCTCTTCTGTCAGCAACTACCGATCATCCGTTTTTTTAAAGAAAATCCAAGCCAAGGAATTAAAAAAAAAAAAAAAAAAAACAGCAGTAAAAATACTTGTTCTGTTTGGAGTAAAATAGTCGAGGGATGACTAACTAATTTCTGCAGTATTGCAGATTGTCCAGGTGCTCTTTATTCTGCCTGATGTTTGTAGTTTGACCTTGACAAAAGAGGACCTCTTGCTGTACTCTGTAGTTGAGTACACATCTCTGAGTGGGAAAGCTGAAAACAGACACTGAAGGAAAAGTTTTGGTGCCTCAAACTGGCAAACATGAATAATTTATACGTGCCTGCTGAGGTTGTCCCAAGAAATAGCCAGAGAGGAATAAAAAAAAAAAAAGCTAGAAAACACATGACAGATTGGAGGCACAAAGGCAGGCACTTGGCTCATGCGGGTATGGCACCGCTGTTGACTACCCAGGAAAAAGCTCTCCTGCTGAACAGAACCGCTCAAAAAATACCACGCATGCAAGGCTACACAATTGAAACCTGGTATTCACAGTTTGCTTCATCTACTGAGGGACTGAAAACGAGCACTGATGTTGCTGACTATGTGCAGGTACAGAAATAGAGCAGTCAACCTGGATTTGTTTGAATTACCTTGTTTGAATGTGAGTTAGTGGGACATAAAATAATATGTGGAATTGGGGCTACTCTAATGACTGAAAACAGATGTGTGGAAACAGACTACACAATGCCTAGTGATCTGCACAATTTAGGGAAATTTGAGCAATCTTGAGAATCTATCAGAATCAGAGACGTGCCAGAGTAAATGCCTGATTTTGGAGAAAATTGTAATTCTAGAGGAAGGACCTAAGAGAAAAAATATAAAATAAAATAAAATAAAATTGTTGTCTGTTATAATGCTCTGCTTGCTAGATTATTTCACTCTCGGTGATGGATTGCCCCTTTAAATACCTAATCATAGCAGTGGAGATGATCAATAAGAAGATGGTGGGAGGAGAGTAATGCACAAGAAGTGCTGGGATTGATTTGTTAACTGTTGTGGTTTGTTTTTTTTTTTTTTTTTTAAAGTTTTAGTCCTTGTTTGCTTGTAGAAGTGCCACTATTTCTAGTGATGTAAATTGGTGAAAATTTAGAATTATGTTAAAATCGTTCTTGGTCTCTGTTCTTTTTCCTTTGTTCTTGACAATATGGCCTCACTGTCAAGCTGTCTCGTTTCTTCAAGAAAATTGGCTCTTGAGAAAATCACTCTTGTGAAGCAATGGTTCCTTAAGTGTAAATCCCACTTTTGTTATTCCCTTCTGGAATTGTGTAGCTTTAAAATCTTAGTGAGAACCTAGGAAATTAGACTAAATCTTCCCAAATGGCCACTAGCTTTGGATGCTCGTAACTGTAATGCCCAGAGAAGCACGGCACCTACCTGTGGGCCAGTTAAAACTGAGTTCCCCACAGCCCCAAAAGGCAGGCCTGTACCTTTGTAGGCGGCAGTTCTGAAAAACCCAGCTCCTGTAACCTCTGAACAGTTAGGGAAAGGTGAATTTTCCTCAAAGTCACGGGGAGCAAACGGTTGTTCTGATCAGTTGCACCGTTTGTGGCATTACTTCTCCCAACACTTTATTAACTTTCCTTGGAATTAGTATTTGAGGTAAATAACCTAGTGTGTGTTGTTGGGAAGAGGTTCGTGTTTACAGAGGTTTGGGTTTGGCAGCGAAGCCCACCCCGGGCAAACAGCGCCTCGGTGCCGGGACGGGCAGGGAAGGCACGCGGGCCACGTCCATTTCGCCACCTCAGGATCACGCCCGGGGCCCGGCTCAGCCTGCAGCGGGCTGTGGCAGACCCCACCACGACCCGAGGGCCACAAACCACGGCCAGGCCTCGCTCCATAAGCACCCAGGCCCCTGTCCGTGCCCTGCCCGCGGGGCGGAGCCGTGCGGGCCGCCCCCCGCCCCCGGCACTGCGGCGCGGGGCCGCGGCTCCGGCGCTGCAGAGGGCGCTGCGCGGCCGGGCCGGGCTCGGCGGCGGCGCCGCCACGGAGTTGTTCCGTTCCCGTTCCCGTTCTCGTTCCCGTTCCCGTTGCCGGCGCCGCTCCCCTCGGGCCGGGCGGCGGCGGTGGCGGGGCGGCCGCGGGCGGTGGTGGCTTGTGGGCGAGCCGGGGCTGGGCAGGGTACGGGCGGAGGGCGGCGGCGGCGGCGGCGGGGAGGGGGAGCGGGAGCGCGGCGCCGCATGCGGCGCTGATGGAGCCGGGCTCGGGGCTGCCGCAGCGCAGGGTGGCGGGGGGCGGCGGCGCGCTGGAGCTCGGGGCGGGCTCGGCGGGGGGGTCGCCGGCTCTGTCCGGGGGACAGGCCCGCCGCAGGAAGCAGCCGCCGCGCCCCGCCGACTTCAAGCTGCAGGTGATCATCATCGGCTCGCGGGGGGTGGGCAAGACCAGCCTGATGGAGCGCTTCACCGACGACACCTTCTGCGAGGCCTGCAAGTCCACCGTGGGTAAGGCCGACCCGTCCCGCCCCGTCCCGTCCTTGCCCCGCTGCTCCCCGGGCCCACCCGGCACTGTGTGGCCATGTAAACACCGGCCCGGGCCTCGGTTCCTCGTCCCTTTTTCCCCGTGGCTCCCGGGGCCACCACCGGGGTGGGTTGGGGGGCGGTGGGACACCCCCGGGGGGCTTCTGCTCCCAGGGGAGCCCCTTGTGCCAAACTTTACGGCGCTCGGTTATAGAGATGGTGGGGGTCCTTGGCGTCCTGACAAGTTTGGGGAAGGTGTGTGGTATCCTGCTTCGTTCGTGCTAGCAAAAAACACAGTTTAAAGAAGATAAATTAGGGGTGGTTGGTGAAACAGGTCGCTGTGGTGTCGTGTGTAAGGAAACAGGAGCATTTCAGGAGCTGGGGAGTCGTGCAACACATAGCTGGTGGGACTTCAAAGGCTATTCCAGGTGATAGTCCGATTAACTCCAGATTGTTGTTGTTGTACCTCCATCAGAAAACCCTCCGCAATATTAGATCGGAGGAAGCTAATGGTTTATGTCTTGAAGAGTACCTCTCGAGCATACTGCATGTTTTGCTCCAGCACAGCAAACCAGGGGGCAACTTTCTAGTGTTGTAGAGCAGCGTCTTGCGCGTGGTTTAGTCACTGGTGCAAGCCTTTGAGGTAGCGTAATGCCTCCTGTCTTAATGCCTGAGTGTGTAAGGGGCGGAAAGCAAGCTAGTGAGTCCGCGTTATTAGAGACCTGCTCTTGGGACTGAACTCCTGAGTGTTGCAGCGAGGTGATTGTTAAGTCTGTGTCATTGTAAAGTACGTGTGCGTAGCTTAATTGCAGCTTGAAATGTGAGGAAGTGTATAGCATCTGATGGAAAGTGACTGTGTCGCCTTTTAGAAATTAAATTGTTACTTTTCAAGATGATCTTCCTGTGACAGAATAACATAGTTATCCTTGTTTTCACTTTAATGTGTGTTCTGTCAGTTCTTTTGTTCTTATTCTTCCCTAGGTCCTTTAAAAATCCAAATCTGATAGAGCTGTGGCTCCTCTTCTTAGCAGCCTGTTAGTGTTGACATATTTAAGCCAGTAACTTACCTTTTCAGAAGTTAGAAAGAAGTGATAGCATGTCAGAGACATAATCCTGAAGCGATGTGTTGTCATGAAGAAACGCTGAGGGCTTCTGTAGATGGGCTGGTTTAGTTAAGCATATGGTGAGCTAGGGAAGAACTGACAGTGGACTGTATTCTTTATTAATTCTCCAGGATTATGTATGGTTTTGAACTCGTATGCGTCTCCTTCGGGCTGACCTACATTCAGTCCTCTTTTGGGGCTGGACTGCTCTCTGTTAACTCGGGTTAGTTTCCTGACGCGAATCTTGAGAACTGAGAGGACGTGCCCTAGACCCCAGTCCAGACTTCCAGTCTGGTGCCTTGTAAGCAAAACTGGTTTGCTAGATAACCAAGACAGTGATTGAGGCAGAGAAGCTTCCTTATTTTACAAAAAAAAAAAAAAAAAAAGCAGGAAATAAATGGTGATATGCTGCTAGACAGAAGATTACGTAATGTTTAACGTACAAAGTGTGCCAACATAAAGCAGCATAGGGAAATCAGCTTGTGCCAAAACACGTGGAAGAAAGACTTGACAGTAATGGCATTCTTGCAAGGCCCTCTGACTAAAGTTGAGAGCTGTTGAGATTCCCCCAGATCCTTCAACTGCTAAATGAAAGAGCTTTTCGCAGTCAGGACTGAAAGCTCGCACCCCACTGTTTTGCACCGTAGAGTAAGAAAAAGTAACCTCCACTGCTTACGTGTTAGGTGGATGGAAAATAACCCATACTCAGAAATGATCTGAGGTCAGACTTTGATACACAGTTGAAATCATAAAACTCTTCCTTCGTAACTACTTACTGCAGTGATTTTCAAGAAGTGTAAGTGTAGAATGTGTTTTGAAACATTATTGAAAACAGTGTGACTGATCTCATTTCAGGGGAAGTTATGTAAACAGAATATACCTCGAGATTAAATTTGAAAAGGCTTTATTATAAAAGAACAGTTAAAATTTGCTGTATCTACCTATCTTATTGAAGACGTATTTTAAACAGAACCCTAAAATACATATTAACTCCCTTACCTTGGTTAGTGGTCTCCACCTTACTTTGTATGTTTTTACTAAGCCTCTGGAAGTATAGGCCAAGCAGAATAATATTTAACACCTTAACCTCTTGCATGGAAATGTGCAGGCTACTCAGAAGTCTTCTCTGACAATGATGTCCATAAACTTTCCTTGTCCAAAACGTGTTAGAAGTGACCAGCTGACTTTTGTCTCTAAGTGCTGCTTAGGATAATAATGCCAGGTAATTGGAAAAATTGAGTGTTTCTGCATGAGTGGGGAGGTGTGGATTCAATTAAAAAAGATACAGTACTTTAATGTTAATTTACAAGGACTAAATTTGCCAGATTGGTGAAGTAAATTCTGCAATAAAAACATATCAACGTCTTCTGTCTCATCTCAAAACACTGAAGTTCTTTGAAAGTGTTCAAAAATAGCTTGGCAGATTTTGGCACATTATTCATAATGGCACACGATGTGCTGTTGATCTAAAATTCTTTTGATGTATTTATTTTGGGCATTAAGTTGCATAGAATATTGTGTCTACTTAATCTGCTATTTACACAGTACTGAGAATACTCACTGTGCTCAAATATTTACTGACTTTTGCACACTGTTGTCAAATGAGAAATAGAGGCTGCTGTTTCCAATTTTACATGCTAGGTTTGAATATTTGTTCTTATTATTTGGTTATAACTTATTATTTCTTTGGGCAGAGAAATTTTCTTTAGGAATATTACTCCGTATCTAAAGTGATGTAAAATTGCTGGGCTCATGCCAGTGTTAAATCCAAAGTAGTTAAGGTAACTTCTTTTCCATGGTGGAAGAATGCTTATTCAAAGGTAATATTGGCATTATATTAATTTTGTCAACTATATATATATATATGTATATATATATATACACACATACACACACTTTTATTTTAAAATGAAAAAATTCCCCCCATTTATGAGTCTTTATCTGATCTCCATGCACCTGCCTTTTTCACAAAGGAGAAGGATCCAGGGCTATCACTTAGAGGTTTTTCAGACTCTTGACAATGAAAACCAAATTTGCCGAATTAGGCATAAAAAAGGGTGATCTTTCCAGAGACAGTGGAGAGATACTCACTGGCACGGTTGTGAGGAGGTTTGAAGATGGGTGGTAAAGGAGAAGTTTTTGCCTTTGCTTCTTTCCCCCCTCCCTTACTTTCCCCAAAGTATTTTTATCCCCAAAGAAATACATCTTAATTCAGATCTCAGTAGTGATGTTATTATAATTACTATAATAAAGAGTCCTCTTATTTTTCAAAGGCCTCTGTGTGCCCTTTAACCCTCACGACTGTCTGCCCTGTCTGTATCTAAGTCTTCGCTCATTATCAATCTCCATGCTATTTTTCTTCCATGACAGATCTACAGAGCTCCTGTACTCAGTATTATTTCCTCTCCATCCTGTTTTGCCACAGGCAAAATTCTGGTTTTAATCTCAGAACTTGAGGTTCCTGCTCACCCAACCCGGAGGCCCTGCACTGACTCACTTCTCAGGCGGCTGACTCTCCTGTTCCTCCAAATCAAGTAGAGCTCCCCTGCTTGTCTTTTCCGAGCTGGCCAAGTATGTAAAGTTTCTGAGGCCTAGTCTTACACTTCAGCTCTTCTCCATCGTGAAAGCATCCCAGGAAGGAGGCCTTGCCTTTGAAAATGTAAGAGTTCAGGTGCCCGTGCAGGCTTGCTGCCAGCTCCTTTTAGCAGCAATTCATGGGACACCACAGTACCACTTGAAGAAAATGCTAAAGCTTCCTTCAGTACTTTTTTTTGCAAGCAAAATCATAGCTCGAGCTACTCGGCTGAGTTTGTAATGGGAAGTTTTGTTGTGGATCAGGATGGGAAGGTTGCGATCTGCTTTGGACTAATTGTAGCCTGTTGGCATGCAAATGTGCTGCGGTGAAAGACTCCTTTGACTTCACAAAAATTGCTCTTTGACCCTGTTTCACTTTGCTTTAATGTTAGCGTGAAACGGTATGTTGGTGTGTACGTTGGGAGCTCATTAGGTTTACTGAGCTCTGTAGCTTTTTCTTCCAAGCAGTCTCTTTCCTGACATTTCTTTTTAAAATACACAAGCAAAATGCCTAACTTCCACAAATAAGCAACAGCAATGGTGAAAACTTTAGGTTAAACTTCTATCAGAGCAACTTTAAGCAAGGTATCTTCTGTTTTTAATACATTTGTATGATAGATCAGTCCATAGGTACACATATGTGTGTGTGTGTACATATGTATTTTTGGTTTTCTGTTGTTAATTCAACCTCCTTCGTTGACTTTTAGTCTTTAAAAGTTGAACTAACAACATTCATGTGTAGTTTTCATTCCCATAAGTTTTTCATACCATATTAGTTATATTCACTTAAATTAATGGCCTGATTATTTTTTTAAATATCGATTGTTCATTTTTTCATAACAGCCCCTTGAGTTGGTCCTTATTTTTTTTCACTTGTCGATATTTTACACTCTCATGCAATGTGAACGTGGTATGTCTTATTAACCACTTGAAAAATAATCTTTCGGTAAATCATGATAAAACCTGTGTTTTAAAAGCAAGTTTAGTAATTTGCCATAATCTGAGATGAAGAACAATCTACATACAATTTTCAGAAAAACCTCCTGCATCAACTAGAAGAGTAGCATTTTTTATACGTTTTTGCTACGCTTGTACATGTCCATGAGTTCTTTCTGGTAACTCGTTTTAATTTTTCTTTGAAGATTTTTTCCCTTCCGTAAGGTGGCACTGAAAACTTAATTGGGGTGGAGAGAGGGAAGAAAGGGTAGAAATAGACGTCTTTTGCTTTACCACATCGTGATAAAGTAGCGATCAGATAGCCTTTCATTGGCTTTGTACGCCACATCAGCTCTGTACTTATTCTGATAAATCTTTGCTGTTGTACAAAACAAAAGGAAGAAAGTTCTGATCAATGATATTAAATATTTATGTGAGAATTAACCCTTATCTTCGTTTTTCCAGGATATTAATGTATGTCTACTCTTATATACAGGCTTTTTGGCTAGCGTAGATTAGCATAAATAAAACTAACAAATATCTCATTAGTGTTGTGCTGCAGTTACTCGACAAACTACAAATAGCAGAGAGCGGGAGGCTGGAAACTCGCACAGAAAACAATTTAACCTTACACAAAACCTTGAGATAATTGGGGAGCGTGTAGTAACTCGCATTGTTTGTTTTCAGCTCTGTAACCATGGGTTTAGGAAATGCATCTTTGAAGAGAAGCCTGTGTTCTCTGGAAACTGCCTTCCACCTTTTAGGAGTAGTGCTGTCACTTGTAATCGATGCTGGAGACCACAACTGAAAGAAGCTAGCAAGTAATTGTTTGCCGAGTATGTGTCAGCTAAGCGTGTTTTACAGCATCTGGTGGAGTCAGCAATTATTTTCCATGCGTAACCATTTGAGCCCTCATAAGGGGCTCAAAACTGTATTTTAAAATAGGAAAACGTAGTAGCAAGGTGGTATAAATTATCAGGGTTCAGGAGCAGGGTATTGGGGAGCTTTTTTATTTTTTCTTTCTTTTTTAATTTACTTCTTTTTTTTTTTGAATTACCAAGGAGTAAATTTGCAATTGATTTTGTCATTTGTAAACCTGCTGCTCTAAACTGATAGAAATGTTCAGCTACTGGGCTATATCAACACTGCAGAGCTCTCCAAATATCTCGTGGTCCAGTGTCAGTGAATGTATGAGAATATGCAAGTAAAAGAACAGAAAAAACCAAGAGCCCACTTGAGTGGTGTCGCATGTGGAGTTTAGTTTGGAAGGAGAGTGGAATGCAGCTGTCAAACTCAGTCTGGGCTGTGAACAGCTGAGAGTGTCAGGAGCAAAAGGAAAAAAAAAAAAAAGGGGGGCATGTGATTCTGTTATGGACTTTCGTATTTCTTTCTGGAAGTTGTGAACTCAGATGTTCCTTTGGTGAAAATAGCGCACGCACTTTGCAGAATACTTGTGTTTTCAGCTGAACCATGAAATGGAGGAGATTCTCTGTGGAGTGCCTTTCATCACAAAAACCATGACATGTCTGAGACGCTTCTTTTCTGGGCTGTCCCTAAATGGGGGAGAGGATTGATGTTCCCGCTTTTTAAGACTGCACCTATTTAACAGCGTATGGCAACACTTTTACAATTTATTTCTCCTGGCATCTAAGGAGTGGAAAACTTAGTACCCAAACCAAAATCCTAAATTCAGTCCCATTTTGGAATAGATTCAGCCTTTTTAAAATCTGGAGTTCTATTAATTAATTTTTCTTTCACAGTTGATTTTCCTTTCAAGGTCAGGTAGTTGTAGACCAGTAGCTCACAATGTTTTTCTGTTCTGTAATGAGGAGTTTTGTAATATTTTGTCTTCAAGAAAGCCCAGCGAATCTTATTCATTCCATTATCCCCTTCCCTTCATTGTGTTTATCAAAATTCTGGTCCGTGCTTTGAAGTTAGCACTGTAAATAGTGTAAAATGTTTACACTTTCTGAAGGACTTCACATTCTCACAGACAGTAAAATTATAAAGAAATGACTTCCTCCGTTCTCATTGAGTTTGGAAATACCGAGCAACTGAGACGTCCATAAACAGTATATCAGGCATTCAGAAATCACTGTCAGATTCCTAAAAACTCATTATAACTGTACCTTTAAAATGTAGTCGCTGCATGTATATTACTTTTTTGTGTGTTGTTGTGTCTGTTTCGTTTCGGTCTGTAGCGCAGTTGCCAGTCGAGGTCCGTGTAGACTTTTATTTTAGGCGAGCAGTCTCAAGTTTCCGCATGTTAATGGCTCTAGAATTACACTGCAGAGCTTTACGGACGGCGTGCTTTACCTGCCTCTAAAGCAATCCCCAAACTGGCTCATATGTGACGAACGCTTAATGCTTCCACATCTCTTTGTGATCTTTACTTTTATAATGTGCGGTTTGAGAGAGGTACTTCCACTTTGGTGGTTCTCAAGATTACCTGCGTGCCTTCCAGCTTCAATTAAAATTAAATATGACGGTTTATTTTTTTCCAAAACGATTTTAGTAACCTTCCTCCACTCCCGTGTGCCTTGTTCTTGTCCCTCCTCCTCCCCCAGCAAGAGGGTAGAAACAAGTACCAAAGCCACTGAGTGTCTTTTCTTTGACTTCAGCAGTTCCTAGAGGCTGCAGGTGCAAGAACTGCGTTGTGGTTGGTACTTAGTCACAGAGCAGGGCTGGATTATAGCAGACACTGTGCAGACTGGTGACAGAGGTGGTTCTTACCTCGGGAAGCCCATGACCTGAGCCATGGGTTGTAGGGAAGCAGGAAAACTTCTCTGTGCAATGCTGTCAGATGCCCAAAGCAAACAAACTGACCCAGTCTTCGAATTCGGTCGCTTTTGGGTGGTTCTTCAGGACACAAACCCTGGATTTTTAAACTGATTGTGTTTCTTCAAATATGGTCTGATTATTTTTCACTGATTGAACGGCTTTGATGCACATAGCTAATGGGCCTCTGAAAATGTCATCTATTGGAATCGATTTTAGCTGGAGGCGGGTTGTGTGCTCTATTTCCATCTGTTTTCCCAGCTCCTGCGTGAACTTCGTGATCAGGAAATCTTGGCCTCTTAAGGTCACTGTGTGCATTAAGCAAAACATTTCCACTTCCTTTTTCTGCCACTTAGGCAAAAAAAAAAAAAAGATTTAATTAAAACTTAAATGCAGAATGCATAGTGAGAAGTTTCTTCACTGTTTATTCCTAGACAAAATGTTTTAGCTTTAAAGGGAGAAACTAGACGCAATTGTGTGTGTTTCAGTTTATGCTTTAGTAGGTAACTTTTCATTCCTGTTTGGGGCAAGAGATGTTAAAATCTATGTTAAAATCTGTTCCGGGCTAATTTTTTATTGGATTTTTTTCAGTCTGGAACAGTGTCAAGTTTGGGGCAGTTATAAGATATGTCATTGTCACTGACTTGCCCTTATCTAGAACTTCATTAGGGCTCTTCTATTTTGAGCGCCTGTTCTTTCTTTTAGGGCTGTTTATTTTGGAAGGGAGCGCAGACAGTTTGCTTAGCTGTGTGTTTAATAGACTCAATAAATTAATAAGCAAATAACCCCCCTCTATTTGCCTTGTGGTCTAGTAGCCCTTTATTTTTCCTGGAAAAAGCATTGCTTCAGTTGAGTGCATGTTTTAGTAGGTGCTCTTATTTGTATGAAGTATACTTTCAATCCAAAGTTCACGTGCTTTCACCACAAAAGCACTGTGCGTTGTATAAAATTTTCAAAATACCACTAATAAGCTACAGAGTAAGGTAAAAAGAGACCTTTAAAATCCTGTGCCCTTGTAAAATGCTTTTTTCAGATTTGGTGCTGTTGCCAGCAGTGATTATTGATCCCTGGGTTTTCCTGATCTGTATGTAACTGGGAACAACTGTGCATTAGGAGCTCTTTGAAACAAGGATTTTAAAGAATTTATCAAATATTCTTGCCATTAGTACTGCAGTGTTACAAAACAGTTCCTTAAAAACAAAATAATAAAAATTTAAGAGCAGACTTAATACCTGCTCTGCCATTAGCTGAGTGGAGAGGCTTAAAAGGACTGCTCGCAGGTGTTTTTCTGAAGAATGGGAGTAGCATGTTCTGCAACTACAGGTATCAGAGCACCCGAGACTGCTCTTCGTGCTCGGTGTATGTGGATGGGAAGACCCAGTTGTCTACCTCTGTGCCATATGTGCCTAACAAGTATTTGTTGTATGTAACAGTGGAAAGCATGAGTTTCCTGATTGACTTCCTGGGACTGTTAACAGTTTTTCCTCCGGTTTTTAGTAATTGGAGAAATTAAGTGGGTACCAAAGCTTCACATGCGGTTATATTCATAGACCTTAGTCAAGCTAACTTACTTGTTTCGTTGAACTTTTTCTTATGATGTTTGAAATTAAAGTGGAAGACCAACGTGTGTATTATTTTAATTAAATTATGAGTTTGCGTATGAACTCAAAGCGGTACCTTTGGCAGGTGTATGGTGAAACACAGTACTGGAGACTGACAGGCTTAGGGATTTATTTCTTCATTTGCAAGAGGAAAGTTGCCAGTCTCTTCCTTCGGTGTTGGCCAACGGGAAGCTTTGGTATTGTGTTGATGCTTGCTGAGCATTACTAATTATAAAAATCAGTTGAGCACCTTTTGCTTAGTGCTGGCAAGCTGTCTGATTTAAGTGTTAAATGATTCAAACAGTTTTATAGAAGAATGCGCTTCTCTAAAACTTACTAGTTTGCATTGTCTGTTGCAAAGTTAAGTAGAAATTTTTCATGATGTGACTGTTAAAATAATTAATAGAAAGACCTGCCTTTGAAATAAGAATTACTATTGAGATAGTATTTATTTTGGAACAGTCTTTTTCGTCTGCAGGCGTTTTTCTGCTTGATTTCATTGGTGTAGGTTGTGCCCAGTGGTCCCAGGAAATTCTGAGTTGAAAATTGCTTTTATTAGAACAGTTGTATGTTATCTCTAGTTCGTTACCTATTTTTCCTTAAAAAAAAAAAAATCAGGGGTGGGGGAAGCATACCTACATACCTTCTTGTTCCTTGGTTTTACAAGACAGTGTGTATAAACCGGTTATTTAATAAATAGGAGATTTTGATAACAAATCGGGTGAAACATGCATGAAGTTCTCATGATGATTTTTGATACATAGTTTTGGATCAGAGGTGATAAAAGACTTCTTGTGTGACAAGAGGACTTTTCCTTTAGCAGAAACTGTGTTCTCTCTGACCTTGTGCTTTGGTCAAGCTCCTCTACAAGTACAGTTGTTAAGCTAAGTATGCCCCCTGTATGAGTATGGTAGATTCTTTTTCTATTTAGATTTCAGCGGGATGGTGAAGCTAGATTTATTTTGATTTTATTTTAACTGGAGGTCTCAGATGAACGACAGATCTCGTAGCATGCTGTGTGAGATAGCGGCAGTGGAATTCGAGGTGAGACGTTGGGGCGGTTGTATTCCAACTTCCTCGAGGAAGGGAGAGGTCTGAAGCGATTTCAGTTAATGCTGATTACCTCCTCTGCAAGTAAATCAGCTGTCTTGTTGTAGACAAAGTTGTGACCATTCAGACAACTGCGTTTTATAGTTTAAATGAAATTATGTAGAGTAAAGGCATTTAGTAGTAGAAATAGTTAACATTTACACTAACATAGCAACATTTACACTAACAGAAATGTTGGTTTTTCAAAAGTGCCAGAATATATTTCTTAAAGTTAGGATTAATGAATGTCCTGAAACTTTAATTATTGTAATACGTTTTCTCAGTTTGCATATGAATGCTTGAAAATTGCTGTTAAAATCGTAGACTGCATAGTACCAATCAGTTTATTACTTTGGTTCTTGTATTCCCTAAGAACCCCACAGGGGTATGAATGGGGTACATTTCGGTAAGTGGAGCATAAACATCACATGTCCTGAGCAACTCTAAGACCTGGTGAATAACTGTGCTAGACGCTTTTAAGGACATGCAGAAGAATAGCTGTCGTGGTGATAACCAACACGTTTATCACTCTGTAGTATACAGCTGCAAGCTGTTTGGAGGGACTTTTGTCCAGGGGAATGAAGATCAGTGATCCTTTCACATATTTAGTCTAGCTAAACAGTGACAACCTGTTTTGCAATTTAAAAGTAGAATCGAAGCTATCTTTTTATTTCCATTGGTAAAATACAACTAATTTTTCTAAACTTATTCCAGTTTAGCCAACAGCTTTACAGGCATGACTATCTCTAAAAGCACTTTGAAATAAATGCCAAGTCGACAATGTGTACCTGGTTTTCGGGATGTAAAATGAACTTTTTTTTTCTTTATAATTAAGTTTTTCAGGACTTTTGGAAATCTTAAGTAAGGGCCAAATTCAATTCCTTCTGTAGAAATGATAGTCTGGTCTTGATTCTAGCAATATCAGTAGGGGCTCTTGGCTTTTACCAGGAACAGGCATTAGGAAATGTGTATTTTTCTGTTGGAGGAAATAAAAATCTATACTCCTGTATGTGAAAAAGAAAAGTGTTTCCAACAGTATGCTTCTACGCTTTTGTGTGAGTTTAAGTGTACCAGTCTGAACCATGTTCTCTTGTCTTTTTATTTCCCTGCTTTCTGATTTAGCTCTGTTAGAAGGGATGGTGTTCAGCAGGACGAACTGAGGCAAAAATCTTTACACAAATGTATACTAAAATGGTCAGGCAAACAATGTACAAATACGGTGATATTCTAGGATGTTTTTCCCCTGAAATATTTTTGTGGGAGAGGTGGTATTCTTTTGTGTCTAGATATTGTTTGACCATAGTATGTCTTATGTGTTGATTGCCAGCAGTTTTTGGACTTGAAATATTTCTGTATAACAAGGTCTTCATGGTTCTGTCTTTGATATTTAGCATGCATTCAAAATGTGCCTGGAGGTTTGAGATGATGGATGAAAGTACCACACAGGTATAAAAGGAATTTTAAAAGTCGCTCTAAATCTAAGCAGTTTGTTTCTAAACATTTGCAGGAATTAAGAATGACGGTGCTAACAAGCTGCATAAACCAACCACAATTCCAGCACTTGTGCTGTAGTGCTTCACAAATGTTAAACTAAGCATCCGGCTTGGGGATGGATGTGTATTGCTCCATGTCACAGACAGCAAAACTGGTGTGGAGGGATGGGGTTTGCTTCATGCTCCAAGGCGTCGGTGCCAGTTGAAAGTAGAGCAGGCTTGTCCTTGGCAGTCAGTGTGAATAAGGGAGAAACAACCAACCGTGCCTGTTGTTTTACTCTTACGTTGGGTTTACCTGCTGCTGGGAGTGGTGCACAAAGTGGAAGGTTTATGTTGTGATGCTGCCAAATTGGATGGCTCACAGACTGTACAGCGGTTGTCAGATCCCCTTGATGTTCCCGAGGTGACCCATAGGGTTGCAAACCCTTCTGCTTGTTCAGACTGTTTAAATTTGATATTAAAAAAAAAATTCCAAAAATAATAATAATAATTACACCCTCGTTACTTTTGCTTCTTATTCCTACTTTTCTGTTTACTGTATTTTATTTATAGGTGTTGATTTTAAAATCAAAACAGTAGAGCTAAGAGGAAAGAAAATTAGATTACAAATCTGGTAAGTAAAACAAATGTGCAACCAGCAGTATGTTTTAATTTTTATGTTATAGCATGAATCAATATGCTTGTCTAATACTATTAACTGTTATAAGCTGGTTTAGCTCTTACCCTTTTGCTCCTCTCCTCTATTCCCATAAGACTTAAGCAAAACCAAATAGCTCTTAGATTTTTGTGAGGATAAAGGAGGAGAAAGATAAAATTAGAAGTAGGACATGAGTGTAACTACTGAAATACTCATGCATCACAGAGGTCTCGAGCCCTTTTTTCTAAAAGTGTGAAATTGTCTGCATGAGAAATAGGAGTTCTACAAACAAAAGGAACCATGTTAAAAAGATGCTAGAGAAAGTTGTTTTTTGTTTGTTTGTTTTTTAATTCTAGACCATTCAAAACTGACATTTGTTATAAAAGCAATTATAAAGCAACTGTAAAATATTTCCTAAACTATTTTTATAAAACTTGGTATAGGCAGTGCTGTTTCTTTGATGCTATATTAAATAACTGAAAGCGAAGGGCAATCAAGACTAAGTATATTATACCCACCATAAACAGCACTGAGAAGTAAAATAATTCCATTCAGCTAAGACCGTACACTTTAACTAGAACTGATGTCCTGCAGCAGAAAGCTCAACGTCTGAGCTCAGCTTTTCTTTTTTGGAGTAGGTTACATGTTTCCTCATAACAATTCCCCATGCCAAAGATTAAAACAATTTATATTGCTTAGGAATTTTTGAGTTTATGAGCTCCTTTGTTTCGCAGAGTAGTGCAATACATAAGCATCGTTACGAGAGAATAAACCAGCTATGTTAATATACATTAATCTTATATGCTACTATGTAGAAGCTTAGCTTTGTTTATTAATAGTGCTTGATGCATAATTGGCATTGTAGTTAAGCTGTTAAAGCTGCTAACAATCTATAGGGGGGAGAAAGCTCTAAATAACTCTTCAATGCACTTTGGGGATATTCTGATGGTTTCTCATTCTTAACTACATGGATGCAGTGAATTGAGCTTACTAACTCCTCTTGGCAGGTCACCATCAACTCTGTTTGTCACACCATGTGTCTGTCTTGCTTCCCTCTGAGTTAACTGCTGCATCATCTTTGGTGTCATCAGTCACCTAACACTTGAATGTTACTGGCATGTCTCCATCCACCACCTGTCCCTGTTTGGAAACCTGTGACCACAAGGCTGGCAGTTGAGCCAGCAATTGTTAGCCAGGGTCTGCTGAAGCTGACAGAGGTAACAAAGAATTTTGATATGGAGATGCTACCGTATGCCTAATGTGAAATTTTGCTGTGAGATGTGCAAAGCTTGTCAATTGATTTCTTCATGTTGAATAAATACTTCATAGAAGAGAAGTTTTATTGGAAAAGAGATGTTTAAACCATTATTTTCCACATATTGAGAATATGCTAGTAGGATATAAGAAACTTAGAACTAAAAATTGATAGGTTGCTAAAATGTGACCAGTATTCCTGTGCAAAGCCCTGCTAAAATGGTGAACAAAACACATTGTAAAGATAAAATATTTTAAAGTACAATAAAATCCATGAGTACGACTTCCAGCTCCCACGTGTCACTTTCTCTCCAACAGTTGTTGTTAAAATGCTCTTCTTATAGCTAACCCTTAAACCTGTCATGGCATACTTGTAAATTTTTTGAAAAGCAATTAGATAACCACTCCTTTTGCTAATTTATCCTGAAGTATGTTGTATATGTTGTTGGGTCGATTTATTAACTCTTTTTGTACTTTCAGTTGTTAGATGAAAAGAGGAAAGCAATTTACAAAGTCAAACATTTGAAATTTAAAAACACAGACGTGAGTCACACATGGTTGATCCTAATGCAGTCTCCTTTCATCCCTACGCAGAGACAAGGTTGCCTCATATTTCCTGGTGGTCTTTACTTATAAAGGTCACACTAACTACTGCAGTAACATGTATTGTCCAGTAAACCATTTACAAAATTTTTGCATGCGTTTTCTAAAAATGACTAAGATGACTAAGGTTGCATTTTGAGGCATCCGAGTTTATTTTTTTCAGTTGTGATAATTCCACTTCAAAAAATCAAACAAGTTTTTTTTTCTTTTTTTTTTTTTTTTTAGTTTCATTTTGGTATTTCAATACCGCATTGGGTTTTCAGTGGTCACTCGACCTGTCTCTTCATTGACTGCCCTGCCAACAGTGTTCTCAACAGACCTCTGCCACTTAAAGTTATGGAAAAAACAGCAGAGAACTATGTTGGATATATCAGTCAACTAGGTGTGCAAGACATCCATTTGAAAGCTGCTTTCACCTGTTTGCTCTTAGTACAGCAGCATACAAATTGGCCTCCCATGTTCCTTTCCAAGTGGATACTGTGCACTGAAGGATCATGGAGGCTTCTGCTCTTGCCTCTAGCTTACTTGTTCCTATCCAGTCCCTCCTAACTACAGTACCTCTTTCCTGATTTCCCTTTCAGTCAGTAAACGACCTACTACTTGTTAGGAAATAAAGTAGGAGAGCAGCACCGAGGGTGCTAAGTAGCATCCATCTTCTCTGTTCCAGCTGAACGCCAGTAGCACCCTTTGGGCTGCCAGAAGCAGCAGATGCAGTAGTTCTGCTTCTGTGCTGCAGTTCTGGGCTGAAAGGAGTTGGTGTTCCCTGAGAAGCAGCGTGTGGTGCAGTTAGGCTGTGGGTGAAGTAACTGGAGCGATCAGCTGAGTTGTGAAGCGAATCTGAGCAGCTGTGCTTTTTCAGAGCTTGAAAACTGGAGGAAATATAGGAAGCGCACCTTCACGCTTCGAAGCATGGTGTGCTGCCCAGGAGGACAGCAGGGGATTGGAGTGTGCCCTGTACCCTGAGCCATCGGGACACTTGCCCAAAACAAGAGTTAGTCAGCCCTGGCTACCTGTCTGAAGGCACCTGGCTGCTGGAAGTGGTGGTGCCGTGCCACTCTGCTGTGTCCTGCCAGTCTGCCAGGGGAGCTCTCTGGTATTTCTGCAAATTTACTGGCCTGGCAAGAAAACTGTCAGATCTGCTTCTGAGGGTAGTTTGGGCTGCTGCGTTCTCATAAAGAGTTCTGATTCTGCCAGCTCAGGGTTTCCTAATGGGCAATTATCCTCTTGGAAAATTTCTGAGGAAAAGATAATCTGTCCTGAAACTTAACAGAATGTAGTTCCTGCTGTTTAGTACCTCTGAAATAAATTATTTCATATCATAAAAGATTATAAATACTTTTTTTTTTTAATTTATGGGAAGGAAAAGCTCAGCTTGACAGGTAGAATTCACCTCTAAAATGACGTAAAACATTTTTAAAATGTTATCTTCAAGTTCCATAAATGCACGAAGCATGAGAAAGCGTTACTTTTTAACTTCTGTTTAAAAATACATCCCCCTCTATTGCTACTTCGCACCACCACTCGTTAAAAAATGAGTCTAACTTAAGAGCCAAAGACAGTTTTGAGTCTGTCTTTCAAGCAACTATTCTAGATAGAGAACATTTATGTAAAACAAAAATTATCCAAAAGTATCTTAATTAAGATCAGCTGTATTTGTATTGTGTTCTATGCAGTCTGAAATAATGGGAATACAGCAAGTCAACACTTGAAAATGGGCTTTGTGCGTTTGTTTTTTTTAATTTGCTTTTGTTTGGTGTAACATTTGTTTGCATTTTTGGAGTGATGTCTAGTTTCTGTTGCTGAAGCAGAAAAACAGTCAAGCGAGGATTTTTTTTTAATTACAGTTTGTAGTTGGTCAAGGAGTCGTATGTCGTGTGTTTGTGAGTACAATTTAGAAATATCAGTGTTTTTTCCATTAAAACAAGTTCTTGAAAAATCAATAAAAGAAAACTGGTTTTAGTATTAAAAAAAAAAAGCAAAGCTGTTATATTTTTATTTAGCTGTTATATTTTCTCAGTGATGACAAATCATTAATCAAGTTGTAGTAACTTATTGTTTGAACTTGTGATGTTTGAGTGAAATTGGACTGAGTGATTCTTTTCTGTCGATTCTTACCAGAGAAAAAAGGAACTAGCAGCACTTAGTGTCATTCACAAAATTCATGAAGTTGCATACTGTTAGTGCAGTTACATAATTCTTGTCTTTTCTTGCAGCTTTCTATTGGTTCTTTAGTAGCTATCCTTACTAAAATGCTCTGGCTGTGGGACTGTGATATATTGATGAGAATAGTATAACAAACTTAATTTCTCCAGCACAGTACGTGAAGGGAAGGCGTTTAAGGTGGATATACTTTTAACATCAGCTCTGCTTTAGGACTTACTTTTTTTTTACTCAGTGATGGAAGAATTTACTGCCTTATTATTTTTAAAGAAAAAAAAAGACCATAGCACCTGGTAGAAGACAAAAGTTTCCACTTGTAAGATCAACTTGATTACTCTATCTGCAGCTTACTTAGCCAGCTTGGGGTTGCATTCGAAATTAACTGCCCACTGTTGATTACTGCTTATTCCAGAGATAATTTTCTCTAATACAGTGTTACAGTAATGTTAGAGACCACAAATTCAGTTTATTTTCTTCCAGTTTTTGAAGGAAACAAGGGTTGTAAGATCATGCTTGCGATCAGAAACCTGTTGGCGGGTTTCATTTAAATTTGATGCAGCAGTCGATGCGTTGGTTACGTGAAGTGTGTGGAAGTCTACGCCTGTTAGAGCAAGGCAAAGAAAGTCAGCCATAACCCGCTACGATTAGTGCGACTGGCAGGTGACAATTAGTGGCCATCTGGCCATTTAACACGTGTAGTGGGCCGCCAGGCTGTCTGTGGGTTTCTTGAACCAGTCACAGCGTGCAATGTGTCTTGTTTAGCCAGCAAGCCAGACTACAAAGTGTGGGATATTTTGAGGAGTGCAGGACCTGAGGGTATGGCGGCGGAGAGGAGCAGCTGCTGGGGAATGCTATAAACATTTCAAGCACCTGAGGTTGTGGGGTGAGGAGAGGCTGATAACACGAGATAGACTTGGAGATAAAGCACTCAGCAGGCTGGGGGAAACGTGGGGCTGGAGACAGCTGGAGTGGCGGAGAGTGACGTTGCGTAGTTGACTCCATCGCTTACACCTCAGCTTATCTAACGTGTTGATTAGTCTCTTCAGACAGGGTGGTTGAGCGTTAGTGTATTTATTTTCCCCCTGTGTTTTTCTAGTGCATGAATGAGTGACTTGGTACTTCAGAAGTAGCCCCTCTGATGGAATTGCTAAAAGTCCTCGGCGGGGACCTGCAGGCCCAGCCAGGCAGCTCTGAAATCGCTCCTCTATTTCTTTGTTCTGAGAAGGGCACACCGAAGAGGGGAAGACTGGCCAGCAAAAGAGGCAACTTTTTTCATTAGTCTGGCCACAACTAGGCTTGACGCATTCCTTCTGCCACATGGGGGATGCCCTGCCACCTGCCAGCCGGTTATGTCTGCGCAGAGTGATAGAGCTGGAGGGATCCCATCCCTACCACACCTGGTCGGTCGGCTGGGTGAGCAGCAGCTGGCAGAGGCTGCTCTACGAGATCCTAATTCTGACAAGTCTCTTCATAAGCACCGAAGCAATGTTATCCATATGTGGAAAATCAACGGTTCGTAAGAGAGTTCTTAAATCCTTCGTGGAAGGAACTTCCAAAGGACCTGCCAAAACCAAATCTGACCATAACAAAGAAGGGAAGAGAAAATCAAATTACTTGTTTTGAGTAATATTTATCTGTGTGACTTCAGCTGCCGGAACTTGTATTGCTTTAATAAAAATGCTTCATTAGTGATAAGAAAGCAAGCAATTAACCATCTAAAACTGCTCTGACATACTAAGAGCTTAATCTTTTTGAAACAGGCTACCTGTTTTCACCTTCTGTAGGGTCCCAAAGGTTTTGAGTGGAGAATGGGATATGACTAAAAACAAAATAAAAATGGACGCAATAGGAATTTGTTCTCTTCGGCCTCCCTACCCCAAGCTCCATATCACGATGACGTTGGCTTGCAGTGAAGTATTAGTCAATATTTTTCCACAGGCTGAGAGGCAGACGTTTCAAATCTCTTCCTAGTAGACAGTGTTTACTTTGTGAAATCGCTAGCAAAGTTTTGTTGCTATTAAGTACACTTCCGGCAATTTCAGGAGAAAGTTAAGTGCTTCGTTTTTAAACCTGCTTATTTAAGATCCTTAAAGATTTTTTGAAGAGCAAGATAGGTTTGTGGTAGTTTATTCTACTGCTTGTTTTGCATAAACCCTAAAAGAATTCTTCAGGGCAATCAATGTGGCATTTTGTGAACATAACTTTTTTTTTTGGTAACAAGTGTTTTCAGCTCTCCATTGTTAATCTCATTCCCAAATTCATCCTCCTTTTGTCTGAAATGTGGCTGTTGAATAGAATTCCTTTTGAGCTTCTGAGCCCCTGCAGATGCACGTTTTCTCCCATCCACTCTGAATTTTGGCCATCTTTTAACTTACAGTAAAAATGAAAAATTACCCATTAATTCTGGGTGCTGAACGCAGGCAGCAAATACTCGATCACTTTGTAGCACTGTATAACTTTCCACTCATGATAGCAGTCACATTTTAAGACTTACAGTATACACCAGCTTTTTTTTTTTTTTTAAGTATATCTGCCAAAAATCTTCAATAAGAGTGTTCAGTAAAAAAAAAAACTTCGTATCACCTACTTTGGAATATAAACTATAGCTAGTACAGGCAAAGCACTATCATTTCTGGAAAACGGTCTCCTGTGTGAAGTGCAACCTGATAGAAATGCCTGTAATTATGAAAATGAGGATTGGAAATGCTTTTCTAACACCTCAGATGAATAGGTCTAAGTGTGAAAGCCAATAATCTGCTTTCAGAAGCCGTGCCGTGTAGTGGCTGCTTGCTTCTTTCATTTACTTCTGCCAGTAGCCTCTGCATTAGTCTTAGAACCACGGCTGAATTGCTGTGGTTGATCCAAAAAGACTCTGAAAGCTCAAATCGTAATGATTGATGCATTGCTCATTTTATAGGTGGATGTCCAGATGTGTTAGTTTGATAAGCATGTTTCCATTTCTTTTTTCATTTTTTCAGGGCTATTAAAAAATAACAACAGCAGCAAAACCCACAAAAACAGCTTCATTTCATTGGACAGCTTCATTTTCAGATACATATAGAACTGTTTGGTGGCCTTTCTTGGTGAAGTTAGTATGGAATAAGTAGTTCTGATGTGAAAACTTTTTGTGATTGAAAGTGCTGCTCCATTTTTTTGCCTGAAATTCACACATATAGAAGGAGATCTTCAATATAGTGTCTAATGAGTGGGAGGGGTGTTTTTATTAAAATAGAAACAAAGTTATTGTTTGCTTTGCAAATCAGTGAAATGTTTGTGCCAATGTTTGCTGCTGCTTCTTAGGGACACAGCAGGTCAGGAGAGATTCAACAGCATTACCTCAGCTTATTACAGAAGTGCCAAGGGAATTATTTTGGTGTATGATATCACCAAGAAGGAAACATTTGATGATTTACCAAAATGGATGAAAATGATTGATAAGGTAGGCTCTAAATGTTTTTTTCATTTTTTTGTTTGTTTTGAGAAGCTTTTTCTCAAAGGAACGCTATAAGACTTTTAACAGTATATGTGTAGGATTATTAAACTAACGACTGCTAATTTATGTTAGATTCTTTTAGGAGGAATTTAATAATTACGTGTTTTGTTGCAAAATGGTTGTCAATTCCTGCATCCTCAGACTGGAATTGTCCTAGTTAGAATTGCCATTGGAGATCTGTAACATCATGCATTTGCCTATGCACTGGGGTATGAATAAATGTTGTATTTTGGTCTGTGAAATAAGTCACCGTGTTCACTCATAAACAAACCGGAACAACAACTGTTTCTCAGTTAATGTTTTAAAATTGGTGTTTAAAAATTGAAGTTGAAAATTCTTGAAATGTTTCGGAAGTACTTTGCCATAATGAACTGTGTAGGATGAGTCCATATATAGTAAAGGAATTGCCCTTTTTGTTGTTAATATTGTGTTGGCATTACAAAGTCTTATCTTTCTAGGTTTAGTTAATTAAAATGTTTTACTTGCAGTATGCGTCAGAAGATGCAGAGCTTCTATTAGTCGGAAATAAACTGGACTGTGAAGTTGATCGAGAGATTTCTCGACAGCAGGGAGAAAAGGTAAGAACAAGTATAAACAGATTTTGAGTTACAGCTATAATCAAAACTGCTGTGACATTGTTGCTGAGAGTCTGTGGCTGTTCTTGTTCCAACTGTTAGGCCTAAGGAACATACTGAGTGAGAGTGGTGATGTTCTGTAAAAATCCATATGATATTTACTACTTTTTATACAATGTGCAATTACATGCTTTCTTACTGGAGCTGGATGGCTTTGCTGTTTAGAGAAAAAAACAAAACCTACAGATCTGATTGTTGGCCCCAGTACACGGTAGTGTAGATGATACCCGTCTTTGTCAAGTAGACTCTGAAAAAGGCTATAGTAAAGACTTGAAGCATAAATAGCGATATGCCCATTCAGAACATCTTTGTCTTCTTCCAGACATTTGCTTTTCAGTACTATTTTAGGTTAGGCAAGAGTGCTACTCAATTCCTTAGCTCATCTTTGCTTTCATGTTTTTTTTGTTTTCTTCCAACTCCAAAAGTACATACACTTTCATACATTTGAAAGTTAAGAATTTTTTTAGAGAGTCAAGGCTGATTCTTTTATCTGTACTCCCGTTTTCTGCATTTAATAATAAGGTTGAGAATGAATCTTCTGAGAAGTTATTACTCTGTGGCAATCTGCAGTAGTCCATGTCAACTGAAGACATGAATTTCTCAGATTTAAGTCTGGAGAAATGTAACACACTTTTCCATTAAACCAATTCTAAGTGAAAATCAGCTATATCTGGCAATATTTGCTGTACCTTAGAGATTCAGGATTATTAGTTGAATTCAAGTTCCTTCACAGATTTCAAGAAAAGTTTTTAAAGGTTTTATGAGGAAAGTATAGTTGCTGTTTGTTGCTGTTTGTGTAGTTACCTTATTTTCTCTTCCATCAGTTTGCACAGCAAATAACTGGGATGCGGTTCTGTGAAGCAAGTGCCAAGGATAATTTTAATGTGGATGAAATATTTCTAAAACTTGTTGATGACATTCTGAAAAAGGTAAAATACTGAGGTGGTAGTTTCTGTGGCTACATAAATGGTCAGAGTTTAAATACTGAATCACTGATTGTATTTATTGGGAGGACATGAAGGGTAAGTGCACACTGTCAGGAGAGGTTAATACGTAGTGGGCATGATGCAGTTTACAGACTGCTGTATGTTTCACTTAATACTGATGTTGAATTTGGTAAGCATCTGCTCCTATTTGCTATGCTTCCTATTTCCTATAACTTCACTTACATCAGTGGCTGACTGTACATTTGCCTGCTTTCATGTGCAGGCAGTTCTCTTGTAATGTGTCATTATTTTTAGAAAGTGACTTTATTTCAACAGGGTCTTGTAACTTCTTTCTGAAAGACGTTGTTAACACAACTTGCTTTAATGTGGTTCACTAATTAATAAGAACTAAAAATCCTTAAATGGAGGCTTTGGGTGACTGTGAACTCTTGAAACTATCTCATCCTGCTGAGTTCTGTGCAGATGATTCTTTACAGGTGATTTTTTCTTTTCTTTAAGATGCCACTGGATGTTATAAGAAATGAGTTGTCCAACAGTATCCTGTCCCTGCAACCAGAGCCAGAAATCCCACCAGAACTGCCTCCTCCAAGGCCACATGTCCGTTGCTGTTGACTTGTTGCTCCATACAGAGTGAAAAATAGGAGTGGGAGGGTAAAGAAAGTATCTATAGTACTCTGCACTACAATCATTTGGCAGTTTCTTGTTGCACTTTGTTATTCGAGTCAGAGCTACACACTAACTTGTAAATATGCAAATATGCAATCCTGTGTAGGATTCAGCTATATAACATTTAATTATTACCCCTCTCCCTCACAATGATGTTTCATTCATTGCCCCAGTGTTATAAATACTGTACAGTTGGTTGGGATTTACCACACTTCCAGTTGAGGAGGAGGAGAAGTTAAATCTGTACCTATTCTTGACATAAATGTTGTAATAGTTCTTGTTATTATAAACAGGCAGGCAGAAGCTCTTCTGGTATGAAGATAAGTATATGGTGCTTTGCTAACTATTTTAAAGACAAATTTTTTAAAACAGAGGACTTTATGTACAAAGCTTCCATAATCAGCATTATGTTTCATTTTAATGTAGTGAAAACATTTTTGGCTGTAGCATCCTCTGCTGACTGGATTTATTGAAAGCTAAGTTTAATTTTTGGCAGTCTTATTTATTTTGTTTAATGCTGAACCCTTTCTTTGTGTACTAAGACATCACATCTGGTGCAGATCTAAGATTGCACTCTCAAATTGCATATATAATTTTCTGCATAAGCATAAACTTAATTGCAAGAATCAATAAGTTTAAATAAAAGAATGGAGATATATTCAAGCTCTAAAAGAAGGTATAAAAAGCAATGCTGCTGTCCTAGACAAATTCTTTAAAAAAAAAATATTAAGGTAATGCATTTTCCTGTGTTAAGGAATATATGTGTGTATTTGTCTGGACATCTGTAGGGTTGGGGGAGGGGAAATTAAGGTGAAATGATTTTCTTTCCTAATGGTGGAAAATATTCCCATCAAGCAAATACTGTGTTAGGTTTTTGTCTGATAATGAATTTGTGAATTATATCTTTGGTATATCTTTTATTAAAATGCACTGTTTAGTTTAGCTGTGGTAAATCAGTAGTTACATATTTGAATAACTTGGTGTGTCCTGAATGTTGTGGTATTGAAAAACATTGTGGTCTTTCTAAACTAATGAAGTGCAAATAAAATTTTGTATTTATGAATGACAGTGGAACTGCACCTGTTATTAGAATGGCAAGTATCAAATGATGGGTAAAAGGTAAAATCTAGAATATGGAACGACTCTTGTTTTAATTTCCGTACTATTTAACTTTGACAGTTCCTTTAGGTCTAGTTAAAAGAGCAGCAAGCATTAGTTGTTCACCTTGATACTTGCTGTCTTGAGATGACCTAGCCCAGCCGATATCTTCAAGTAGCATGTGACTGGTTGTCATGCTATCTTAGCAGGTGGTTGCAAAACTATTAATTACACTGGCAACACAAATATTAACCAGTCTTTTTCACACTACAGCTTCTCTACTTCTCATTCTCTGGTGCTGGAACCATTTTGTCACCTTTACCACTCCTCTAGCCAAAACACTGGCACTGAACAGTAAGCTATACCACTGCCTGAAGCAGCTTCTCTGTGTTTTATGGAAGGAAAAAAGACACACAGAACTGTAAACATTTTAAAAAGTAATAATAAAATTTTTGATCCCTTATTTTACTGAGTGAGCTCTGACATTCTGAATACAATACCATGCAGGTCTTTAGCACATTTTGATTTAGACTTACAGATTAAGGAAGCATGGTTGATATTTGTGCTTATGTCTTCTGCCACCTTGTGCCTAAACAGTTTGCTTTTTTACATAGTAAACTTATGGTTTACTATCATATTGATAAGATGAAATCAATTTCTAAAGCACTTGTAGGATTTCTGATGACACTGTGGGCAATAGCAGGGAAGGAAAATTTATGGAAACCGAGTTTTAATTTGACAACCATTCTATTTTAGCTGATTTGTTTTTATATGTACTTAGAAACTTGTGATTTTTTTTCCTGCAGTTTTTGGATTTAATAAAAATTAAGAAATCTGACTTAGATAAACTTTCTTCTTGTAATTATGTTCTGTTTGTATGTAGGTAAATTGGGATTCCAGTCTCTTGTATCAAAAATGAAAAATCATTGCATTTGAGAGACCTATTTACGTAAGAGTGCTTGTATGTACTTATTCATTGGAAATCATAAAAAGTTCAGGAAACTTGTTTGCTTCAGATCCATTATGATATGATCCTAAAGTGGGTTTTGTCTCCTAATTTGTTCTCCGCAACTTTTACATGAGTCAAAGTTCATTTACATCCTAGCAAGCATTTGCAGTGTGGCATGGAAGGATGGGTGGGGGGGGAAAATATTATTGCTTTCCATTTCCTCATACAGAAGTTCATCTGTCAGCCCAACCCTTGTTGACCTCCTGTGATGGACTGTTAGAACGGCCTGCACAACCATTAAGAGATCACAGGAGGAAAAAAAGGGAAGCTAACTAGCTGCAGTTGTAAATCTGTTCTAGCTTGTGCTAGCAGATCATGGTTCTTCAGGAGCCGTGGTTAGAAGTAACCCATTTCTGTGCTCCGAGGTGTTTGTGGAAATGGTTTCCTTCTAATACCAAGCCCAACATGCTTTACCAATACACTTGTCAGATGCTGCTAGGTCCACTAGTCCCTGGCAGTTTCTTCACGCTGACAAAAATGCACAGCAGTGTCTCTTGATAATCTAGCATAGCAATCAGAAATCAAAGTGTCTGAAATAGGATAGTAACGTCTGCTCCAAAGTAACAGTGGTTTCCTGACTTTCATGAAAAAATGGTAGGTGGGTCATGGCCATGTAAAGGTGTTTTGCCACTGATTTCAGTGCAGTTAAGATTTAATCCAGTAAGTGACTGAAATGGCATAACTTCAGTGGTATGTCCAGTTAGCACTGTCTTCTACCAAAAATTAAGTTCATCTCTATCAAGAGACTGATGTGATACTCGATTGTTTCTGAAGAGTTTTAGATCTGCCTATAATGGACATTCAGCCGGTGGGCTGAGTTACCAGGTCATTTCTTTATAGATGAATAGAAGGAAAGTAGGAAGGCTGGAAGTTTTTCTTTTGTGTAGTAGTGAGTCACAATACAGAAAAAAATGAAAAGTGTTGGCTTACTAGCATATCTTCATTTACTCAATAGGTGTCATGGCTATTTTCTCAGGACTTGTACGGTCATGCTGTGTGTGCTGCAGGAGCAGTGGCGGTTGCTTTTCCTGCTCACCAGATCTTTTGCCTCTTCAGAACAGAGATACACAGCTGATTTCAGCATTTGCTACCTCTAAAGAAGGAGGAAGAGAAGGTGGCAGAAGAAAGGACTGAGAGTTTAAAGCCAGGGTATGGTGACTTTCTAAAGCAAACTTAGGACTGCGTGTTTGCCATTGCTGTACGCTTCCATGTTTCTTCATTTATGTCAATGCTTAATTTATGTCATTCTACTGAAGGGGTAGAAGTTTTTGGCAGTGAAGGGTTTGCCTTAATTGGTTTGCCTTTTTGTCGTTATTATTTGTGAAAGTGATGCTGTGAACTGATCACTACCTGAAGTGCTAGATTTAAACAAGACTGGAAATGAAGTAGGTCTAAATGTGTGAAGAATTTCTTGCGAATCCAGTTAGCTTGGAAGCCAATAGTTATCTTATGGACTACTGTTGTAAGTTGTCTGAATGGAACATTGTGATCCTTTTGTTCGATGCCTTTACCCCTCTGTGTGTCAAAATCTCAGCGAAGTGGGGAGGTTTATAGCAGCTCCATTTCTGAGGTGGGAAGGTTGATAGGAAAAGTGGAGTACAGCAATGAAGCTAGTTAAGAAAGAACGTGAACAGAAACTTTTGCCTGAAGAGGAATAGGGAATGCGGATCATTTCCAGCTTGGTTACTTTCCTGTATTGAGAATTCATTCACACAAGCTCATCTCTGCTGCTGGTGAATGAAAGAAAGGGATTGCTCCAACCAGCATGAAGTTCTCCCTTCTTGTGTTTGTTTTTTATTCGGTGCAAATAGTAGTAGTTGTACTGAAGCAGAGAATCCTATTCCTGCAATGAAAACTGCTCATTGCCATACTATTGGCAGGTATAGTTACTTACAGGAGAGAAGGTAGAAATCTTTGCACTCTATCTTTCAAATTACTAATCCTGTTTATAAAGGCTCTTGACTGTGCTGATTGCAGATCTTCCTTTTAAAATGGTTTAAATGGATCAATTCAAAATGTTGATTAGGTCTTAACTTTGTGTGTGTGTGTGGAAAGATGTAAAACCACTGCCCTCTCATTTTAAAAATGTTGATTTAGCCTTGTCATAACCAGTCGCCAGAATGACTGCATTAAATGTAGGGTTTATTCACCTATAACTGTGTTCTTCTTTATATTTCAAATAGCCGGGGTATGATAGTGGTATCCTAATAGGTACACTGGTCCTGAATGGGAGCTACAAATATGTCAAAGCGCCAGAGTTTATTTTAGGCTGGAACAAGAAGTTTTCAGTACTGTGGTTTTTTGCAGCGTAGCTTTGTTTTTTTTGTTAGGGGCAGAAGCACTGATGGAAGTTGTCCATTAGGGGTCACTGAAGCTCCGTCAAGGAAGAAGTCAGAGACCTCTGCTGTAGGGTTAGCTGCTGCTGCTTTCTTCCTGCTCGGTAAACGTCTGTTGCCCAAACTCCTTTTTCAGAAGCAGCAAATGAAAGTATAGTAGTAGTGAATAGCTGAGGGAACTGAAAACATGCCTAAAGAAATGCATTAGCGTGTTGCATTGATACCAGGAAATAATTATTTGAATGTTTAAAAATAGAATATTTTCTTTCTGTATTCAAAGTTGTGTATGCTTAGGCATCATCTTTGATAGAAAGGATACTTTACCTAATTTCTAGTGATCTGTATGATAGATGTAACTTGTTTAGTTGTACTTCTTGAGTGACTACTTCTATAACTTCTTTAAAAATCATCAAGATTTCATACCCACTTGAGCCTTTATTTTCTAATAAATGAATTGAAACGTGCCCCGCCCCCACAATGTGATTTATACTTCTGTATTATGACTCCTAATAGAAACACACACACACACACACACACATTGTTTTAGAATTGCCTCTAAAACCTGTTCTTTATGCTACTAACTTGATTAGGTGTTCTTGCATGAAATTGTTTGTACTTCCAACTCTGGCCACAATATATGTGAATGTTTCTGGTGAAGGGTGTTAACCCTTAAAATCACAGAGGGCAAATTTTGATTTTTAGAGGCATTTCAGAGGTCCAGTTGTTTGTTTAAGGATGTTGTTCTCTCATAGAAGATCACAGGTTCAATGCTATTAAAACAAATTTTTTTGTCGGTCTGGGTAAGTGCCAGCTCTAACAGAAGAATCAAGCTTCCTGTGGATCCCAGCACATAGGAAACATTTAGATCTTATTTTATTTATAATCCTAATTTTGTATTTCCTGAAGAGGATTTTGATCTCTCAAAAATGAGAATTTGTTTGGTATTGGCTATGATTTTTTTCTTATGAGGAAATGAAGATGTCTTTTAGATTAAAATTGTTGTTTTCCTTTTAACCCAGAGTCCTTTATCCCATTCTTTAAATGTTGCGCATAGGAGTTGTAAAATCTACCATGTGTGCCCCAGTGCTCTAGCACTCACAGTCCTTCAGACACCTTTGCTAGCTGGGTCTCTAAAAGCTGGCTAGTACTCAAGCAACCAGTCAGTTTTCTTTCTCAGGGACGGTGACGAAAATTCCCAGTAGCTACGTGAGCACAGGCCTTATGGAATTGTACAGGCTTGCATTAAAAGTGGGGAAGAAGGCAGTAGGTCAACAAAAATCCATTACCTGCCAAATTATAAAATGACTTTATACTACAAGCTTCTGAACATAGTCACCACACTGTGGAAGATGCTGCAGCTGCTGCTGATGGGGTTTCTGGTGGGATGTCAGGAGGAGGACGAAGTCCAAAGAGCTCTGATGACCACCAGAAAGAGGAGACAAACATCCATATGCAGCCAGTGGTGACCCACACATAAGGGAGTGGCTTCCTTTGTTCCAATACAGTTTTGAATTTTTTAAGAACGAGGAATTGGAAGGGATGGCTCAGACTGCTTTAACTCAGTCCCCCATGATTATAGACAAACGTAAAGTTAAGTTGTTGTTTTTTTCCTCATTGCCATCCCCTAATAGACAAGGATTAAAATAAAGTACATTTTTTCCCAACTGCACAGGACAACTGGATGATACTTCTGCTGTCCCTCACCTGAAGTATCTTAATATCACAATGGATTTTTCTTCCAAGAACCAGTCTGATCAATTGCTTACAGTTTTGTAGACCCATGTGGGTTTGATACCTGCAATGTACTGTGGTTTTACTGTGTAACTATATGCTAGGGGAAAAGTGCTTCTCTCTAGTTTGGATCTATAAGCTTCTAATTCACTTCATTCCCCATCTTTCTCCTAGTGGAAGAAACAGTGAACAATTGTTTCCATTTTACCTTTTCGAAGTGACCTGTAATTTTAAGATCTCTTAGCAAGTTTTTCCATCAGTCATATCTTTTCTAGTCTTGACAAGTCATATCTTCAGTTGTTCCTGTTATTGAAGTCGTTTCATTCTTTTAAGTATCCTTACAGCTCTCCTCTGTACAACTATTTTTACCTTCTTTTTTTCAAGAAGGCTAGGATTGCTTTCAGAAATGTGTTTTCAGCATATACGTACAGAACAGCTTTTTATCATTTAATCAGGAATTTATTCTAAAGAGTACTGCTTCTTTTATCCTGTGGCATCTTAGAGCCTTCAAGGAGGGACATGGCTGAGTGGCTTTGGTAAATCCAGGTAGATTACATCAAGTGGATCTCCCTTTTCATGCGGTCTGTGATGGCTGAATATCACAGATATTAATAGATCCCCAATATCATTTTATTACATGTCTTCCTTGATTACAGGATTTACCAACCACCCAAAATCAGCATCAGTCTGATGAGCCTTAGAGAGCTCTACTCAGTGGAATTTGCATGGCAGTACAGACAAGATAAAGGAAAGCACAGGCAGGTTGCACTGTTTCTGCCGGTTTAAAAAGCAGATTGAAAGCATTTTAAAAGCAGTGCAAATCTCCATGCTGACACACTTAAAAGTTTAAACTTACTCTTGCTGATCTTGCATGATTAGCATTGTTCTAAATAGAAATCCATAACAAAATTACTCACCTTCAGAGGTTCCTGTGAATTCTATGCATCCATACAAATTATTTGATAACAACAAAATAAATCTTAATTGTAATCAGTTTCTTACTTTCAGAATCCTGTTATGGACAAAAAGGGGAACATACCTCATATACAAAGCCAAGAATTTATTGTTGGCCTAATTGCAAACCTTTTTTAAAATAAAATGCAGTTGCTGTGATTAGTCCAGTTACTATATTTCACTGTCCTCATCATATAACTAATTCAAACTACATCTCTATTTAAAAAGTCAATTTAAACTTGCACAAAAACACATGAGCACATGCAGACTCACAGGGTAGAGTGATACTAGTGGTGGGGTTTGCTCTGGTTCTTTATCAGGAGGTGTGTGTTGTTGGTGACTTCTTCACCACCCTAGGTTACACTGGTGGCTGTTTTCACATTTCATACACACTGGCACGTTGTGTCCTTTCTTAACTGGTCTGCAAGCGTCTTACAATATACAGTGCATTTTGCATGTGTTGGATTCTTCTTCACTGTTACTCCTGGAACTTATTTTGTTCTTATCTGTACTTCTCTTTCGTTGACTAGTGGCGCATACTTACATCCTGAGCATTATCCTGAGCCCACTCTGTCATCCGCCCAGGCCTGTGTTTGTCTAAATCACGTCCAGGGCCTTCACTTGGGAGGCCTGTGCTGTCATACCTTGCCTCTGTGTAACTGCAATGTTCACTGTATCATTACATATGAATCCTTAATATTTCTTTCTACATGGAGACGTTAGTGATGTTTATTGTATAAAAATCAGTGTATCACATGGTTCAAATAAGCTTAAGTGCACAGACTGGGTAGTAGCTGTCTGATCACTAGAAAAGCTGTTTTGACATCTGAACAAGCTAAACCAAAGTTTCCAGTCGGGCTGAGACAAGTTCAGCCAAAGCCTGCCAAGCCTCAGTTGTGATGCCTTGCCCAAAAAAGCACCCAGGAACTCCATGAGCCTAAACAGCGTGGTCTCAAAAAGTAAGGGAAGAAGTGCCTAGAAAATGCATCCAAAATACCCTGCACCCCTTTTTTTCTATCCCAGAAAAAGTCTTATGTCACAAAAACTGAAATGATGATATATTAACAGGCAAAATATAAGAACTACACAGAAAAGCTCCTGAGCAGAAAAACAAAGTGTGTGTGACTTGCCTTAGAGAGATGATGGCTTGAAGAAATCGTAAGTCTCTTTAGCACTCACAGTTGCTCTTCAAAAACACTTGAGGATCTGAGAGGTCCTGGAAAGTTATATTCATGTCCATCTCTGATCTTCAAAAGAATAAGAGGAGAACCTGAGTCAAGTTGACCCAAGTCAAACATCTGATTTAAGAGACAACATCATTTACAACAAAACTGTCAGTGAAAAAATCATGTTTTAGATCCTCTGTCAGTTCTTGAAAGGTGTCATCAGATTAAAATAGGAGAAAGTGGTATATGCTTATATATGCTGTGACTGCTATGTCAATCTGAACAAGTAGCGAGGTCCAAAGTGAGCAGATCCGTGTGCACTTGGTGCTGGGGCTCTGCCCCAGGCACATTGCTAGGGAAGGGATTGCTTTGCACTTGGTGTGGTCTGGCTCCCTTTCCCTTTTCTCTTTCCTTTTCCTTTTCTCTTTCCTTTTCTTGTTTCCTGTAGAAGAAATCCGTTTCCTCCAACACAACTCTACCACATGAACTCTAGTGCAGTAAGAGGGGATGATCCTAATCTGAATTGAAATACTCCCATCGGCATGTCTTCTACGGGATCAGAACCCTGGTGATGAAAGGTCTTAAGTGGCATTTTGTATTTCCTGGAGCATGTTCTACTAGCAAAGGGAGAAAGAAACAAATAGGGACTGGAACCAGGAAAATAAACAAAACCAGTTGAAGAACGTGAGAAGAATATGAAGTCACATAATAAATGCACTCAACCAAATATTGAGATGTTTCCGCAAGCACAGTGATGAGATACGTAATGTAGCAGTAAGAGGCCAGGGTCATCTATACTTAAATTATATCAAGCTTAAAAATGCAAAAGCTCTATCCAGAGGCTTGGGAAAAATACATTGATGGTTTAATGGGAGGGAAAAAAAAAGAAAAGAAAAAAAAAAGACACAATGTAAAAAGACAAGTGTCCTTAAAACTAAATCTCATTTTGCTAGCTCCAGTCCTTATTTGTCATGTCTTGATCTCTGTCACTACAGTTGGAGCAAGATGTACTAGGCTATATAAAATGTAACCAAACACCTTGAATTATGACTCTGGGAGGCAGGGAGGAAAGCAAGATCTGATTCTGTGGTGAAACCATCCACCAGAACATGCTTTTCAGTGCAAAAGTAACAGTTGCATTCTATTAACTGTAAACTGTAAACCTACGCTTACATAATATTGTAGTTATTGCCACTGTGTTCCTGATCGTTTGCGTTTCTTTAATTTCTGCACGTGCTGCTTTATGCATGTTCCCTTTTGCTACTTTGCTACTTGTTGTCTGTGCGGAGATGCCTTTTTCTTAAGCGTGCAGGATTATCTCTTAGCACTATCTAGCACTGGGTGGCATTTGCATGCTACTCTTACTCAATTCAATTACTGGCTGTCCACAGGGCGGTAATTGCAGCTTCAGGAAGCTAAGGTTAATGAGTAAATTGAGTTTTATGTCTTCCTGGGTCATAAGATACTGAAAGATAAAATGTGTTTGGATAGAACAGATTTAAATTGTTGCAGTTGTGCTAGGCTGTGCTAGGAGCCCATAAAGAAAGTTTAGGTGTCTGCTGAAATTTAAAATATTGCTGATAATAGTGCTAAAAGGAGGATGGAGGAGAGATATTGGGACCAGTTAAACCTTTTTTTTCCCCATTAATGCAAACACCATGCAACGAAGTCAATAAGACAAGGAGGATTACAGGTTTTCTGCAATAACATCAACTTTCGCATGCATTGCACAACTCTAAATAACTTGAGTAAGTAACTGTTAATGTTTGAGAGAGAAAAGGCTTACAAGAGGGTTTTGACTCAGGTGGTAGACAGTTGCCTCCAGGTTCCTGCCAATATCTGAAGAGGTCAGAGAGCAGTTACAGAGGCACAGAATGGCTGAGGCTGGAAGGCACCTCTGGAGGTCATACCTGCCCTGTTTCACTTGGGGCATTCCTTGCCTTGTGCTTTCCTTCTTCCTTTACATCCCAGCTGCCTCCTTTTGAGTGGCTTCAGTGATGGTGACCAGAGGGAGCTGGGCCTGTTGCCTTCCTCCTCTGCGTACGAGATGCATCTGGTCAGCCTGATCTTTGATCTCTCTTGACAGCTCTTCATCAGAAAGCACATCTCAGTCATAGTTAGCACCTTGACCTCTCTCCCCAGCACGTGGCCCATCGTGTCCCCTTCTTTCTCATTTAACTCCATGCTGCAAAGGAAAAGGCTGTTTTAGCAAAAGCTTGCAAGCTCAGTAACCATTTATATGTACTTGAACTGCTCAGTGTGTTTGGCCGCTCTTGCTTCTTGCACTAGGCAAGAGAATTAGAGGAGCATCTGGGGAGAAAACAAAGAGAAAATGGAGACTGGATATGAGTACATCACCGGTAGATTGAATTTAGATGAGAGTGGAATTGGGGGAGCAAAGGGAGAAGAATTGCGACTAAAGAAGCAGATATTAATGAGATACTGGAACGGGAAATTGTGCTCATTAGTATTAAACCAGCATTGTCAGCCTGTCAGATCAAGCGGGGGTGATGCCTACTTTGTCAGCACCAGCTGAGCTGAGCTGAGCTCCTGGTGTGCCCAGATGAGCCATCAAAGCGGTGTCTTGCCAATCAGAAACAGTAGCAGAGCACCGTGCAAGCTGCACACAGGCATGCCCCAGCACCTACAAAACAGGGTTAACAGGAGCCTCCAGAGCACTGGTGGATGTCAGAGCATGAGGCTTTATGGGATTTCAGCAAGGGAGGATAAATTAGGGATTGTGGGGCAGGGGAGAAGTAAATCGGAAAATTGTGTAAGAGGCATGTCTTGGGAATATGGAGAGGACAAAAGTGGTGAGAAAGTTCCAATGGAGCATTGTAGAAATGGAGGTCCTGTGGAGTACAAGTAGGAGGCAAGCAGCCTGGGGTGGGATGAAAACTGTTGAAATGGGAGGAAAAGGATTAGAAGGGGTGGAGAGGGATGGGTAAAAAGGAAGAAAGAAGCAGACACTGAAATGGAAGAGAACCACTGGAACAAATGTTGATACTATTAAGAATATACTCTAGGTCTTGCCAACAAAATTATTAGTTTATCACTGGAAGCATCTTTCAACTAGAATTTAACTGTACTTACTTTTGTTGTTTCTGAAGTATATATGTAGGGCTAGACCTCTACTTTTCTTAAAACTGTGCCAGTAACAGTAGCAAAACCTCTTTTTCTAGCATTGCAATATTTGACTTGACATCCCATCTGCTGCACAAGACAGCAGAACTGAAAGGGAGCTGGATTAATGTAGATAAGTATTTTCTGCATGGGATAAACCTACATAATGCCATTACATTACACCTTCTTATTCCTCCCCTGTGGATACACAACCACCTAAACATATGTGAAACACTGTGAAAATGTTGATGCTAATCAGAAGGGCCGTGTCCTTGACCATTCACCTCTGGCAGAGCCATAAGGAATTCCTCAAATTCTGCACTGGAATTATAACTGCATTTTCTCCCATTTATTTGTATTTTATGGTACTACAACACAAAGAAAAAGGTCTCTCTTGGCCTTTCTTTGCCCCGCCCCCCCCTTTTTTTTCTTAATTTCCAGATAATATTGCCTATATTTCACAATTCTCTTAGCATGTGGTCAGATGAAGGTGCTCTTTCTTAATGACTAGTAGTTATTTTCTAATAAACTTAATATTTCCATATCTTAGATGGATGTTGCTAAGGGAATGACTACATGAGTGCTTGCAGCTGTGTTCAAAACATAGTACAGCCAAGCACGGCCGTATGTGTTACACACCCAAAACTCAGTTCCAAACAGTGTTGGGGCTGCATTTCAAGAGCTCATTTTAGTTTTAGACCTCTCCATGAAAACCAGAATTCTTGTTTTTGCATGACTAGTCAATGTTAAGACCCAGCTATAAGGCGACTTTCCTCCCACTGAAACTGTGGGTGGAGATCTGGGTTCACAGCCTTACTAACTGTTCTCTGTTCTTGGCCAAAGAAGAATGGATTGGGATCGGGATCCTGAACCTGCTAAATAAGCATTTAGTAAGGTTCTGGTTTTGTCGTTATAGACACAAATTTCAGATCTGGGGTACTGACATGTGCGGAGCTCTTTCTAAGGCTATCTGTGATTATATTAGCTCATGACTGTAGTCCTGAAGAGAGTGTAATTTCATCCTCATATTTCAAAAGGTTAATCTCTTCTCATTAGCAGTAAGAGGTCACATCACATGGTTAAAAAGTAAATAAATAACATATATCTGAAATTCCTACTTGTGAGCAGTGGAAAAATGGAGTGAGAAGGAGTCATCGCGCCATACACTTAACTCATCTAAATCTGAGTGCTTAAATCATGTTCCTACACCAAGTACTTCTCAGGAGAGAGATCTCGTCTCGTTCACTGTTAGGAAAGTCAAGAGAGATTGTGCTCATAATTGATATATCAAAATATTTGATTGTATTTGATTATGTATCAAATAACTTTAAAGGGGCTGTGAGTATCTCTTCTTCTTCCCAGTCTTCAACTTCTTAAGCTGCTAACTTACTGATCCTGCTGAACTTTCAGAAGTACACCAGAATGTCTTCTCTTGGGCCCTAGATAAAATATGACCAACAAAGAAACTTCAAGAAACACAAAAAGGTGATTTTTTCAGGAAAAAATCCAGAGCTGAAGAGAAGGAGCTGCAGGCGGGCCCACAGCCACAACAGGAGCTGCTATGGCGGGAGCTGAACTCTCAGCCCACGTGAACTGTCAAAGCTTAAGTAGCAAAACTGGCCGTGTGTTTAATAAATGGGCTGAAGGACCGAAGAACATGAGGTTTTGAAGACTTAACTACAGACAGTCTAATTGTGGTGGAGGAAATGATGTATTTCCATGAGGGAAAGGCACGATTCTGGCAGAGCCAGGGAAGAGGTACCACAGAAAGGGCTGCCGAGCCCAGGGCCCATCCAAGCAGGTGCCAGCGTTTCATGTGGGGCTGTCAGGGACCCCATGCTGCTGCAGCTTCACTGCTGCTGGCTTCAGCAGCCCCAAGGCCGCAGAAACCTTTCATCTGGCTCTAGGTAGATGAAAGCCACTGCAAGTATACCTAGCCGCGCTTGTAATGGCAGCTTGGATTACAGCACAGGTATCTTGTAAAATAGAAGATCTCGACGACTGATGTTGGGATGTGGTTATAAGAATTACAGGTTTTCCCAAAAGCACCAAGGAAAACAAAAACAAACCAAATGAGAAACCCATTGATTCTTCTGTTCTAATCCTGGTGACCAGCTGCGTCAAAATACCTGCCAGGAGCCAGTCCACAGTAAAGGAAACCCCATGTGCTGGAAGCTTGAGTTCGGTGAGTCGGCAGGAGGCGTCGGAAACCTTCGCAGATGAGAAAGGAGGTAAGGAATGTGGCACTGGCCTCATTGCTTTTCCTTTGGCAAATGACTAGCTCTCAGAAAGCATAATTAAGGTTCTGTCTTTAAAATGAGATTTCTGTTTGCTCCCTAAGGTTTAAAAATAGCGAAATGATTTCAGCAATTGATTACACTCTCAGCTAAATTAAAGCATGGAGGAATTAGAAGTTGCTTGTGTTGGTTTCACTTAGTAATAGACTGTCCTTTTCTTCTCGCCCTTGCAGCAGGACACTGCCTTCCCAGCCAGCTGCAGCATGCCAGAGCGGCCAGCCACCCACCAGTGGTGCATGGTGCTCAGAGTAAGTTTTCTGATGCTTTTTGATTTTTTTTTTAATATTTGGGGCCCTTAGACCAGTTTTACCCATGGGCCTGCACCACCAGACTTTTCTTGCCTATGTGGTCTTGTGAAATGGAAACCATTTGGCCTTTATGGACATTTTTCACAGCACTTTAACTTGGCTGGCTCCAATGGAAATCCTCTAGAGTTGCACTGCTGTGACCTGAACCAGGCTCAGGGGGTCTATGTGTGTGGGTTATGCATTGCTTCAATGTATGTGGGCAGTGTTGTCCTCTGACTCAGAAATATCTCGGTCATGGGGAAAAAAATAATATAACACATAACAATTCACAGACATCACCTCTTTAATGTTGCCCGACATTTGTCTTAAAACAATGGATTGGAGAAATTGATATTGGATGTACTGGATATTAACATTAAAAGATTTATCATTTGTCTCCAGTGAATGCCATGAATGGCAAACCCATGTTTTATCGCTGTATACTAATTGGGCATCCATGTGATTAAATACTCCCTAACTCAAAAGCATATCACCTGCTCTTGATATGACAGCGGTAACAACATATCTGTGTACTGTGATTCTGGCACAGTTTCAGCCCTTCCACAGAACTTGAATCGTGACCATATATCCCAGTTAGCTTAGGCTTCAGGCTCTAACTCACTGTGAGTAATGAGGAGAAAGCAATTTGATTAGCTGGTGGAGCTGACTACAAGGCACCTTCGTTACAAAGGAGGTAAAAAAAGGAATAAAGCTACGCAAAAAGGATTAAAGGTATAATAGCAATAATAGTATCAAGCTGCATAACAAAGAAAAATGTTTGCATTCAACTGAAACTAATATTTAATAGATGGCACAGTGATGTCCATGGCTTTGTATTCTTCTGTTTTAATGATCTTTACCACAGCTGGAGGTCCTTTGTCTTGTCCCTTTCTCCTGACATCAGCTGGAAGAGAGGGAGATTAAAACAAGGGTAATTTCCCTACGGTCACTGCTTGGCACTGTTTCTGCTTTGCTCAGCAGTGAAGTGAAGTTTAAAGGATGAAGTGCTGTCACTCAAACTGATTTTTCCCTCCACCCTTTCTTACCAGGGTTAACCACTCGGCTGGTCACCAAGGAGACGCGTGGCTCCCTTGCCCATCTTATTGCCACCCTACAGCCTCATATTGAGAACGTCACCATAATCTCATTAAGGGGTTGGATTTGCCATTGAAGCTTGAATTCCCATAACAGGAGGGGAGTGGACTAATGCAATTAAACAAATTAGCGTTTTGAGCCATTGCATGATATTTATCTAATGCCATCAGAAAAGACGAGGTAGTTTTCTTTCTCTGATGGAAATGTTAACAAAAATAAAATAAAATGCCCCAATAGCTTTCCCTTATGTTACGTTCAGTGAAATACTGCAGCGGTCTCTCAGCTGTAAAGGCCTTTGCATATGTAAAGATAATTATCCACTTGACTGAAATCCCGAGTTGTCTCCCCCTCTTTTTCACAAGCCTCCCATCACAGTGGTTCTGGTTATTATTTTTAGCTGTGTAGCATTTGTGGTGTTAAAGGTAACATAGGTAAAAAAAGAACTTCAGAGACTTTAAATAGTAACTAAATTATACTGTTTCTGTATCCTGGTGTGGTTTTGTGTGTCTCTTATGGTATGTTGCAGTGGGTACTGGATCAGAACAAAGCTCCCATTGGTTTTCAAACTATTTTAGTGTGAAGTGTTTTTTAAGTGCTATGAATTACTATTTTAAAATATGCCAACTTTTCTGGAGATAAGGCAGGCATATTTAGTAATTCTGTAGAAATGTAGATTATTAAATGCCTGAGGCAAAGCTTTTCTGCCTTTTGTCATGGGGTTTCGAGGCTAATCCAGTTCCCTCCTCCCTCCCTCTCCCTGCCAAGTAAACAAAGCAGCAAAGTGAACTGTAGCAAGAATCAGGAGCCATAAATCTTTAATATCCTGCCATGTGGGTTTCAAAGGCAACATATTTCTCCGGGAGCCTGGGGGAGGGATGGGGGCAGCCTTACCCTCCTGCAAATGCTGCTGCCATTTCTGTCGTCGTGTCCCTTCCTGGGAAGGTGGACTGCTGAGTGACAGGGAGAGGACCCAGGAGCCTCTTATGCATGTCGATTACCAAGGAGCACAGGAAGCTACACCGCTGGCTGCTTGCTGTCCTCAGCTCCCAGTAAGAAAGGCAGCGATACCGAGTGCATTTCAGTAGATGTTATTGTGCTGTCACTCCTGTTCTCTCAAATAAATCCCAGTCTGCTACTGGGCACTACAGGCAGAAGGACTGTGAACATGGTTTATTACTAAATAAGGGCATTGGTTATAAGCTCCGCTTCATATAAAATATGGTCTATCTATCCTAAGCTGCTTACAAAATAGACATATATTATGTAGACAGCATATGTAGTCCCAAAGGATAATGCAATGTTAGTGGTCTTGCCTGAAAACATGAGTAACCTCAAGACTGAGTCTGTACTGAGAATATCTGTCACAAACTTAAAGGTAGAATACAGTACAGATATAATGCTGTGGTTATTTGAGAAGCATCATGGAGGTAAGTATTTCAGTGGTCACAAACTCCGAAATGGTAGAGCTGAAGCACAGAAGAGAAATGTATGTGCTAAAAGAGAAAAGACATGGCTGAGCCTTACAAACAAAATGAGCTCACCCCTATGATGACAATTACCATACAGGTCGGATTAAAGTATTTTAGTATTTATGGTATCAGATTAGATAACAACATAAAAAGGGGGAGGGAGGTTAATGCTTTAAAGTATCTTTTCTCCTCCCAGTACCATTACAAGATAGAAAGAAGGAATGAATTATTTCCCCATGTAAGTACTTACGTAACATCAATATAAAGTAATGGTGTTTTGCCTATTTATTTTTTTCCTTTTATCATGTTTGGATTTAAATGTAGCCTTAATCCTGCATATCCTGCTTTGAAAAGCTTAGATCTGTAATGTGTTGTGTAGTAGTCTTTAAAAGGTTTTGCTGTGCCGTGTGTGGTAGCCTTGAGTTAACAGTATAGATTTCAGTTCTTCATACTTTATAGTTTTGCTTGGATAATATTCTTCATTTCACACAATGTAAAAACTATGAATACTAACTAAGATTGAAAAAAGATAATACCTTTATTTAGTATCACTTATTAGATGAAATATGAAGTAGTTATGCAGCTTAATGGGAAAATTCACAAAGACACCAAAGAATATAAAATAAAGCATGCCATCCAGTAAAGCCACGTTAAATCCTATGAATTTTTCCTGTATTCAAAAGAACATTTACCAAGCAGTTGAGACACGGTCTGTGAACATGGGCTGTAGCTTAAGAGCTGATCTCTGAGATTGCAGGACTGTTGCAGTGGGATCAATACTACATGAGGTGAGAGCGGCAGAGCTTGAGTCCAAGCCTTCATGGCTGTGGCTGTGGTTCCTCCAGGAGCATAGGTCACCAAAAGGAACCCTGGGCTCATCACATGGAGCAAAACCATCAGACGTGGAGGGGCAAGTAGCTGACTTTGATCTCATAGTGAACATGGAAGGGTTGCCTGCACTCTTGTGCTGAACCTGCCCGTGGTCTCTACAATCACAGCGATTAGCCAGAAGAGCCACTGATGTCTTAGCAGAACTGTAACACGATTTCTCTTGCTATATCCCATGCGCTTGGTAAAATTAATACTACCTACATGGAAAGGGAATGTGTTACTCCATTTTTGCAGGTAATCTGAGGGGATGAAAAAGTGGTCTCAAAAGGTGGTTTACACAGCCCACCTCAACTACAGGTCAGGCATAAAATATACACCAAAAATATACAAAATACACACTTTGCAGCTGCATCTCTGCCTCAAGATGGTTTCAAACCCTGTGTGCTTACAGCATCTTTCCTGACCCTAATCACATTTTGTGTGTTGAAAGGAGCAGGAAACATGGGTAAACCCATGAAGATGGGAGGATAAGACCTTAAGAATTATGCTGCTGGCAAGAAGTATTTGAAGAGAGAAGTGACCTGGCCCAGAGGGCAAAGGTGGTTTTGATACTCTGGATGAGTAGGAGTTAGATGTGAAGGAAGAGCAGGAGATAAAGAAAAGCACAGGCATACATAAGGGAAACAGCAGTAAAAGAAGAGAAACTTTATGCCTAGAGCAAGTCTGCCTTTTTTTGCTCTGGGTGTGGATTTCTGTCATGCAGTCACACAAGCACAATAGGTGTTTGCCCACACTGCAGGATTCAGTTATATCTTTTTGATCTCTTCTGGAGTTTGTAAAAACTGTGCTTGAATTGAGATGATGAACTCTTTTCTTGAATGGAGAAAGTATGGTGTACGGAATCTATAATTAAAGCAACTAAAGAGACTTTAAAGTTACAAATGATGATAAGCTTAAAAATAATTAGTGACAAGTGCCAATTTAATAGATGTTTAAGATCTTCCTCATGCTTCAAAGTACAGAAGTGTTATAAAAAATGATGTACATCTCCGGAGTGTGCCACTGCAGATTCTCAGAAAAGTCCAAAAGAAACGAGGACACAACGTGTTGTGTGGCATGCAGAAGCACTGCAATATCCCAATACGTTGCTGTTGAGAGGCAGCAGAAAGAATGAGTCAGGTGCATATTGTTCTCCACGCGAGAGATGGCTGTCATACTGTAGTGCTTCACATTATTGTTCCCTGCGTATTACTGAAGGGAAGTGGCCCCAGTTTTAATATCAACACTTGGTCTGAATAATCCCACACACCTGTTTTTTGGGAGAAGCAACATTGATTCCCCTAGAAAAGGCAGAAGTGACTAACAATGAAACAGAACAGGGTTGAAAAAAAATGATAAAAATAATGGACAATAAGGGATCCTTTTACAGGGAAGGCTCTATTCATGATGCAAATGATACAAAATTCTTGCATCTGTGACGGTGACTTAAAAAGGAGAGGTGGCACAAGTATAAACTTGCCGTTGTTAAAATGGAGCTGCGCTGCGGTGCTGCCATTTGCTGCCACGTTAGGCTGGCAGTCCTCCAAATGCTGCTTACCCCTACAGGAGTGGCTGGCTTCTTCACCACTTAACACAGAAAGCAGAGGGACATCCTGGGATCTGCGGGGTGGGTTTGTCAGAGGGAAGCGCTGTCCTGAGACAGGCAGCAGCTATTGCACATGGCCGTGGTGTCTCATAGCCTCCTCCACCCCCTTCCTCCTCCCTCCTCTTCTTCTCCTGGTTCCTTTTTGTCCACTGGGAAAGGATGTGCAAAGTACAGGTAGAGAGATAGGTACAAGTCATTGCCAGGCTGCACTGGGATAATTTTCCAAATATACTGTAATAGGAAGTATGTCCTCGACCTGGTGTGTTTTTTAATAATTGTTGGAAGGCAATTTGATTTGTAAGCCCACTTCTCTTTTTCTCATCCAGATTCTTTCCTTTTTCACCACAATTTTGCCCTTTGCAATGTGATGCTAGATTTACAGAAATCTAGTTTCATAGAGTTTCATAGAATATCCCGAGTTGGAGGGGACCCACAAGGATCATCGAGTCCAACTCCTGGCACCACACAGGTCTATCCAAAAATTCAGACCATATGACTAAGTGCACAGTCCAAATGCTTCTTAAACTCTGACAGGCAGTTTATAATCCAATACTAGTTATCTATAATGTGTGCCAAAGCAGGGTTAAAACAGATCTTTTTGAAATGAAAAAGGGTTGAACCAGTTCTTCTTTCCAAACTATTCTCAGCACGCACCGTTAAGATGCCCATTAACCCTAATGGCTGGGGTTTTAAATACTGTTGACCAGCATAGTTTTCTTTCTTTTTTAATCCATAGAATAGTTCATTTTTAAAAGCAAACTAAAGTTATGTTCTTAACTGTGGAAATCTTTCTTGGCCATCCTGATAAAACGACACCACTGAAGAAGCTCCAGTGACAATAGACCAACCATTTGGGGTCCTGTGAACTCCCTGGGGTTCTCTGTGGTCTTTCTCTGAATTTCCTTTAAAAACACCATTTTTACTAGGATTGGTTCCCCTCCATTCAGTATTTACTCATGTAATTGTCTAAACCTCTTTTTGTATTTGTTAGCTTAGTTTTCCTGAGTTTTCCTAAGTTCCGATACAGAAAATTCTGGTGAGACCCATCTTGTACAAAACATCAGAAGAAAAGCTGATCTATATTCTATGCCTTGTAATTACATCTTCTAGTCTACCATACATTTCTCTTTCACTTTCCTTAATTCAGCTAATTTTAAACTTCTTTAGCTAATTTTTAAACTTAAATGAAGGGTGCTCTGGGGCTAAGAGCACAGAGATCAGTTTGCATTGCTGTTTCTAGATGTGACCAACCTGGAATTAGGAGTCAGGGCGTGTGTTTTGAGGTGAAATGGCCACAACTAGCTATAAGCAATTTGTGAATTGAGAATTATTCATAACAATTATGTTAGGAATGACTGAAATAAGTAATGAATTTTGGAAAACCATAAATATATCTTGAGCAATTTCCAAACATAAACAGAAGCTAAATATACTTAATACATTTTAGAAATAATTATTCACTCAGCTCTAGTCCCCAGTCTTGCATGGGTATAAATTTAATTTACCACAAAATTGTCTATTACCTAATTTCATTAAGGTCTTCGTACAGCCCGTCACAGTCCTGAGCTATCAGCATAACATTTGCTATTGGCAAATTCGGTGAATGTGGACATCCACTTCCTGTTATAAATTGTTAATAAATAGATTGCAAATGACAATTATATTGTGGTAGTCCTTGACAAATTCAACAATTAACTGCTTTCCATTTTGCCAGTTATACCTACATACTTCCCACCTTGCAGTGAGTTTTCAGCTCTTTACAAGATGAATCGTCAACAACCCCCAGAGACAGATTTTATCAAAACTCTTCAGAAAATTTTCAGTACGTTGCAGCTGCTGTTTGCCATGCATTTCATAAACACTTGGTATTTAGAAGAAGGTTGGCTGTTGTATGACAGCACTGTTATAAGAAAGATGTCAGCGTGAACTCGTAGGTCCTCCCAGACCAAGCCACATATCCAAGAAACTGAGCTGTTGTATTATTTTGTCTCTAAGGCAAGAAGATCTTCATATGAATATTGGATCAGTTACACACAGGTAAGGCATTCAAATACATTTAGCATCTTAAGACCAGTCAGTGCTGGCACCACTGTAGCATCACCGCTTCAAATAGAGAATATTAGAGCTTTATTTCCATTACCAGGCAAGAAATTGAATGAAAAGATATTTCTTCCTTCAGAAGCTAGTGAACAGAGTCCAAACACTCTTACAAGACAAGACAATCCGAAAACTGTTCTTCCTCACCTGTTTTTCCTGCACTGGCATGTCAGCATTTTTCTGAGATGAACCCTACAAAATGAGATGTGGAAATTCAATTATTTATCAGATTGTATCCTATTCTTCACAAAATGTGGGCAGTTCCTTGTACTAGGTAACATATGGAGCAGCTTCAAACCAGCCAAAAAAAGAAGAGCCCCAAAGTGTTGTTAAGCCATAATAAATGTGTCATTGTCTGATTTTTGAGTCTTTGTTTTCTGAATTCTAATCATTCAGTGTTAAGAACATTTCTTCCTGGTTATGCTACAGATCTGGAGATATGTTTTTGATCTTAAAACGTGTATTTATATGTTATTGTTTATTATTTGTTTTGTTTATATTTATATTTAATGATCTGTGAAAATATGTTTTCTGGCCTGAAAATATTTTTAATGAATATTAACTCCCTGCTTTAGTGAAAAACTTTATTGTTGGACCATTCGTTACAGTTTAGGGAAAACTGACCACTGTTGGTTCTGCTACTGATCAGACAGAAGCTGTAATACACTATGAGACGTGTTGACAAAGAAAGCAAAGCTTTTCTTCGACTTCTGACTAGGCAGTGCTAACAGTATTTATTTAAGTTCACAAATTAAAGTAAATGGCTGATTTGCTAAAAAAGCCTGGAATCCTGAACAGACAAGTAATACTATTTTTGGAGATTTCTCTATGCCTTTGTACTTCGATTGTGCTTCCGTCTTGTCCTGCAATCGGTGGTCCATCTTCCAAGCATCCCTCTGGCACGTGGAAGTCCACCTTACTTGCTTAGACTTCTCTCTGTGTCAAGATAATAATTCCTACTCATTGGCTTCTGCTTCTTCCAGGCCTTTGGGTTTTGATCCATAGGCACTGTCAGGTGGGTGAGAGTCTGCATGTTTCTTCAAAATCATTGATTTCTCGACTGGTTGTGGAGCCTGCTCAGATGAGTGCAAACTGTGGGAGGTAACTTTGTGCTTGCCTCAAAGGTGCTGTGTAATCCAGGGCTCGACTGTCCCACAGTGATGCCGTGATGTGCCCCAAGCTTGGATGAGAGAGTTGGAGAGGAAATTGCGTGTGAAAGCACTGCCAGGGAAGCAGACTTCAGTAATCAGCTTTCCTGAACCCCAGCAGAACAACAGATGCACTGAGGACAAAGCCACTCCTAAACCACCACAGCCAGAGTGTTTGTGAGAAGCAATTGTTTTGGGTTTATAGAGACAGAAAAAAACTAGGGAGCAGCTGTCTCAAAACCCAGACTTAAATCAAAGACAGCTACAGCTTTGAAGGAACTAACAGTAAAGCCTGATGTCCTAAAGGTTTAGGATCAGTTAAAGGTAGATTAATTGAAATTACTGAAAAGAGACAAGTGCAGTGTGTCTGCCTGCAGCATCTCAGGAGGAACTGAAGTGGCAACAAAAAAGAAATTTGGATTTAGTTTCTGCTGGGAACAGCGTCCCTAATCGGGGTCAGAAAAGAAGCAGTTGAAGAGGTGATAGAGGTAGGAGGAAATAATACAGTGGGAACAAAGCACTGTGGAAAAATACTGATGCTTTAATTGCTAAATTTGGCACAGATATATCTAGGAAGCTAATCCTATTGAGTGTTTGCTATATTTGGATATTAGTTATCAGAGGGGTGTGTGTGTGTGCAGAATATGATATTTTCTGCAGCTTTCTTCAGCCAACTGTACATTACAGATGGATAATTTATAATATTCTAAGACTGGTGTTTGCTTATTGTAAGGTGACACATTCCTTGATGAATATACAAATTAATAGCACTGCCAACCAACAGTCAGCGTATTAGTCTGCTTCCTCGGCTTTTGAAATATGTTTCATAACTCTGTGGAACACTTCTGGTGCTGAGGTAATGTCAGACTACAACTTACAAACAGTATATCCAGTAACGTGTATCAGTTGCAACAACCAGAAGGTGTGAAAAGCTTCTGTCTTCAGTAAAGTGTATGACTTTTCCTCTTTTCCCTTATTGAATATCTGATAACCTAACACTGCCTTTCTGTGCAAACTCCTTAGTGGCTATGAAGGAAGACAGAAAATGCGCTGTTTCTCTTTTGGTGACTCTGATCCAAGCCAGCCTTTGGTACTCAGTGATTTTTTTTTACTTACTTGGTCTCTCCCTTTTGAATGCCACCAAACATCCAGGGCTTCAAATGTTTCATGGCTTTGAAAGTCTTGATATAGTAGAGCGGGAAAAAAAAAAAAAAAAAAAGAAAGAAAAACACCAAAACTCAGTAATTTTCAACTGAGCTGAACAGCACCTGTAGCATGTAAGGGTTAATCAGAAATAGCAGAAGCTGTGTTTTCTTTACTTTGAAAGACAGACTTGATGAAATGCAGTAAATCATCCCCTGAAAGTTAAGAAGCTAGAAAATGAGTGGTATACAGTAGTGCTGTGCTACAGACAATAACAATACAAGAACCTAGGTGCTTGCGCCTGCAGTGGTGAGCGGGTGATAAATTCTGAAGTGTGTGTGGGGGTGTTTATTGAGGTCGCAGGTGGTTTGTGAGAAGGAAAAGTACGAATTCATTAACATGGGAAAGTGCATGTTTGACTTGCTTAGTTCTGAACTCTGCACAACCCTGATAGGATGGTATGTGCTGCTTGGTGCTTGAGATTCAGAGATGCCCTTTAGTATAATAGCATGATATATTAATTTTGGTGGTTTCCTTTTGTTTGTTTGTTTGTTTGTCCCCCCCACATTGGACATTACAGTTGGCTGTACTATGCACGCAGTCAGACGAGAGGGCAGATTTCAGCCCGGGCAGGGGTGCCCAACTCAGAGCTGGCAGGACAGGGAGAGGGGGCAGCTCTGTGCTCGGGAAGGGCAGGAGGGCTTCAACCGTGGGGACCCAGCACGGGCACCCACATGGGGAAAGCTCTGGTTGTCCGTGGAGCTTTACAGCCAAAATTAAGGCAGCCAACAGGGCTAGGTGCCTGTGGGGGTGGGTGGTGGGTTTTGGGGGAATCACAGTATTGGATGAACGTGCTTGAATTCTGCCTAAGCCCTTCTTCTGGTACTGAGGTCCTTTACAGGAGCTAGTTCATGCAATTATTTCTGTTCTCTGATTGAATTCTGGCACTTGGTAATATTGTAACAGTAAAGAACTAAGACTTTTAATAGCAGGGTTTTGTACAAACAAGGAGCAAGCAGTCACAATCTAGATATGACTCCAGGGACCAGGAATAAAGCTTTAAAAAAGGTCTTTGGAGCTTTGAATCCCCCAAGGAGGGAGAGCAGAGGAACAGATTGAAAAAAAAATGGAGAAAAAAAAAAGATTTGCGAACTTTCAATGTCACACATTTTCCTGTTGAAGCTATTCATGGGTTTTGTTGTCAATGCGTTACTGTAACACCTGCTGGCCACTGTGAGGATTCCGCTGGGACAGTATAATCACAGAGCACAATGTGGCCACAAAGAAATTACAACTCATGATCTGCAACACATAAAGGGGGAATAATGACAGACTCAAGCAGGTATACGCTGTTTTATCCACACGTACAGTCTGGATGGATGCATTTGTGTCTTCATTTAGCATTTGCGTTAGTTTTGTACACACGAGTGCTCCCTTGCAGCTCCGAGTCTGGCCATTACAAGTCGGCTGCTCTTAGGGTATCATTCAAGTAGATCTGAAATAGGGATTTGAAATAGGAGAAAATAATAGCTTAGGCTTAGGCTACTGTAAGCTGGGCCGGCTGAGGGACAAATTTACATTTAGATTGAGTCTCTTCACATCTTCTCCAAGTAATTGTAAACTCTCTTGTGCCTCAGCCCTAGAAAGGAATTTAGGGAGCCCTGCACTGCCAAGCTGTGCCTTACACTTTGTAAAACATGTGATAGCTAATCTAAGTAGTCAGGCTTAGCATCTACTTTTCATAATTATTTGTGCAAATACTACTCGGTTATCAAATGTCTGCATAAATTGGACAAAGGATATCAGCACTGCCAAAATAAATTTGTTGTAGAAGTGTTATGTCTGATTATTTGTATTATTCAACCAACACCCAGGCGTCCTATTATGTTAAGAGTCACACAAGCATATAAGAAACTGTTCCCCCACCAGGGAGTGCATGACTAATTTACGATAAGAGACAACAATTGGATATTACAAGCAAATAACAAGAATGGGAGAGGAGAATTAGGTTAAGCGTGATAGTTGGTGCCTGCACGTTCCTATGAGAACCATCAGTGAGATTTAAGTAAAGGGAAAAAATGGTTTGATATAAATAAATACGAAATATGATATCAGCAGCCCTCACTGGGCATTTGCCTAGCCCAGCGGAGATTTCTGCGGTATGTACTTAGCTGTCATATTAGGGTCCTATTCTCACCCCCGCCATGCCCATTTACGCCACTCTTCCAGGGACCTCCAAATGGCGTTGGACACGGACAGCAGAGGATGGAGGAACCCAGCCAAGCTGCCGCAGCTGGGCTCAGGCCACAGAAACCTGCCATCTGCACCCAGCCAGGCACGTGCCCGGCAGGGGTTCCTGGTACTGCACGGCTTTGTTACTGAGTGCTTCATACCGCCAGGAAAACCTAAAGGGATCTTGGCGTAACTGAGCATTGGTCTCAGCCGAATGTGTGCTGCTGCTGTATGTTTTCGGTCCCAGGCTATTTTGTGTGAGTATCAATGTAAATGAGGCACTTTATTAAGACGCCTCGTTGAACTGGTGCTGCCTCTGAGTGCAGGGGATAACCAGCCTTCCTGAAAGCTTCAAGGAGAGGAAGGCGCACACAATACAAGGGTAGGCGTTTATGGAGGTATCTGCTCTCCAGTCCCCCTCCTGATCCAAGGCCACCCTGCCCCGCTGTGAGCCTGTAATTGTTCTGAGCCTGGCTTCTCCGTTTACTGGGAAGCCGGGCTGAGTTCAGCTCCTCATCCTCACCTTTGGGAGCTCGTGGCTGATGATACACAGGCATACAAGGAGACCCTTCAAAAATAAAGCATTTAGTATTTGAAACAAAGCATTTGTTGGGGAAAAAAAATCATAAAATAACCAAAAATAATCTATATTCACGTATTTGTGTAAAATTTTCAAGGTAACCAAAGCAAACTGGACTCTGTCAGGCACTGAAGTGTCTCGGATTAACTTTCCCAGCTAATTCCCAGCCTTTTGTGAATGTGCTCCTTTCTCCACCTCCCTAATTCTTTTCCCCTCCTGTGCAAAGAAGCCTGGCACTGTCTCTCAGCTATTGTTTGCAGGAAAGTGGCTTATCTTGAGCCATACTTTTTCATTTTCCTTTTGATTTGAAGTGTTATGTTCGTGGGGCAACCGAGTCAAACCAGAGTACCCATAAATCAGTCCCGAGCAGTTCCCCTTTCATCACGGGACTAAAACACATTGCAAAGCTAAGAGGAGAAGCTGGAATTACGGCGTATTCTCGAAAGTTGTAACAGGACCCAAGGAAGAGTGGCAACATCCTTTTCTGATTCCTATCATCCATAATATTTAGTATTCTCGTAATAATATTTGTTAGGATGAAACACAGCAACCACCATCTCTCGCTCCAGGATTTCAGAAAAGGAGGCTTGTTTACGTTGCCCAGTAGCTTCTTGATGGTAAAACAAACTGAAATAACTCCACCACCACCCCCGGCACGTCGCTGCTGCCCCGCGGCGGGGCTCTGCCCTCCTGCCCCTGCAGCCCCGGCTCTCTCTCGGGTCTTTTCTCCCCCGCTGCGGCAGCTCTCGCCAAACGACGTCACTTGTTGCACAATGACGTTGTCGGTGGCGTCACCACCTGCCCGTGGCACACCGGGGAGCCGAGCGGAGGAGCCCGGAGCATCCCCGCCGCCGCCGCGCCGCTTTCCCACGCTCCAGCTCCTCTCCCTTTTTTTTAGGGGCTCTCCGGGCGCTTTGCAAATAAACGCAAGGGCTCCGATCCCACGGCCCCGCGGACCCCGAGAGGACGGCCCCGTGTTTTTCACAGCCACAGCCAGGAGCTCGCTGGGTGCCCGGGATGCTCGGCACTGCCTCTGGGCGAGCCGGTGCCTGCCGCCAGCGAAGAGGTGATGCGGCGGCTGCTGTTGTGCTGCTGCAAGGCGCCGGAGAAAGGGTTTTCGCCAAGTCTCAGCTGGAAAAAAAAAAAATAAATAAAAAATAGTAAAAAAAAAATAAATAAACCAACGTGCAATGCCGATGGCTGGGAAACACAAACTCCCTCCCCAGCCCGAAATCAGGGTTCCTGGCAGCAAGCGGCTGCCGGCAGCGCCCCTATGATGAAGGCTGCGGGGAGCTGGAGGGGAGCAGCAGTTCGCAGGGAGCCTGGCGCCGTGACAGAGGGGGCGGATCCTGCGCACAGACGGGGAGCGCCGCGCCCGAGCGGCCCCGGCAGCAGCGGGGCTATTTCAGGAGCCGGAGCCGGGGCCGTCACCGGGAGCGGGGCCGGGGGCAGCGGCAGCGGCGCCGGTGGGCTGAGAGGGGGCGGCCGGGCAAGGGGGCTGCGGGTCGGGTGGAGGGGAGAGGGAAGCTTTGGGGGGCTGCATCACAAGTTGAGCTGAGCCGGGCGGAGAGGGGAGCGGGAGGGGAAGGAGAGGAGGAGGAGGAGGAGGAGGAGGAGAAGGAGGTGGAGGAGGAGGAGGCGGCGGCTGCCGCCGCTGAGGGATTTGGGCTCGTTTCGCCGAAGCAAATCAGTGCTCGGGAGAGAGCGGCGAGGAGGAGGAGGAGGAGGAGGAGGGGGTGAGGGGGCAGGGAGAGGGGGCTCGGGCGAGAAAAGTGCGAGGGCTGTGTCTGGGCGAAGCAGAAGTGATGAGAAAGCCGGCGGGGAGGCTGCAGGAGGCTGCCGCTGCCGCCGCCGCCGAGCTCCGCCGCCGGCCGCCCCCCCGGCGCCCCCGGCCCTCGCCATGGAGGCGCTGAACGGCCCCGGCCCCGGCCCCGGCCCCGGCGACTCGCTGCGGCCGCCGCCCGGCCACCACCACCCGCACGCCGACAAGAAGCGGCCGCACCGCGCCCCGTCGCCCGCCAGACCCTTCCTCAAGGACCTGCACGCCCGCTCCGCCGCCCCCAGCGCCGCCTCCAAGCCTCCCCCGGCGCCCCCCAAGTCCCCCGGGCTCCCCGGGCGGCCCTCCCCGCCGCCGGCCTCGCCGCAGCTGGGCGCCCACCACCCGCCGGCCGCGGGGCTGCTGGCGGCACAGGGCCGGCTCCCCCGCCGCCCCGCCGCCCCGGGGGCCAAGGCCGCCGCCGTCCCCGCCGTCCCCTCCGTGCGGGCGGGCGCCAAGGCCGCCCCCTGCGCCAAGCGGGCGGCCCGCGGAGCCGAGCCGGGCCCCGGCGGGCGGCCCGGGGGCAGGCAGCCCGGCGGCGAGGGGGCCGCGGCGGGCGGCAAGGGCAGGAAGGGGAAGCGGGGCGCCGCGCCGGGCGGCGGCCATGTGGCGGCGGCGGCGGTGCTGGCCCGCGTGGGGCACACGGACAGCAGCTCCGACCTGTCCGACTGCCCCTCCGAGCCGCTCTCCGACGAGCAGCGCCCGGCGCCGGCCGCCAGCAGCGACGCCGAGTCCGGCACCGGCTCCAGCGACCGGGAGCCTCCCGCCGCCCTGCCCGGCCCGGCCCGCGGCGCCCCCCCGCCGCCCGGTCCCCGCGGGGAGCCCCCCCCGGGGCCGCAGCCCGGAGCCGGGCGAGCCCCGAGCCGCGGGGAGCCGGCGCGGGCGGCCCCCGAGGAGCTGCAGCGGGAGGTGGAGGAGCTGCGCTCCGAGAACGAGTACCTCAAGGTGGGTGAGCGGCGGGGCCGGGGGGCTGGGGGGGGGCCGCCGCCGGTACCCCGGTGCTGGCAGCCTGGGCTGAGCTGCCCGCGGGCTCGGTGGCTGCGGTGGTGGCTGGGCAAAGCCCAAACTCTTCCCAAAGCGCCGGGGAGCGAGGGCTTGCTTTCCAGGAACTGCTTTCCTCAATGCCGCCCGTTAAAATAAGAAGGGACCGGTTTCCTCATTCGGTACGGAAAGGCCGGCAGCGCTGTGTCCTCCGGTTCTTCTCTTACATTTATAACAAGGCTCTGGGTGACTTAAAACAGCACCCGCAACGAAAGGTGCATCCTCGGACAGCTCTGTGCATGCATCCCCCGAGAGGCAGGAGAGCTAAATTCAGGCGTGCTGTGCTCCGAGCCGGCTTGACCCGCAGAAGCCTTTGGTTGGACCTGTCCCTAGAATATGAGCTTTTGGCACAGCGAAGAGGCTACATCCATAAAAAGCTATAAATAAACAAACTTGGATAATCGTGTAACCGCGGGTACTGTGCCGCTTGACTCCGCTGCTGGTGACAACAATGTTTGTTCCCCGATTTTGCAAACTCCATTTAGTCAAAACAACCATGCAAATCTACGGGAGTTTTGCTCGAATAAGGGCTGGAGCTGGGTGTAACCTTGGGAGAGAGGAGGATGGCAAAGATATGAATGGGGCTTGCCGAGGGGTTTTGGCTAAGGGACGAGAAACGACGCTCAGCATAGCAAAAGGTTAGCAGCAGGGGTGCCGCAAGGTTCTCTGCTGGGTCTGGTACTGCCTAATGAACTGGAGAAAGGAGTGAGCAATGATACAGCAAAATCTTCAGACGGCATTAAGTTTTTCTTAATCTGAAGTCAAGTCCAGCAAAGACTGGGCAGAACGTGATCGGAGGCTTAACCCTGGTGAATGAGTGAGAAATGAAGGCAGAGGACGGGAAATAAATCTCGATATTGAAAATTTGAAGCGCTCAGAGAGAAGGACTGAATGTGCACTTTTCTAGGTCTTACGTGCCTTGTGTTAGCTCAGGAGCATCCTGAGAGAAGGAGCAATGCAAATCTCTGCTCAGTGTGAAAGTGCAGGCAAAGTATGTTTGATTTCATTGGGAACTGAACAGAGAATAACAAAGAAAATATTATAATGTTTTATAGAGCCATGGCTGTTATGTGGATCAGTGGGTGTATGTGAAATACTGTGGGCACCACCGGTCATCCAGAAAAGGATAACACAGAACTAGACCAATAAAAATGATTGGCAGATAGCAGAGCCTTTATAGCACTCATTTGTTGGAAAACTCTGGGGTGTATCAGGGAAATGTAATAAAAGTCTGTAAAATGGTGAGTGACATAGAGAGCCTTTATCAAAAGCTTCTGTTTTACTTGACAGCCCAGAAACAAGAGGAGATGTAACGAAATCTGGGTTGGTAATAGGAATTGCTTTCAGGAGTAGGCAAACTGGCATTGCCTGCAGAAGTCTTGGAGGCCAGGAGCATAGGAATACCCAGAAGAGCATCTCTTTGGACATCTCTTTGCGTTACAGGATTTCCACAATTGTGCTTACACTTTCACCCAGTATGAAGAATATGTTAATCCTCCTGCTTCATACTGACGACAATTTGTAACTGTGGGAAACTGAAAATAGCGTTTGTCTGAATTGTCTAGGACCAATTATCATTAGGGTTTGGCATTGGCAAGTCCTAGGTAAAGAACTTTATTCCACATCGGTTGAAACGTCTATGTCTGTGTGTCTTCAAGTCTTTCACCTTGGTGTCTTCATCATCTGCAGTGGTCAGGTCCCAACCCTCCTTCGATTTGGGCTGTAACTTTTTCAGGCCACAAGTATTTCAGAGACCAGCAGAGTAATGCAGGCTGCTTTCTGAGTGATGTAGTTGACTTCCAGTGGGCATTTACTGGTGCCTGGAAAGCCTTGAGCTGGCACTGTGGCTGTTCTGAGGGGAATGATTCGCCTTTTCTCCCTGGCCACCCCAGTGTGTAAAGTCTTGGAAGCGCTGCTCCTCTCCCAGATGGGTTGGAATCAGCCTGACAGCTCAGAAGCCATCAGGAGAATTCCCAAACTTTCTTTTCCTTTCCTAGGGAAACTTATTAAAGCACTTCTCTAGTCTTCTGCAGATTAAAACCACAGCGTTGCGCGAGTTGTTGACGTGTGGGTTTGTTTCTTGTGTTTCTTACACGGCAGTTCTCTTGTTTGGTGAAGGAGCGAGCTTTGTTTCTTGTTTAACTGGAGGGGGTTAAGGAATAATGGGGAGGCTGTCAGCTGCGAATAGACAAATGATTAGATAAATCCCAGAAGAAAACGTTAATTTCCTGAGCGTGTCCGTATGCTGAATTTTGTAGAGTTCACTCCTCCTTTTCCCTCCCTACATCTGGAATGCAACAGTAAGTGCACATAATTTTAAAGCCTATTCCAGGGACATTTCTCTTTCACATAGAAAGGACTTTCACATATCTTTCACATCTCTATAACAGGATATAGAGTGTACTCTGTGTGTGTGTATATATATTCACACATTATATACAAAGACTTATTTAATTGTAATGATTACTGGAGATTAAAGGGCTTCTAGAAGAAACAAAGTGAAAACAATCACATGTCTTTATTTCTACTCCAATACTAGAAGGTCTCCCAAAATGCTCTGTGGAAGCCTCGCAGAGCAAGCTGTTGGTGCTCCAATTGTCTGAAATTTCATATACTGTGAGCCTGATCTCAGCCTGATATAAAGTTTCCACCTTATGTATTTCCTGGCACTGTGATTTTTATGCTAGGTGAGGCTTCGGCTCCTGAAGTAGCGGACTGTCTGTAAAGTTACGCATACACATGAAGCAGCTCGGGATAAGTGTTCACACCGTGCAGTTTCCCTTTTACTACCTCTGTGAAATTTCATTGTTGATTTCAGTTTCATGAGTCTCTTGCATAACCTTCCCGTGTAACATGCTGAAAGACTGTAATACTACAGCAGCAATTAAAAAGGTGTCACTTATTTGTTGAGGTGAAAGAGTGGAATTTTGTCATGGTGGCTGCCTCTGTGTAGTCAGAAGGTCACTGGTAAATGCTAGTGGAAGGTATAGATTTAGTTACTGCTGTCCGGTCCCCATCTGTAGGAGCAAAATACTGCCCATGGAGAACCGTCATGCACTGTGCAAGCACTGGGAAGCTTTGAAAGAGGCTCTTTGTGGTGCAGATCCCTCTAAAGGATCAGGGATCCTCAGGGAGAGGGACCAAATTTTAGCAATTAAAGATGTTCTTGCTTTATCTTGGCAAAAGTTTGTTTCAGACTGTTTTAATTAAGTAAGCTTGTTACCAGAAACAGCAGTGATACTTGACTTGTGAAATACGAGTCTGACACGTGCTTCTTTTCTCTCTACATCCTGAATGGACACTATTTGAGGGGAAAAAAAAAAAAGAAAAAAAAAAAAAGAAAAAAAAAAGCCTTGTCCATGAAGTGCAACACTTTTTGCTGTCCTTAAATGAAACCAGTGCTTGCTTTGTTTTACTGAGTGTTTGTGTCTTGGTACAAGTTCACATGCCCTAGATGCTGCTACTGTGCAGACTAGCACAAAAATATATTCTAAGCTATCTGGGATATCTTAGATGATCACCTTGTTTATCTTGCTTTGTCTTATTCTTTCTACTTTCATTTTTATCTGTGACACAGGGTGGGTATAAGGGGAATAAGTGGCCACTCCTGGCACCTTACGGCACTCTGATATATCTACACAAAGCTCGTTTTTGTTTAAAACTGCAGTGTGTGTCAAATGAGGTTATCTTGTATTTCTCAGCTCCCTTGAAACTGTAGGTCCTTGAGTCTGTATGCTTGAGGTGAACTTAAGCCTCACTTGTGTATCTCAAAGGATCTTTGCCGAGCAAAAAACAATGCAAAGTGACAGGACCAAATATTTCCTTTAGTGAGGGTGTCAGGGGTCAGCAAAACAAAGGTTGCCTGTGTGACAGGCACCTTTTCTCACCTGGTACCTGGTGTACCTGAAGAGAACAGTGGCAATAACCCTGCCCTGGGCATGCAGCCTCTGTGGTGGGCCTCGGCCTGTGGGTGGCTGCTGAAGGGAAACATCACTTTGGGGGGGGGAACAAGGGAAGGGGACAGGGCCTTAACAGCCCCATCTGCATCCCCACCAAAGCCCTGTGCTGCCTGGAGGGTGGAGGAGGCGATGTACCAGGGCATAGCCATCTGCAGCACTCAGGATGTTTGGTGGTGGTGGTGCACCCGTCAGATGACTGCTCCCAGGGCTTCTAGTGCCCCAGCATAGGAAGCGTGCTGGCACAGTCACAAGCCCAGTGCTTGAGGGAAACAGAAAAGCTGCCAGACACTCCTCTCTCTCTCACATCCTGCACACTCCAAGCAGCCCTGAAGTCAACAGCTGCTCACAACTGTATGAGTTTTCGGTTCTCATCTTGTTTTACACCTCCGGTGTTCTGCCTTGGGAAGTCGTGCAAGCTTCAGGCAGCACCGGGTCAGTGCAAGGCTATTTTGAAGTAGTTTGGTTTGAGAGCTAAACAATACGATCAGGGGCCCAGGGACTTTCAGTTCCTTAGCATATTTTGCAAGAGGCAACAATAATGGTTGTTGCTTTCTTCACAACCAAAGCCTTTTAGAGCGTATTTATCCCTACTGCAGTTCTGCCGAAGTGGGTAAAGTGATAAGGGGGATGTGTTTATTCCTTAGCAGTAACACCGTCTCCTACATAAAGACGGTCTGAGATATTTAAAAGACAAAAACAGAGATTACATAAAATTGCAGTTCGTGAATCTCAGATTTTTCAAGGCCTTTCTAGAACTCCTGAATTTGCCAGTACCATAGCGGTTACCCACTGTAATTTCCACCCATCCTTTCTTCCTCGCTCTCCCCACATTTGATTTAACATATTTTAAATAACCTTTTATTTAGAAAAGCTACTGGCATAAGCTATAAATATGACCTCTGGCTAAACTAAACAACACTTAGATTTTTTACATAGACAATTGAATTTCATGCTTTGCTTACATTTGCTTAAATGCTGTACTTATTGGTTTTGTATGTTTGTTTTTCTACTCCTTGTTTGCAGATGTTACCAAGTTAGTATTTAACTTCTGGGCACTGATGCATTCCTAGTTTGCAGATATTACCATCTAGACACTGATGTGTTCTACTTCAACGGAGCCTCAAAACTTTCAGTTTGTTGGTATACATAACTGTAAATGCATAGGAAAGAATTCAGTATCTATACATCCTCTACTGAGGTTTCCTCATCCATACTGAGGTTTCTACATCCACTGGGTTTCCTGAATGAAACGTCTCCGTCATGCAGGTGTTTTAAAGCTGTCCAGAGGATGCAACAGTAATGGAGCACATTTGGAGCACCCTTGGAGCGTAGTCCTCTGGGTGTTTTATTTCCAAAGGAATACAGTTCATGTGCGCTCCACAGGCTGTGTGGGTGCAAATAGGATTTGGTGGGGATGACTGGAGAATTTGCTTTCAAACCCCATTACGGATCTCAGCCAGACTGGCCAGGTAGACACCGCCAGTCAGTTGTGCAAGTATTCCTGTTCCCTTCGCTGGGAATGACTCATATTGTGAGTACAGGTTACTCAGTGTAATAGCTGCAAGACCTGACTCCTCTCTCTCTCTCTCTTTTTTAAGAATCCCAAACAAGGCATATTCCTATAATTTACTCTTAATTATACTTTGTTATAAATTAAATCAATATTTAAAAAGTATGACATCAATAAAGGTATTAATGGGGTAATGGCTTCTCTTCTGACAGGCAGGTCTTCAATTTGCGCAGTACCGATGTGAAATTACACCATCAGTATGTATTTGGGCTATGCAGCAATGTAAACTGCACACATTCTTTCCCCTTTTAACCAGTTCACCTTGGCTTAGTGCATGGACGTGGCAACAGTGAATCCTAATTCTCTTGCTTTTCCACTGGAGTCTAGGGGAATCCCTCAAATGGAGTGTCTCTGTATGCGTATCCCTGCATCAGGGCAGCCGCCCAGTGACCTCAGATGGGTGATCCCCACTAGACCCCAAACAACTGGCTTTTAGGAAGTCATCCAAACCGGGTTCCTTAAAGCACAAGCAGCCAGACTCAGGAGCACGAGCACAAGCAATTTGGATTTCTACTGCAAATTTAGAAGGAGCTGCCAGTTAGAAAGTGGTTTCATTTCCCACACTTACCGCTTTTCCTTTCTTATGACCAGCGTGACATCTGGAAAGAAAAGCATTTGAGCTTTTTCCTAAACAATGTTCTCTCTTGCAGGACTCTCTGCCTGCTGCTGTTCTTGCTGAAGTCAATAACATAATTACCAGTAAATTAAAGGGGATCAAGAGGAGGCTCTCATCCCCTGCAGGAACATACAGCGAAGTGAAGCTTCTTCTGCCTGCACTTAACCTTGCAACTTCAATTGCCAGTTTGGGATCTTGGAGCAGGTCCTGCCTGTTTATGGCAGGGTGCAAACTCTCAGTTTTTTACATGCACAAAGAGGGATGCCTGCTTTCTTACTTGTTTGTTTATTTTAATTACTCTTAAGTGCCTATTCTGGTCTCTCTCTTCAGTTTTATGAAATTAAAGTCCATGGTATGAAACTCAACACCTCTTGAGAGAAAGAGCTGTAATTCTCACTCACAATAATAATAGTAATAATAACAATACGTTTTAATGGAGTCAGGGATTGGGATTATATAGTATTTCCAACTGCCTTGCAGTGAAAACACTTTGTTTTTTCCAAACTCCTGAGTTTGTGATTTCTGAGGTTCTGGTTTGCCTGCATGTGTCTTTGATTGAACAAATGACTGACATGTTTTCCTCCAGAGTGGTGGGGTCACAAGTTTTTTAAGTAGGACCATCACAGTTTCAATTGTAATTTTCTCTTCCCTGTGTCTTTTCTCCATGGCTGTTGTGAGGCCTGCAGATCATCACTTTCAGTGTTCGCTTCCTCTTGGTGGTTTTGAATAAAACACTTTTCAGCTGGAGTCTCTGGCCAAACATCCTGGCCAGCCTTGCATTTGTGCCAGGAGATCCCACCAAGACAGCTGCAAGGGCAGCGAGGTGGCTGGAAGATGTCTTCTTTCCCTTCCCTAGCACTTGGGGCAGTTTTTACATGGCCAAGGGTGTGAAAAAAATAAAGCAGACTTTAACTGAGCTTCCACTCTTTTCTGTGTACACATCACTTCAGAACAGGACCATAAGCTGCCCTGGTTTAGTAGGTGCAATTGTAGCAGCTGTGACTTAGCGGATGCTGACACAAGTTTTTGGTGTCTATTGCAGTCACAAGGACCCGCTAAAGAGAATTAGCTGTTGTCAGCTGGGAGCGTCTGCACCCTTGCTGCTATATCAAGAGCAAGAGTATGTCTTTGCTGTAACTAGTGAAGACTATCCCAGTAGCCATAGTTGTGTGCTGTCATACAAAATCTGAATGACCTACTGCTTTTCTGCATTTCAAGAGATGATAAACCTGAACCTGCTCCCATACATGTATTTTTAATATGTGAAAATATCTTCATCTTGCTTCTCAAAAAGACCCAGTCTGACCCTTTTTTATTTTTTCTGCGTTGGCTGGGGAGACCTGGCAGGTACGAGCTCAGGGCAATGCAGCAGCAGTACAGCAGAAGGCAGGCTATCAGCGTGTGCAGCCTGTACAGCCAGTTTTTTGCTCCTTATACGGTCAGACTTGTTTGTTCCCTCGTTGTGTTTGCATGGATGTTACCGTGTTTTAAAACTCCTCCAAAAGCTGCTGTATTCCAAAATACAAGGACTCAGGGCACATCCTGATTTCTAAATAAAAGTTTGGGGAGTGGGAAAAAATGTGTACAAAATAAGCTCAATTCAGTAAAAAAAAAAAAGGGGAGAACCATGAATGGTTTTAAAATACAGCTTTCTTGATTGTATCCTCAATTTCAGTTTATCTGCCAAATTGCACTAAAGAAAAGGAAACCGTATTTATATAACCAAAGAAAAGCAAACTGTATTTATATAACGAAAACCAGAGGAAAGCATAAGAAAAAAATCACTGATTTGCAAAGTCAGAGTTGTGCTGGTACGGGAAATTGAGAAAACTGAAGTTTTACTGGAGGTGAAAGACATGCCTCTCTACTGACATACGGCTCCTGCCAATGCTCGCAACTTTGGGGGGAACTTCTTTGGTAGGAGGAAAGACACTGGATTCGAGCCTGGGTTGGAGACAGAGTTACCCTGAAGGCTGTGAGAGATTCTATGCCCACCGAGGGGATTTGAGACTCTTCGGTTTCAGTGGGATGCTTGTTTCAGGGGACTGAGTTGTTTGAAAGGATGAGAGATTCACTTTCCAAATTTGACTGTAGTAAATACTTTGAAGTCAAATGTAGTGGGTTGTTTATCTTTAGAAACTGGCCAGATTTACTAATTCCGGAAACTGATAGACAAGGAGTAAGTTTAAGAGATCAGCAATAAAATTGTAATTACTCTTTGCAGACCATGTAATACACTAAAGCCATTGTTTGTTCCTTGAAGTATAAACATAGTAAACTTGAAGTAAACTAGATCCCATTAATTTGGTGGTAACAGATATTTTCCTTCATTGTGGAATTGTGTTGCAAAATTCTCAATTTGCAACCAAATTGTCAATCTAACATTTGAGTTCTGAAGATGCCATTAAAAGATGATTGAGCTTAAATCTAGTTGTACGTGATTCAGTTCCTGAGTCTGCAGACAGCCTTAAGCAATAACTCAGGTCCTGTTCATGCCATAGGGCTATATTAGCTCTGACAGCTACAGATTGCAGTTTTGGAATCATCTCCTTAGCCAAAACAACTAGCTAATATACTGGTAACACAACAGTGTACTCTTTTTCTCAGGTTCAAAAGTCACTGCTATTCTCTAACCAATTTCTAAAACCTTGCTCATTAGGGAGTCACCCGGGAGCTTCTCATCCACCCAAATGCCCTACTCCTGCAGCTGTCCCAGGGAGATTACAGGGCAGGATGTTCCTTAGCTTTAACACCGTAGAAATCCGAATATAATGAGAATGTATAGGGACATTGTGGGGTTGGGAGAAAACCTTTCTCCTAGTCCGTCCTTTCTGAGCTTTTAGGGAGAATTGCATGGAGCTCAGAGTGTTTGTTTTAGAAATAACAAGCCTTGGGCTTACCTAAAATTTGGTGCTGGCTCAGCTACCTTGACTTAAAATATCATTGTGTAAATACTCGAGTTTTTGTATGTTGATGGAATTGTTGCGGGTGTAACACTCCTATTGTAACATAACCACGCCAATGAGGCTGAAGAAGTTGGACATGTCTTCTTTTGGTCGGTTTGTAAAGCTCGAGGGGAGCAAGGTGGATATGGGGAGGAGCAGGGCTGTCCACCCAGTGTGGTCGTGGGAGGGGGGAATGGTGGATCTGACTAGCGGGGGGATGTCGGCAGGCACGTTCACCCCACTGTGCTGGTGGGACGGGGCAGGGATGGTCCAGCTTGGAGAGGGCTTTGTCAGCAATGCCAGCTCCATAGTTGCATCTTCTCCACCTGATGCAAGCATGAAATAAGCTCCAGCTAGCGTATTTTGGGTATTTTGAGTGTCAGATACAAATCTGAAGTGAGGTAGCAGTGCAGCTAACCCCGATGCAAGTTTTCCTTGAATCTTATTAATGTTTTCCACAGAAAATGTGGTCTTTCTAACATCAAATGCAATTTTAAAGAAAACAATTTAAAAATTGGTGGTTAATTTCAAATATTCTTCTCTCGTTCTTTTCCTTGATTTGTTTTCCCAGCTTAGTTCAAAGCTAGTAGAGATTTCCTCCCATGCAGTAGTTTAATGGCTTGTACCCCTGAGCCTGGAAGACCTTTATAAGAGTTTTAACCTGGAGCTTCAGTCGTGCACAGATTAAACAAATGAGAATGATAGAGCTTATCCTGTTCAGCCATAAATCTTTAAATCTGACTTTAGAGAGCATGTGCTGCTCATGGAATAAGGTGGGACTGGGATAGTTCAGGGTGCCCAGAAAGGAATGCGCAGGCTATATTCCCACGGGCACAGGTTTTATTTTGTCCTTGTGGTCCCTGTTATTCAAATGTACACACACAATCATAAAACGTTTTCTCCCACACCCAACCCATCTGTCATTCAAAATGTCCATGGCGCTGGGCTCAGGTGGGACAGCATTTTCATATGGAGCAGTTCAATATTTGGCAGAAAGTTCCTATGTCAAAGAATCATTACAGTTTTAAAGGGACAATTTCATTTTTAGGAATTGCTGGTTGTTAAAAACGCACATCACACAGAGATGTTGAGGTACTTTGTTAAGTGGATTTACTGTAATCTAAATAAAGCAAGGAATCAGTTCAGACAGTGGAAAAGTATTATGCATTTTTTCTTTTTATTAGAGATGGAAAAATGAAGGTATTACCAGTTTCAGGAAACAGATAAGCATCTGGTCTGTTTTTAATTATTAAAGCAATTGTAAGAAATGTATCAAGCATTCATTGGTCCAGCATAATTATTCGATGTTGGGATAAAACTTTTGTTCCTATGGCTTCTGGAGACGCTTGTTGCAATCTGTATCGCTCTATTAGCCTGGTATCCTAGTGAGCATGTTTCCTATTTGCTCCCCCGGGTGAGATTTAAAGGTATGATGGAGCACTGTTTTGACTTTTCACAGGATGAGCTGGATGAACTTCGAGCTGAAATGGAAGAAATGCGCGACAGTTATTTAGAGGAAGATGTTTACCAGCTGCAGGAGCTCCGGCGAGAGCTGGACCGGGCAAATAAGAATTGCCGCATTCTGCAATATCGTCTCAGGAAAGCAGAACAGAAAAGCTTGAAAGTTGCACAAACAGGCCATGTGGACGGAGAGCTCATTAGGAGCTTGGAACAAGATTTAAAGGTAGGTGAGAGATTCATATTCACAGTGAAAGAGAGCAGAGCGGGATTTGGCTCCCTATAATGGAAGCAAAGGTGACATATGAAACAGGCAGTAGTTCTCAAAATGTCAGGACCAATTTCCTTCTTCTGCGGTGGAAAACAAATGTTCAGCTTATCATCATAAAAAGATGTGTTAGCAAGTAAAAAAACATGTGCTTAGCCTCAAATGAAAGAAATGCTGTCAAGTTAGATCTGTGCACTTGAAAGATTTAAAGGGCTTTGTTTTACTGGCTTTACTCAAAACTTTAGATTTCCAAAACTGTATAAACAAAACTTGATATGCTTTTCCCAGTTCATACTGTTTCCTTCCTTTCATTTCTTGCTTAAGTCAAGTAACTGAAAAAAACTTGTCAAAGGCGCATTTCTTCTAGCCTAACAAGCTATTCTTTTTGAGTCTCATACAGGAGCAGACTTACAGCAGTTTAGGAGGACAGATAGAGAATAGGATAGAGAATAAACAGATAGACAGATAGAGAATAAAAATACTATTCCCATAACTCAAATTCCTGTAAAATCTGTTCATACTGAAACAGTCTTTATGTTTTTCAGAAATGTTTCTGTTGAGGCTAAGGTTTGCATAAGCATGATGCTTATTTAGCTTTCCTTGTTATCTTTCTGACTATTGCTATCACGCAACTGTTTTGAAAATATCTTACTGCTGGAATTATTAAGCACCTGGTACTCGAAAATACAAAACATAAAACCTTCTGAAATTGGAATTATTGGTTCACAGCAGTGGAAATCCACGTGACGTATCAAGTGATCAAACCTTTCAAAACGCCAGACACAATTTTTTCTTTTATTGTATGAAATGAATGATAACCTTATCATAATAAAAAAAAGATACATTATTCAGTAAAAACCTTGTATGGAAATCCAAGTAAAAGAGATACTGAGTTTCTTTGTTTGCTTTGTTTTTGCTGAATTGTTGTAATTCAGTAATTCATCATTTCTTGTGATGAATCACCATTCTGAATGTTTTTGGAGTAAATATTCTTTCCTGTTAGGCTGGACTCAGAAAACCTAAGCTAGCATATATTTCTTTCTTATCACTCTTGCCAAGTTGTGATTGCTGCTAGGGAAGCAAATTTGGGCGAATGAGACTTTTGCCTGGATGTGGCTTTGATCAATGACCTGTCAACTTTACAGCACATTATCTTTTGTTTTATCCATGTGTTATGCTGGGACTTTGATGTGCTTAGTATCTGCTTAGTATCTGCTTGTTTCCTCCTGCTGTCCATGACATTGCCTTAGCATAATGTGGAGGGAGAGCTGGAGATGTGTAATCAAATATATTTTCATCTTGGATTTCATTTTTTAGAAATGAATATTCATTTTAGTATTTGGAAGGCTTGGAGCCTTTCATCATCAGTCTCATAACTGAATTGAAAATCTCTTGGCTGTCTCTTGGATGTTTTCTGCTGTAGAAAACATGCTGTAGGTGTTGCTCAGCATGGATCCGCTTCATGTGATTGTGCTTCTCTGACCAGGTAGCCAAAGATGTTTCTGTCAGACTGCACCATGAGCTGGAGAGTGTGGAGGAGAAACGTATTAAAGCAGAAGATGAGAATGAAGTCCTTCGACAGCAAATCATTGAGGTGGAAGTATCAAAACAGACACTGCAAAATGAGCTGGACAAGTTAAAAGAGGTAAGCAATAATCTGGAAAATCATGCAGAACGGTGTTGGTAGGTTAGATGGAAAATTTGGCACTCAAGTGTCTTAGACTAATTCTTTCATGAAATGCCTGCAGATGTTGCATGTACAGTTGTCTTGAAGCTCTCCTCACCTTTGTTGTATATCCCAAGTGTGTTGGTACTTTAGAAGCAATAGAGAGGTAGGTGAGTGGTGTTGGGGGTTTTCTCCAGGGCTTCTCACAGGGCTTCTGTCCCATTTTAACCTAGTTCCTCATGGCCTCTTTCTACTGGAGCAAAGCTATCTTTGATTCAAGGCCAGCTATCTCTGACTCTCCTTTACCCAGACTGGGACTTCCACCTATTTTAGAGTCAAATGAAGTGTGCGTGACTCATCCCTCAGAGGTTAGTTCAGATAGGCGAGCCGCTGTTTTGGCTGGTGCTCTTCAGTGGTGACAGTGGGAGCCACCAGCATGAGTTAGGCGGCAGGAATGTGGTCTGTAACGTATAAATAACATTTGCACTTCAGGCGCAGAAACGCTGTCTGTTGAGAAAAGGGATCACCGATGGGAGCTGACACGTAGTCGTACTGGGTGAAGTGAAGATCTTGGAAGCAAGCGAGCTGAGGTGCAGGGGACAATAAAGGAGAGCCAAATACTAAATGTGGTTCTTTGCTGGAGCCAGTATCCCAGTCTGTAGCAGTATTTCTGTTCTCTTACCTATACAGCAGATTGGCAGCTCATGGTCTCTGCTCTGTTTTAAACGAGATTGAGATAGAACATTTAAACTTAATGAGGTAAGGCATTTATCCGCTGAGCCCTGGTCAGATTTAGAGAGCCGGTGCAATTATGTGCTATTTTAATCTTTCAAACAATGCTTGCAAGTCAACTGGCACAAAGCCTGATTCGATTTCATAAGGACAACCCCTATTTTATTTCTTTGTGCATTTGAGTTATGAGGATGAAGGAGTCCAGAGCAGGAGTTTTGGAGCATTTTGTACATAGTGGGGAAGATTATCAGCAGGTGTAAACATCAGTGTTGTTATGATAGTTTAGATTACTTAGGAGTAATCTAGGAGCGTCCTCTAAGGATGACACAAAAGAAAGGTCTGGATGATGTTTTATCTATTCTTTCTCAGTGTTATTTGTGAATGCTGTGCTTAATGGACATGGTGCCATGTTAGAGGGTATGCAATATATATTCCACACAAAAATACCATGTCATCCTCAGTACCTGATGTCTTGCTTGATGTTGATTAACTCACAGTCCAATAGATACTGCTTGATGGCCTGGGATTAAACCATTCGAGAAACTAGGTTGTGGGTGTGCATTCTCAAAGTAGCTGTAACCAGGCTGAATTTACCCTGCTCCTTAGATTGCTGCAGCCAAGCAGAGCGGGGAGGCCCAGCTAACTTGTCTACCTGTCCCTCTGCTGCTCTGCAAGTAGAAATGATGTACTCTTATTTGGGAAGCAGACTTCCCCACCTAAGATGCCTTTGCATCTTTGCTGGTGGAGAGCTAGGAAGGGAGAAGCAGGCAGGTGTAATGATGATAAGCACTCGTGCCGATCTGGACACGCAGTGAGGCATAAGATGTAGTAGTCCTAAAAGATGTATTCTGCTTTTTCATACCACAAGTGGTGTTTTTTCTGAGAGGCAGAAAAAAATTTCACAAGGTCACTGTGGGTTAGAAGATGGAAGTTTAGATCCTTGGCAGGTCACACAAGGACAGATGAGCCAAAAGTTTGAGGAGCATGATGACAGCTGTGCCACATGAGTGTGTATTTGCAAAGTTGTTGACATTGCTGAAAAATACAAATAAAAAAAATAAAGCAGGGTTCTTCCCTCAAAACGTGTTCAACTACCTACCAGAAGTGATTCCTCCTTAGAAGCATTTAATGTGTACAGAGCTCTAAAAGAGTATGTTACAGACATGCCAAGAGGAAAACTAGTTCTTTATATGTCAGGAGAAAAGTGACCCAAAGGCCATATAGCTTCTTCCCATTCCACTCTGCCTGTGCATCTTGTCTGTCCGAAGGCTGACACTTTGAAGGGATATCTTTCCTGCTCTGTCCTGGAGTGTTGCCCAAAACCCAGTTAAGCAGTGCTTGCTCTCTGATACAGCTTGCTGTCTCCATATGCTTATTTTCTGTAATATCCTTGACTATTCACAGCCCTCTTCTTCTATTTTCTGATCAACAGAAAGATTTTCTCACATCTGTGTTCATGTTCACTGTGTAATTCAGTGAAAAACTTCTCCTTTGTCCTGTTATACAATTCCCTCAGGTCCAATTTCTTACTGCAGTGAAAGGCATATATGTTGATTATCTTTAATGCATTTTTCATGATGAAATGTCTTTAAGAATTGTACACGTCTCTGAAAACACTCTTTCTTTAAAGCTATCTTCATTTGTATTGTAATCTTCTGAGAGATTCCTTAACATTTATGGTGTTCAGGGCAGTTACATATTCTTTTATCCCTGTACCTATTTCTATCTTCTGTGATACTTTCAACAGGATTTTTAATCTCCCTCAAAAAAGCCTTCCAGTTTTAACTGGGAAATTAATTTTTGCCTCTTCCTCACCATATAATTTCAAATTGTTGTATTAAGTAGATATAAGTTTACCTCTTTAGACACTAAATAACATTTCTCAGTATGTCTCAGCTTTGCAATTAATAGAAGCAAAATTACTACAAAGAGGAAAGGTGACAAGTCACCTGCCACGTCCATCACACTGTTCTTATCTCCTGCTCTGCTGCTGTGCTGTAGCTAATGCAATTCTCTTCCAAGTCCTGGACACTTTTGAATTCCTATTTCATTACATGCTTTCATAAGCTTTTGCATAATCTATCAAAAACACACCTAGATTCTTTTGTTTTGTTCTGGCATCTGCCAAGTACTTCCTGTCATCAAAACGTTCTGGTTTTCACTGATTGTTCCAATAAAGAACTTCCAGGTCACAGGTGAGTGACAGGTTTTTAAGTAAATGCCATCTCTCTTTCTTCTTCCTTTTTCCATAAGTGTGCTTCGTCCCTCCAGTCTTTTGCAACATTTCCTGTAGATGTGTTTTGAGGTAAGATGTGGATCAGTTAGGGCTTTTGACCAGTAGTTGTGTATTTTATCTAATTCTGAGGTTTGCCAACTAGATACCATTCTTATTATTCTCTGAATGTTTTCATCAGCACCCTGATGTTCACTTTGTTTAATCATGCCACTCTACTTCATTATTTCCAGTCCTCTTAGCCAAAGAGCCATAAGATGATGGGGTGCTTTCCTTTTCCATAATTATTTTCTCCCCGCCACCTTTTTTTTTTTTTTTTTTTTTTTGCCACTACGTAGCTCGGCAGTCTTGCCCGAAATACTTCTACTGGTTCTTTTGAAGCTATTTTTTCTGCTGGGTAATAATATTTCTCTGTATATTTTTTAACTTTACTGACTGTGCCAAGTTGTTCTAATTCCGTCTGTTCCCAGTGCTGCAGCACTGTGGTTCATTGATTTTTTTTTTCCACAATTACATTCACCTGCTTTTTCAGTTTCCCTTCTTCAACTCTTCCTTTTTTATTACCAAAGCCTTTTCATCTGGTTTTGGGCCTCCCTCTGATGCCTTTTTTTGTGGCAGCTGCTTATTACTTTCTTCATCAGAGCTTCAGAGTTTTCCTACTGCTGTGAGCACTTCTTTGTAGCACATCCTTTGCAAAATTGGCATGTTCCTAAGAGCTGCGTCTTCTAGGAAATCTGCTAGGATCTTCTGTGCCTCACCAAAGCTGCTTCTTCCTTAGAGCTTTAAAAGCAAAGGCAGTGCACGCTCACAACTCGGATAAGCATGCATATCACTGCCAAGGCTTGCATGCTTTTTTCTCTTGTTGTCTAGGTTATTAACACGGACATTCAAGGTAATAGGCAGCCAAAAGAGAAAAACAAAGTTACTCTATCACTGACATAGTACCTCAGAAGCATCCCTTCAACTGTTCTTTTTTCATTCATGGTTTCCTAATTCAGCTCATGAGAAATACTGGTGTAGATTAACAATCTAACTTGATCAACCATCAGGCATTCAGAAAACACTTCGTGAAGTTTACTTTCTTTGGGAAAATGATGAACATTTCAGAAATAAATATATACAGGGATGCAAAATCAATTTTTCAGAAGTTATGACAAATCCAAATCATGGTTGCTTGTGCAACTATAATTGTAAATCTTCATGTCTATTTATTAGCATGTGATTTTTAATTGTATCATCAAATATATTTACTACTGTGTCCCTGTCTCATATGGCTGATGGTCACTGGATGGTTTCTATTCATACGTTAAATAGAAGATAAGCTTCCTTGTCTACCAGTGGTTGGTTTTCTAACTCTGGACAAGCTATTCGAAAATATTACGTGAGGAATATATTCTCTATGCACCAGAAGAAGAGGCTACCACTGCTTTAAAAGCTGCAGTGATTTCCACCAGTTCAGTGAGCTGAATTCCTTTTAAGTTATGTGAACAAATACATACATTGCTTAATATTAATTCTATTAATTTGAATAAGGCAATCATTTATTTTTTGTACACTTAAACTTAGTTTTACCTAAATCACAGAAGAAATCGTTTCCTTACTCAAAGGCCTGTGCCCATCGCCACAAAGGCTCCACTAACAGTTGTGAGGAAATCCCCATTCCCTCCCTGCAGCCCCCAAATGCTCCGTGGTGCAGGTGAAGCTTGAAATACAGGCGCTGTGAGGAGAAGGTGCATGTCCTATAGTCAGGGGCTATAAAGCACCAACGTGAAGCCCACACCAGTTCTCTCCTGAGCAGCTGCAAAGATGCTGAACCTTCTCAAAGGCTCAACTTTGACAAGGGCACGTGGATTTTCTCTGAGATGTGCCATCCTTCACTCAGCAGCTAACCCATCCTAAATGCCACTTCCTTGGAGCCAGGAGGGCATCCTTAGGGAATGTCTTCCTTTTAGGGAGGAGGGTGAGTTGGTCTCTTCCTCGCAGCTGCTAAATGTGTATTTTCGTGTGCCCTTTGTCTGGGCTTGGCGTCACGCGCGGGGGAAGAGAAAGGGAGGCACTGCTGCGGGAACGCTCGCGCTGCTCGGGACGGGCAGCCCCGCTGGGCAGACAAAGAGAGGGGAGGATTAGGGATGAGGGCAGCAGCTGCAGGAAGATTTGACGTGAGTGCTATGAAACGGTTTAACAAGAAATGAATGAGAACTGTGTAACTGGGAAGAAAGGGCCATTTATTGCTTGGGGGACAGCCACACCGAGCAGGTGACAACCTCTTTATTGCCACGGCAAGCAGCAGGACCAGAGGGGAGCAGCCTGGAGGTGCTGCTTTCTCTCTCACAAGGACCTCTCGCCTTGCTGCCATCTCCCCCGTGATGCTGAGGGTTTCCTGGCCAGCAAATCGCTGAAATCATTTGTGCTTCCAGGCTGTCAGGACTGCTGTGGGCAAACGTGCTGTTCTCCGGGCACAGTCGTTCAGGAAATCGCTTCCAGTTGGTGGAGAGGCATTGCTGCAGCTCGTGTCCGCTGGTGGTTTTACAAAGAAAGGCAGAGGCCAAATGGGAAGGCAAGAAAAAACATTTCCATTAATTTCCGCATGAGAGGAGAGAAGTGAAAATCCACATTAGTAATGTCTCTAACATCTCTCTAGGACACAGACAGAGATGAGAACCAGCACAAGCAGTAAATGGGATTTCCCAGGTTACCCGTGGACTTTTCAGGACAATGGCTTCTCCCCAGGCTCTGTGATCACTTGCTAAAGGGGATGCTGCCATGCCTGAGCTTGCACTCTCCTCCTCCCCTGCAGCACTTGGTTGTGGAGGCACAGTTTGAGAACTGTTGTTTCAAAGTCATTTTTTGTTAAAATATCTGTTCCTTTTAACAGAGTGAAAAGCTGCATTCAGATGCTTGCAAAAATGATAGATATATATGAGATGAAATATCTTTCAGGCGTAGTATTTAGAGACAATTTTGCTCCAAAATACATGTGCACTACTCCATTTAACATTACTAGATGAAGAAAACATTTTTCTGATAGAAGGATATAGCTCTCTCTATATATAATATAGCAAAATAAAATCTGGAGGCTATTTTCTGAAGCTGAGCATGACAGCTGATTTGCATTGCCTTGAACCTGTTAAGTACGACATAATACATACAGCATATGTTTAAAGCATAATTATTCCAGTCTGAAATCACTTTTTTCTCTTCTCTCTCTGATGTAAACACATAGATATAGTGTGAAGTAATACACAGAAGGTAGAGAAATTATTCTTAGCAAAAACCTACTTGTTTGTAGAAAATATTGCCCACATTTTCATTAGCTAGGAGTTCATTTGTGTTTACTATGGTGGCGCATAACGTTCTTCAGTCATTTCTCAAATTAAACTTTCTTACTCATCAGAGTGAAATAGGGCTGTACTGTGAAGTATCTGATTTCTCTAGTGTATGGCTCTTCTTAGTTGTCAGTGATTTTAAATGATGGGAATTTGCTGAGAAATGGGGAAAAGAGAAGATTTTGCAAGCTACAGATTAAAATAATGTAAAAAGGGCTGAGCAAAATCACTGTGTTGACTCAGTAACCCTGCTTGGAAGTTACAGCATCTGACAGTCCTAAGTAATGAGTTATTCTGCAATAATCATAGCTAAAACCATTAACTGGTTGAGAGTTTTACTGAAGCACCACTTTGTCTCCAGTCTCTTTTTTTTTTAAATAATGAATTGTTACCTAAGCAACAGTGAATGATTTATAATTGTTATGGCATTTCAGGAGCTGTACAAGTAGTGAAATGCTCTGCTCGGTGTTCATACCCACAAAGAGGGTGGAGGGAAGGTGAAGGAATGGATCTGGCTCAACTCAAAATGTGTAGCAGACAGGGAAGTAGTCTCTGTGAACAGAAACTTTTTTTTTTTTTTTGAGAGGAACTGTACTTTACATCTTCTGATGAACTCTCTGTATCTCTTTTTTGGAAATTGAAAAAATATATTTAAACAACAACAAAATTTCAAAATGTTTTGTGCCAGTATCTCATGCCAAAATGTTTAGTGCCAGCCCCGTGAACATTACACACACAAACACTGTAGAACTGTGTCTGCACCTGAATTTATGTTTTGCCAAATAAACTACCACCAAGCTCTATCTAGTCTCTATTTTCTAGCTATTCGTTATTTGACCACACTTGCCAGCAGTCATCTGGCACTGCTTCCAAATCCTATTATGATGTTTGAGGTGAGGGGTTTCGAAAGAAAACAATGGTAATGCTGCTGATCAGACCCAGAGTTTTAGATCACGCAGAAAACCTGCCCTCCACATCACCCCCATCATCGCCCTGCTCCCGAGCACCGTGGGGGACCTCACTTGGCCTTTGTGTATGGAGAAATATCCTTGAAGTGCAGCAGGAACCTACCACAGCTGCAGGACTGAACAGATAGTTGCTGGAGAGTTATAAGGAAACCCTCTTTGTAAAGTAACTAAATATCTCTATGCTCCCTTAGTCACAATTTTTTCTTAGAATATAGCAGAAGGCTATCATTTGCTGAAAGACTGCTACTCTTGCAACAGCAGAAGCTGGCATGGAGATAACCTCTGCGGAGCTCAGACTGTGCATCCTTCCCCCATCCTCCACCCGGCTACCAAAAATAATCCTGCTGTGTGTCACATGTGCCTCAGCAGTGACAGTGCAAACAAACTGTAGCCTGTGTGACATCTATATAAAACGTTCAGGGGAAAAGTACAGGCTTATCTTTGATTCTGGCCCTTATTCTATCAACAGCATAATTAACAGTTTTCCTTAGCAAGCCCTTGTAAAAATTAAGTAGCAAATCCACAAGTGCTGCTTTTTGAGGAGGGAGATAAGGGATGGTCTCCCAATTCTAAATCACATTTCAGTGGATGAAGACAGCACTATTTGCTTTCCTTGCCAAGGTGTGGGCAAGACTTGGTCCCAGGGGAAGCACATTTTCACAGTTTTTGGATGAGCACAAGCTAAGATTTAAAGGTGGAATATCCATAGCTGAGCATACACTGAAGCTAATGAGGAATATCCCTCACCTTGCTACTTTCTGGTGACACTCAGATCAGAAACTGTCTGGCAGCTGCTGGCATGGGATGCATCATGTGGTGTTTGTGGCGGAGATGGGCAGCCGGGGAATATGCGTTTTGGGGATGCTCTCACACCTGCCTCACGCTGGGCTCAGAGGATCCAGCACAGATCATGAGTGAATCTGGCCTCGAGCACGTCAAGGAGCTCCAGTTGAACGAAAATGGGAATCGAAAGCTGTAAAAAAAGCACTGTTGGTTTGCTGGGTGAACTCGGTGATGCTGCTTCTGCGACATGCGGCTGCCGTGCTGCGCTTTGGCTGCCTGGCAGCGAGCGGATGCCAACTGTTTTCATATCATGTCCCCAGTAATTTCATCCTTGCATCCGGAGCTCCGGGGAGCGGGATGGAAAGGAGTAAGAGGCAGTCTGTCAGACTGAGAACAGGAGCTCTGGGAGATGCATGTCTTCGTACCTATGCTCCTGGTGCCGGCGGGTGTTGCGGTGGCGATGCTGCATGTAGGACTAGGTGTCAGCTCGGGGTGTTGGCAGCCGTGGGGCAGTGCTGTCTGGAAATGTCTATGTCATTATTCCCTTATACCATGGGGAAAGTCAGCACCATTGATTTTTGTCCTTCTTTGAAAGGGTTAATTGATTATTTCTCTTCCCGGATGAATTATTTACACTTGCTTCTCCAGCTCCATTTTGGAAAGGAGGATGTAACTTATTGCACAGAGAACTTATCTGTTATTAACATCATACTACTCGAGCCCTCAGAGCATGCACGAGGGAGTAAGAGCTGACCGCCTTGCTGAATTGCACTGCTTGGCACTTGCCTTGCCAAGCACTGCACTGCTAAGCACAGCTCCACCACCAAAGCCTTGCATTTCTTGGACACCCACCTGCTTTAAATTCAAACAGGATGGGGCGAAGCCACTGAAAGCAGCCAAGTGAGTTGCCAGTCAACTCAGAAATACTGGGGCTGAACCGCAGTGTTAAGGCTGTTTATTCCTTTGCCCTTTTCCCCGCAGTGCCTGCAGTGAGCAGAGTGGCAAAGCAGAGTGAATCAGTGCAAGTGGGGCAGGAAAAGGGTTTAAGTGGCAAAGAGGTGGGACTGAGCAGCTGGGAGTCTTAGAGCAACCAATAAACAGCATGTTTTACTGCTTTCTGCAAATAACCCGTTCCTTTTGTGCCAGAGATGAAGATACACCCATCCCGCTTTACACAGCCCAAGCACGTGCCAAAGCGGTGACGTGTGGTGCTTCAGCCCCTTCCCTGTCCCCACAGGAGTGCTTAGGAACCCGCACGCACCCCACACATCCCTGCAACTGGATCACAGGATGATCTGTTTTCAGCCCATCCCCACACCCGGACTGCGGAGAAGAGCACGGGACGGAGGCGGCTCCTGGTGCGGGGAGGATGCAGAACGAAGGCTGCGCCTCAGTTGGCTTGGGTTTTGCGCCTTGACGTGAGAAAGCCTGCCGTTTCTTTTAGCACCTGTAAGGGAAAAGGCAGTGGTTCATTCAGCCTAGAAAAATGACACCATCTGGGTATATAACCATGGGTATCCTACCCTGGGTTTCTGTGTTTCCTTTTCTTTTTACTGTGTATGTGTTGCAATGCGGCAGCTAAAGCCCTAGTGAATGTGAGTGTTTTAAGCTATTCGTACCTGAATATGAAGATTTTAGATTCTGCTCCAGTGCTAATAGCTGCAGAGGGTAAATTGCGTTGGTATTTAGGGACGTCAGCATAATGTCTATGTGGGCAGAGGGAGCACAACGATCCATCTGAGACTGCCAGATGTACATATTGGTCTATTTAAGGCCTCTTTCTCAGGGATCACTCCAAAATAGTTGCAGCTCAATCTCTTCAGCAGGCTCTTGCTGCAGTCCTCTCTGCTGGAAGAAAGTGGGGCTTGGGTGGAGATGGGTGAACGCGGCTCTTCTTGCCAGCACTTTGCTCAGCGTTCAGAATAAATTCCCGTCCCTGAGTTCAGTTGTGCCAAAGCAGCAGATTTTGAAGTGACAAAGGAGGGAGTAAAGCATTTAAATGGCATGATGAACGCTTGCAAGGCAGAAGTGCCTTGGCCATGTGTCTTTTATGATGACTTTATTCATTTGTTGATTATTCCCAAACTGGAAGATGTAGTGCACGTTGCCACAGATAGCACAAACTGGTCTTTTACTATAGGGAAAAATTTTAGTCCTCAGGCCCCCACCCAAAGAGTCTCCCTTTTGCTGTGCCATGGATAGGGAAGGTAGAAGACTAGTGGAGGGATGAAGAGATAAATCGCTGTTGTACCTTGACCATTGTGAATCAGGATTATGGAAAGATAGCTCTTAAGTTCTTCACTGTGTCATGCTGTGGTCAGCTGTCAGGGGTTGTAACTGGAGTTTCTGAGCTGTCTTCACAAGGAAAAGGGGCAAGAAATTAAGGTTAGTGTTGTGGAAAAAAAAAAAATTGGAATGCATCTTTGAAATGCCCAGTGCACCTGCGGCCACCACTGCTCAGGTCCTCGTGTCCTTCACCTGCTCAGGTGGCCAGCCATGCCATCCTTCCACCCTCTTCTTCTGAAATTGCCTCCTGGGTGGGGCTCTTGCATGTTTTGCTCCTTTCACATGTGCTTCTTGGCTTCACTGACGCTGTCCTTAGAAGCAAAAGCAACAAAAAGGCTGTGGATGTGACAATCCACGAGTGATGCTCCACGAGTATCCACAATGTAATGCTCCATGTGATGAACAATGCTTCTTCAAAGAATCTGGTGTTAATAGGAATATGTCAGAAGCACAATGATATGATTTTTCACAGCAAACAACAGATGAAGAGGAAAAAAAGGGTTGCTCCATTCATTATACGTTCAGTTTCCTAAAGCAATCAGCATGTAATTCTTAGTGTATGAAGACTGACAATGCTTTTCACATTTCACTGGGACTGGTTACTAATAAAGGCATTTTCGCAACTGAACCTGACAGTCTGTTAACTAGCTTTAAGTGTGGGTGTTGATTGGATCCTGACACTTTTATTCCAGGTCATCAGCTGACGTAATTGAAGGGGATGAGAGCACTAATTGGAATGCAAAGGTTGTCATTCTTACCATATTAGAGTCTGGTCTTTAAAACTGAAGCTGGCTTTTTCATCCATTTCACTTTTTTGGTGGTTCACTTGGTCATCCTGCCCCTTTCTCTGAGCCCCTGCAATTGGGTCGGACTTAGCTGCTTGGAGAGGGGAATGGGAAGAATATGAGATTTCCGGAAACGCTGGAGCAATTGTGAGAGGAAATAGCTCAGATACATCGCCCACCACCAAAGTCTCATTTTACTCTCGTCTCACAAGCAGGGGCTGCAGGGAGAGGAGGATGCGGTAATAACCGCTATGGGGCTTGCAGGGGAGGAAGAGAAATAGAAATTCTTGGAATACTTCTGGTTTAGTCTTAATTTTCTTTTCAGGGGCATCTTGTGTTGCAGTTACTCATAGCTGACATCTATAATCAAGATAATTCATAAAAAGCCATTAATAGTTATATTTCTACTCCCCCTCTGAAATTCTTCACAGAGGGTTAAAACCTGAAACCAGCTCGTCAGTTTGACGCTTGCAAGAAAAATTGTTTTTACTGTCTAACTCTGCCAGCATAAATGAGAGAAGGCATCATTAAGGATTTATTGAGTTTCTGTTTTCTCCATTAAAGTAGTGACTATTATTTTCAAATGAAAGATTTACCACAATGAAATCATCACAGTGATGGTGCATTTAGGGGTAATTGACATCAGTCCCAGCTATTATAGCAGAATAGTCGCACTCTGCCTCTACAGTATGCGTACCAGGGAGAGTTTATCTTTCCATTTTTATTTTCACCAGAAGTGAGCAGATGTCCAAATGGTCATCACTACCTGCAGGTCTTTTAAAGCTCATTGGTGTAATATCTCCTTGGCTTTTCACTTTGTTTTGTTTCTTTAATTGAAAACCTAGATTGTTGGTGTTTTCTGTTTTTTTGTTTTGTTTTGTTTTTTCATGGCTGAGCATGTGTTAACAAGGCAGCCTTGGGTGGTGATGTGATGAAGACATGCAAAGTGAAATACCATCGTACTGCCTGAGCAAGGAAATTCACTCCATGTTATGCTTTACAGGCTTTAGTATTCAATTCATGTGAGTGTTAAAATATGGGAGAAACTGATGACAGTACTTAATGCTTACAAAGGATTGGAGATAGGGGAATTGGATCCTGGAGCTGTCAAAGGTCAGATCACTGCCTCTTTGCAGTTTGTAAGAGAAGCTGGCCCTGCAGCAAGGGCTTGTCAAACCTTCCCAAGTATGGCCACAATCTCTGGAGGCAGATTGTGCAATAAAAAGTTTTTTTTTTTCTGTCTCAGACAATTCATTATTCTTACGGGGCCTAAGGAAATGTTCCTACTAATATATAGGCATCCAAGCACCAATTATTTTAGTTTGGCATTCAACAGCAAAAAAGTGTGTGAGGCTTGATAGGGTAATTTGAATACAGCCAAATAAAATGTCAAGGTTTCAGTATCTTGCAGCTGTGCGTACTCTCAAGCATTGGATTTACATGGGCATTTCTGATTTAAAAATTCCCATTAGCATCTTCTGGTGGAGTGCCTACTCCTACCCCCATGGTGTGGGAACCAGTCCCTTTCCCTGGTCCACGGTACCGTTTTGTCTGCTCCAGACTGTCAGTTCAGATCTGTGGCAACAGGTAATGAACCAAAATGCAGACTAGGTGAGGTTAAGCATGCTCGTTTCAAAGAGTATTTCTGTTCTTGAGACTTGTACGTAAAGCAGCCTCTGGGGCTCGCTGTTTGATCCAGCAGGCCTTCAAAGTAAATCTGTTTAGTTTCCTTTCTGATTGCCAGTCCCAGAGCCTCAGCATGGGATCGGGTTTGTTCACAAACAACAGTAAAAATGACGCTCCGCTGAGCAGACTGTATTCCTTGGCACGGACCTACTGCTCTCCGCTGTAATCAGCGGAGGTAGCCTGTTCTTGCAATCACACATCTGAGGGCACCGTCCAACCCACCAGCTTCTGCCTTTGGTGGCAGCTGCATAAGTCGTTTGTCTGCTCGAGGCGTGGAAGAGAAGACGTGTCCTCGCCTCTGCTCGCTGGAGATGGGGGGGAACCAAATGTCCCAATGCTCCCCTGCCGAACAACCATCAGTGACCGTGCGGCTGGTGCCAGGGGCATTTGCAGGACGCTTCCCTATTTACTCTTATCACAGTCGCAGGTTGCTGCCTCTGATCTGGCTGCCTCTCATCTGGCTGCTTCTGCTCTTTGGTATTTTGGGAGCATTTACTGCTGAAGTGAGGGATGCTGGAGCCAAGCTCATAGTGAAAATTCACAGGTAACAGTGAAAGTATGTCTTAATTCTCAGATTTAATAGCTATCCGGGATCCTCTGCATTTTTCCATCACAATTTTTTGCAGAGCTTTCATGAAAGGGAATCAGGTGGGGGAAGAAGATTATAATGCCCAGATTTTCAGAGGTTGATGGTACAAAGAGTGGGACTGTAGAATCAGAACAACTCTTCAGATATAAGACTTGATAAATTGCATCAGCATAATGATGCTCAGCAGAAGCAAGTGAGTAGCAGAAAAGGAATGTAATTTCAATTATGCCATCAATTCACTTTCAGCTAGCACAAAAAACTATCAGAGGGCAGACAGAATTTCCTTCCTAACTTTAATGAAATACAAGCACTCTGTTTTTCATTTGCAACTGGTATGTCTTCTCTGGTGCAGCATGGGCTGGAAGAGGCCTCCCCTTTTTTTCAGTATGGAGATGATTTGCATGGAAGCATTCGTCTGTTAGTGCTATTCATTCCCTACTTTTTTGCTACGTGAATTTCCTGTGATGATCTCATAATGTTGACAGCATTCCATGTGATGGCATAAACAGAGACTGATGCCTTGCTTTCATATTTGGGTGTGTTAGGGAATAGCCACGTCCAAATTACTGCTCGGGCACATCCAGGGAGTCTTATCTAATGGCAGAGTGAGACTCATTTCAGACACAAGGTAGATCCTCTGCTAATGCCATCACACCTGAAGACAGTCTGCACTGAATTTCAGGGGGGTTTAAACCGTAGCAGGAAAAGATACCTGAATGAAGAAGAAAGAACATCTTGAAAATAAATTTAAACTATTTATTACTATTACAGCTACTACAAAGAAAAGAGTCATTGAGAAAAAAATCAGGAGTGCACAGGGCTGTCTTGTGTTTAAGAATTTCTAGCCATTTTAAACAGATTTTTAGCCAATATAACTACTTAGAGTATGGCTAGCTCTTTCACGCTCATAAAAATGAAAAAATATAAAGGTATTTCAGAGTGTTTCCTGACATTTAGTATTGTACATGTTCTTAGTTGGATACCTTCGCTACAATTCACAGAAGTTAATAAATTACAGCATACAGTTCTTGGAGTGACTTACCCCAGGCTTACCGATGAGTAGAAGTGAGGCACATAATTATTTTAAACATATGCTATTTTTGTTGTTGTTGTTTGTTGTTCCTGATCTCTTGAGTAGGGATGAGGCCCAACTAATATGCAATGAATTCTTTTGCTGTTAGTGCAACCACTCAACTACTAAGTTTGTCCAGGGGTATGTTTTGAAAGCAGCTTTATGTTTTGTATTGGTTTTCAGCTTGCAGTTGTAATATTATGTGTGTGTGGCTGAAGAGTTTCTGCCTTGTTTGGTTCTCCTTGCACTGACAAATCACAGCTTCAAATCACAGCTTTTAACAACGATGTTTAAATCCCCATTAGTTCTATTCAGAGTATACTGCAGAAAAAATGTTTCTGCTGTTCCTTACTTTGCTGCCCCCTTTCAAGACCAAGGGATTTTTCTACAGGTGCAGAGGGTTGCCAGAGGCAGAAACTATTCCAAAAAAACTTGTTTGGTAGACAGTATAAACAAGTCACCAGCCTTTGAAACTCACTGCTACATGATTACCACCCCAGGGTAAGGATTTAGGGAGACTCATGAGAGACTAGGCATGCATCTGTATGAAGTGAGCAACTGGACCTGTAATACAAGTAAAAATATTACCAGAGCTTTTACAAATGAAGGCAACACTGGATTTAGGATTTCAGTGAATGTCAAATTTGGAGATTTACCTGGGGTGTCAAAGGGATTTCCTGCTGGATTTTGTGATGCTTTTTCTTTGGGGCACCACCAGTGATCATCCCCAGCTTATTTCCCAAAGGGAACATATAGTCATAGGGTCATGTGGATTTCTCTCTCAGTTTGATATGCATAACCTTACTAAAAACAAGATAAATGAAGTAGCTTTCCAGAGCCAAAATCTCAGCAGAAGGTATGGTACATCTGAATCAGGCCTAGATCGAAAGTCCAGGCTTATAGTCTTCATTCATCTGAGTTACTAGAAATCCTTATTCAAATGTCAAAGGTCCATCCCTGTAATGTGTTCTGGCATCTGTTTTTTTTTTATTTTATTTTATTATTATTATTCTCAATGCAGCTTCCAAACGTATCTGGTTTTCTTGGTTGACGCTTATGTTCTCCTTGGGAACTTTAATTAAAATTACTACATCCTAGTAATTCAGTTGCTCGTATAATTTTTCTCTGGCAAAAGAAATTAAATTTAAGTAGGCTGTATCATCTTGCTGCTTACTGTTGCATTTTTTTTAATGGAAACCGCTAGATGAACATATAATTTGTAATTCAACCAAACCATGGTCTTTATTTTTAATATTTTCTCCCAGTGGTGAATGAATCAAAGATAATGTTATGGAATTTCTAGGAAGTCTTAGAGTCCAGTTTTTATCTGATGCATGACTTTAACAAGGCCTTTTAGCAAGATTTAGATTATCATCAAGGATGTATAATCTTAATCCTGACTATAGTAAAATAGGATTTAGTGCTGCTCTGTACCTTCCCAGCAGAGATGGAGTAAACAGGATTTGTGTGGGTAGGTATCTGAAGGGAACAGCTGCAAAACAGATCTGCAGTCACTTGTGGGCTGCAGCATCGGGGAGGATTTGGTCTCTGGCTTCACGTAGTGGCAGAGCTGCTGCTCAGCGCCCCATGCTCAGTGCCAGGCTTCTTCTCTGGGACATGAAGGGATCAACATGGTGCAGCAGAGCTTGGCACAGCCTGATGGGCACTGCTTTTTGTGCTGGGAGTGGAGGAATTGGAACCTAGCTGGGGACAAACTCTACACTTGAGGAGCGTAGTCCTTTTCCTTGATCATTGACATGAGTTAGAAAGTGTCCACATTTTTATCTCCACTGGACAGGGTTTATATAAAGTCTATTGATCCCCTCGTTACACTTACTAGATCTAACGTAGGAAAAACAGGAATATTAAGTATGACCAAAGCATAGGAGTTATTCTCGCATGGGTAGAAAGTGGAAGGAAAGAATTAGACAAAGCAAGTGCTACATGTATAGGTTGGTGGCACTGCTGAGGAAATGAGGACAAGAACTAATGACATGCCACCTCAGTACTGCTTGGAAAACTGAACCAGGAGGATTTGGGAATTCTATTATATCTTTAATAATTGTTATTCTGATTTCATACTGTGTCCTGAGTCACCAGGAGGAAGGACCGGTGGTGTTACTCCTTAACCTCCTCAGGCTAGACGAGCAGGTAGGACTGAAGGAGATGTATCTAAGTTCAGTAAATAGAGCAGTGCTTAGCTGCTTCCCACAAGCTGCAAGTCTCCAGGCAGAGCTTCACAACAACTCCTTGCCTGCCCTGTTCCTTTTCACGCCAATGAAGCAGATAATGTCATCGGTTGGTCCCTTGATTGGCCTGTCACTCCACCAGGTCCTGGAGTGGCTCGCCTGGGCTCACCAGGATGCCTCCTGCAGGAGGCCGCACACCTGGTGGGTTGGTGCTGGTGGGACCAAGCCTACAGCATGCTACATCTCCAGGAACCGCACCCTTCCCCACAAAGGAGGCATCCAATGTGTCCTCCTAATGCCACCCTTGTTGAAGCATTGCTCTGTTAGGAGAGGCAGCACTTCCTGAGGCTTATTCCCTCACCCATGTCTGTTGCACAGGAAGATGGAGCAGTGCTAACGTTTGCAGCCAAAATGGCTCCAAGCCCAGGCTGGAGTCACTTTTCCCTGCAGTAGCAAGGAGCTTGGAAATAGACAATCTTGAAATGAGACTTCTGGTCCCATTTGTGGGTAGGATTTATTTAGAAGTCCTCGCTCACACATGTCAAAGAGTAGGTGGTGGCATGGAGGATCTGGGAATTGAAGGCTACCTAAGAAGGAAGTATTCATTTCCTGTCACACCCCTCCTTTTGAATTGAGTTGGTTGATGAGGGATTAATCACTTACATCTTTAAGTTAGTAGTGAAATGAAGTTTTGTTTTTCAGGAATTTGGTATGCTTCATATGCCTACTTCTGACTCATGTTCTTTGTGTTCATTAGGAATTCAAGTGGTAGATGGGTAGGGAAAGCTTTACCAAGGAGCTGAAAAAGGCAGAAAAAATTGAATGTTTGAACTTCCTTGCAGGCTATTCCTTTGAGGCAACATTCAAGGACATGGAATAGCAGGAAGTTACTGATATCAACACCAAGGCTCTTTTGACCCTATGCGCACTACTTACTGCTTGAAAATATGTTTGAAAAGTTTGTAGGGTGTGAAAGTGCTTGGAAAGATGCCTGTATTTGTACCTGCATGTTCTTGAGGGACGTGACTTCCTTGAACGCAGGCAAATCCCCACTGGGCTGTGCATGTATCACCTGGACATCAGCTGTGATGAGCTCTGCTTGGGGAGAGTGGAAAACAAGAAAATGGGAAAACACACTCCATTTCTATGCAGAGAAATTCTGTGTGGCCTTCTCCAGGTGAATACTGAGATGTGTACTAGAGGCACAGAGAAACTCACATGAGAACCATACAGAGCTGTTAACAAACTTCTCATTCTGACATTCCCATTCCTTAGACCTTTGCAAACACTGAGAGTATTCATCTGAGGACACAGAGATGAAATTAGTCTATATTCAAGCAAATCTGTTACAGTATGCAGTGGATGCTAAACAAGAAATTCTTGAACAACTGGAGGTGGAAGGTCTTCAACATTTTCCATTCCAAATGTTAATGTGTGTAGCAGACAGAAGGAGTATTATACAAAAAGTTAACGCTTTCAGATTTTTCTGGTGCTGACCTATGGCAAGAAGGCCAGTATTTGCATTATTTTCTTGGTATTTTTTTTCATAAGGAAAGGATGAAAGCAAAGAATAGAGATTTCAATTTGAAGCCAATTGTTCCTGTGAAAGTCCCATTTAAAAGAGAAGTGAAAACCTGTTTAAAATTTGAAAGGGATGAAATCAAGAGCTCTCAAGGTAGAAATGGTTTTGATTATAGATAAAACTTCCAGTTAGAAATATTTATACCCAAATTCTTCTGGAACACTTTTCCTATCAGAGAGACCATTATAAGATGCTAGGTTTCATTACCTTGATTTCAGAGTTTTTAGAATCAGTTTATGTGGCCTCCAAATATCCCAAACACTACATAGAAAAGGCAGAAGCCAGGTTCTCCATCATAAAGACCCTGCAGTTTAAAAGTGAGGCTTATGTTAACTGTTTTAACTGCTAATCAATAGTTTTTTAAACCATCAGTAGTAGTATAAATTAAATTTTAGTAATGGTAAACCTCAATGTTTTCTTGAGACATACAGTGGAGCATAAGTATAATGTAATAGAGGATTTATGCAGAGAAGACAAACTTGTTTATGGGTATACCCTGAAAGGGACCTGTCCTGGTTTCAGTTAGGACAGAGTTAATTTTCCTCCTAGTAGCTGGCAGGGTGCTATGTTTTGGATTAGAATGAGAAGAGCGCTGATAACATGCTGATGTTTTAATTGTTGTAGAGCAGTGCTTACACCAAGCCAAGGACTTTTCAGCCTCTCTCTGTCCTGCTAGCGAGCAGGCTAGGGATGCAGCAGAAGCTGGGAGGGGACAGACCCAGGACAGCTGACCCGAACTGGCCAAAGGGGTATTCCATACCATCTGACGTCATGCTGAACAATATATAGGGGTGGCTAGCCGGGGTGGAGGGGTGGCCGGCTGCTCGGGGATAGGCTGGGCATCGGTCAACGGGTGGTGAGCAATTGCATTGTGCATCACTTATTTCGTACACATTATTACTATTAATACTATTATTATTATTATTATTGTTGTTATTCTTTTCCCTGTCTTAATAAACTGTCTTTATCTCAACTCACAGGCTTCACTTTCCCGTTTCTCTCCCCCATCCCGGAGAGGGAGGGGGGAGGGTGAGCGAACGGCTGTGTGGTGTTTGACTGCCAGCCGGGCTAAACCACAACAGGACCGTAATAAACTCATGCTCAAAGCTGCTGTGTCGACTCATACTGTGGGCAGGTCTCCTACATACATGTGAGTCAGGGGAATTTATTGCCAACTGTGAAAAGGAGAGCAACGTTTGCAAATCTCTATCTTCCAATGATTCTCCTGTAGCATGTCTGCTACATTGTTCTCCCTAGAAGACTATCTTTCTTAATTTAGCAGTCATAAAGTACTTCTGTAAACTAAGAATTTTCATGCTGACCTCTGGCACAATGACAATGGTAGCTTAAAAAATGTAGTTTCTGTCTTGGATTTATTTACTTTTTTTTTTACATTCTGGTAGAGATTATTATGGCTGTTTTCCAGAAAGCTTGCATATACTGAATGTGTTGAGATTTGCAGCCATGTGGCTGTGGTTTAGATAGTTTGTGCTCCATTTCCACGGTTAACTCTGTGAGGCTCTTGTCCAGGAAGAGCAGAAACAAATGAATCCAGGTCAGAAGCAGGGACAGTGCTTGTGAAAAAGCCCAGCTGGAAAGCAGAGGGTGCTTTTCTCTGTGGACACTAGAGTATGACCATGTGGATGGGATCAGGGACATTTGCTTGCCTCCAGGAGTCTTTCAACTGTTTGAGACAGCGGTTTACCAAGGTGTGAAAAAGAGACCTTATAGCAGCCTTCCAGTATTTATAGGGGGCCTACTGGAAAGATAGGGAGGGACTTGTTATCAACGAGTGTAGCGATAGGACAAGGGGTAGTGGTTTTCAACTAAAACAGGGTAGATCTAGATTAGATATTTGGAATAAATTCTTTACTATGAGGGTGGTGAGGCACTGGAACAGGTTGTCCAGAGAAGCTGTGGATGCCCCATCCCTGGAGGTGTTCAAGGCCATGCTGGATGGGGCTTTGGGCAGCCTGGTCTGGTGGGAGGTGTCCCTGCCCATGGCAGAGGGGTTGGGACGAGGTGATCTCAAAGGTTCCTGCCAACCCAAACCATTCTATGGCTCTATGATGCTATGAATGACTCTGTGAATGATTATATGAATGTCTTATGTGGTATACAGATGTACAGAGTGCACAGATGTAGAGAAATCTCCTTACATTACGTCTCCATTCTCAGGCCAGAATGGGTAAAGTCCTTGTTATTTCTCATATTCTGACCATAATAATGAATTAAGTGGAGAGAGGTTCAATTAGCCCTTTCAAGTTAAATCAGTCCTTTCAAATTACATATTCTCTTAACCTACTGTAACAATTCTTGATTCACAGTCCCTCTGTAAAATGGCATTCATAACCTGAGGTAACCTGGTTATAACCTGAGGTAGGGGATTGTGTTTAGTTCCCGTCTGGAAGAACAGAAACTTCAGAATGGGATTTCCAGCCCAACGTTGTGGAAATAGGCATATGCTTTCCATTCACTGTATGCAAATAGTAGCCTCAATTTTGTTTCTTCCAATTAATTTTCATTCCTGGAAACTTGTGTGATAAAGTCTTTTGCTCAGCGTGAGCACAGAATAGGTGAACCTAACTGCAGCCCATTAGCGTCAAAATAAGATGCTGAAGTGAAGCGGAGTATAGCTAGTAAAGACTGTAATGGGTAAGTAAAAGTATCTGTGCTGTCTTATTCAGCCCTGTAGATAAAATACACAGAAGTAGGGCGTGTAGGATAAAGAGCCGTAGTGCTCTTTATGCCTTTATGGACACATCTGTGGAGATGTATAAGCAATGCTGAGTTAAAAAAAAAAAAGGGTTGTCTAGTGGAACCATCTCTCTCACTATACTTATTTTTCTGCCCATTTTAAGCAGGTGAGTCTGCAAAATTTGGTATTTCATCTTCTCAAGCTGGCAGACTGCCAACTGGATCTGTTTTACACAATCCCCCAGATTTGCTTCCCTCTGCATACCATACTAAGCCCAATGCCCCTTTAGACAGTAACCCCATAGTTTGCATGGCAGTCCAGGAAGAAAGTGTCTTCTCCCCAGCTCTTTGTGGGTTCCCCTCCAGGGACAGCTGTTTAATCCTCCTCTTTGATGGAGTGCTCCTTGTGCTCAGTTTTCACTGACAAGATTACTTGGGTTCCTCCACCTATCATTGTTCCTCTTATCCTCTCCAGGTCTTTAAGTTTACTGTAATACAGCCTTTAGTCAGATAACATTACACCCTCATTTTTTTGTTTTATAATATTTCCATTTTGTGAGGTGTAGCTTTTTTATAGCAATAATAGCCTTGGCATTCCTGGGTCAGCCACTCTCAGACCAAATAAAATTATCAGTCTGGTGGTGGGTTCCAGTGAGTAATTAGGCTGCCTTTAATCCTTTTCCCTCCCAGGTTGCTCTGCCATTGGTACTGTTTTGGCTCATCACTTAATGAAAAAAAAATGAAATTGGCATGTAGTTCCAAGTTCCTCAAAGGAAAAACTCAGAATAAAGCTGCTAAGACATACTCTGGGCTATTGTCAAGGTTTAGTTAGGCCTTTATCCTCTTCTACTAGATGGTAAAACCTGAAATATGTGTTCAGTCATTTGAAGAACACATGCCCCTGAAGTATTGTCTTTACTTAGAGGAGCAGGAAAATTTGCTCTATCAGTTCTCTCTCAAAACTCCGGCATCACTACTGCCTAAGTAGCTTATTTGTAGTTTCCATTATTGCAGCTGTTCACGCCTTCAGCTGCATTTTCAGTGCTTAGAGAGACAATAATAAGGGAAAAATGTCTGTGTAGGAAGTACGTTTTCCCAGATCTGTTCAGACTTAGCATTCAGTTGCAGTAATGAGGAACAGATGAATGTTAAGAAAATGTTTTCTGAAGTCCCCTTTTCAGTAGGAGCAGTTGTCTATAGTGCCTTTAGATGCAAGTGGACATGTTCAAGATGCTTTGAATAAACAGGGAGATAAACAAGAGTTGCTTAAGCATTAGTCATCAGGATAAGAAAAGTTTGTGCCAGTCTGGTTGCTTTTAGCAGTTTCTGTTGAGGTGTCTTAGTCTGCTTGATCAAAGAAAAAGATTGGTTAATGTTAACATTAAGCAGTGCTTTAGCACACTATATAAAACGGGGGTGAGCAGCTTCTTCCTGTTCATACAGTGGTCTGATCTAGCCTCCTTCTGTGTGGGACTGCTTTTGTTAAGCATAAAGTTATTAAAAGAGCCGTAGCCCTTGCGCCATGGTGATTTCTGCATTTGGATGTCATGTGCTGCTGTTGGTCCCTAGCAGCTAGTTTGCATCCCAGAGACATCAGGGCTTGTTATGCCTCCTTTCATTGTATGTCACAGACATCTCCAAAGCTGGTGGGAAGGTGTCAGGCTGAAGGAACAGGGGCTGCATGTAGCTTTGAACTGTATGTTCTTGTGAGCCCCCATTCATGGCCTCAAAATGTTTTGGTCCTTTCTCCACATGTCTCTTTGACTCCATAAGTCTTGCAGACTGAACTTCAGCTTAAATAGCACAAAATGTTGTTGCTGACAAAGCTCCTCTGCAAATCTGTTTGTCTGGGGTAAATGTGTGCCTCACTGAAGCCCAAATGTGAGTCTAAATGCAGTGTTCTTCGTTTATTACCTGGAAGAAAACCATGCACAAAGATCATCTGGGTTCAGCTGAGATGCAAATGAACATCAGAAGGAGGTCGGGAAGATGCTATCAAGTTATATCCCATTTTTGGGGATGGAACAAAAACAGTCCTCCCTGAATTCACTTCTGAGGTCTGAGTTACTGATTTGGGACAACAGATCGAAAGGTGTGTGGATCCAAAAAAGCCACTCATGTGTACTCAGCCCACATTTTGCCATTCATTTTACTCTTTTTTTTTCTTTTTTTTCACATTTTAGTATTCACATTTTAGTATTTTCACATTTGAGTATTCATATCTGCCACAAGTGCATAGACGTTGCCTCTCTGCTAGTATTTGGGATTGTAATGGCACTGCTTGAAAACAGACAATTAATCGTAGGTGAAATTCCTAAAAGGGCCATAAAACTTCATATTTGAGATCTGAAAGTAGTCTATAGCTTGGTAAGAATAGCAAGTAAGGAGACTTCCTTGCTGGGTAGGCTATCCCTATTAACTTTCTACAAGGCTTCTTACCCATTTCTCTGAAACAGCTAGTGTTGGCTGTATCAGAGACATGATACCAGAAGATGGATGGACAACCTGATTAGTCTCCATATCCTCTTCTTACATTTCTGCTAAAATGGTGTTCACATTTACAGGCATTCAAGGGCAGTCTGCTGTCCTGAAATGGACCCATTCCTTTGAGAGACCTAAATTGAGTAAGACAGACTAGGGAGACACCGTCCCAGTTTATGTATTTATGATAAGCTTTTGCCAACAGTGAGATTTTCCTTCAGTTTTTCTAATTTATATTCAGCGTTTTTTCATTTGTGATAGAAGAATGATCCCATATGAAGAATTCAGCATTGGTCACTCATTTCACAGCTGTGGCCATGGTTCTCTTTAAATGAGTGTAATTATTACCAGCTAGGCTTGTTTGTGGTAGGACTTCATGGCTTGGATAGTTTGCATCTGTTTTATCTTATTGGCCTTGCACATTTTTATTTTTCCAGTTGCTAAGATAGCTACAGATATCTTCAGTGCTATTTTTTTTTCTACTCTGACAAGTGCTAGCATTAAAATTAAATTACATTACTTTAAAATAATAAGGTCATCAGCAGAGAATGTGTTTGGGGAAAAGGAAATGTCAGAATAAATAGCCAGTTTTCATGAAGAAGACAGACAGATGGTTCACTCATTAGCAAGAGACTCCTGAAATGCCCTCTCCCTCTTTTCCTTTATTCTGTAGCTCAGCACCCTACTGTTTGGTAGATCAGTGTCTGGGGGGCTGACTGCTGGTCTTTAGGAACTTTAAATTGAATCCTGTGATTGCGCAGCATTCAGGAGAGCTCAGAGCCACTGGCGTCCATCCACCTCCTTCTGTCAGGTGGGAGGAGGTTAATCAATCAACTCCCAGGCAGCAGCCCCCTGGGAATCCACCCAGAGCTTCGAGGGCCCAGCCCAGCGTGGGATTGATGTCAGACTTTGGTCCACGGATAAGAAGGAAGAGCGTTTTGCTATTCTTGTGATGTGGAGATTACGCGGCGTGTTACAGGCATTTGCAGAGGGCAGAGATGGCGCATTTCCCTACCAAACGACGTGTTTGAATAATGCGCTCCCTCGCTTCTCCAGAAGTGGCTTGGAAGAACTGGTAGGACACGGGGCAGCTAGTCTGCTTATGGACTAGCTCAGCAGCAGCGGTGGAGGACTCTAAGTAGCCTAGGTAATTGTTGGTGAGAGTGTTATTTCCAAATATAAGGCTGTTTTAGGTGTTTAATGTCTCCTACTGCCAGATAGTTCTTGCTGCTGTCATGCCACACTCTTCACTTACACAAGTCCCTGGTTGCTCTTGCCTTTGTCGCTATGTTGACCTTACAACTGATCTCCTCTTGGAGTCTTCCCTAATGTGGGTTTCCAGACCATAGACCTTTTCTTTCCCAGGCTAGACTATCCACTATAGACTATATCCACTTCCAGATGAAGGGAAGGACCCTTTTGTAGGGTCAGCCCAGAAGTAGGTCCTCAGAGCTATAAACTTGGCCGTTGACTTTTGCAGGAAATCTTACCCATACTGCATTTTTTTGCCTTTTCTCTACACAACCACCTTTGATTTAGTTCTCCATCTTCAAGAAATCTGCGGTATAGCATTAAATAGGGGAGCAGAATTGCACAAATTCGTCATATGGGTGTAAAACTGGCACATTCCTGGCTCGACAGAGCTCTGAACTGACTTCATCTCTGTTGGAAGCATCTGTGTCATGGCTGGCTTATGCCAGGCTGCACCTATTAGCACCAATGCTGAATTTGGCTCTTTTCCAGGATAGCTGCCATAACGTGAAATGACATATGTGTTTACAGTGTGTGGTAACAGCAAAGGGAAACGAAGAATAAATTATGACTGCTATTTGTGGAACTGTGAAATCAGCTGAGGTACATTTATTTGTAATACCTGCCTGCTTTTTAAATTATGCCAAATTATGCACAAATTTTATCCAAATATAATAGTTTTTCTAAATGCAATGTAAGATATTACATGATAGATATCAGCTGATCTTTTAGTTTCTATTGCCTGGAAAATCACCAAGTGACCTTAATGATAGCTGTTATTCTACGTATAATATGCAGAACATTTCAAACCCAGATTTAAATATTTAATCCTGGCAAAGATTTAATCCTTGCAACAATCCTGTGAGATGCATATGTGGGCAAACTGCAGTCCAGAAGTTAGGCAGTTCAAAAATTGGTGCTAAACTAGAACTTGATGTTCTTGCAAGCACAGATGTGTGCTTGCATCTGCTGCTTCAGTGATCTGTCTGTATGGGGTGGAAGTGGAGCTTTAAAGAAACCTAAATTGTGATTTCTCTCACAAATTAATCCACTTGTTCTGCTCCAAAGTGGGGATAGTCCCAGGACATTTTTCTTTCTTTTTCTACATGTCTGCTGACCTTTACAACTGAACTTTCGGACTCTGCTGACTGTGCAGCCTCTTCAAGGCTTTTCAAGAAAGCCCATATATTTTGGGGAGTGTTTGCATCATAAATATCCAATTGTAATGAAGAAGAGAAAAATCTATTTAATTTTTTTTTTCTTCATTTAGCAACTTTTTACAACTCTGCACAAAGATCCAGGCACGTATGCACAAACATCCAAGCATAGTAGGGTGTAAAACTTCTGTGGTTTGGACAAATTTACATCAGCACTCCAGGCTCTGGAGCACTTTGTTGCCAGTTATCCCTTCTTGTTTGAGGTACTGTAATGCGCTGGTAGTAGCATGTGGGAAAGGACAAAGAGACTTGAGTGGATTCTGAAATTTCAGCTGATCTCTCTGTTCATGGCACATTGCCAAATAGGAGAGCAAGGGTGGGATTATAAGGAAATAAAAGTGCAAACTTAAAAATTTCCAGAAGAGGTGGAAATGCCAGCCTCTCTCTAACCTGGAGCAGCCGTCTGACAGGATACTTTCAAGCTAGTGTCCTCAGAAACACATCAAAACCACAGGATTTTCTACACTGAGATTACTCTGTTTGCACTTAAAGGCAAGTGAAATATCCAAGTAAAAGAGATGATTTTAAAGACTAACCCCTTAGGTGACATTATCGCACGATTGTAGCCGGGATGTTGATTCGGAAAGAGATGGGTTGTTTTTTAGGTTCTGTTTTCATGATCAGTGGCTGAGAAAAAAAGGCTTTTGAATCCAAGGATTTGAATAGAAACATTCAGCCTATAAAAGCCTATATGCATTTGCATTCATTGTTAAAATCCAGCCGAAAGGAAAACACTGCTTCTGCGGATTATTCCCGCATTAGACCCTGTGCAGCTTCTTGCTGTGAAATATATCCAGGAATACTGTTCTGCATCGGGAACGTGTTAGTGCAGCCACAGTGGTGGAGGCATCCGTACCTCTGTGCAGCCCAGGGGGACACCTGGCATTGTGGCCGGTGTCCAGCGCTTTGGGTATCAAAGCCTTATTATTCTTAGGAAAACCTGCCTCCCCTGGCTTCTACGGGGAGCAGTGTTTGAAAAGAAAAACTTTGGAGGAATAGCAGTTGAATCAGAGGAAAGCTTTTCAAAGCTGCTTTTTAAAGGGTTTCGTAGAAGTGCAATCAGCTGGTAGCCTGGAGTATTTTCAGGCTACTATTTCCAGTCTGTAATTGCAAAGTTTGAAAAGTCTCTTCCATTGCCTCAGCTCTTACCGTGGGCTCAGCTCTTTAGCTCTTGCCAGCAAGTGTCCTTCCACTGCAGGTTCATTGTGTGACCGAATATTTTGCCCCGGGGTCTTAATGAATATGTCTAGGATTCCCTGTGAACACTGAAAAATAGTATATGCGAGTTTGCTGAGAGGCTCCCTGGTTAAATTCACACTTATTATGAAAAGCAACGTAGACATTAGAGGGCAAAGGAAAGAAAGAAGCGCCTAAAGAGGAGAAAAGCAGGGCCAAAAGAGAGCATGTCATTCAGACAGGCCGTGTGAAATCTGACAAGTGTGCATAAATATTGGTCCTGACCATAATAGGGCTGTGATTCTGCAGCCCTCACTGAAGAGAGGCCAGTGGGATGCCTTGCATGACTAACAATGAACCACTTGCATTAGTGCGTGCAGCACAGCTTTTAAGCCTAAAGAGCTGTGAATACTATATAGTCACGTTGCTCTGTAGAAATAAAAATGATTATTGAATTTTGGATTTATTATTATTGTTATTATTTGGGGGGATAGTGGTTGTATTTTATTCTATTTTATTTTATTTTTATTTTCTTTTATGCCTCAGTACTGGTGAGTGATGTTCTGAAAAGTTTGTTTTCAAAGAGAATCCCTGCCAAATCGTTTAAAAGGAGTGTAGAGCCTACTGATTTCATCTTGCAGTGTCTGCAAGTCACTATTGGAATCGTAGCAACAAGTGATACAATGATACAGATGCATGACGCTGTACAGAAAACAAGGAAAAAATAAATTATCTTCTTTAAGCACCAGTCAGAATCAAAGGTTTATTATTCCTACAGCATGAGTAATTTTATTACTTTAAGGTGGGAGGGTATTTCAAATAAGCATATGCCTTCTATTAAACTTGATACTTTATACCTCTTAGAATCGAGGGTTGCCACAAGCTTTCCTTTTAGTTTTTGTTATAAGGGGAGAATTTGGTCAAAGCATGCCGGCTTTATGTGGACAGGGAGATTAATAGGGAAAGCCTGAAGAGGACTCATCCAAATGATTTTTAGTTCTAAGTCATTAAAATAATTATCTCAATTAGAATTTTATTTTGTCTAACTCTAGATCTACTTTTGCTTAAAGTTCCTTGGTCTCCTTCTGGGGCACAAACAGCTTTCTCAGGTTTTCCCATGTAAATGAAAATGCATTCAAAATTCTTATTTGTTACATGCAAAATAAAGAGAAAATAACGAAGCCAAACTGGGAAATTGTGTGCTGTCTGGGGCATTTGGGGTGGTCAGTAAGAACTTTTCTGGCATTGCCCCTGGGCCAGCCCCACAGCACGTGGAGTGCTTGGGACAGGGGCAGTGCCTGGCTGCTTATCTTCTGTGGGCATCATTAAGGGAACTGTTCGTGCTCTTATTTTAAGCACTGACACTGTGGCACCCTTTGGGATAGGGTGGGCTCTCAGCTGAGAAGCAGGTTACCTGCAAGGAGCTGTTTTTTCCATATGGATGAAGATGCAGAGAGAGAAGAGTGACCAATGACTTCAATGGTGGAGAGAAACAGGTTTTGCATTTTAATTAGAAAAATGAAAAGTGCATGAATTTCCCATTTCAATAGTTTCTGTCATCTGAGAAATAATGATCTGAAAAAAAATTGCAGGTCTCTGGCAGTCCCTCCAGCAGGCTGCCATTATTCACTCTAACACATACGTGTTATTCATCATCATTAATCTTCTGCTCCTGGGCTAGGATATATCCTATTTTGCTGCGAGCTGCCATGTTTCAGGTCAGGAGCTGATCCATCAATGGGGCTCGGATGCCTCTGCTTCACAGCAGGGTGTAATTTTGCTGTTGGGGACCCCTGTGAGGGTGACCCTGTGGGAAGAGGGGTGCTGGGGCAGCACCCAGCACAACATCCCTGCAGCACCGCCGTGCCTGGCACGCGATGGCCAGTGGCTGGTCAGAGATAAGAGGGGAAAGGTTATCAGGTCCCCCAGAGAATCTGCACTTGCTGTTTCTTCAGGCTTGGCAAAACAAACTCCGGTTTGTGTTATTGCCTGATGGGCTTAGCAGGGCTTCGTGACATGACTTGGTGATGTCCTCTTATCAGGCATCCCTGCTTGACTTACTTTTAATCACAGCAGCGCGACAGTAGTCGTGGACCAGTGACCATTAGATACCTGTCTGCAGCATCTGCGACATGCCGTCTGGTCTCCTAAAAGCTTCAGTTTCAGAGGCTCAGCTTGGACTGCCTGAGGCCCTAGTCCAAGACTTGCTGAAGTTAATGAAAAACCATTGAAAATGGAGTTTGGTGTGATTTTGGCACAGAAGTATATTCCTCAGTAGAATCTGTTACTTAGCTATTTGTATATGGTTAAATCCCTGTACTTCATATGCTGATTTATAGTAAAAAATCTTGCCTCTTTGGCTTTTTTGGGCCAATGAGTATAATAAAAAGGTATTTCCCCAGAATATTTTCTCAGCCTGCACTCCCCAGCAGGAGCACGCCATTGCAGCTTCACTCTTCCTGAGTGTTTTGCAAGGTTTTCCACATATGAAGAGGTTCTTTGTAGTAGGCAAATCAAATACGAAACACACGAGGATGTTCCTGCTCTGATGTACCTCAGCATGCCAAGTACCCAGAGATCAGAAGGACTTTGGAGTTACTGTCTAAAAATTATTTTTCAGAAGCTGAGTCTCAAATCGTCTTCAGACACCTCTTTCACTAGGCAGCAGCATCAATACGATGTGCGGATGGGATCAGTGAGTTCTTCCCTGTAATTTATGTATTTTGGTGCGTGGTTCAACCTTAGGACACAGCAGCTGGCATCAACTGTCAGGATCTTGTGAAGGCAACAGCGCTGCTCAGCTTTTTTATTTCATTCTGTGTTTGAGCCTGGGTGTGCAGCATCACAAGCCAGATAGCTGTAGTGGGTTTTTTCCACTTCATTGAAGAAACATACATATTCTCAGCAAAATGTGCCTTTTACAGGAGGTACATAAAAGTGCAAAGAAAAGGGCATAATTTTATAGCCTTTGAGAGAAAGTCGTCAAAACCAAGTGCTGTCACTCTTCATTTGTTATCATAATAATTATCATAATAAAAATACCATGTAAAACCTGACTAGGGTTACAAAATCAGTCAATTGAAAGGTTAGGAAATAGGAGAAGAAATGTTTCCCAAGCAGCCTAGCACGGTGCAGATGCCATCCCTTGCTGCCTGCTGCCTCAGACCAGGGCTGGTCCTGGCTATGGTGACTTTCCCGCATTGCTCTAGCAGGGCCTGAAGTTTCTGGAGGGCATGAGGTTTCTTAAGCAGAAGAATCTCCTGAAAACCAGCCACAGTTGTGTGCCAGCAGCTCACCTCACACAAGGAATGATGTTTTGAATTAGACTAAACAAAATAGAGGAGTAATACATAGCAAGGAGACAAAGCATGTGTCTGAGCAAAGATGTCCTAGTCGATTTTTCTGATGTCTGATTCATACAAGAACTTAATATAAGAGGCGATGATCCAAGTCACTTATTCCTGTATCCTAAAATCAATATGTTGCTTGAATAAAGGTTGTTGCCTGGGGTTGTTGCTATTGGAGTGGTCTGGACTGGTAAAAACTAATCTTGTGGTTTCAAGGGAGTATGAGCAGGTCATCCTCTTTCCGTCTTCTCTTCTGTTTTGCCTGCAGATAAAACGTTATGTTTGGTAAGGAAGTCTGTATCCCAAGGAAGTACAGCAGCTAGGCCCCACGTAGGATGCAGCTAGGGAGGGCTGAATACCAATAAAGATGAAGCAGCAAATTCCTCCCATGGGCAGGAGCTGATTCCCCCAGAGATCAGCTCCCCATGCGCTGGGGAGGGCTGGGAAAGCTGAGTGTCTTGGGCAGGGTCTACAGAGCAGACCGAGGAGCATTATCCCACCCCACACTTTCGTACACCTCCCTAGGAGCTGCTCCGAGAGGTCAGAGAGCTTGAAATGGGGATTTTGCAATTATACCATCTCTCCTAATTAATAATTTCTTTCCCTAATGGCCATTTCCAGGTGAAATTGGGATCCTAGGTAGCCTAACACTTTTCTCCTGTGATGGTAACTCTAGCTTGAATTTTATTTGTATAATTGATGGCCTTGTTCTTTCTTTGAGAACTCGTGTTGTTTGTGCTCGAACTGTGACTACTCCCATGGTATGCTGAATATGTGTGTCTTTGGGGTGATGCATCACCTGTCGGTAAACTGTTATGTGCATCGGATGTTATATAGGAATGGGTGTTACAGGTAACACTTATCTGAGGGTCAAAATTGTCATCGGTTACAACTGCATACATTTACCATCTTTTTGTTATATCTAGATGAAAAATAGAAACCCTTTTTCTGAGGGCAGTGTCCTTAAAATTGCAAAATAATAGATGGGCAACTGAGGATTACAAGGCCTATCTGGGCCATGTTCACTGGAGATCATCTCAGTTGGCCTTTAATCTCTCTGCTTCTTTAGAATTTTATTTAATACTTTATAGAAACAGCAAGTTGCTCTAATCCAGGGGCGATTGAATGTACTTGTAGTTATAGTTGTCTGCTCATGGAAAAAAATTCTTTCCATCCCCAATGACGAAGACAATCCTATAGCTGTTGATCCATTAGTACAGAAAGTGCAGATGCTGCACAGCTTTGTATATCTTTCTCTGCTAAAAGTTCTAAAAATACTCCTTTTTTTTAAAAATTCTGTGCAATTTTCTCTTTACACCTATACCCTGGGCACTACAGAGATTTCAGAGCTGTGTGTTTTCTCCCTCTCCTAGTGCTGTAAATTGCTGCAGTAACCTCCCAACCGCGTAAGAGCTTGGAGCTTCACCCGGCTCCTCTCCTCTCCTTTAACAGCACCGTCCAAACCACAGCTCTGCTTCACCTCATCACCCTGAAACTCAACTTTTTGCTTCCCCAGTGCACTGAAACCTGTTCAGAAACTGGGACCATCAGCTATGTAGCATCGCTTTCAAATGCTCTTGGTGGCAGGGAAAGGATGAAGTCTATCTCTGCAAGCAATTGGGAGAGCAGGTTGCTGTCTCCTTGTGCATACCACTGTTCTAGTCTTCTGAAAAAAAAAAAAAAAACACATTTACGCCAATAATAGATCAACTGTTACAGGAAATGTGATGCTACGTGTGCATTGATCAGCAGTAAATGCTCTTATGTTGTGTTCCTTCGGAAACGTAAACTCCAAATCCCCTTTCTGAGCACTACCGCCGCAGTGTCGTAAATCCAGCCCTGGCTGCCTGCTGCTCAGCAGCTCCCAGTGGAAGGCCTGCAACAGGACAGCAGGACACTTGCTGCAGCCCCTCAGAAAGGATTTGGGTTTTAAAGCGTTTTTCAGGGAACACAGGAGGAGAGGGCAGCTCTGTCTGTGTGTGTGTACAGCACCCGGCACGTTTTCACGGGCTGCCTGCTGCACTGTAACACCAGCAAGCTCAGTCAGCGTCAGCACAGCACATACCTCTGGGATTATGCCCCTGCTCCTGAATGAGCTCTTTCCAAAAGGGTGCAAGCTGATGTGGCTCACGTCCCGTTTGCAGGGCCAGGGGCAGGGCGATGCTCAGCAGCTGAGGCTCAACTGATGCTGGTCTGGTCTCGTCATGTTAAAATTTCCTTTATATGTTGTGGCAGGTGTGATGTAATTTGGGTATCTTATGTCCAAACAAAGAGGGACTGTCACACAGGGACTTTTAAAATACATTTTAATGAATTTAAGAAGTTATTAAAAAAAGCTGTAGTGCATAAGACAATGACACCAGTCAGAGTTTGGGATCTCAGCTGTCTGTTGCAGGATTTCAGTTATTGTATTAATAACGCCTATTACATCACCGTGCTATAACTGCTTACCTGTTATTACTATAACGATAATTTAGTAGTTATCATATTATTATAGATGATTACATTGGTTTCAGGTCCCCTCGTCAACCTCCACAGGGCAAATACTAAGGGAAGCAGCCTGTTTTGAGGCGGCCCAGCCATCTCTCCCATCCCACATGCTGCCCTCTCGGCGGCCAGGCCTCCAGGCTTCCCCTCCGCAGCACCTCCCCGATCTGTCACACCGAATTATTTGCAAACACCCCTCCAGCTGGTATCACCAGGGGATCAGTCCACATGCAAGAGGCACTGGGAAGCCGTGAGAGACAACTGATGCCGTGTGCTGGTAGTAAGAGGCAAAAGAAAGAGACTCCTCCAAAGCCCCCATTCATAAGCTTAGCACAATAGGGTAAAGAATGGTTAGGGAAATTTAAGCTGGTGCTGAAAGCTGCTCTGCTTTGCTGCTTTTTCTACAAAAGGGATGGCTTTTATACTGAACCGTAATGCTTATGATATTTCAGACATGGCTTGCTTCGCTAGGTCATGTGAATGATGAGTATCACCACATTTAGAGGTTTCCAGTAAATGAAACACACATGGGGATGAATGCAGATACCGATCGCTTGCGTCAAGCCCTGTGTTATCAGGGCTTGGTGAGATATTCTTTTCAAGGGCCTACAGCAATTGAAAAGTGATTAGGATTTCATTGTATTTTCCAGTTCCATCCTGTAGGTACGTATGACAGCCCACATGGAAAACCTGCCGCCATGCTGTCACTGAGTGGCCAGTGTAGTATGGAAGTGTGGGATGGCAGCTAAACAAAATTCCAGTTGTACACCTGGTATTTAGAGATATATCAGGCCTTAAGACGGAGTGGAAGCCACCCTATCCTACCATTACAAAGAAGTATGTTGCTGCAGAAATGGGAAATGCTTCCTTTTCAAATAGATGAGTAGCAGTACTGGGAAATAGGTGCACAGTGGGGCATTTTTAAAGAGTTTACTCCTTAGTGGTTTGAGAGTAGTATCCCTTGGCTTTGTCACCCTCTGCCATAACCTTCCCCTGTGGTCCAGCACGGTGCCCAGAAAACATCAGCAGTGAGTCCTTCCTGAGCAGCAATTAGTGCTGCAGTTAACGAACACTGCTTTACATTACGTGGGGAAAAGTCCCCCCTCTGATAGCATGTTGCGAGTGGGCCCGTTTTCCTTCTGACTCACATTCATGCCAAGCAGAGTTGCCTTCATCTAAATCACTGGTGCTTGGCGGGCTGTAACTGCTGTGAAGGGGTCGGTAGACTGGCCAGGCTTTAGAGTCATCCAGATGCTGTGGGGCAGAGGTTACGTCTCACTGGATGTTTTGCTCATTGCTGGACCTGAGGGGGCTCAACATCTAAAGTTAGCTCTCGCTGGGGAATGCCAACATGCAACTCTTAAGCTTTTACCTTACAGACATCAGTAAGCTGAAAGCAGCCCAGGTAAGCTATTGGTGTATTTAGAGCAAGTGGGTTTGGTCACTCATGCGTATTTTTTTGAAGTACTGTCAGATCTCTCGCAGGCATTTTCTAATGAATGCAAATGAAATTTGTGATAATCCATTTCAAAGCGATTGGTAGCAAGCCATCATTGCACAGGGAGAGAACATTATTTATACAATTCATAAGCCACAGTAATGCTCGTGCATAGTTCTTCACACATCACAGTGACAGAAGTGGCCTTCGGGCCAGGCTTTCCAAGCCAGCCTCTGTTTTTACGTTGCAGACATTCTCACTTCAGTGGCCAACTACTTGATTTTGCAGGCTCAGTTTGATGCACATATGATAGCAAGCCCACACCTGCCTGCAGATGCCAGACTGCACCCAAAATGACTTGCTCCTCTTGGTAGCAGTGACTAAAATGGCAGGCCAGTAGTTCCAACAGGCTCTAAATTCTCTCTTCTTTTTTTCCAAGTATTTGTCTCCTGCCTCCTGTCCACAGCTCTATTCCCAGCCTTCCCAGCGCTTACCTCAGTGTTAAAACTTGGGGCATATCTTATGTTGACATTCATGATTCCTCTTAGCTCAAGCTTTATTTCAATGTCTTACTGAACCTCTAATTCCAGTGTACTGACTACCCCTTGCTGTCCCCCACGTGTTGTCGCACTCTCTCCTTGCTCTCATTGCTCACTTTGCTGCACTCTTCTCAGATCTGCTAAAACTAGAGTTCACTGAAAGATGAAAATGGTCTCTTCCTGTCACCGCTAGGCTTCTGGGAAAGTGGAAATAATTGTGTCTCTTCCTGCTGTTAATACTGTACTCACTACATCCAATGATCTTTTGGGGAAGTTTAACTTTTAAAACACCAGGCAATTTATTAATATTCATTGAGTAACCTCTTTCCTGAGACACCGATTTTAACCAAAGGACTAACAAAGTCTTGTTTAACCACCACGGAGATACTTTTTAATAGATGGCCAACTCTGGTTGGTCTCTTGATTATAAAAGGTAGCACAGAAATGTTCCTTGCAGCATTAATTCATATCAGCTTCTGATACCACCTTCCTGCACATCAAAGAGAAATGCTCCTGTATTGTACCACTTTTAATTTTAAATCACTTAGGCCTGTGGTGCGTTCCACCTATTTCTTTTTGCAGTGGCACCCTCTGCCCTCAGTCCTACAGAAATATCAGCTATATTGGTTGGCGTTTCCCATGTACGTGCAGCCTAGTCCCACAGTGGTACATTGGAGATCTTGCATTGCTCTCGTATAGGGTTTTTTGTTTGGGTAGTCCCTCGTGGTCATCCCTCTGTTTCCAGTCCTGCACTGACCAGTGGAGGTTTCTCCCTATCATCCTCTGATAGCTCCCAGAGGTAGATATTGCAGTCTTTCTCTTGCAGTCAGCCTAAAGTTGAGTCCTTGCATTATGGAAATACAGAGCCATCTCCCAGCCCAGCACTGATCAGAAGGCTGTTATGCAAATCCGAGCAGGTCGATGTGAAAATGCACAAAGCGAGGCCCTGTCCTGTGGCATTATGTTAAACACTTATTACTCTGGATCTGTGAAACCCATTTTTTCAGCAAGAAGCAGAGTTTACAGCTCCCAAAGCCAGATCACTACCTGCCTGTTTCTCATCATGCATTTTTCCTACTTATATTTTATTTCAATTTCCCTTACTTTCCAAGTATTATTCCTTGTAACTGAGCAAAGGCTGTATTACTGTCCATCACACACCACAACCCACCATCCTCCTGGCTTCTCAGGTTGGATATTTCCAACTGTAGCTTTTTGTCTTAGTAAAAGCAAGAAGTTTTTAGGATTTGACAGAAGGTTTTGCATCTCCAGCATGATTGGTACTCCTATGCTGCAGCAGTGCATGGAGGCCTCTGCAGAAACTGGTAGGCTCATCCGTGACACCAAGGCCTTGCTAATTGAATGCAACAACCAGATGACATCCTCTTGTTTGTGGTACTCTTGCTTGAAGTCACACAGAAGAGCAATGGATATGAGGGCAGAGCTGTACCTGCAGCTTTTCAGCTGTATTGACTTGTCTTGTGTACCGGGGCAGGTACCATGACCGGTGGCTGCTTGCAGTTGCATCTCTGTTTCCAGAATAATGCCACACTGAAAACAGAAAAAGGGGAAACAGTAACTGTTTATCCTGGCTAAGCTTGTGTAACAGGTTTTCATATGATGTTTGCAGTGTTTAAAATCTTTTTTTCATTAAACTGTTTCAGTATCCAGAAAAAAAAAATCTCTTACTCAGCTTCATTAGTTATAGGAATTCATGAGATTAAAGTAGAGAGCAGATTAGCAAAAACAAACTGTAGTATGTCTTGGGCATATGGTGCTGCGTATGAATGGGTTTTAACTACTTAACTATGTATAACAAAGACCAGAAGAGGAGATTTGTCTTAGTGTGCCATAATTATAATTCGCAGTAGCAGCATAGCTTAACAGTCAGGAACAGCAGAGGCACGGAAAGCTTTTGCTTAGATTTGCATGGTATGTGTCTGTGTCCTTGAGCTCACACCGTGTTCTCCACCAGCTGATGGCCAGGCATGAGAATGGGCTTAATTAATTAGCAGTATGCCTCTCCTTCCTTCCTTCCCCTTCCTCTTCCCTGGGCTCGAGTTTTGCAGACCGTTTACTGAGCCTAGCTGAGCTCAGGAGTACAAGGTTGCATCCTCACTTACGCACCTGTAAGCTCCAAATGCATCCTGAAAATGTGCAGTGCAGCCCTGGGCTAAGGTAGGGTGCAGAAATGGGTATTTTGCCCTTTGGATGAAGGAGCTGGCACCAGTATGGGTGAACCTGTGACAGCTTTGGGTTCACCTCAGCTGGCAATTGTCCCTCATAGAGCAAATATAAATAGAAGTAGTCAATGAAAGAGGCCATTGGGTTGTTCATTAGGGACTGTCACCCTTCAGGCTTTCTTTGCCTTTCTTGAAGGAAAAAAAAAAACTGTTTTCTCTTGGGTTGTGCCGAGGCCCGCTGTGTTGCTTGTTGGAGGGGTAAGCATGCCAAATAATTTCTGTGCCCAAAAGTGCTACAAGCCCCTGAGAGCCATATTAGAAGCAGTGGCCTAATCCACTGCAAAAGGGACCTGGAGCTGGCAGAAGGGGAGGCACTGCTAGTTGAAGTACCCAATATTTCCTTCTCCTGTGTGTAAGGGGCAGGTTCAAGGGAAGCTGAAGCTCTGGGTGCCAACAAAGCAGTGCAGCCAGCTTTGAATTCAGACAACTCTGTAGTTTCCAGCTTCCTGCTTTTTTGCCTAACATCTGCTGTTCTCCTCTGATACTTAACATACTTCAACCTACGCAAGTCAAATTTTTGCCATTTCTAAATAAATCCAGGTCACACTGGTTTGAGCTTGGTCCTGAAACACGAGCTTGAGAGAATTAGTGCAAATACCAGTAAGGTGGCTGTGCCGCACCTGCCCCTCCTGAGGAAAGCTGTGCGTTTCCATTTGAGGGTGGGAGGTTTCCGAAAACCAAGCAGGGGTGATGACATCATTTCCATGTCTTAAATGTAAAATTGTGCCTTTAAAACAATGCTTATAAAGTGGTGTGAAGATTTGCAATGCCAATCAAATCAAATGTTTGTAGTAAATTCTGAAATACATGGAGAGAATGATTTTTTCTTCTTTTCTTGGTTTTTATCTGGGCTCCTTGTGTGTTTGCTAGCAAGGACTAACCAACAGTGTTATGCCACATAGCTTTAATGTGCGTGACCTTCCTTTTTTTGTGGTGCTTTCCTCTGAGGTTTCCACAATGTGTTTCACATCCACTGTAAGTAACATTCTTGGACTTCTGCCCTGGATTAATCAAACATAAATCATTGCCCCATACTGAAAGAAAGTTTTGCCAAAAATTGTGGTGGTCCAGAGGAGAAGAAAAGTTTTTTTTTTTTTTGCCTCTGTGAACTTTTAACTGATTTTATTCCTTTCTGTTTTGTGTGTGGGAAATATTGTGCATCGGAAAATCCGGTGACAAGGCCCTGATCATCTTGTTTTCTCAGTGATTAATAACAAAAATTAAATCCCTCGCTGCTCAGGAGAATATCCTCACTTTCTCCTCAATTAGTTTTGTGGTGGTGAGCTCTGCCAAACTTGCAGGCTTTGTGCTTAGCTTATCAATAACCCAGCAACACTTCTGTTTCAGAGTTCCCTGAAGAGAAGAGGCAGCAGAGAAATGCACAAAGAAAAAAAAACACTCACCCAGGTAAGGTTTTCAAGAACGTGCAATTTGTAGCAAAATCACATGACTGAACTCAAAATTTCTTTCTACGGGTGTTGACAGGGCCATCGGGCACATTAACTAGAGTGCAATTAGGCCTTAATCTACTGAGACCTCCCAGAGATAATGTAGAAGCAATTTAGGACGCAAGCATGGTCTCCAAACCACGCAGCGTCTCGGGTTCGTTGTGCACGCTATCAGCAGGGCCAGGCAGACGGTTTCCTACGAGAAGAGAAAATGACCTTGCCTCACAAAGTAATTGGATCACAGTTTAGGGACTGGCTAAATTTATACGTGGTGCCCAAGTTGTTGCACTAACAAGAGGCAAAGCAGCCAGCACGGTTCACAGGCTGCAGCAAGGCCCGTGCCACAGGCTGGGGCTCTCCCTCTGTCACATCAGGTGGGCCACTCGTGACAGTGGGTTTCCCCCTGCTCGGATAAAGGGCAGAGCCTGAGCTGGACCCTTTGTCTGCCTTTGGACACTGGTTTTATTGAAGTCTTCTGGGATGGTCCTCCTCGGGAAAGCGCTCTGCACTGTTTCCTCTGCTCTTTGTGCTGACGGTAGGAGTTGAAGCCTTTCCCAGTACCCACACGGTTACTGTTTATAGACAGAGAGATGGGGATAGTGTTTCATCTCCCTGTGAAAGGAGCCAAGAGTGGCATCATTATCTTCACTAAAGAAAGGTTGAGCTTCCCCTGCTGCCCCTTTGGCAGGCTCGGTGCATGCAACTGAGACGTATGGCTTTTCTCAGAGTCGATGGAGTCTTAAAATCCCATTGATTCGTAATAATAGCTGTAATAAATTAGAACGTGCTGCACTTGAAATGGGCTCCATGTGCAGCTGAAGGGGTGGGGGTGGCCAGCCTGGGGGCTGCAGCCTCCATTCCTGGGGCACTACAGAGCGAGCATCCCTGTGGAGCGAGTACAAGTACTGAATCAGACCTTAAAACGGGGCATGAGGCTTTCTTCCTGCATCGCCTGTTATGAGTAATTATTTAAGTTATCACCGGGGTCAGAAAGTTTGTTTTCCTGTAAGTATGTAAGATGTGCCTATGAGATATATACACATGGAAATTACGAGTGAAGATACATGAAGGCATGGTCAGGTCCATTGGGGTTTGTGGGAGGCACTGTCCTTCCTTTCCTCATTCATGGAAATTCAGAGAAGTGCAGAGAAAATGGATTCATGTGCTTGCTTTCTCCACTCAAATCCAGACACTGGAACTCAAGAGCACAGGAGCAGCTCTACTTTGCCTCTGAAAGCCTTACAAAGGACTTCACAAAATTAATGGGGTAACCCTGGGTCAGCTCTGCACCACTCACAACATGAGGAAGTGATCCAAGAAACCACCCAGGAAAAAATAAAAACCTCTACACCGTACTCACACGTTTATATGTCATGCAAGCAAAGGATTTGTGTTTGAAAGTGGCTGTCCAGATTTCTTCAGCAATTCTTTAGGGTAGGAAGGATGGAGAAACAATCTTGCATACTCACATGTCCTAGCCTTTCAGCGCATGTCCTAGCCCTCTCCCAACTCTAGGGCATTAGACAGAGCAGTCTCCAAACCTGGGTATCTGCTCAGAGTTACATGCTGATTGAGACCAGAGTGCACCATACCAAGTGCCCAACCTGGTCCAGCAGCCTCTGGGTCCTGGGGTAGGACTCAGAGGGGTAAGTACAGACACAGCCAGGGAGGTTTGAAGTGCTGCTTTTCAGGGGCAGCCACCCGAAATACCTAAAAGAGGTTCAAATACCTAAACTGAGACATCTTAGGCCAAATGCTAAACAGCTTTGGAAATGAAGGCTTGACTTACTCAAGCCAACAGGAGGAACCTTTTTGTCTTTTTTTTCATCCCCATTACAAGTTTTTTGACTGAAAAGCAGCCACAGACTTAGATTCTTTAAATCTGTGCATCTGCATACTTACAGATATGTATAACATATGGCAAGACCAGTGTTTTTATGTACTGGGAGCTCATCATGAAAATTAGTGGGAATATCACATCCACTGCAGGGCACAGCGTAAATTCCCGTGAAACTGATTGTCTTGAAGTCATGTAAAAGCAGAGTTGTTAGTCATGCTTACCCGCCTCTAGCAGTATTGAAGAAAAAAGTTTTTATTCAGCAGAATTGCAAAATGGAGCTTCTCGGAAAGTACCAGGCACCAGGCAAAACACAGAGAAAAGTGGTTCTCCAGCGCAAGGTAGGAGTGAGTGCTGGTGCTCACCTGGTGCTTGGGTGCTGGTCGTACTGCCCTGTCGTCAGACTCACAACCCCAACACGCTTACCCATCTTCTGCCTGGCAGTCCCGTGAGATGGTGGTGGTAGAGGAGATGGTGGTGGTCTCTATCTATCTTTGTGTCTTCTTGCCAGAAAAGAAATATCACATTTGGGAGTTTTTGATCAGTTCATTCTCATCACATCATTTACATTGCATAATGAATTTAAGTTCATTTCTTTCATTTAAGTTTCATTTGTTTATCTCAACACTCTACATTTGCCTAAATTAGACTGCAGACTCTTTAGGGAGGAATCTGGGTTTTTTCTTTCTGCCTTTTTTTTTTTTCCCATTAACATCCCTCTGTAGTGCTATACAGAGTTGTGGTGCTATGGCATCCAAATATGCACTACCAGTAGTCATTAATTTCCCATTTATCCTTAATGATCCTTTAAGTCAGTGACTAGCACCATTAATGACTAAACATTTTTGCACTGTTGTTCCTTCTTCCCTTTCAAGACAGTCTGTCTGCCCTACATACACCTTTTAGGAAAGTGTCCACATGCTGGATGTGAAATACAGAAATACAGTCAGGCTGTGCCATAGCCCAGCTTTCAGCCCTTGGGATTTGAGCCTCTTGTTCCTACAGAATCATGTAAAGACTGTGTTCTTCTTTTTTTTCTTTTTTTTTTTTTTTACTTTTTTATTTTATTTTTGGCTTTCACTTCATTTGTGATTTAACTCGTAAGAAACTATTCCTAATTTCTGTGATTTGGCCTCACCTTAGTTTGCCTTATATTTCAAAACTCTACTTGCTTAAGTGGGTCTTGCCCCCTTGCTGTTTCCACTTGGTTTCAACTGATCAAGAAATGATTGATATTTCTGTACACAAAGTTTCAGAGGGACAGATGCATGAAGGTTGGGGTCCTACCCTTCTGGCATGCTTAGATCTTGCTGATGAATCTCTCCTGACCATTCTTTTCCTTTGGAAAAAAGCTGTCTGGGGAATGGGATTTTCAGTAGTCATATTTCCTGGCAGAGAAGCAGGGAAGATCTAGAGCTTTCTCACCTTTCCAGATGGGATCCATATTTAGTAGGCGAGATAAACATTCATCAGCTCTGTTGTTTCCTATGAAGCTTGTGTTTGTTTAATGAAAAAAATCTTGTTTGTTTCAGCTCTTGCAAAAGACAAAACTTATAAATGCAATACTTTTTTTTTTTAATAGACAAAACCTAGCAATAAAGAACTGCTATTATAAGAATAGTTAACTGTTTTTGTCCTGCTGTAATAACATGCTAACTCCATGGAAGCACTGAGTTTGAGTTGTGCAGTGATGCAGAGAAAAAACATTGGGGGCCTGACCCCAAATCCACTGAAGCCCTTCCCTTTTCTTCAAAAGCTTCAAAATGCTCGGTGCATTGTCTCTGTATGAGACAAAGTATGAGGCAGTGACTGCTATTTGTATTGATTGAAATACAGCCGGGAGAAGCTCCTGGGAGAAGCTGCCCGTACCTCTCACAGCCATGGGCAAGGTGTGCAGGCAGGCTGGTCATCATCACGGGCATCGGTGCAGCTGCCTGCAGGTGGTGGCACTGGTTGTCGGGCTCTTGCAGCCAATGTTAGACAACAAGCATGGAGAAGGACACTGGATCACAAAGACATAATAAGGAAAATGTCGGATGTGATTATTTCCAAGCTTTTAACAGATAAATAGAGAAATAAAGAATAAATAAAGTGATCACCCCACCTGTGAGTGCTGATTTGCAGCACTGGTCTGGATGTAACTTTCCTTGTAATCTCTGTATTTCCCTAAAAGCAAGGCCTACAGCAGGGGGGATAAGCTGATTTGTGATGACAGAAAACACAAAGGTAATGTATTGTGCAGTCCTGACCAAAGATGATGTTTTAATCTTACACCAGAGCAACCTGCGTTTAGAGTGACTCCAGAGGAAGCTGCATTGAGTTTTGCAAGATTTTAATGTGATATTTAATTTATAAGGTAGATCTATAAAGAGAAAAGTAATTTGCACATGTGTTTTGTAACAGTGTGGAAAGGAGGTGTGTATGTGAGAAGACAAAGAAAAAAAAGCCCGTCTCCTGGAGGCTTTGCTTGCAGTCAGTTATATGCATCTTGTGTGCATTCATAGAAGACTCACATTACAGGTGCCAGAAACACAATGATGGGAGTTTCAGTTAGTCAACTGACTGCAGTTTTCTTTTGACTCCTGGTTATCACTGAAAACAGAATATTAATAGAAACTTTGGCTGTCTTTTAGCCATGTCTTGTTAATACCATGTAAGATAACTTTCTTGCTGTTTAGGATTTAAAAGTCACATCCTGCACCAAGCAGAATCAGTAGGAAAGCTGACTGAATTCAGAAATATACAATCAATTACTTCTCTGTCTGTTTTTGTATTAACAGCTGAAATGAAGACAATTTATAATTAGTATGTATTTAAATAGGATGAGGAGAAATTAATCTAAGTAACATAAAAGACACCAATGTGCAAGGATGTGTACTTTAGAAATTAAATCATTTCCTCAGATTGCTGAGCCATAATTAGTTTTGTAATTTATTGTTTTTCTCTAATAGGCTGATCTGGGTGAACAGTTAACATCAGTCATGTTTTCCTCTGGATTTGGTTGCCATTATTAGGAATTGTAACAAAATGGTGCTTGTGAAAGACAACAGTGCTATGGAGACAAAAATGAAGTTTCCATAGATAATTGCACATATGTCCACATGGCCTAACAACAATGATGAAATCTGCTGTCTCAAGAGATCATCTTTCAAAGCCTGCCTTCCATTATGCTGCTAATGCTGATAAATGTGTCTCTTATGAGGCCAAGTGCCTGTATCTCCATGACAATTCATGAAAGTGATTCATGCAAAGAAATTGTTCACCAGCTTAGAATTTACTTAATCTCATCTCTTATTTCAGCACAATGCACACTGGAGTTTTCATCTGAGTGAGATGCAGGACTTTAAAATGCCTAACTCCAGAAAAAAAAGAATAATAATTAAACTCTCATTTAATGCCCTGATGCTTCCAGAAAAAAAAAAATGCAGGTTTTCACATGGGATGGATTTGGATGTAACCATGGTTTAATGATTTTTTCATTCTTTTTCTTCATGTTTTCACCAATCTCCCTTGTGAACAGTTGTCCATACCAGAAAGAGTGATCACATTCTGTTCCATCCTAATAATAACAACACCAGCGACAACAGTAGTGCTTTCTATTCTGAAAGGGAGTTAGGTACTCCAGCTATTTCACCGTGTTGTGAGATCCAGTAGTTAAAGTAGAGAGCACACGTTTCTTCACTGTGCAGGGCAGTGCACTCTTTTGTGCTCCATAGCTGAAGAAGCCCAAGATGTAGGATTATGACGAGGAAATTTGTTTGAGCAGTCTTTGTTTCGTGATGCTAATAATGAGCAAATGTATCATGAAAGATAAACGGAACAGAAAGCGCCAACAATCATGGCCCCTTTTCAATATAGTCATTCTCATTTCCACAAAATGTGTTCAATATCTGAGACAAAATAAACATTGAGCACCCTTGCCCTGGCACTCCTGCATCACTGAACACTTGGACCAGCACAGTGATTTTTTTTCTCTCTGTAACTTGGGTCAAGCTGCTTTGCCAATTTAACCTGGACCAAGCCATGAAATGTGTCAACCGTGTGGTTTGTGCAGCTCTGTCTGTGTTGTTTGCCTACCTAACAGACATGGCTCAGGGGGTGGGGAGGTGAAGATTTGGGGAAGCAAGCAACTTCTTGTGCTTTTCTAACATCGTCTTGGGGGGGGGGGCTTGTTCTTGGCAGGAGGACAGCGCTGATTTGAAGTGCCAGCTTCAGTTCGCCAAAGAGGAGGCAGCGCTGATGCGGAAGAAGATGGCCAAGCTGGGGAAGGAGAAGGATGAGCTGGAGCAGGAGCTCCAGAAATACAAGTCCATCTACGGAGATGTGGACAGTCCCCTGCCTACAGGGGAGGCCGGGGGCCCTCCCAGCACCAGGGAGGCCGAGCTGAAGCTTCGGCTGAAGCTGGTGGAGGAGGAGGCCAACATACTGGGCAGGAAAATAGTGGAACTGGAGGTGGAGAACAGGGGGATTAAAGCTGAGATGGAGGATATGAGGTGCCAGTACGAGAAAGAGTGTCTCAGCCGGGACCACATTTCAAGCATTCCTACCTCGCCCTATGGTGACTCTGTGGAGTCAGCCACAGAGCTGCGCCGGCACCTGCAGTTTGTGGAAGAGGAAGCAGAACTGCTGAGGCGGTCCATCTCTGAAATTGAGGATCACAACAAGCAGCTGACGAACGAGCTGAGCAAATTCAAGTTCGAGCCGGGCCAGGAGCCAGGCTGGCTGGAGGACGCAGCCTCCAAGTGCGGCGGGCCGCTGCAAGAGGAGCTGAAATCAGCCAGGCTGCAGATCAACGAGCTGAGTGGGAAGGTGATGAAGCTGCAGTATGAGAACAGGGTCCTGATGTCCAACGTGCAGCGGTACGACCTGGCCTCCCACCTGGGCCTGCGCACTTCCAGCC